>NC_132783.1:33578990-34181490 GCF_048418805.1 Vulpes vulpes
TCCACAATTCTTTCTCCAAAATACATCCTTGTGAAGCCCATGTCGATGAGGCTTTTGTTCAATTCACCAAAAAGTGTTCCCATCTTTTTGTAGTCATCTCCAACAGGCTCGCCAGTGTGGTTTTGTGATTCTTCAATATCCTTTAAAACAAAAACAAAACAAAACAAAACAAAAACCACAAAACAAACATAAACATAAAATGAGAAATAAGTGAAGGTCTGTAAGAATAATGACTATCTCATAGTTCTCTGGGCTGATAATCATTCAGTAAATATTTGGGAATGTTCCTTTTGATTGACCTATAGAACAACCATGTCTGTGCCTACCTTTCAGGAATATGGAAAGCACTGATTTATTGATCTCTGTAGAATCAACACTGGACCCTCAACTACCAGAACACTGATTTGGAGATTTGGAAAGGAGCTGATTTATTTCCATTCATTTTCTAGTTTCCTGAGATTACAAAAGAGGAATTGTGTTCATACTGCCCTTATCCTTTACCATGATTTCAAAATAGCCTTCCTACCAACCTCTAAGCCAGGGACCCAGAGTGCTCCGTCTTGTGTAAGTAAGCTTTTTAGTCCATTCCCTTGACACCGAGATTTTAAGGAATATAGCCTCAGCTGACTTGAGAGAGTCCTGTTGCTAAGTATTGAGCAATCCTTAAGCCATCACTGCTGTGATTGTTCAGTCTTAGCCCTAGCTAGGGAGACCTCAATGTAGGCCCTTGCATAGTTTCTTGTCCAAATTCTAGAAATGTCCTAAGTGCAGCTTATTAATCTCATCAAGAGAAACATAATTTTCAAATAGGAATAATTTTGTACAATAAGTCCAAAGTCAATCTAGGATCTGCTCCTAAGAAAATGTCCAAAAAAATCCATATGTACCTAATATACACACCAAAAAATGTTTACTATTTCCAAAAAAGTTTACTATTTCTATTACCTCTCAATCTTACTACAAGTAAGGCCTTCATGCCAGTTACTGAGCTATTGTCTCTCAGCTTGAAACCAATCCTTAAAATTCTACAAATATTTCTGGCTCCTGTTCATCTCTGCCAATAGAGGGATCAATGAGACATTGCACAGCTGGAGAAAAAAGAAGGGATTTGCTCTTGTGTACTTCTGGTGGGTTTGTCGGTGCTGTCAGTTTTGTTCTAGCAACAGTTCTTCTTCACTCTGGTAGTAGAAATTTCTTCCACCAGCAGCCACTGGTTTCAAGTTGGGGATTTCCCAACACTTGCAGAATCAATATCAATGTGCCATCTTGAGACACTAGATCCAATTTGTGGGCACCTATTCCTCAGATATCTTGTTCTTAGTTCTATGGGGTCCCCCCTCTGAGCACAGAGACACTACTACTGGGTGAGAAATGATGGATTCTTGAAAATCAGAGTTTCAACTCCACAGGGCCTTTCCCCAATCTTCTCAGTTTTAGTAATTCCAGCTCTTTTCTTTGCTGCCCCGGCCTAGGAGTGGTGGCTGCTTCCAGCTGTTGTTACCTACATGATTTTTAAATTTTAGCATACTTTATAATCCCCTAGAGGGCTTGTCACAGCACAGATTGTTGGACCTATCATCAGGGTTTCTGATTCATAAACCAAGCTAGGGCTTGGAGTCAGAATTCGCATTTCTAACAAGTTTCCAGTGGATGTTTATGTTGCTGGTCTGGTGACTATCATTTGAAAAATCACTGCCTTACTGTTCTCTTTCTGCCTTTTCCATTCTTCAATGCCTAATTAACAACTCTTTAAAATAAATTATCTTTGTTGAAATCATTGGTATAATTTCTCCTCACTAGACCCTAATACAGCCACAAAAGAAAAACTATGTCATGTAGGTGACATAGTTGTCATCATAATTTATTAAACTTAATTGTATTTAGAGTCATGAATCAAATCAGTAATTGTTTACTGAAGACCTATTAGCTCACTGTAGGTACAAGATGGAGAATTATTCATATAACAAAAATCTTTAGGTATAGGGTTTGACATAATAAAAAAAGTCCTAAATATCATTAAGTATGCTATCTATGCCAGAAGAAAGTAAACTTAGAAGACAAAAGTCACCTGCCAAAAGAGCCAATGAATTTGAGCAAGTTTTGAGGCATTCTTCAAATATATGAATCAAACTGAGATTCCTTTAGTAGAAACCAAAGCTTGATCATTTCAGTCATCAATATATAAAAATATTTTTTCCTTTAAAAATGCCTATTATCTACTCTACATACATACAACTTAAAGTATTTATTGAAGGAAAGAATGAAAAAAATCTAATTTTTGTTTGTAATAGCAGATAAAATGATTTCAGGAGGACTTTAAGGTGATCATTCCCCATAGTACAGCAAATTAATGTAGAACAGGGGATCGTTGATGAAGTAGTAGAAAAATAAGACATCATTTTTAAGTCTATATTTTAAGTTTAAGCCAGAATTATTATTGAATTATATTTAAATATAATTTTAAAATTAGTTTTAGACTTGCATTTCTATCAAAAAGAGTGGGAAAAAACAAAGAGAAGTATAGAGAGAAGTCGAATCCAGGGAGTTCAAATCCAGGCTTCGTCACTTAAACTGAATGACCCTGACCAACTCACTTTCGTGAGCTTCAGTTTTCTAATTCATAAAATGGATTTACATGATTCCTTTTGATACTGATAATTTTGTCTTGAATTATAATGTATTTGTTAACCCCTTTCCTTAGTTTTTGTGTTTCATTTCTAAATTATTTTATTCTTCACTGATGTGCTATGATTGGGTGAATTTTATGTTTTTCAGCTTATCATAATTTTATGTGTTCCATGATAACATTTTACATTATAAAAGAAAAAAATCTTGTTTTTGGCTGAGATCGAACCTTTCTCTCTTTAGACAGAACCTGAAGACTATTTGATTTAGTTTGTATTTCTTCTAGTGCCTCATTTCTTTCTATGCCTCCAGTGTCTTGCATTGTTGATACCATTTCTGGCCTCCTTTTTCACTTTTTGTTAAAGTTTGTTTTCTTTTTTACTTCTTCCAATCTCTTTTAATCTATGTACTCAATGTACTTGGGGTTTTCTATTGTTACTTAGGATTTTTTTTTCAGTATTTTTGTGGTTGTAGTACAAAGAAAGTACCCTAATCTGATATGGTTCTTTCTGAAGATTTGCTTTAAGTTTTTCTACAGATTGCTTGTCGGTTTTTCAGGGAAGTAGGTGTTGCAAGACTTAATGAAAACAAGGAATTGGTTAACTCCTAGAGGCCAGGTGGGGAGGCAGCAATGGATCACATCATCTCAGATCCTAGAATACCTGCTCGGATTGAGACTGTAAGTGGAAGACCCAGGAAGGGACTAGTCTGGGCAAGATATGGCTGCTACAGCCTCCTTCTTTTTGTAATAGGAAAAACTTCAAGTGCACACAAAATTAAAGAAAAATAGTACGATAATCGTCTATACACCTATAACTAGATTCAATAATTACTAAAGTTTTGCCGCTTTACCACAGCACTTCTTAATCTGGGCAATCTAAAGGAGAGGAAAAAGTAAAAATCATTAGAATAATGCCTAAGAGTGGCATATCTTCACAAATGAAATTCTGTGGAAATATCCAAAATATCTAGCAATGAATTAGATGGGTTTCAAACAATCCTAAAGACATTGAAGAACATGGAAAAAAAAACAGGCAGCATTTTTAAATCAGTGAGATTAGTCTCATGACTGTATTTTCTATATGCAGCATATCCACCCCAAGTATCATAACTTCTAAAAGGTACAAACATAGGTGTGCTGGTAAATGTTTAACAGTAGGATGTGTTGAGGCGGGAAAGTAGGGGGTGGGAGTTGCAGTGGATGGATCTCTGATTTAAGTTGTTTGCTGGTTCCGTAATTTTTTCCAGTTTCCGCAGCTGGTCCTCTCGCTGTGGTCATTTTCAAGCTACTTACAAGTAACTTGCAAGGTTCTTGAAAATTTAACAATTGGCTCTTGAGGTCTGGTAAGAGCTGCCATCAGTACTTCACTGTAGGAACAGTAGTTGAGATAAAGACCTGCATGGTTATAATTGATTAGTTTGATCAATCAGTGCATTTACTGAGGGCTTTTTTAAGTTTGCAAAGTTGGTAAGTTGGGATAGTTAAATAGAATTACTGCAATACAGGGTTGCCTGAGGCATCTCAGTTAGTGTCTGCCTTTGGCTGGGGTCATGATCCCAGGGTTCTGGGATCGAGCCCCTCATTGGGCTCCCTGCTCAGTGGGGAGACTGCTTCTCCTTCTCCTCCCAGCTTGTGTTCTTCTATTTCTGTTCTCTCTCTTTCTCTCTCTCTCTCAAATAAATAAATAAAATAAAATAAAGGATTACTGCAATACAACATATTGAAATTAGGAAAATTGTATTAAAAAGGAAACGACACCACCAGATTCAAAGATCAGAAACCTGAGGCATTCATGACTCCTCCCACTTCCCCTCCCCTCCACATCTAGTTCATCAACATATCTTCTTTATTTTACCTTCTAAATATTTTCTTATTGTGTATATTGCTATTCCATCTGCTGCTGCAATCCCCAAACAATCTTTTAACATCTCTTACCTTGACTATTCCAGTAGTTTGCTAACGGTCTGGCGTATATTCCTTGGCTCCCCTACCTATTTAACACATTGCAGCTGAAGTGATCTTAAATTGCTAATCCAATTACTCCACCTACACCCTGCTTTTAGGATAAAGGCCAAAATTTTTAACATTATCTATGAAGCCCTGCTTAGTCTGCCTTCTCTCTGGATCTCTGGCCTCACCCCATCGTCAGCCTCCCTCTGTCTTTTTCTGTTTCAGCCACACTTCTTGAACAGGCCATGCTTTTGCCTGCCACAGATTTGCACATGCTATTTTCTCTGCCGAGCACGCTCTCCTCCCTCCCTTGCTCAGTTAATGCCTGCTTCTCATTTAGTCTCAGTTTAAGTCTCAACTCAATCTCAGAGCACCATATAATGCCCTGTCAATGTTCTAAATCGGTGTAAATGTGTGTGTGATTATTTGATTACTCTTTCTATCCCTCTACCTGAGGAAATGGACAGTATCTATTTTTGCTGACCATTAATCCTCTAATATCAGTATACAGCAGGGGCTGTCTTGGGAATAGCAGCACATAGAAGGAGCTCAATAAATATTTGTTGAAAAAAACGGAGAAAATTTATCATGTGTCTGCAAGCACTGAAATTAATACCTTGATAAATTTTCTACCTTGCTTACTTCTTGCCAAACAAAAGATGTTCTTTATTTTCAAAGCATTTTTATTATAGTAATTTCAAAACAATGTATAGGTTTTAATGGAGTTAGCAGTTTTGAAAATGAAGCATGTATTCCCTCTTTCTTCCTTTTCCTTAAAGATTTTATTTATTTATTCATGAGAGGCACAGAGAGAGTGGGGCAGAGACACAGGCAGAGGGAGAAGCAGGCTCCATGCAGGGAGCCCGATGTGGGACTCTGGGGACCCCAACATCATCCCCTGAGCAGATGCTCAACCACTGAGCCACCCAAGCGTCCTCTGCTTTCCTCTTTCTTATTAGAACCTCTTCCAGCCCACATTCCTCAGGTGAGGCAGACCCCACCTACAGCTCTAGAGATGACAAGTCTTAAGAGTAATAAACTTCTTTCCAGAAGCTGACTTTGGAAAAAGCACATGATCCACGTTGGAACAATAACTTTTGTGAGTCTTCCTGGAAAAGTTTTCCTAGCTCTTCTGACACAACTTTGGAAAATGATTCTTCTCTTCTTTTATTTCTCCAATTTATTGTATTTGTATTAGTTTTCTATTGCTGCTGTAAGAAATACTATAAATTTAGTGGCTTAAAACAACAAAATATTATCATTTTATAGTTCTGTAGATTAGACGTCATGTGAGCAGGATAACATTTCTTTCTAGAGGCCCTAGAAGACAATCTATTTGCCTATCTTTACTAGCTCCTAATGGCTGTCCACATGCTTTGGCTCCTGGCCCCCCTCCTCCATCTTCAAAGCCAGCAATGTTGCAGCTCTTCTGACCATTCTTCTGTAGTTAACTTTTCTCTCTGACCACAGCAGGGAAAAGTTACCTGCTTTTAAGGACCCATGTGATTAGATCTAGCCTAGGGGGATAATCCAGGATAGTTTCTCCATCTCAAAATCCTTAAATTTAATCACATCTTCAAAATCTCACAAATTCTAAAGATTAAAATATGGACACTTCTGGGGAGGCATTATTCTGCCTACCACAATATTTTATTATAAAAATTATTTCTTTATATATCTATTTCCTGTCACTAGCCTTGATAAGAAGGGCATTGACATTAAGGGCAAGAACCATGTCATAAATTTTAACATGAGTACTCAGTCTATTGCACTGTCCTTGGCCTATTGTAGGCTCAGAATAAGTATTTGTTGAATGAACAATAGAAGTATTTTACAATAACAGTATGTTAGGCAAGCAAAACAAAACAAAACAAAACAAAAAAACCCACAAAAAAGCCCACAAAACTTACATGTAACATCAAATATTTTATTCCTCCATGAGTAAGATGTGAATTTGTCCAAATATTTATAAATAAATTCTATACTAGATTACAAAATATGGTAGCTGCTAGCTAAAATTTAGATGCTTGGGGTGCCTGGGTGGCTCAGTTGGTTGAGGCTCTTGGTTTTGGATCAGGTCATGATTTCGGGATTGTGAGATGAAGCCCACCCCTCAGATCCACGTGAGGTATGGAGCTGGCTTGGATTGTCTCTCCCTCTGCCCTTCCCCCCACCACTCATCCACATACTCTCTATAAAATTTTTTTAAAAAAATTTACATGCTCAGCTCAATTCCTAAACTATTGGTACTTTTTAAGAGTAGAGAGTAATACAGAGTTGTTCTTGAGTACTTGACTCTCTCACATGTTTGTAGTTTTCAGAGTAATAGTAATAGTGGTAGTATTATCAATGAATGCCTCTTATGTGCCAGGCACTGTGCTTTACAAGCATCATCTTGTTTGATCTTTTCACAAGCTGTGGAGGCATTATTATTTTCCCTCATTTGCAGATAAGGAAACTAAATTTCATAGGTATTAAATGTCTGCCATTGACCCATTCTTAGTAAATGAAGGAGCTCTTACTCCAAAGACCACACTATTCATTTATATGTATACTATACTCCTGCCAGTTATTATTATAGTATTAATAGCTAGTAGCTGTCTAATGTTGCTTAGTTTTCAAAGAATTTTTACATATCTGAGCTCTGCAAAAAGAAAAACTATGTAAGCACGTTTTCATTTCTTACAGAATGAATACATTTAACAAAGTGAAATGAACATTGGCATGTTTTTTGCTTTACATCTTTTCTCACAATTTACAGCATGTTGGAAGTGAGTTTTTTATTTTTTTTTATTTTTATTTTTTTAAATTTTTATTTATTTATGATAGAGAGAGAGAGAGAGAGAGGCAGAAACACAGGCAGAGGGAGAAGCAGGCTCCATGCACCGGGAGCCCGACGTGGGATTTGATCCTGGGTCTCCAGGATCGTGCCCTGGGCCAAAGGCAGGCGCCAAACCACTGCGCCACCCAGGGATCCCTGAAAGTGAATTTATTAAGCAAAAAATTACTCAAAAATTTTTAATCTTATATATAAGAATGTAAACAAGGCAAAGCTATTTGCAACGTTTCAGTGGATTTTTCATAGTCCTTTCAGTATTGACTAGATTTCAGATTCAAATGTGGAAAAAAAGATTCCAAGCAAGAATGCAGAGATATACTTGGCAGAGTTGCAATAAGGCAACATACAATAAAAACTAAAAAAACAACCAAACAGAACACTTCATATGTAAAGGAATGCAGAAATTCAGATGGTGCTTTTCCCTCTACTTTAACATTAACCACTTTGTGTATTTGCCAAATTTTATTCTTTGTATGTGAGGTCCTGATGAAAGAACATTTGTCAAAAGCGCAGTTTCCTTCATGATCATAGAATAATGCTATGACCTGCACACTCAAGTGTTCTTATAAAGATAGTGATACTATTATTTTTTCATCCATGGTTAAAGACATACATAAAAATAAAAGTGTTATAATTGATTCAAAATCTTCTTAAAAGATACAAAAATTAATGAGAAATTAAAGGTGAGCCCTTACATAATCAGGATTTTTTAAAAAAATTTTTTTATTATTATTTATTTATGATAGTCACAGAGAGAGAGAGAGAGGCAGAGACATAGGCAGCAGGAGAAGCAGGCTCCATGCGCCGGGAGCCCGATGTGGGATTCGATCCCGGGTCTCCAGGATCGCGCCCTGGGCCAAAGGCAGGCGCCGAACCGCTGCGCCACCCAGGGATCCCCCATAATCAGGATTTTTAAGAGACAAGTATCCTTAAAGGTAATTAAAACAAAATCTCCTACTTTAGAAGCAAGGAATAAGAGGTTAAGTCACTCTGCCCGATTATTGATAACACAGGCTTTGGAAGCACCGAGAACAGAGTCAAATGTTGCTCTGCACACATACAAGGCAAATTACTTAACCACTCACCCTCAGTCT
The DNA here is from genome assembly GCF_048418805.1 of Vulpes vulpes. Classification (NCBI taxonomy): domain Eukaryota; kingdom Metazoa; phylum Chordata; class Mammalia; order Carnivora; family Canidae; genus Vulpes; species Vulpes vulpes. Next base: position 33,587,500 of record NC_132783.1, read on the forward strand.
CCTCACAAATAAAAGGAACATAATGATCACCTAACTCACAGAGTTGTGATAATAAAACAAATGGATAAAAAGCTTTTAGAGGGATGCCTAGGTGACTCAGTGGTTGAGCATCTGCCTTTGGCTCAGGTCGTGATCCCAGAGTCCTGGGATCGAGTCCCACATCAGGCTCACCACAGGGAGTCTGCTTCTCCCTCTGCTTATGTCTCTCTCTCTGTATCGCTCATGAATGAATAAATAAGATCTAAAAAAAAAAAGCTTTTAGAATACACATACTAATCATTCAATATATGGTAAATATTATTATTACTATATTTTTGATAGATTTATATTTGTGATTTTCACTTCTTTTTCTATTGTGCCATGTTGCTTGAGATAACTCATACCTTAGTGATCATCTTTCTTATGATACTTAAATTCAATTGCATTTTTCTTCAAGTGTTATGACATTTAATTATATAGAAATTGAGGCGGGATATTTTCTGTGGAACATCCTTACCTATGACACAATCTGTGCATATTAGTATGGGAAGACCTCTGTTTTCTCACTTTAAGAAAAGTACAGGCTGTATTATATAAACAGGCTTTTGCTGAGTGGGTGACAATTTAAAATGTACTTTCAACTGTTCTCCTGTTTGCAGTATTACATTTGTATTACTGCACAGAACTATATGTGCAGTATTGGAAATCTGCTGTTTTTGCCTGTCTGGCATTTATTCCACCTTTTCCTACTTAGCAGAAATTTTATTTAACTTTGGAGAAACCACCCCCCGTCCACTCTAAGTCCCTGTGTTTTGGTTGAAGATGTTCCCATTCCCCAGTTCGATTCCTGGCCAATTGGAATATTCCATTTCCTTGGACATATGATTAGTTAAGGAATTAGCATGTAACCCAAGACAGGTCAATGAAGCACCTCTACCTAAGACTTTCGCTGCAACTATTAAAAAAGAGACATTTTTCTTTCACTGCTACTGGTTAGCTGGTAAGATGTACGGCATATTATTACCATGAGGGGGAAAGCTTGCTATTAATGAAACCAAGAAATGATATAGTCGATATAGTTTCAATACCTGTGTCTAGATACTGCATCTACCTCTGGTCTTTTTAATTACATGAGCCAATAAATTCCTATTTTGCAAACTGTAGCAGGAGTTGAATTTTTGTCCCTTGGAACCAAGAGTTCTGACTACAGATAATGATGATGATGACAATGATGATAAAAATAATAGCTATTATTAACTGGATTTTACTATATGCTGGAGATTATGTTAAGTACTTTATATTCATTATGACATTTAGTCTCCATTTTTTACAGAAAGTATTGTTAATTTCAAAGCCTGTGTTTTTTGTTCTTCACTATAGTGCTCAACTACTTCCTCACTAGTTTGGATTTATTGTTACTAGCAATAACTAATATAACAAATGTATTAATAATATTAAAAACATCAATTAATGAGGGTTATCCAAGTGGAATTTTTTAGATATAACTTTCTAAAAGTTGTTTTAAAAAACTGAATTAGAAACACATGGATAAATGGTTATTGTACATATTCAGACAACACAAGAAAATATAGGGTAAAAACTAAAATGCTGATTTCTCCTTGCTACTTTTGGTTGGCCTTCTCTAGCTATCAAGGAGAACCAGCCACAATAAAGTAGACCAAGGAAACTGTTACTGGGTAGGTAAATTTATATATTTTAAGGATACATCTCAAGATGCATACCAAGCAAGAGGACAATAATTTTTAGATGGCACATACTAGTCTGTGAATTGGGATTTTTATTGAATGAATGAATGAACTAATGAATGAATGAACAACTCCTAAATCTTCTCACTGCAACCTTTTCTCCTTTCACCTTGTTTTTTTTTTTTTAAAGATTTTATTTATTTATTCATGAGAGACAGAGAGAGAGAGAGAGAGAGAAGAGAGAGAGAGGCAGACACACAGGCAGAGGGAGAAGCAGGCTCCATGCAGGGAGCCCGATGTGGGACTTGATTCCGGGACTCCAGGATCATGACCTGGGCCAAAGGTAGGCGCTAAACCACTCAGGAATCCCTCCTTTTACCTTGTTTATTCAACAATCCCACTGAATGTTTTTCAACCTCATTGGGCTTGTGGTCCACTGATCTCTAACTCCTCTCAACCCACTAGCCCAGTCCATTCCTTTCTTCTCTATCCCCATTCAGCTTGAGTTCTATGGCCCAGAATTTCAATAAAATTTTAAACTCCATTGTCATATTGGGCAAAACCTTAATTTTAGGGGAACTTAACTATTTTCTCTGCCTGAACCTGAGTGGTGCTAGAGAAAGTCATACCATTGGGTATATTGGTACCACTAGTTTCTTACCATTAACCCCCAACAGATCTCCAAAGACCCTGCATTCCTACTCCATTTCTCTGCTCAGCTTATTTTTTCTGCTCTCTCCACAGACTATTTCAAACTTCTTTCTTTCAAACCTCTGCTCCTCTCTTTCTCTATTCCCCTCCTCCAGCAAATTACCTGACCTTCTACTTCCCAGGGAAAAGAGAAACAGTCAGAAAGAGCTTCCTTAACTGTGATACTAAATGTAACAACCACTTCAGTTTATGTCTCTCTTCCCTGAATTCTCTATTACACATAAAGAAATGAGGAAGTGTTCCTTCTTCTCTGTCCAATTCCTCTTACCTATCTGTAGGATCTTCTCCTACCTTAGATTATCCATCTTCCATTATCCTCTGTCTTAAATATATTCGATCTCTCCCCCTCAACTGGCCCCTCATCAATACTTATACATGCTTAGCTCTTACTCTTCTATACGAAACTCCCTCCATGGTATATCTTCTATTAGTTCAGCCTTATATTTTCTTCTCTTTCGTAGCCCAACCGTTTGAAACAATTCACTTGGCTAGTTTCCATTTTTTCATGGTATCAAGAACTGTAAGAGACTGATTTTATTCTACATGCAAGCCAACAAATTAGCCTATTATCGTTCCATGGATGCTTGCAGACAACATAAGACGCCTGGGTTGGAGGCAAAGGACTTTATTCCTCAGGTCACATGAAGCAGCATGAGTTTCATGTTGAGATTGGTTCCCCTTTCCTCCTAAGTCCCACAAGGTGACATAGAGTGGCACAGGTAGATGCTGCAGGCAGTAGGTATGCATCACAGCCGAGGAAGTCTGAACTTCGAGAACTCTAATCTTTTATTATGGGCCACAGGCAAAACCTACCTGACCTTTGTCCCAGAGGGAGACATTATCTTTATTATACTGGACAGCAAACAGATTTGCTCTCTGTTCCAGAGGGAGACAGTGTCCCTATCTTCCAAGTCTGTTCATTTAACAAGTGCCCTTGAAAAAACAGTCCTGAACAAAAGCTCTTAGTTCAAGAGATCCAGGGAGAATTGCTCCATCCATTCACAACTTACCCTAGTCCAGTCTGTCTCTGTCCCCATTACACCACCAAAAAAACTCTTGAATAGGTTGCCAACAAACTGTCATATCAATAAATTAAATAGATATTTTTTTCAGGTCTCATTTATTCCACTCTTAAGTTGCATTCGTGATGACCATTTTTTCCCTTTTCTTTTACATTTTATGACATTACATTCTCCTGGTTCTACTTTAATCCATCTGGCTATGCCTTATTAGTCTTCTTTGTGTATTCATCATCCTCAACCTAGCTATTAAATATTGGCCCTCAACCTCTGGTCCTAAGCCCTCATCTATTTTCACTCCACATTTTTCCCCTAAAAATTAGTTATATTTACTACCAATAAATCAATTATTTAAATATTATGTCCAGCTCAGACCTTTCTTTTGCACATTAGATGCATATATTCAACTGCCTTCTTGACATTTACACTTGAATATCTTGAATATACTTCAATATTCAACACATTCAAGGCCAGACCCATCATTTCCCTCCTCAAAACTGGCCTTCATTCAATGAACAGATTGTCAGGAATGAAATCCATCTTTAATCTCTACAAGCCAGAATCCTAGGAATGATCTGCAGAAGCTTTTCCCCTCATTTCCTACATCCAATTTATCAATAGGTCCTGTTGATTCTAACATCTAAATCCTAAATATTTCCTTAATCTACCTAATTTTTCCTACATGATTCTACTTGCTTTTCTCACTCAGCCTCATCTTATACTTTGTTCCCTCCTTCACTTTCTTTACTTTCTCCTCCCTGTCCTAATTTGCATCTCTCATACTCACTTGCTTTTCTTGAACCAAAGCTTTTTAAAGTTATTTCCTCAGCTCAGTATGTTCTACCTTTTTTTTCCATCTATTAACTCCTATTTATTCTTCAGATCTCAAGAAAGTCTGTCCTGACTTCTGCTAGAAAAATCTCCTTATTAAGTGCTCTTATCATACCACATAGCTATCCTCACATCAGATGAATTTTGTGTTTTGTTTGTGTGATTATCTAATTTATGTTTATCTTTCTCAATGGCTTATATGTAGCAAAACAGAAAAATCATGTTTTTCCCCATTAACTTTCTAATTCTCAGTGTCTGCCATATATTAGGCACTTCCATCTAGATTACAAGATCTTATGAAGTATCTCTGTAACCATTCTACTAATTCATCTTACTTTCTAACTGTCCCATAAAATAAATCCTATTCTGTTTTTTTTAAAGATTTATTTATTAATGAGAGAGACAGACAGACACAGACACACACACACACACACACACACACACACACACACACACAGGCAGAGACATAGGCAGAAGGAGAAGCAGTCTCTTCGCAAGGAGCCCAATGTGGGATTCAATCCCGGATCCCAGGATCAGAACTGGAACCAAAGGCAGGCGCGTAACTGTTGAGCCACCCAGGCGTCCCAGTAAATCCTATTCTGGTCACATCCCTCTGTTCTCTGCATCCTCCCCACTCACATTTAAGGCTTAAGGTAACAAACATTGTATTAAACACCTGCTATCTCTGTTTCCTATGTTATTCTATTTAAAATCCAAAATAACCTCATGAGGTAGGTGTGTTAAGATGTGTCTGAGACTACTCAAACAGAGATCTGTAATAATATGTATATGGTACATGGAAGAACCGGGATTGAAATCTGGACTGATTCCAAAACTATGGCACTCTACTGGTTAGGTAACACTATTCCCATTTTAAAACTCCGTATGTAGAAGTTTCACTATAGCTTAGCCACAAAGTATGCATTGAGCATTTATAAAGCCAAAACCTAAATTTTTAGATAAGACAGGAAATTTGGGGACTGGGACAAGGATAGCCTCTTAAATGGAGGAGATTTCCTCTCCATGAAGACTAATGCATGAATACTGAAGATCGGTAAGATGTAATTGAATAATAGTCAAGATCCCAATTACTGCATGTCAAGGAAAATCAATATGTGAGGAACACTAATAAATTGTACTTTATCAATTAATTAAAAGATTGAATCCCAGAATAATGTTTTCCTTACTGCACTAACCATAGCACCTGGCAAGATTATGTACTTTAATGGTTCAAGGGGCTTATTTTAGTTTGTATGCTCCCTCCTCACAACACACACACACATGCGTGCGCACGCACACACGTGCACAACCCTTGTCTTCTATTCTAAATCTTGTCCTCTGTCTTTGTAAGTGAACTTTCCTAAGTAGGGAAAAGGTACCAGTTCCTAGTCATAAGCAATTGCAAGGAAGTGTCCTCAGAAGAAGATAAAAGAACAAGCATTTATAGATTTTTAAGTATCTTTTGATCTTTGGCTGGTATAAAATCTGTCTTCTCAACATCTCTCCCTCTCTGGTTCTTTCTATTTCTTCCTGTGGATTTGAGTTACGATTTGGTATCATTTCCTCACTCTGATACAAGCTCTCACAATACCACTGCCTCTCCTGTGCTGATATTATCAAGTGAACTACATTTCAATACGTCTTAGACTCAACAATGCAATTATATATATTGTTTTATGCAATTGCTTTTTAAATCAGTTGAGAAGATGTATGTACTTATACTATCTTTTGGAATTATCTACATAATTACCTTTTACAAATGTTCTTTGTTTTTGCGTGGGGAGTTCAAAAGTACTCACTGGGGTTACACGCTCTCATCCTCATAACTTTGTTTGATACTTGTAAGCCAGATCTGCTGGCAAAACATTCTCAGTTTTTGTTTATCTGAGAATATGTTTTACCTTCATTTCTAAGAGATAATTTCACTGGAAATAAGACTGTTCATTGACAGGTTTTTTACTTTTAGCACTTGGCATGTGTTGCCCTATGGCCTTCTATTTTCCAGTATTTCTGATGAGAAGTCAATTATTAATTCTTACAAGGGTTCCCTTGTATGTGATGAGTTGTTTTCCTATACTGCTTTCGAGATTGTCTTTTTCTCTCTGTCCTTTCAACATGTTGAGTATGGCATGTCTGCTGAAGTGGACTGCTTTGTGTTTATTCTATTTGGACTTCACTGAATTTCTTGGATTTGTAACTTAATGCTTTTCACTAAATTTGAGAAAAAATTCAGCCATTATATCTTAGAATACTTTTTCTCTCCTTTTCTCCCCTCTCCTTGTTATTCCCATTATTAGTACATGGTGTGCTTATTCATGTCCCACAAGTCTCTGAAGCTCTACTCATTTTTTCCCATTGTTTTTCTCTCTGTTCTTTAGAATGTATAATCTCTCTTGATCTATCTTCAAATTCACTGATTTTTATCTTCTACCAGCTCAAATAATTCTTACTTGGTTTATTATATTTTTCATTTCCATAATTTCCATTTAATTAAAAAATTTCTCTTAATATTCACTATTTGCTGCGACACCATCATTATACTTTCATTCTTTAAGCATGGTTTCCCTTAGTTCTTTAAACGTATTTATACTACTGCTTTGAAGTCTTTGTCTGCTAAGTACATCATCTGGGGCCCATCAATGGTATTTTCTATCTCCTTTTTTCCCCCGTTTTTGGGTCATACTTGCCTATTTCTTTCCATGTCTCATAATTTTGTGTTGATAATTGGGCATTTTAGAGAATATATTTTAGCAATACCAGATGCTGATCTCAGGTCCCCTTCTCCGCCCACCCCCCAAGAGGTGAATAGCTGTTGTTATTTGCTTGATTGTCTATTTGCTTAGTGACTTGCCTGAACTAATTCTGCAAAGTCTGTTTTCCTGCAGTGTGCAGCTTCTAATATTCCTACTCATATTTTGCCCTGCTATTTTTATCTTTTAGCCTCATCATTTAGGGGTTGCTCCTGAGTTCGCACAGCCTCTGGTTCATGGTTGTGCCTAAGCCTCTTTTGCCAGTCAATTTTACTCTGGGCTACCGGCTGTATCTGTGGGTTAGACGTTGCTATCCTAGTTCAGGGATTTTAGTTGTTTGCCCTGCATGCAGCACAGGACTAGTGGTTTGGAGGTTCTCATTCTGGTTGCTCCGAGAGGGCACAGCCTTGGACATGTGCACAGTTTTCCAGAATGCCAGGGATGATTGTAATATTATTTTGGGGCCTTACTTCCTAGGAGTTATCTCTGGGTCTGAGTAACTTACTATTGTTCGAGAAGTGTCTGATCACAGGCTGTGCTGAAGCCCCTTGTTCCTGTGAGGCTTCTGCCCTGTGTAGATGGGTCTGTGTGCAGCTTGGAGAATGCTTTCAAGTCTGCCCCACATCCTGCTCTGATTGCTCCTCAGTAGACGCAGCTTTGCACATGCACATTACCTTCCTGATCATCACAGTTGATTTTGATGCCAGGAGGGTTCTTCTGGGCTGACTTACCCTGGTTCTTTCTTTAAAACTTTTGGCTGCTCTGTTGGTTTGATGCATTATGGAGCTACGCAGGCTCCTCTCAATTGCTCTTCATTGCTCCTCTCAATGTTTTATACACCCTTAGGCATGAAATTCTACACTCATTACAAATAAAGTCATTCTTTACTCAGATGGTCTGTCTTTACTCCTGGGCAGAACCTCTCCATCAATGCACTGGAGTTGGGGATAGAGACTCTCTTTTTCCAGTGATAGCCCTGCTCTACAAGTATACCCTGAAAATGGGGGAGCAGCTCTGGTCTTGGGTTGCCTCATTTGGTGTGGAACCCCTACCCTATGGTGAGTTAGGACAGGATAATTAGGCCACAGTGTTCTCAGTTTGCTCTGCTGAGAGAGTAGGGACTGGCTGAAGAAAGAGAAAGTTGGTCCTCTCAGTCATGCCTATGTGGTGCTGATGGGGGTAAGGTGGGCGATGAAAAACAATGGTTTCTCCTCCATAGTCAAACTACAGCTCTAAGCAGCTAGGGGGTAGGGAGTGAGGAAACTTCATCTTCTTTTTGGCTTCTTGGCTAACATGCTAGGGTTAGAGCTTCTGTAACACAGCACTGTGAGGGGGACATAATGAGGGAGAGATAATGGGTGGTGGCTCAAATGCCACAAAAACTCACTGTTCTGATATTTAGTAGATTTTCTCTAGTGAGTGTTTCTTGATATGCTGTATGCCCTTAGGATAATTCCCAAAGACTGAATAATTGCTGTTTTTAAATAATTTTCACCAGTTAAATTGTTGTTTTGCTGGGGGAAAAGCCCACTGAGTTCCTTACTTCATTGTTTTGGAAATCCTGCTTTGGTTGTTTCTGGACATTAATTGTTTTTGATGATGAAGTGAGGTACAATTCCTGTAAGAGTAAATTGGATGATCCTGGATGGTGGATGGCAGGGTTTTGTTGTTGTTGCTCTTTTTTTAAGAAAGAGAGCAAGAGAGCAGGATGAGTGGGTGAAGGAGATGGGGGCAGAGAGAGAATCCTAAGCAGGCTTCATGCCCTGCGTGAAGCTTGACACAGGGCTCGATTCTCACATCCCTGAGATCATGACCTGACGACTAGTCTTTTTTGATTCAGTCCTGGGATCTTAAGCCTTTGAAGAGTGTTTATTATTTTTCATATGTCCTGTAATGGTCAAATTCTGAGTACAAAAGCTCAACTTCTGAGGATCCATTGAATCAAATGGTTCTTCTACTAACACTTAAAAAAAAAGTCTTTATTTACTTATATTTAAAGTTTAACAAATAAAAATCAATAGGTTTCTTCCTTTCTCAGTTCCTCTCACACCCAACATTAAAGAGGCAATGTTCCTTCTTTGTTTAGCAGAGTCTAGCAAGTATTTTAGCTTATTTAATTAATTTTTTAAAGGAAAATTAACCAGAAATTAAAATCTCAGAATACTCCTGTTTTTCTCTAGTTGCTGTCAATACATTAAATGTCACACCTAAATCTGTTTTTTGAAATAATTTTTAGCATAATTAAAACACTTTTTAATTAGTATTTATAAACCCTTGGAAATGTTTTTAAAAGATGCAGAAATGTCAGAAGTAAATCAAGAATGCTCTGAGCATTGTGATGCCTGGGTGACTCAATCAGTTAAGCATCTGACTATTGATTTTGGCTAGGGTCATGATCTAAGGATTGTGAGACTGAGCCTCACATCAGGCTTCAGCATGGACCCTGCTTAAGATTCTCTCTTCTTCTACCTCTCCCACTCCCTCTCTAAGAAAAAAAAATGCTCTGAGCATTAAAATCATTGCCCTCTTCCTATTCCCGACAATAAATCCCTGGTAGAAAATAATAAGCAAAGAAGAAAATATACCAAATATATATAAGAATAAAACTACCTTAAGTTATCATACATATTCAATGTAACATTTATAATTATATTGCTGTAAAAATACCTTTATTTATAGAACCAATTCAATGAAAAAAAACATTTTTCTGGCGTGTATCTGGGTGGCTGAGCCAGTTGAGCATCTGACTTTTGGTTTCAGCTCAGGTCATGATCTCAGGGTAGTGGGATAGAGTTCCACATTGGACTCTGCGTTCAGCATGTAGCCTGCCTGAGATTCTCTGCCTCTCCCTCTGCCCCTCCCCGCCCCTTGTATATGCATACTCTCTCTCAAATAAATAAATCTTTTTTTTTTAAATAAATAAATCTTTTAAAAAAATTCCCAAACCAAACATTTTTCTGGTGCCTCTAATGTATTAGATAAATGAAACTCTAAGAAGCTAAAAATTTAGTAAGGAGATTAACATTTATATAAAAATAAGTATATTTTAAGGCAAGATATGTGTTTAAGAGTTGCAAAGTACTTTTGACCTTTAATTCAAAAAAGGTCAATTTGGTTAAAAAAATTAAATCAGGAGAGTTGGCAAAAAACCACCACCACCAGCAACAAAAACAATCATTAACAAATGCTTTCAAGTATTTAAATGATGTTAAAGAAAATTATATGGTGCATTTAATTGCTTTTGCCTTGTTATATAATAGAACAGTTGTGTATAGCACTAATGTACTATAAACTGATTCTGTGGTTATCAAAAATATCTTTACTTCAGCATTTAATCACCTGCAAAAACTAATTTCTGCTTTTTATTTCTCTTCATCTTAAAGGCTGGCCCTATGTAGAGATCCCCTTATAAACAACTAAATAATGTTTAAGTGAAGTTTTTAATGAATTTCACAACATATTTATTAATTTAAAAAATCTTAACATTTACTGAATATTACTTCGATCTTCAAAACATAAAGGAAACTGAGGAAGAGGGATTATGTAATTTTGTCAAGATCACCTGGTAACTGGTGGAGTGAAGACATACATTCAGGCATTCCTCTCTAAAGTCCATGTTCTAAAGCCCTACACTATATGCTTTCTTATAAATATAAAATCAATCTTGTAATTATTCACATTCTATTTGTTTTAATATATTAATTTTTATCAGCAGTTCAAACAGTTAAACTTGTCTGGATTCACTCATGTTCAGCAAAAATTAACGTTAAATTATTAAAAATGGTTTTGTGGTGTTTACCTTTGCTTTACTCTACAGTAGAACCCCTGGTCTCAAGTGTAATACTATTTGACTAGGATTTAAAATCTGTCTTTAAAAAAAAAATAAATGTCAAAACAATCTCCAATTCTTTTTTTTAATATTTTATTTATTCATTCATGATAGAGAGAGAGAGAGAGAGAGGCAGAGACACAGGCAGAGGGAGAAGCAGGCTCCATGCCAGGAGCCTGACGCGGGACTCGATCACGGGACTCCAGGATCACGCCCTGGAGAAAAGGCAGGCGCCAAACCGCTGAGCCACCCAGGGATCCCCCCAATCTCCAATTCTTAATCCCACCACTGCCCCTACCTCCAATAAAAGAAAAGCAACATAAACTAACATAAAGACTAAGCACATAGAATACTTAATGGGCAGATTTTTGGGGTTTCATTTTTCTAACTATATTCAGTTAAAAAAGAAAAATGTATCTTATTTGGACAGAAAATAATCCCCTTTTATTCCCTCCTGCAATTGTCTTGCCTTAGTAGTATGAACAATAGTACTAACATAGTAGAATGTGCTCCAATTATCACAGGAAGACTGCCTTTATAAATAACATAATTTCAAATGAACTATGGAGAGACAAAAGTGAAGGAGGAAAAATGATAGGACCAAGCTGGGAGTCTGTTTCAGAGGCATTTTTAGACTGAGGAGTTTCCCTCACTTCCAAACCCTGGAATTCTTTTTCGTTCAATCCACTCCACCACTATCCCACTCAGCCTCTCAAAAGAAAGACATTTTTTTGAAAAAGATCTTGTTACTTTCTTTCAAAAGGGCAGGAATCTCACATTCCCAAAACACCAACAAGACACAGTTATCATATAGAGATAAACCAATACATGAAAACAAATAAGAAATTAGTAATTATAAATTACAAAAACAAACAAGCAAAACCTTCTGGGTCAGTTACAGATTAATCCTTTTTGGGTTTTATTTTCTCCTTGCAATTTAGAACTGCTTACCATTTCAACTATAAATTCATAGTCCCATGTTCTCTCCCACTCCCTTTTAGTAGCCTCCAACTGCTCCTTTTTCTAGTCTGTTAAGGTAAAAATTGTGCTCAGATGCCTCGTTATAAAACACTGTTGGTTCAGGGTTCCTGTTACTCTTTCCATACTCTCAAGTCCTTTCAGCTGCTTCTTGCTGTTAATCCAATTCTTCCTATTTATCGTTCCAAACCTTTCCTACTCTTTTATCTTCTCCTTCCTAAGAGGTATCATTATTTCTTTTTCAGGTTAATCTATATTCATAATTCCAAATGCTCTCACTCATACATCTAAGTACAAAAATGGATTTTATACTGTAACAGAACACCTTCTTATTCCTAAAACAAAAGAAACAAAATAGAGATCCTGATGGGAATTATAACACTTGTAGATTAGGCAAGTCATACTTCCTTTAAAAAACAAAACCAAGAAAGGCAAGGATGTTACAAAATTAGAAGCACTAGTCAGAATCTAAAGCACCATCTAGATGAAGATGGATTCTTAAAAGTACTGTTCTTAAAAGATCTATTACTGAAGGCTGTTGTTCTGGTTGCTGGAATCCACTAAAAGAATCATCAACATTATGACTTCATAAATATCTCTTTTAAATCAGATTCTAAAAGAATGAAATTTTGCCATTGCTACAATGTGGATGGAGCTAGAGGGTATTACGCTAAGTGAAATAAGTCAGTCAGGGAAGGGCAAATACCATATAATTTCATTCATATGTGGAATTTAAAAAATAAAACATGAACACGGGGGAAAGAAAAAAAGAGGGAGGCAAACCATAAGAGACTTTTTTTCTTATTATTTGTGTTTACTTATTTATTTGAGAGAGAGAGATGGAGTGCTTGCACATGGGGGTGGTGAGGGGGGAGAGGGAGAGGGAGAATCTCAAGCCAACTTGGTGCTGAGCACAAAGGCCAACGTGAAGCAATCCCACAATCCCAGATCATGACATGAGCTGAAATGAAGAGTCAAAAGCTTAACTGAAAAAAAACAAAACAAAACAAAAACTTAACTGACTGAGCCACCTAGGCGCTCCACTCTTAGCCTCAGAGAACAAACTGAGGGTTGCTGGAGGGGAAGTAGGTGAGTGATGTGTATAAAGGAGGGCAATTGTTGTGATGAGCACTGGGTGTTATATAGAAGTGATGCATCACTAAACACTACTTTTAAAACTAATACTACACTATATGTTAAGTAACTGGAATTTGAGTAACTTAAACATTAGGAAAAAAATCAGATTTTAGGACAGGAGTTGTTAAGTTTGTATCTAGGCCACAAAAGTATAGCTTTATGAAAATTTGAAAATTCTACTTATGTTATTAAATATCTTCTCCAAAAATAAATAAATAAATAAATAAATAAATAAATAAATAAATATCTTCTCCATGTTACATTTGAAGAGTTAAAGGTAAACATGATTGTTATGTCTAACAGAACTGTGCAAATATATGAACCATTCTTGTTGGAATTAAGTTGCCTTTAAAGTTATCTCTTTATCATTAATTTCTTACTAAGGTCTATAATGAGATTTTTGTCTCAGTCTCATAGCAAAGTTAACAGTATGAATGAATATGACAATTTTTCAAAAAGCTATGAAAATGCCACTCATAAAACAATGCTTGGAACTTGTTTATTGTGTTGTACAATAATAGCTTCTTGTTTTTACACTGCACTTTTTGTCAAATCCAATGATTTGGATGATATTTTTCTTTGCAGTTCTGATTTATCCATCGTGGAGCAATTCTTTTAAAAGGAAATGCCTATTAAATTATTAATCAACCATCTAGATGAAGTGGGGGGAAAGTTTGCTCTTCATTGTTTATGGCACTAAAGAATCTGTAGGAATCTGGTGTTATAAATAAGGAAAAGTATTTGGGTTATTACATTTCTCCTGGAAGAAATAGTTTGAAAACAGTGTATCTACATAAAGCTACCTTATTTTATAATGAAGTATATATAATAGCTGTTTTAATTTTAGGTAAATGGTGATAGAGTGAAAATGACTACAAGTTTTCTGGCCACTATAATAAAGTCTGTAGTTACATTCTAAAGTCATGATCCTCTCCTCTCAGCATGTTTTGCACCTGCATTTTATGCAAGATGTGTTATGCCCTACTTGTGGCAAACCTGCACAGACCTGACTGATTTGCCAGACCGACAGCTACTTACTTTCAGGAAACCACACTCTGGTTCTTGGTGTGTGTCACGTCCTCCTTGAGTACCTCTAACCTTTGATTACTTAACTCCAACTCCAATAATTCACAATCCTTGACTCACAGAACAGCCTGGCTTGTAAAATAACCCCTTTAGTCAAATTAGTTTAACTCAATAAATAATAATTGAATGCCTACCATGAGCAAGGTAAGTGCTGTGGAGTACACAAATTAAATTATCCATATTCCCTCCCATTAAGCTGTTTAATATTTAAGGAAGGATATGTACTCAACTTACCATATTAAAATACCACTGCACTCTCCCTTACTAATTAAAATGACCTTCACTTTTATAAAAGATTCATAGTTTCCTTTTATTTTTCTGAGCATTACTCTTCAGCTCAGGCAACTCTTCAGATTTCTAGACTTTTATGCTCAACTCTGTATTCAACATTTCCATGTAGATGTCTCTTATAGGAATCTCGAACTCAACATGCTCTGTACCAGATTCATAATCATTTCCCTAAAATTGGTCTTCCTTCAGGGTCTCCTATCTCAGAGAATGGAACAACCCAGAAGTACAAGCAAGAAGCCTGTTAGTCGTTCTAGATGTCTTTACCTCCTTTGTCCTTTTTGGTCTACTTTTGTTGGCTCATTTTCCTTTGAGTTTATGTTAGAACTCTTCAGAGACTTATCTGTAGGCCATCTTCTCTTCTTACTCTATAGTCTTTCCTGTTGAAGATTCCATGTACTCTAATGATTTTATTACTGGTTATATGGTTTATATGCTGAAGACTCTCACTTTTAAAATCACACCCTGGCCAAGAGAAAAGTATTAGCAAAATATTTTTAAGCTCTTCAGTAAAAAAATAAAATAAAACAAAACACCCTGTAGTTTAATTTTTATTTTTCCCCCATTTTTAAAAAAGATTTTATTTATTTATTCATGAGAGACACAGAGAGAGAGAGAGAGGCAGAGAGAGAGGCAGAGGGAGAAGGAGGCTCCATGCAGGGAGCCTGACATGGGTCTCGATCCCGGGACTCCAGGATCAGGCCCTGGGCTGAAGGCAGCGTTAAACTGCTGAGCCACCAGGGCTGCCCTTTCCTCCATTTTTAAATGGAATCCCTCCCCCATTTTTATTTGCTTATTAGTCATCTGTTCAATAAACTTATTAAACACACACATTCCAAGTGTTTGGTCCTCCCAATACGCCATTAGGTGAGTGTTGTTAGACTTCAGAAGCCAAGTGACTTCCCCAGAATTAGACAACTAGTCAGGATTTGAGGCAGGAGGCTTCTGACTATAAAGCTGAGCTCTTTCCAATAAACTGTGATGCAAACCTTCATGTAAAAGAATTGAAGCAGACATAAAAAAAAAAAAGGAAATACTTAAATTCATTATAAGGTGTGATTATATATATGATACTCCTTAAGAAATATATTTTTTAAGAGACGAAGTTTATAAGTCCATAATTAATTTACTTTTTCCTCTTCTTTCCACAAAGGATTTGAATTTACTTACAGTAGGAACAAATGAAATAATAAAAAACAGAGAACTGGAAAGTAGGATGGGTGGGAAATAATTGAGAATCTAGATTGGGGAAAGATAACTTACCACAATTACTAAAACCAAACTTCAAATTTGGTTCTACCCTCCTAGGAAGTCAAAGCAAGAGAAGGGGCACAGCCAAGTAATTCTCACTTCCTTTAGTTCTCTGCTCAAATATCACCTCAGTGAAGCCTTCCATGATCACCTTATTTAAAGCAGCAACCCTACCCCATAACCACACTCCCTACCACCTTCCCTCCTTTTATTTTTTTTCCATAGCACTTATAACCCTGTTACTTGCTCATTTATTCATTGTCTTTCCCCCTACTACAATGCAAGTTTTTTTTTTTAAAGATTTATTTATTTACTTATTCAGTGAGAGCGAAAGAGAGTCAGAGACACAGGCAGAGAGAGAAGCAGGCTCCACGCAGGGAGCCCGACGTGGGACTCGATCCCGGGTCTCCCGGATCACACCCCGGGATGCAGGTGGCACTAAACCGCTGTGCCACAGGGGCTGCCCGACAATGCAAGTTTAATGAGGAGAGCAATTTGGGCTTGTTTCTGTTTGTTTCTTTGTATCCTGGGTACCTAGAACAGTGCCTGGAAAATAGTAGATGCTCAGTAAATTTTTTGAATGAATGAAAAAAAAAGCTATGGAGAAAACATATGCTAAACAGAAAAATAAGGAAAAAACAATATAGAAAACTACCTATAATACAATAACTATAATCAGTTATTAAAGCATCTGATGTTTACAAATGGAGAAAGACAATATCTTCAGTATATGGACAGATTGTTAAAGCAACTGAAGTCTTAAAACAGTAGCTAAGTATAAAGTGTGAAAGACAGATTTCTAAATAGTTAATCATTTAAAACTCCAAAGGTAAAATATTATTATTCAGAAGTGGCAGAATTGTTATATCCTTTTAATTACATTTCTGTTAAATATGCATACATATTGAATAATGGAGAAGTTTGGGATCTAATTTCCTCTTCATATATTTATTCTCCAGTGTTTTATACTGCATAACTTTATTGATACCAAAGATGGTCATATTAAGTGGTTAACTCTCTATGAAGAAATCACTTTGTTCTTACCCTTTTGTAAATTTAAAAGCTTAAACTAACGTAGTTCTATACTCCTGTGAAACTCTTGAGTTGACAAAGTTGGCTTTGAAGCCAATAACCATTCAAAACATGCTATGATGAAACGAACAAGCAGTTGGGATTTATGTGCTAAATAAAAACTCGACATAGATATGAAGCAGCAGTCTTGTTCTCATCAAAATTTTTCAGTAGTTATGTTAGCATCAGGTGAAGTTTAGCTTATAACGCAACAGAAAGAACTTCAAGTTTAAATCAATTCTTGCTTTTCACATATATATAAAACATGTTTTTTCATATGCACACTGGATGTTTATAAACAGTATTACCATGGGAAAAGATTAGAATAGAATTAATATTTTCTAGCAGCATGAGACAGTGTAAGAGGAGAGATCAAGTATTCTTACTATCCAAAAATTAATCTGTCCATGTAGCAAATTTTAGAGATGTTTCTTTATTAGTACAACTAAGAATAAGTAAAAAAAATATGAAAACTCTGCATTGTTTAGAATATTGTTTAGCCTTCATAGCTTTTGAGGTATTTTATATCTATAATTACAGATAACCAATAGCAATGAAAAATAATCCTTATCCATAGACACACAAATAAATTTTGTTCCAGTGGAGTTCAATTGTTTTCCCTCTCCTGCCTATGGGAAAAAGCCAGCTTCTAATCCATTTGTAAGTTTATTTCAACATATCTTTTCCCATATACATTTTTGTTTTTGTTTTTTTTTAAAATTTTACCTGTGAATCAGTTGTAACATTTGCTTGGTTCCCTCATTAGTGATGAGTTAAGTAAAATCCTTAACATGTGATCATTTTCTATTTAATGACCACTAAGCTTTTTTGAAAATCATCTTTTAGGGGATCCCTGGGTGGCTCAGCGGTTTAGCACCACCTTTGGCCCAGGGTGCGATCCTGGAGTCCCGGGATCCAGTCCCACATCGGGCTCCCGGCATGGAGCCTGCTTCTCCCTCCTCCTGTGTCTCTAGCTCTCTCTCTCTATGTCTATCATAAATAAATAAATCTTAAAAAAAAAAGAAGAAAATCATCCTTTAACAATACCTTTATTAAAATGATCTGAATTTAAAATTTTATGTTGTCTCTGGGTTTTTTCTACTATCTTCTATGTTGAACTCAAGAAAAATTAAAAATAAAACTGCAAAGTCCATTTACATAACTTAATACCAGTTAATATTCCAAGATCCTATGTTCATTAGCCTTTCACCTCCTCAATAATGTGGTAGTTTTAAAATATAACATATCGGGACCCCTGGGTGGCTCAGTGGTTGAGTGTCTGCCTTTGGCTCAGGGCATGACCCCTGGGTCTTGGGATCAAGTCCTGCATTGGGCTCCCCAGAGGGAGCCTGCTTCTCTCTCTGCCTACGTCTCTGCCTCTCTCTGTGTCTCTCATGAATAAATTAAAAAAAAACCACCATTAAAAAATTATAAAATATGGCATATCAAGGAACACAATCCTTGCCTAAATTCTTACAAGTATCTTACCAGGATCCTTAGCTCAATGCACAACACTACTGGCTTCTTTCCTGTTGATTCTGACAACGGAGTATGTTCCTGTTACACACAAAGTCCTTTCTCTTTCAAAACTAATTTTTGTCATAATTGCCCCTGGGGAGCCACATTACTTCAGCCAAAACATCAATTGAGTTTTTACCAGTAGTGTTGTTTTGGATAGAAGTTTTTACATACTCTGTACTACACCTCAGAGATGCCACAATAATTGAAGCATTTGCCACATAATGTGATCTCTGCTCTCATGTTCTTTTGTGAGCCTGTGAGTGGGGAGTGGAGGGTGGCAGAGAATAAACAATTTAACAAACAAATTTTAAGATAATTTCAAATAGTTACAAGAGCTATGAGGAAGATATAGTAGTGGAATAGACAAAGGTGAGTGGGTTGGAGGTTCTTTCTGCACTGTAAACCAAGCTGGGATCTCAGAGAAGTAACAGGTTGATGATGGATCTGTCAGGGAAGTTCTGGGGAAAAGAGGCCAGCCAAAAGCCCTGAGACAGAATGGAGCTGGCTATGATCTTGATCTTGACTATGATCCATTTACTTTTTTATTTATGATAGTCACACACACACAGAGAGAGAGAGGCAGAGACACAGGCAGAGGGAGAAGCAGGCTCCATGCACCAGGAGCCCGATGTGAGATTCGATCCCGGGTCTCCAGGATCGCGCCCTGGGCCAAAGGCAGGCACCAAAACGCTGCGCCACCCAGGGATCCCTTGACTATGATCCATATCAGAAATATGTTTTATGCCTTAACCCAGCACATACCAGTACATATAAACTAAAATTCTACAAGATGATACTCATACCATGTATGATAGATTCTAACACTTTTTGACTATACTATCCTGTTCACAATCCATTAAATTTCATGGCCCAACACTGGCTTGATAGTTAAGAACTTAGGCTTTAAGCATGGGTTTGAATCTCAACTGCACAATTTACTAGCTGTGACACTTTCAATTAATTACTTAACCCCCCTGTGCTACAGTTTTTACATCTTTAAAGTGGGGGTAATAATAGTATATATCATGAGATATGACACCAGATTTCCCTCCAGAAACACTGAACCAGTTTATATATTTAATTGTAGTGTATTCTTTAGTTCATATAATTTCTCTAAACCCACACCACTTATCTTTTTAATCTTTAACAATTTATTAGATGAAAAATAATTCCTAATAGTTTTAGTTTGCATTTCTCTTATTTCGAGTGAGGCTGGACATGTTTTCCTGCTCATTGGATATTAAATATAATTGCATTTTCATTTCATACAAAGTGTACAAAAATACTATGTTAAACATATTTACTATCTAAAGCTTCACCTAACTGCAGCATTATATATTATACTTTATAACATGTTTATTATTAGGTTTATACTTGTTTGCCATTTCTCTTTCTTTTTAAAGGTTTATTTATTTATTTAACAGGTGGGGGGAAGTGGCAGAGGGAGAGGAAGAGAGAGAAGAGAAGCAGACTCCCCACTGAATGCAGAGCACAATGTGGGGCTCAGTCTCACGACTCTGGTATCATGACCTGAACTTAAATCAAGAGTCAGATGCTCTACTGACTGAGCCACCCAAGTGCTCCTTGTTTGCCATTTCTAACTAAATGCTAAAGTTATAGCACTTATTATTAATTTCCACTTAACTCCCACTAAATTACATGGAACCAGTAAAGGAAAAAAAAAAACTTTTTGAGAAGAAAATCAATGAGAATATCAGCTAGTTCTTTTTTGTTTGTTTTAAGTTAGTTTGGTTTATTAAGGTATAATTTAAATATAGTTTGAGTCACCCTTTTTAATATACAGTACTGTAGGTTGTTTTTAAAAAATTATTGAAGCATAATTGACACACACATTAGTTTCAAGTGTACTATTGACTAGTTCTTGAATTAGTCTGTTAAATTACTATAAACTGAAAAATACTAAAATTTGTATTCATTTCCATTTCAACCAATAGGATCCAATATTTTATTTTATTTTATTTTACTAAGTTTTAAATTTTTAATTCCAGTGTAGTTAACATACAGTATTATATTAGTTTCAGGTGTACAGTATAGTGATATGACAGTTCTATACATTACTCACTGCTCATCATGATAAATGTACTCTTTAATCCCCATCACCCATTTTACCCATCTCCTACCCACCACCCCTCTGGTGGCCAGCAGTTTGTTCTCTATAGTTAAGAGTTAGGATCCAAGTTGTTAAATCACAATTGCAAACATACCCAAATGAAACCATCAAGTATTCAAAAAAATAACACACAATTTCAGCCAAAGCTATTAAACATATTTAAAAAGTTGTCTATGGGGTGCCTGCTGGCTCAGTCAGTAGCGCATGTTACTCTTCATCTCAGGATTGTGAGTTTGAGCCCCTCGTTGGGGGTAGAGATTACTTAAAAAAAAGCTACCTATTATAGAGGAGGAGAATTGTTACATAATAAAAAATATAATAAAATAAGAAGAAAAGGGCTATGCATGAACTAATTATAATTAGGCCATAAAGTGAAGAATATGATTAATTCAAACTACAGGTTAAAAATTTCTACATTTTGTACTTTTCCTAAAATCTACATATTTTTTAAGATATGAAGTATCTGGTGACATTAAATACCTCGTATGTGCAGGGCGGTACACTACATGTTACCACAAGATGGAACAGCTTGTCTACTGAAAATAGTCAAAGTCAAATATGTGTCCTTAAAAATGATTCCCCCCCCCTTTTAAGATTTATTTATTTGAGAGGGAGTGCACATGCACATGCATGAGCAATGGCGAGGGGCAGAGGGAGGATTCTCTCCCTCAAGCAGACTCCTCACTGAGCACGGAGGCTGACAAGGGGCCTGATGCCACAATCATGAGATCATGACCAAGAGTCCGATGCTTAAATGACTGAGCCACCCAGGCACCCTGACTTTCCTTTTTAACTCTCAACTTGGGGAGAAATAATAATATTTCTATTATATGTTATTACTTCTGAGCACCATGAATAAGGAATTCTGAATTCAATCAGATTGATGAAATTTGCTGGTCATGGGAAATCAAATATAAGTTCCCTGCCTCTGTAGATGGTCTGTGTAAGTTCAAGTGAAATTTTGATCCAGAAGATTAAAAAAATCAATTTTTTTCAGATGAACTGAAAAAAGAATTTAAAAATCTCAGAGATGTTAAAAACATAATATCAAAGAGAATAGTAAAAACCACAAATAGAAATTTAATTTTAAAAATTTTTTTATTTATTCATTCATGAGAGACACACAGAGAGAGGCAGAGACACAGGCAGAGGGAGAAGCAGGCTCCTCGCAAGGAGCCTGATGCGGGACTTGATCCCTGATCCCAGGATCACGCCCTGAGCCAAAGACAGACGCTCATTCCCTGAGCCACCCAGGTCTCCCAAAATTTAATTTTCTTAACACTGTGTTTAGATATTAAGTATTAATGATTTATCCTACATTTTCCATAAAGTTCAAAACATTTGCACTCTGCTTTCTCTTTGATCAGAACACTGATAAGCTATAGTTGATGCTGTAAGAAAACAGCAACAACAAATAAAGCCAATCATTTCCTCCTCCTTTGCCAAGATAGCTGCCAATGAGGTTAAATGGGAAAAACAAAAACAAAAACAAAACACTGCGTATGGGGAAACAGAAGACAGAAAACATCTTTTGCATCAAGTTAACTAGAAATTCAGTTTCTCTGCTGAAATGAAACTACTCTTTGCTTGTCTTATCATTTCCCTTAAACACACACACATATACACACACATGTCACACAAACACACAGCATACTTAACGAACCAAAACATGACTAGTAGGGACTCCAAAGTTTTTTGAAGGCTGCTACAGCAAGATAAGATTGCAACTCTAGAGAAGAAGGCAAAAAATGAAGATAGTGTCCTAAGGCTTGAAGAAGGTGGGAATAAAGATAAAGAGTTTCTTTACATATACTTAGGCCTCTCTGGACAAGCTAATGTCATGGTACTTTTATTTTTTTCCTTTAACTTTGCTTTATCACTTCTGTTGAATAGGAAATTGAGAATAATTTGTACAGAGGAAGGTGGATATTCTTTTTCCTAGGAAGAATCAGTGACTCACAATAGAAAAAAAAATCAACTGAAGATACCCACTATCATAATTCAGGTTGGCAAGTTAATTTTTTAAAGATAAATATTAAATAGCTAATTTATTTCATTTTTAGATTAGCAAATCTTAATAGTTTATTCAATACATAAGTAATACTTATTCTATAAATCTGAACATTATATATACTAAGTTTTATGATGTGGTTAGTTGAGAGGGATAAGAAGGGAACCAGAGGAAAAAAGGAGAGGAAAAGTGAGGATATAATAAGGAGCTAATATTCATTGAAGGTCTACTATATGCTAGGTATTTTGTACACAAAATGTCACTGAATTCTTATATGAACTTTAAGAAGTAGGTCGCAATATACTCATTACAATGAGGAAATAGGATCTCTGAAGGATTAAGTGATTAGAATGACAAGGCTGGTGAAATAGTAAAGCCAGAATTCAAACTTAGAACTGTTATACTCCAAAACCCTTTTCATTGTTCCATAATGATTAGCTTCTGCAGAGGAGAGAAGGTAGGAGACAGGAGATGTATGGAGAAAAAGAGAAAGTAGCTGAGATGGTTAGGGAAGAATAAAAAACTGTGGGAGAATGAGACATTCAATGGGAAGAGAGAGAAAGGAGATGAATAGTAGGAAGGAGGGGTGGAAAAGGATGTGAGAGAGAAAG
This sequence comes from Vulpes vulpes, assembly GCF_048418805.1. NCBI lineage: Eukaryota > Metazoa > Chordata > Mammalia > Carnivora > Canidae > Vulpes > Vulpes vulpes. Next base: position 33,610,410 of record NC_132783.1, read on the forward strand.
CAAAATATAGAAAGTTGTTTAAAAGAAGTTGTTAGAAGAAGAGAGGAGAGAAATGATCAGTTGAGGGACTACATGTTTGGCATGTAGATTTCAGAAAATAAATAAATAATTTTTATTAACCATTGAAATACCTATTAGCAGAGTAATTATTTTCAACAACTCAAACCACTGTAACCTAATACATCTTGAGATGGGTTTCTCAAATTTGGCACTATTGACATCTGGGCCAGATAATGTTTTGTTGTAAGGGACTGTTCTGTGTAGTAGAGGATGTTTGGCCATACCCCTGGACTCTTTCTATTAGATGCCAGTGGTATCCCCCTAGTCTTAACAATGAAAAATATGTCTAGACATTGCCAGTGTCTCTTGTGAGCAAAATTGCCCCAGTTAAGAACCACTGATTTAGAGGTTCCCCTCTGTATAATGATAAAAACAAATAAAAGATGCCTACCATATGCAAAATTATTCCCTGAGTTACTCTAAAGACTGGACGCCCTTGGGAACAAGATGAGGTTAAGTTTAAAGCTGAATTCACTAAGCTCATAATACTTGTTACAGTTATTGCTTGAAAACTTGAAAAGTATGAAAGAGAGCAGATCTTGCTACTCAAAGTGCAGTGCCTTCACCAGTGGCATCAGCATCATCTAGGGGCTTGTTAGGAATGAAGCACCTCAGCCTCACCCCAGATCTACTGAATCAGAAACTGCATTTTAATAAGAGGCACGGTTATGCCCTTGGCTTTTTTCGATGACGATTTTGGACTTATGTCCCTAGCAATCTTAGGAAAACATCATCCAGTTTCTTTAATCCAGACCTTGGGACCTCCTTTTCCCCAGCATCACACCCACCTGATTGACTGAAACACTATCTAGGACATACCATTCGGCAAGATATGGTAGTGGAGCCTGTCTTTAAATCTTCATGACTGAGGGATTCTTGCACAACACAAAGTTAGGGTGGGCTATGGGGTTCTTGGAAGATTGGAGGGTAGAACGGAGGCAGCCATCAGTCTGCAGCTCATGTGTTGTTGCTGATCAGCTGCCTCACCTGGTCAGCACAAAGCAGCAGCATCTGGGCCCGCAGTTGCTTTCCCTTTCCCAGGGTTCTCCTCAAGCTTCTCCAACTCCTCATCCAGATGTGTGTGTTTAGCTATTTGAGAAAAGGCCCTGGCTGCTGCAGGTCATCCACACTGGCAAGAGGGGAAGCAGTGAAAATCAAAGTTCCAGTTAGTTCTCATGGAGTTTCAGCGCATGCTTATGGGTTCCAGGCTGCTCCTGATTCTCTCCATTATCTACATTCATCTTTCCTTCCTAACTGCCTGCCCAGTGGACCTCAAGCTCCAATATCAGACTTACTGACTGCTTAAACAGTTCCCACAATTGCTTAAGACCAAATTCCTCTATAAGGGAAATAATACACATGTAAAAAAATAAAAGTGTGAAAAGAAGTAGATATAACCAGATAATCTAGTTTTGAACTACGCAGTCTAGGGGAGAGCAGGAGCTTTGTAGAGATTGTTCTCCCATTATGCTGGAGTCCTCTCTGCATATATGCAAACACACTAGCTTTAGAATTTGGAGACCTGGGTTCTGGTCTTCTCCAGAACTAGTTAGTTGTAGGATCTAGAACAAATCACTGGCTTGAGGAACAACTGTTGATTTCTTATACCTCACCAAGAGCTCAAATGTACCCTTCTAGGGAATAGTTAAATGACTTCCTTATATATATATCTACTATGTTGAAGGGCAAATATGGTGAATACTATGGACTGACTCTTGTATTCTCTTGCCACTCAAAAGTGCAGAATGTGGACATAGCATCAGTATCACTTGGGTGCTTAACAGAGATGCAAAATCTTAGGCCTCATTCCAACCAAGGAAATCACAATTTGCATTTAACAAGAGATGATTTTAATGCACATTAGAACTACAGAACCCCTTCCCTTTACAGTGACCTAAATGTAGAGGCTAGAAAACTTGAAAACCACATTTCTTAGATTTCTTTTTAGTGTGGATTCTGTTTGAAAATTATGTCCCAAAGCAATCATATATATGATTATTAAGTGCTAGGGATTGCTGTAAGCACTTATTAACTTATATAATCCTCCCAACAATCGTATAAGGTTGATACAATTATTATTCCCTTTATACAGAAAAGAAACTGAAGTCTGGAGAGGTTAATTTACTTGCCCAAAGTTATAGTTAGTAAGTGAGATTTCTATGGAACATACTCTGGAAAGTGCTTTTATTTTATTTATTTTTAATTAATTTATTTAAAGAGAGAGCATACAAGCATATGCGTGACAGGGAGGAGCAGAGGGAGAGGGAAAGAGAAAGAATTTCTCCAGTAGATTCCCGGCTGAGCGTGGAGCCAGGGGGGACTCTAAGATCAAGGCCTGAGCTGAAACCAAGAGTCAAGACACTCGACTTGGCTGAGCCACCCAAGTGCCACTGGCAAGTACCTTTATAAAGGTTTCTTCATTTATTCACCTACATATCTATGAATTAGCATTGATCTGAAAGTTCTAGGTTTCACAAAGGCCAGAAATAAAAATGAAGCATTACCACTTGAAAGGAAGCAAAATCAACCTTACCTATAGACTGGATGATTATATATCTAGAAGATGCAAAAGAATCAAGTCTAAAAGATACTGGTATTTATTAACATAAGAATTAACAAAAGAATTCAGAAAGATAACTAGTTAAAAACTAAATATATAAAAACCAGTAGCTAGAAACCAGCAGCAAAAGGATGATTTGTGGGGAAGAACATCCCTTTCACAAAACCAACAAAAACATAAAAGCTTAATATAGATTTTAGTATTTGTAATTACTATAAAGGATTGTAAAACTAGGGAAAAATGGATTATTCAATGATTGGGGAAAAAAAACAGATTAGCTCTATACCTCACACAATACTTAGTTATTCTAAAGAGACTAAATATACAGGGTTTTTAAAAAAATAATAAAACATAGAATACACACACACAAGAAAATATTGGTGGATATTTAACTTGGGATAAGCACCCAAGTGATATTTAAATATTTAATATTTAAAATATTGGTGGGTATTATATTTAATATTGGTAGGATTAAAAAGAACGTTCTAAAGATATAGATAGATATGTGTATATATTATGCGTGTATGTGTGTATGTTTGATAGACGTGGACAAAGTTATCAAAATAAATTCCCTTAGCTAATAAAAACTTAAAGCATTTCTAAATCAAAAACATCATAAACAAAATGATAAAGTCAAGAGCAAGCAGGGAAAATATTTATAAGCAATGTGAAATAAGAAATTAACATCTTATAATAGTGTCAAAAAAGGTCAAAGAACATGATTTTAAAAAATGCAAATGCTCAATAAATACATGCACATGCAAGGTTTAGTAAACCTCTCCAGCAATATTTTACAACATAAGATAATTTTGACCTACTAAATTGGCAAAGATTAATAATCTATAAATTACACCATTCCTTACAGGCATGGATGGCACTCATACACCAATGCTGGAAGTGTACATTGGTGTGACCTTTCTTGAATGCAATCCTTTAGAATGTTCCAAGAGGCTTCAATGAATTTGACTCATTGACCTAGTTCTTTCATTTCTAGGAATCTATTGCAAGGTAGAACTCTGAAGATTTACATGCAAAGGTTTTCATTACAGCATTATTTAAAAAGAAATTTTGAAGCACCTTAGATGTATATTAGTAGGAAAATGGACTGTAAGGCAGCCTTAAAAATAATTTTTACAAATAATTTTTCATAACACAGGAAAATGACACAACATGCTAAGTAGTCAAAACAAGAAAGCAAATTTCATATTATACTAAAACATGTTAAAAATATATGTGTATATACATATAAGTATAGTAATATATGAGAGAGAAGGAGAGACTAATAATACCAAATTTATGAGATATATTTTTTTAAATATTTGATATTTTTAAACAAAATATTGCTTGGATTGGAATTTCAAATGCTTTTGTTTTCCTCCTTAGATTTTTCTTTATTTCTACATTTTCCAAAGTACATTACTTCAGTAATCATAAAGAAAGGCCTTAGAGCTAAAGATAATGATTCTAATGTCAATCTGAGGATAATGGGACCTCTATGCTCTAGGAGGTAAGAAGGGCCATCTTAGGTTATTCAGGTTGTGAACTGCCACATCTAAGCAGATGCTATTCACATTGTAGGCATATTATAAAAGAACTAGAGATGTTTGGCCTTTCAGTTACGCAGTAGTTCAGACTCTTTTATATAAAACCACCTAATGTTCACAGGCATGAACATACTTGAATCATGTCTCATGTACACAATGAACAACACATATGTGGGATAGTTATGCCCTCTCCCTTTGTTCCCTTGGGCATTTTGCCATTCTCCCTTGCTTATCTCTCTTAGATGCCTGACATGTACTTCAAACTTGACACAGTTCCTTCATCTAAAAGAGTTGTTCTATTCTTTTAAGTCCTCCTTTCTTAAGATATTTGATTTTAACTAGGCCTCCTTTGTCAATCATCCTACCTAGAGAGACAAAAGAACCTTAGTTTTCTCAAATGGCGTGGCATTTAAGAACAAGTAGTAAGGGGGAACGCCTGGGTGGCTCAGCAGTTGAGCGTCTGCCTTCAGCTCAGGCCATGATCCTGGAGTCCTGGGATCGAGTCCCACATCCAGCTCCCTGCATAGAGCCTGCTTCTCCCTCTGCCTGTGTCTCTACTTCTCTCTCTGTGTGTGTCTCTCATGATAAATAAATAAAATATTAAAAAAAAAGAACAAGTAGAAGGGAAAAAAATGATGCTGACAATCTTAGTTATTAAGAAAATACCTATATTACTATTTCTGTGTTACTTGAAATAAATACCAAGATATAGACCATTCTGAGCTGGTATCATATCAATGAGCCAAAGGTAGGTTTTGTACAGTCAAAGCTGATACAAGAGACTTCCCAAGATGAGGGAAGGGCATAAACCTTTCTGACAGGAATGGAAAGAAAAATCAGTGAAGGAAAGGATGCCTGTGGAGGAGCCTTTAGCCTGGAGAATAGCTAATGGAAGAAACATGCTTCATCAAATTATCAGGTAATGAAGCAAACAGAAATAGGAAGGAATTTAATACAAAAAATTAGGGGCTGAAAAAAAAAATCACTGACAGCTGGAGGAGCAAAAGTCAGATGTCTTCTGGAACTATTGCGTTCAAGAGCACACCACCACAGCCTGGATCCAGACGTAGGGGAGCCTCTGTGGAGGCGGCTACCATCGCCACCGCTACCACTGATGCCACCAGTTCTCTTTCAACATCCATAAGGCTGAGACTGTGGAACATCAAGTGAGTGTGCCAGGCAGAAAGGACACCAGGAATATGGCCTCTGCCTCATTTCCAGCTAATTAGTTTTAGTTCCATTCCTGTTTATATCATTGTTTCTGTGGAAAAATTCACTCTAAATTCTAAATAACTAGTCTACAAACCAAGTTTTCAAAAATATTCTATTTTGTAATCTGGAATCTGTGTGCCCTTAAAATAAACAAACACATACCATCCCCTAAGGAAAAACTAAATGAAACAACTCTTTAGGTTATATTTCATAGTCAATGAATTCATTCACTTCTCCCTCAGGTATTTTTATATCTCTAGTTACCATCATTGCAAGGGAGTGCATAAAATTTTTAAATTTCAGTTGCAGGACTTGCAAAGAAAAGAAGAAAACAAGCCTTGGTGATAATATTATCAACAAATGATTTATCTCAAAAGCTTACTTCTTAGACCAAAGGGTTGTATTGTCCCAATTTTTTGTTCATTTTTGGTTTCTTGATAAGAAGTTCTTCTTTGGTGCTGATTTGGGGTAAGTGCTTATCTCAGGTGTAATTTTCCATTACTATGTATGTAGGCTTAGGGTACATAAATACATTATCTGATAAAAAAATAACAGTTTCAACATTTCAAAGGAAATAAATTTCCATGACAGGCACTGAAAGAAGCAGGTGTGCGGGGATATGTTTTCTAGGATATACGTATCATTTATTTTTGTTTGTTTTCATCCTTTTTCTTTGTACCAAATAATTTTGGTAAGACCAGAGATACTAATGATGTGAAATCTACAGAAGTATAAATGAAGCAATATTTTACATGCTCCCTTACAAACATTTGAAAATTTACTCTGAGAACCTCAATTCTACTGTACCCCCCTCACCACCACCACCACCAAGGGAGTTCCTTGTAGCTTGCTGTTTTCTTCACTTTTCCAGTTGAACAACTAAAGCAAGAGGAAACTAAGCCCTTTAGCTACTGAGTCATGGTCCAGTTGGATGGTACACTAGGAAGGGAATAGGGAAGATCTCCTAGTGACTAATTATTTGCTTCAGTCACCATGCCATCTCTTATATTGTCATAAGGATGAAAACTTACAATAAATAAAATATTTTTAAAAAAGGATGAAAAATTACACCTCCACATGGTAATGAGCCTGATGCTAAGGCATATTTTGTATGTGCCACACAATGGTATTTCTGTTTTCTAAATAAAATGTTGAAATACCAGAAGTTACACTTTATCTACTAATGCATTTAGTGATGCTATTGGAGTTTGTGAAATGTGACAAAATGACAGACGGACAATGATGAAAGGAGACGACATTAATCGATTGTCCCAACAGTATAGGCCGTAGCAAAGGCAAATAATCATGTGACTACTCCTTAATGTGATTCTGAAGGTAGGCTTATTTCAGGTATTTCTGAGAGTTTAATTACTGTTTTTGCTGGTGAAAATCTACCCTACATTATAATCCAATTTCTTTTTATTAAATCTCTTGCCTAATCTTGAGGACATCTGATATGTTGTAATGCCTATTACCATACTTCATTTAGTGAGAACAGATTCTGAGAGTTTCAAAAATTACCCAACTTCTCCTTTTCCTACCGCTGTCCTCTGAATACTTCTTTCCCTTCGGGGCTAACTGAAAGCAATTTTCTTGCTTTTTCACTTTTAAAATGAAGTTTTGATTTCATTTGCGTTCATGTGAGGAACCTGCTCTCTTGGAGAGTCCCAGGCAAGGTATCTATTGTAATACCCGCTCCTACACATGCTTTCAGACACTGATTGCACATCTAGAGACAGACACCCACACCTTCTCAGAGGCGCTAGGTGTGCGATCGGAACTGCCAAGATGGAGGGCAGGAAGGGAGCAGCTGTCCCCTAAACCACAGCACAGGGGTTTGGACTGGAGGTTGCAAAAAAAAAAAAAAAAAAAAAAAAGTGTTTACATGTAAGGCTTTTAGATAAGTGACCGTTATGGAGGGTACTTCCACAGAGCCCGGGGCGCCGGCCTGCGCCCGCCTGCCCCACAGCAGGGGAAGGGCCGTGTTGACCCCGCCAGGCACGCGACCCCGGGGCACTCGCCGCCGCGCACGCACGACCCCGCAGCCCGGCCGTGGGCGCGCCGTCCAACCGCTCCTCGCCGCGGCGACCAGCGCCCCACGCCGAGCAGAGCCCAGGCGCCGCCCGCCCGCCTACTTCCCTCCGCCGCCGGGTGGGGCTCGGCAAACCCGCCGGGCCGCGCCACCCCTCCCCGCTCACCTGCTCGCGCTCCTCCAGCGGCCGCTGCCCGCGTCGCCGCGGGCTCGCCCCGGGCTCCGGCTCTGTCCCCGCCACCGGCCGCTCCGCCAGCGCGTCCCGGTCCTCGTCGCGCTCCCCGCCGCCGCCGCCGCCGCCGCCACCGAGCAGGTCCCCGGCCGAGCACATCCCGTCGCCAACTCCCGCGGCCGGGACGGCCGCCGGAGGAGCGGAGCGTGAAACGTGAGGCAGCGCCGCCAGCCGCGGGCCGCCCGGAGACCGGCCGCGCTGCCCACAGACAGGAGCCTCCGGAGCGCCCCGCCGGCCAGCGTGCCAGAAGTGCCAGCCCGGCCCGGCCTCTCCTGTCACTGGCTCGCCCCGCCCCGACCCCCGGGGCGGGGCCCACCCGGGGGCAGGGCCACGGCGGGGGCGGAGCCAACGGGGGCGTGTGGGGGAGCCCTGAGAGCGACTGTGCGTGTTCGCGCGCGTCCGTGAGGCCGCGTGTGTGAGACTGTGTACACCGAGAGACCGTATGTACGTGTGTGAGAGAGATTGTCTGTGTGTGAGGTTGTGTGTGTGAGACGGAATGTGTGAGTATGTACGTAACAGATTTTAAGAAATTGTGTATGTGTGAAACTGTTAGGAGTCTGTGAGAGACAGTGTATGTAAGAGAGGGTGAGTGTGAGGGAGAGAGGAGAGCGTGTGTGTGTGTGTGTGTGTGTGTGTGTGTGTGACGCACAGTTACACTCCAGCGGGCTGGTCCTGTTCTTCCTTGGCACGGAGGCTGTGCCTGAGTGTGCTGCTGGAGGCCTGTCCTGAGTGCCGTCCATCCTTTGCAAGTAATACACACTTCTCTGTCTCTTTTGTTCCTTGTCTTCTGTGTAGTGTCTCTCTGAAGGTGTGTGTCTTTGTCTCTGTTAAGTGTTTCTCCGGTGTGTGCTGATTGTTAGAGCCTTGGAGCATGTATGCACTACCAAATGCTCCCAAGGCCTTGGTGTGTATTTCTACAAATGGGCCAGGATATGTCTGTCTCTCTCAGTGGTTGATAAAGGGGATACTAACTCATAAATCATTTCCTCACTACCCGTGATATTGTGACTTATAAGAAATATATACAGTTGGCCCATGAAGGATGCAGGGATTAGGGACACTGAACTGCACAATCAAAAATCCCTGTATAACTTTTGACTCCTCCAGAACCTAATTACTAATAGTCTTGTGTTGACTGGAAGCCATACTCCTGACATATATAGTTGATTAGCATATTTTGTATGTTACATGTATTATATACTGTATTCGAAAAAGATATGCTCCTAAGAAAATCATAGGGAAGAGAAAATGCTAATAGTGCTGTAAAAAAATCCAAGTATAAGTTGACCTGCACATTTCAAACCTCTGTTCAAGGGTCAGCTCTGGTGGCTCAGCGGTTTAGCGCCACCTTCAGTCTAGAGTGTGATCCTGGAGACCTGGGATTGAGTCCCATGTAAGGCTCCCTGCATGGAGCCTGCTTCTCCCTCTGCCTCTCTCTGTGTCTCTCATGAATAAATAAATAAAATCTTAAAAAAAAAAAAAGGGTCAACCATATATTTGGTTTTCATTCCATTTTGGGAACAGAGCTCCTAAAACCTTGGAATTTCCTACTTGAGGAGAGCTGTAAACATCTCTTGTTTTGCTAACGAGGACACTTTCGGTAGTTAACTAAGGATGGGGGCTAGTTGCCTGGAGAATAAAAATGTTGATTAGAGGGTTAGAAATTTTAGTCCCAACCCCTGAACTCCAGGAGGGTAGAGAGGTGTCTGAGTTGAATCAATCAATGGTGGTCAATGATTTAATTAATCATGTCTATGTAATGAAAACTTCATGGAAGCCCAAAAGGACAGAGGTTCCGGGAGCTTCTTGATAAGGGAACATGTGAACGGGCAAGCAGAGTGGTTCACACAGAGAACACAGAAACTCAGGACGCCTTCCAACACATCTTGTACTGTGTACCTCTACATCTGGCTGTTCATCTGTATCCTTTATATTATCCTTCACAATAAACTAGTAAAAGTTTCTCTCAGTTCTGCGAGCTGTTGAACCAAGGACCATGTCATGGAAACCTCCAATTTAGAGCCAATTGGTCAGAAGCACAGGTGACAACCTGGACCTGCAATTGGCATCAAAAGGAGGGCAGTCTGTGGCACTGAGCTCTTAAGGTGTGAGATCTGTGACCTTATCTCCGGGTAGACAGTGTCAGAACTGAGTTAACTGCTTGGTGGTGTTAGGAAACACACATCTAACTACCCTACCTATTCTGTGGAAGGGAAGTTGGAGGGTGTTTTAAAAGCAAACAAACGAGCTTTTTATATCTTTCATCTGTTCTTTGAGAAAATTATAGACTTGTATAGATAAAATATGAGGCTATTTATCAATGGAAAATAAATACGCCTATGTATGGAGAATGAGTTATTTGCGATCTTCTATTAAAATGTTTTCAGGCCCAGAGAGGGAATTAAAATAGGCAGAAATTTAAAGACTTATTTTAAAGACCTATTTCCTGTATTTAGTAAGCAGGACTATAGAAACTAGAAAATATGCCTTTGAATATCACAAATTAGAAAGAAAATGAATCTGGTTTATTTCCTTTCTTAAAAGCCTTTTAAAACCCAGGGGAAAGTATTTAAATATTTTATATAATATTAAGTATTTAATATTTTATATATAATTTTATATATAATATTTTATATTTTTATATAATCAGAAACAAATGTCACCTTGGGAAACCAAAAACATTCCCTGATGGGCCTCTTTGCTTTACTCTAATGACAACATTTTCATTTTTGAAGTTTTGCTTTGGTTGTCCATAGTGTTTCTTATGAAAAGTGGCCTTATAAATTTTTTACTAAAAGCTTTATGATTATATATAGTGGCACAGAGAACATCAGCCTTTTACTGCCAACCCTGTGGAGCTTAAGGCACATTTTGAGGTCCCCCCTCTTTGGGCTTATGTCTGACAACTTGGTAAGTCAAGCGGCTATGCACTCTTCAGTCTGGGTACAGAGTGAACAGAAGTTCCTTATATATATGAGGACTCAGAAGGCACAGAATATATATAGCAGGGCAGGTAAAAAGAGTAATACAGAGCTTAGTTTTGTTCAACTTGAGGGTCTGGTCTTAACAGAAGTCCTTTAGTCTAGAATATATTATCTGGCCTTTCAGAGATTCAGGCTTCTTCTTCAAGAATTGTATTCAGTCATTTAACACATATTTATTGAACACTAGTAGACATTAGACCCAGGTTCCTACTCTTAAAAAACTTCCATTCTTTTTCAAATTCTAGTCTGCTATCTGGCAAAATCCAAGAACTTCCACCAAAGGGTGGCCAGAATCCTCTGATCCTAGTCCAGAATTGATGTCCCAACTTTTTCCTTTTCTTGGTTTTGTCTACCTTTAATTTAGTGAATGTGTTTCTCTTTGAACTGTGATTCTTTTGTTCATAAAGACTTTGGAGATTTAGGGAATCACTTCTTTAAAAAAATCTAATAGTATTTTGTGAAAAAGACATTATTCAAGTTACATCCCAGATAACATACTTTCTTATGGGAGGGGAAGGCTGTTTTCTTTCTTTTTTTTTTTTATTTTGCTAACTGTTCTTTATTTTTTTTTTAATTAATTTTTATTGGTGTTCAATTTACCAACATACAGAAAAACACCCAGTGCTCATCCCGTCAAGTGTCCGCCTCAGTGCCCGTCACCCATTCCCCTCCAACACCCGCCCTCCTCCTCTTCCACCACCCCTAGTTCGTTTCCCAGAGTTAGGAGTCTTTATGTTCTGTCTCCCTTCCTGATATTTCCCAACATTTCTTTTCCCTTCCTTTATATTCCCTTTCACTATTATTTATATTCCCCAAATGAATGAGAACATACACTGTTTGTCGGAAGGCTGTTTTCACTGGTCTGCATAATATGGGTATTATATGTATAAAACTATTCTTGCTGGTTTATGTGGCAAATATATTTGCTATTGCCCAGGCAACTATGACATATTGGTCTCAAATTGTGTGTAGTTTAGTTGTGATTTTATTAGTGCATTTACCTTGTGTTTTCACAGTAATTAGTAAGTGGCAAGAAACTGATGCCTGTCCAAGGAGTGGCCTATGTAGTATAAATCTGTCTTGTGCAATTGCTATGGGAACAAGAACTTTTAATCTTTCACTTTCACACTTTTAATATCTTATTTTTAATGTTTTTCCACTCTTATTTGGATGTCTTTGCAGAGGAAAATGAACAAGTTGGAGCAATCTGTACTCATTTAGTAATATAACCTTAGAAAAACAAGTGTGGTTATTTGTGAAAACTTCATTTTCGGTTTGATTTTTTCACATTACTATGATGTTAATTTATTATGTTTCGTGTGCTTTAATATTTGCTTCATATGTGATTTTTTTGTATCTGCTTCTTTCCTGCATAGTAGAGCCTTCAGTATGGGTAATTATTTTTGAAATGTTTGGAATCTGAACCAAAATCCCAGGAAAAAGTATGGCTTCTGAATTGATATATGTGAATTTAAAGGAAAAGGAGCTTATTGGAGAACCCTCACTTTCTTTAGCATTCCTTCAGTTTCAGGAAGCTTTATCAGAGACATGTTGAACCAATGCTTGCTCAATATTCTCTAGCCTTTCCAGAAAATCCACTCTGATTCGGAGGAGAAGTTCTCCTTCTTGGAATTAATTTTTATACTCTCTGTTAACAAAATTCAACTGAGTAGATTTTAAGGATCATATTGGCTTTATTCAGCGATTCATGAATTGAGCAGCATCCAGTATAGCAGATAGAAAGGAGTTCCAAAGAATTGTTCAATTTGAGAAAGTTTTATAGACCAAAGTGAGCAGGAGCAGGACAGAAACATGGCATTTGCTGATTGGAGCAAAGGGAAGTTTGGAGCAGGGTTAGGTAACTTGTGTTGACTGGTTAATCTAGGCATTTGGTTCCTCGGAGAGCTGAGCATAGAAGTTTAGCTAAGTTTTGGCTTGCTAATGTGGGCCTAGCTTGAGTGGACTCCGACTAGGGCCTAATTTGGTTACTTTAACACTGTTTTATTTTCTTCCTTTGATGTGACTTTACAACATGTGCACTGCTGAGTCACTCCCTACAGTAGGAATGCAGATTAAGAGTTGTGTTTAGCTTAAAAAAAATATATATGGGAATTCTATTCCAACTCGTTAGTAGAGGGGAAAAAAGCAAATAATTATAAAGTACCCATTAATATATATTAGCAAATTTTAAAATGTTGAAGCTAATATGGACAGTGCCTTAAGGAAATGTTAAACTCAGTTATTGCTAGTAGCACTGCAAACTGCTAACATTCTTTTTGGTAGTACATGTTTAGAACCATTAAATATCCATAGCCTTTGGCCCACTAACCCCAGACCTAGGAAATAATTCAAAAGGGGAAAAGGCTGTTTGTATAAAGATGTTCATGGTAGAACTATAGTGAAGAGTTCAAAGAAGCCTGAATGCTATCAACAGGTAAATGGCTGAGTAAATATGATACACCAACACAACTGAATGTATAAGGTGTTAAAATGTTAATAGTGGAGATTTTGTATCAAATCTGTTTACTACGTATGTTTAAACATGTAGTAAACATATTTAATATAATGCTAAGTGAAAAAGTACAGCTTGGTAGTAGCAGAGCCACCCAGCTATCCTATATCCCAGGAGCTGGGAATATAAAAAGAGTAATGCAAAAGTTAGCTCTGTCCAGTTAGGGAGTAAGTCTGGTAGAAGTGAAATTATGTAAACCTACTGATCAAATTTGAAAGAGAAAATTCTAAAATTTGGGGGGGAGGGTAAAATTCCCTTGTAAAATTAACTTTAATGTTGTAAATTAAAAATAATCATTTTTAAAGATTTGTTTCTATTTTCCTTATAAAGTGGGATGGATGACACCCAAAGTCTGCTTGATTCAACTTCATAGCTGAAAGTTCTATTACCTTTTGTTGAATAATTTAGTTTTTGAATGGGTTTGGATCTTTTATTCATGCTGTTCTCAATAATTTAGAATTAGAGTTGGAAGGAATCTAACAGGCAGTTTAGAGCAACCTCCCACCCAGTATAGGGATCCCTTCTATAACATCCCTGACAGATGGTCACCCTCCTTCTGTTTGAAGGCTTCCAACTATGGGAAACTCATTACTTCATGATGCCACCTGCTCAGTTACTGGATATCTTTAATTGTTAGAAAGTTCTTCGTGTCTACTGAATTGAATCTGTATCCTTTTCTCCTCTGCCTATTGGTCCTTATTTTTTCCTGAAGTATAAGAAAACAGATTAGTCTTTCCTTTCTCAAGATACTTTTTGGGTGGTTTTTTAAAAGGCAATTTTTGTCTTCTCTTAACTTTTATTTTTTCAACTGTTACTTATGGATAGATGTTGTAGAATTTTTGGATTTTGCCATTTGTTATCTGTACCTACTTCTTGTGTTAACAGTATGCCAGCTTTTTTTTTTTTTGAATTGATCCAATTCTCTTCTACTCTCAGTCTGTGATTTCAGGGAATATGATTTTATTCCTGAGTCCAGGACCAGGGAATATGACCTTTACTAAGTAAATCAAATGCATTTGATCTCCTTTACCTCCCATAGGGATTGGTTAAAGGATGGGCACATGACCCAAGTCAGGCTGATCAGGGTCAATAAAATTTAATTCTGGGACTTTTGTTCGTATTTTAAGAAAAGCAAAATCTTATCTACAGGATTGGTGTGTGATGCTATGAACTTGGAACTACAGGAGAACCATCTTACAGTCTAATAATGAAGTTGACCTAGTGGAATATATGACTGAGAGGTGAACATTTTTAGCCAGTTCCTCAAAAAGTTAAGTTACCTCTGTATGCCTTTTTCAGTCATGTTGGCCAATGAATCTATCACCATAATGTTCACTGTGCCCCACACCGCTTTTCTCATAAGCAATCTTGGGATGACTTTGTCACTTTATAAAGGAATTAGAATGATACAGGCTCTACTGAGATATAGAAGAAATGAGTAGTTTTGCTGTTATCAGATTGTAGAAATTTAGACAGTTCATTTAAAGTCTGGTATTGAATTCCATCATCAGTAAAATGAGCAGATTGAAATAGACAATTTTAAAAACTTCTTAACTGCTTTAAAATTCTATGATTTCCATATGACTTTGCCTCTAGATCTAGCCTGTGTGTCTTGGCTGCTGTCCTTTGCATTTATTCCAGTTGGTCAAATTGTTCCTATTAGAGAACAACTATTCTCAATTATTCTCAGAAACAAAAGGATAGAAACAATTATTCTCAATTATTCTCAAAAGCAAAAGGATAGAAACAGTTTTTCTATGATGCATATTCCTTTATCACTCATATTTAAATTATATGAAGTTATTTTCTGTACCCTCCTTAAATTTTTAAAAATGTTTTAATGAACATGTAAATTGTCCTATTAATATTCTAAGGCATCTATAATTTAAAACCCTTTACTTCAGCAAAAATTAGGTCTATAACTCTTTTGTCTCCAACTTGTTATTTTGAAAGATTTCAAGCCTTCAGAAAAGTTGCAGGAAAAGTACAATGAATACCAAGAGTTTTCTTCTACATTGGCCAGATGTTAATGTTTTGTCATATTTGCTTTCCTGTGTGTGTTTTCCTGAGAAAGTCTATTATTCTCAATGTATGTTTAAAATAATGTGTAAAGAAAACTAAGGACTTTAAAAAAAAACTAAGGACTTCTGAGAGGGGTGCTACCCTTACCTGGGAGCATTTAGAAGGATTTGGAGAAGTGGAGGAGTGGAGGTGGTGGAGGGTACAAGTTAACAATTCAAGAGTCTTGACTTTGCCTGAATTCTAATCCTGACTCTCTCTGATCCTCATTTTTCTTTTTTTTTCCTAATAATTTTATTTATTTATTTTAAAAGATTTTATTTACCTACCTATTTGAGACAGAGAAAAGGAGAGAAAGCACAAACGGGGGAAGAGGGAGAGGGAGAAGCAGGCTCCCAACTGAGCAGGGAGCCTGACATGGGGCTTGATCTCAAGATCCTAAAATCATGACCTGAGCCAAAGGCAGGCATCCAACCAACTGAGCCACCCAGGTGCCCCATAATCCTCAGTTTTTGTATTTGCATTATACGGGTATTATTGGCACTCAAGTTCATACTCAAAACATATTAATTAGTATTAATGTTATATGAGTAGAACTAACAATATGAGATGTGTGTGATTTTTCATTGCATATGGAAAGCATATAGTTCTTTCTGCTCTACAGATGAGCTTGGACCTTAAGCTTCCTAACATAGGAAATAAATTAGTGGTTGGCCCAAAAGGGAATGTGAAGCGCTTAAACAGAAATTAAAGAACATGTGTTTTTGGCTGGGCAAGAAATCACACCCCATGCTGAAAGTTTCAAATAGCATCTGCCAATGTGGTACTAGTGGAAGTAAATCCAGATAAAGGAAGAAGATAGGTTTCATCTCGTGCCAATTACTCTTAGTGACTGCCTGGTATACTGTATAAGATGGCTTGTGAGAACATTTTGGGAAAAGAATGACTGCCATGGCAAGGGAAATATGAGAGATGACACAAGTGCTTGTATTTGCCATCTTGGATTTAGATAGAAAAGGAGGCGTGTTTTAGGAATAGGGAGTGACCCTGACAATTGGCTAATATATACTATTAAGACTGAGTTGAGAGTAAAAATTAGTAGATTTAAATGAAATATTCCATTAAGCCTGTTAGTAAACCAATATGTGTATATGTCTGTTCTAGCATTTGCCTCATTATAGTAACTCCTTTACTATGGAACTATGTGTTCCTCTCTCTAATTAAACTATATGTTTCTAGAGGGAATATCCACTGTTTTCCTTTGTGCTTTACCAAGTGCCAGGCATGTAGTAGGTGTATAATCAATGTTTGAGCTAATTCAGCCATTTCTAAATTTTGATTAGGTTTGGGTTAAAAGGCCTACTCTACTCTATAAAACTCATCCCATGTCTTTGTCCATTTTTAGGCCTCCTGCTCTGCTTTGTTTCCTATTAAAACTATTTTTGGGAAATTGCCATCTTGTATTAACCAAGGTAAGACCAAAAAAGGTGTTTGCCAAAGTTTAATCATTATAGAGCAGGAGCAGTAAGCCCCTAATGGTTAAATTCTTTTTTGGAGTTCATGTAGAACAGAATTTAAGTAGGGAGTAGACTTGAGAGACTCTAGACAAGTACATTTTAGGCCTTCTGTGACTACTAACCAGTTCCTTTCTGCTTCTGCAGCACATTGGACATATTATTGATTAAAAAAAGAAGAAAAATTGGGGCACCTGGGTGGCTCAGTGGTTGAATGTCTGCCTTTGGCTCAGGTCATGATCCTCTGGTCCTGGGATCAAGTCGCTCATCAGGCTCCCCACAAAGAGCCTGCTTCTCTCTCTGCCTATGTCTCTGCCTCTCTATGTCTCTCATGAATGAGTAAGCAAAATCTAAAAAAAATTAAAAATAAAAATTCAGTGATTCCTTACCTTCTTAAATATTCAAATTGTAGGCAGTTGTTAGTTCACAATTTCTGAGACTTTTTCCAACTTGCACTTTCTACATATGAATTGACATATAAATAAAATGTGTACTCTGGTGTTCAGCAGCTGGAGAATGATTCTTTCGAGGCATTAGAGGAAGAGGGTCAATAGATTAGTTTGGCCCCACTGCATTCTTTTTTGGAACAAGTGACAATTTATCTATTCAATTGAATTTTGATATAACATTTTAATAGATAAAACAGGCACTGTGCTAGAAAAATAAAAGTTCTGTTGAGACATTTATAAGTATGTATGGGCCTCATAAAGTTAATTGTAATTGACAAAGGTCAAAATCATCAGGCATGTCCCTCATGGCAGAGTTTTGGCATCGACAACACACTATTTAGCTTTAATTTGTTCAGTTCATCTGTGAGGTACAATTATCAGGGAAGACAAGAGTACAAAGTTGACACAGACTGGTAGATATATATTTTCAAATTACACTAATGAGATGTGTGGATCTAAAGGATTTTTGTAACAAAAATGTAAATATTTAACCCTCACCATAGAATTATAGCAATTCATTATGTGCAAAACCAGGGGCTGCCTGTTTATTTATTTTTTTGATAGTTGCTTCTTTTCTTAAATCGTACTTATCTTCAGTTTTTTCTGTGCTAATGATGTTTTTCTATTTTGTATCTCTGACTCTTAATATTATCTATGCAGAACACAGGAATAAGGAACTAAGCAAAAACCTTCTGAAAAACTATTAAGTCTTTTGAACATTATAGTACCTCTACTGAGGAAAAAAAATGCTGCTTGGGTCCTCAGCCTGTTTATTTATAATGTATTCACAATTTTAACAATTTTGGTTCAAAAAGATACCTAATGGATTTATTTAAGTTCTGTATGCAATGTGATTGTGTATGGGGTCACTTATGGGATAAGTGCACAAAGAATATGGAGACTTTTTTTTTTTTTTTGAGACCCATTTTTATTCTTAGTTGCTTTATCCTTTACAAGGCACATAAAACATTTATACAACCAAGAGAAAAAGCACTGTGGAATGAAGAAATGTCATAGGGAATTACAAATGAAGTGCTATGTAGTTCAGAAGAGAGGGAGATTAGTTACCTCGACTCCATACCTACAGTATACATATGAAATAGAAAACTTAGAAGAGAGAACTGTTGGAAGCAGGCATGTTGTCAGCAGCTACTATTACAGCTGATAAAATAACCAAGAGAGAACTTAGCAAACAGGTATGTGAACTTAAAATGTCCAGGAGTCACTTAATGTAAGGTCAACTTTAAGAAGCTTTGAGGATATCATTTAATCATACAGTAATCTGTATTATAGTGATTCATAGGCTTTTAGAATAGAAGTTCTCTTAAAGGCCATCTAGATTCCATATTTGTATTTTATTTTTTTAAAGATTTATTTATTTATTTGAGAGAGAGAGAGAGCAGGGGGAGGGGCAGAGGGACAAAAAGATAGAATCTCAAGCAGACTCCCTGCTCAGAGAGGAGCCCAACGTGTGGCTTGATCCCCAGACCCTGAGATCATGACCTGAGCAGAAATCAAGAGCTGACCACCTAACCAACTGAGCCACCAGGCGCGCCTAGGCTCCACGTTTTATTAATGACACTTAGAATAAGTTACTTGCCGTAGTCTTGCAAATGGGTGGAGTCATCCTTGGATCTGTTTTCCTTCCCAATCCTTTTCTATCCTCCCCACCTGCCATACCCATCTAATCAATCATCTTGTCTTTTTGCCTCCATTTTTCTCAAATTTGCATTCCCTTTTCCATGTCAATTTTCACTGCCTTTATCAGAGCTCTGATATATCATACATGGAATTCTTCCATAGATACCTAAATCCTCTTTCTCCTTCCATTTCTTAACCTTCTGAAATTAAGAGTTGGGCACTCAATTAACTGAGCCACTCAGGGGCCCCTAGATGGTTAAATTTGTTTTAAATCTGTGTTAAAGGATATACTTGCAGCTCTCTGAAAACTCTGCATACCTTAATTCAATCACTAATGATTCTGGAGAGACAAACTTTTATTTTTTTTTACATCACTCAATTTATTTTCTTATAACCTAGTGCCTTTGAAAGGGATTTCTTTCCTCATAGTAGTTTTCTTTGTGTGACCACAGTTGACCCTCAGACAATGCAGGGGTTATGAGTGCCAACCCCTGTGGAGCCAAAAATCTGCATATAACTTTCGACTCCCCCAAAACTTAACAACTAATAGCCTACTGTTGACTGGAGGCTTAACTATGAATAGTCAATTAACACATATCTTGTATGTTACACGTATTATATACTGTGTTCTTATAATAATGTCACCTAGAGAAAAGAAAATTATAAGAAAAAATACACTTATCACACTATAAATAATCTGTGTTTAAGTGGGCTTCTATAGCTAAGTCCATGTTATTCATGAATTTATGTGTCATCCTTGCACAGGGGCCATGCTAATCTTCTCTGTTTTGTTCCAATTTTAGTACATGTGCTGCCGAAGTGAGCACAAACCCATGTTATTCAAAGATCAACTATACTTAATATCTTTTGCTCCTTTCTCCATTTATAATTAAGAAAACTCCATTCCTTCATGCCTCAAATCTCCTTTTCTAATAAAATGCTCCTTTTCAACTTTTGCTTTTTAAAACTCTTGATGTTTCATTAATCTACTCTGGGGGCTTTGTTGAGTCTCTGCAATGTACCTAAACATTTCCATTTACAGGAGAAGTGGGTCTCGGCTTTCATCTTGCCATCACATTGAACTGATTG
Organism: Vulpes vulpes; assembly: GCF_048418805.1. Taxonomy (NCBI): domain Eukaryota; kingdom Metazoa; phylum Chordata; class Mammalia; order Carnivora; family Canidae; genus Vulpes; species Vulpes vulpes. The sequence goes on from NC_132783.1 coordinate 33,630,258, forward strand.
GTTTCTGTGGGTTGTCAGGGAGCTGCTGAGGATAGGAACTGAAGTGGGTGGGAATTTGGCTGACTCCATAGTTTTCCATATGCACTGTGTGCTCCTCATGCTTGAGCAGGAAGCTGGTCTCTATGGGCAGCCCTGGTAGGAGGAAGACAGCCACTGTGTGGGTGGTTTTGAAGAAACCTCCCTCTATTTTTCCTGTACCCAGCTGGTTTTAAGTTTTTGGATAGTAGTGCTATAACAACCTTCAAGTTTTGCCTTTGATTTAATACAATTTCTGGACTGTGTTTAAAGATGCCTTTGATTTTGGATGTATTTTTTTATACAATTTACAAGTCAGTTTATCTCCAGCTTTGGCTTTCTATTAGATACATTTTGCACAAATGTTTACTTTTAGTTTTGTGTAATTTTGTATACATCCCGATTTGATATGACCTCCCGATGGAAGTTTATACTACTCTCAGCATAATTGTAGGAGGAAAATAAATTGGTTATAATTTGTTAGTATTAAGATTTACGTGAACTTAAGTGCTAGATGAAAGGCACAAAAACACTTAAGTCTTTTCTAAGATATTTCCTAAAGTTTATAGCTTTTAGATCACCAAGACTCTAGACTGATTTAGTATTTACATCCTCTGATATTATTATTTTTGTTATTTTGCTAGCATCACGCATTTGCTTAAAAGATCTTCCATGTTGTTGAGTGCTTAAAATCTCACAGGGAAAAAAAATCTCACAGGGAATACAAAGCATTTATACAACTAAGAAATGTTTTGGAGCTGAGAAAATGTCAGAATGAGTTAGTGGGACATCCCCAGGGTCTTCAAAGATTTCTATTCTGAAAAAAAAAAAAATTCCTTGTCCCAGACCTAAATTGGCCGATTCATGTAAGGAAAGGAGGGCAATTACAGGCAGATACCCTATGGTTGTTTATGTTTGTTAACTATATACTTACTGTATAGTTCTGAGCATATAAAATGGCATAGTCCTCAACAATTTTATTTAAGTGTTGGTGAAGTGATTCACTTTCGTTATTTAATGAGATGCCCAAATTTGGCTTGTTGTATCCATATATCTCCAGGAAAATCTGCATTATAACCTTTCATGTTAACTTACAATACTAGGTTTCAAAATTGTTAGTTTTATTTTTAATTTTTTAAAGATTTTATTTATTTATTCATGAAAGACACAGGGAAGCAGAGACATAGGCAGAGGGAGAAGCAGGCTCCTTTAGGGAGCTGGATGCGGGTCTTGATCCCAGGACTCTGGGATCACAACCTAAGTTAAAGGCAGACGCTCAACCACTGAGCCACCTAGGTGCCCCTCAAAATTGTTAGTTTTAAAAATTCACTATAGTCTATGACTTTCTCTCTGGTGGTATTTAGGTAATATAAGGTGGGGACTTTAAAATGGCATTAGTAAGGAGAACCTGGGTGGCTCAGCGGTGGTTGAGTGCCTGCCTTTGGCTCAGGGCTCAGGGCGTGATCCTGGAGTTCCCAGATCAAGTCCTACATCAGGCTTCCTGCATGGAGCCTGCTTCCCCTCTGCCTCTCTCTGTGTCTCACATGGATAAAAAAAAAAAAAAAAAAAAAAAAAAAAAAGAATGGTATTAGTAGGAACTGTATGTTGGGCTAATGTAGCTTCTCAATACTAAAAGCAATTGACAATTGAACACCAATAAAAAATAAATTTATTATTAAAAAAATAAAAATAAAAGCAATTGACAATTTCACATTTAAATTATATTTTAAGATTAAAAAAAACTTCAATAGGACTTGATTTTAAGTACTGCTTATAAAAATATAGAATAATTTCTAGGTTGTCATTTTAAAAATCCTTTCAGATGGAGTCACATCCCTCGCGATTGCAGCTATTTCATATTCAAGAATATAGTTCATTATGAATTACTCCTTCGATGATTGGTCTCAACAGACTTGATATATTTAATATGTACTAACAGTAGTTGAATATACTATATTCTCCCCATCTAAACCAAGAGAGTGGCTTTTATCATTTACCATGATAATAAGCAATGAAGTGATTGTGAAAGAGGGATCTTTTATGACACCTAGGAAATGTAATTTTTTTTAACCTCAAGGGTACTGGTGAAATGACAGCTAAGTTCAAAGCAGGGACATTACTTAGTAAATACATTAGCTTTAATTTAGCAGCAATGAGGAGCCAAAGCTGTGTAGTCAGACTGAGTTTTGACCTTGATTCTGTTATTTACTAGCAGTATAACCTCAGTCAAGTATTTAAGTTCTGTTTTCCTTGTCTATAGAGTGGGACTAAGATATGTACCTCTTTGTGATAATTACATAAGAAAATACATTATGTGCTTATTAACACAGTGCTTGGCATATAGTATATATGCATGTTAGTTATATGGTTGTCAGTAATAATACATTTTAACAATTTATGTTTCAAAATTAGGTTTTGGTAGATTGTAAACCATTAGTGACTTTTAATCAATTAAGCTTATTTGCCTTTTACAAATATACTGTGATTTTAAAAATCTTTTTTTTTCTAATCAGGAAGATTAGAAAACTTTACATAGAAACATTTCTGATAAAAAGCACTTCCATTTTGGATTAATAGGATGGTAGAGCTGGAAAATTTAAAAAAAAAACCTTAAGAGAACATCTATCTATTCTACCTATGGATTTACTGGTAAGGAGACTAAGTCCTATATATTTAACTGACTTAATCCACTTGAAATATGAAAGGAAAAAATCCATAAATTTGGTCATTTTTTTTATGGTGATGGACATTAGTTCTTTGTGAAAAATGGAAAAATGAGATGGTTATCTGGACAATAGAAGTCTGATATATTAAATATTTAATGATAATATTTTCTTAACAGATGATGATTTGTCTTACTGTAATTATTAATGCTCTTTTCACCCTCAAAAATGTCTCAGTTTGTACAATACATTACACAATCTTCCACTCTAATTGTATTTATACAGGCAAAGAGTAGCAACCATCTAGTAGTTTGTGGACCGGGTAGATCCCAAAACAGATTATGTTTTTTCTCTGGTTCTAAAATTTGGAAATGACTAGAATCTGGCAATTACTCAACACTTTCTTAATCTTCTGAGTGCAGTTCTCTCGAAGAGGAGTTATTAATTGATGGCTTTGGGGGGACGAAAAGATCTATTAACCTGCTGAAACTATGTGCAAAATGGTGTGTGTGTGTGTGTGTGTGTGTGTGTGTGTGTGTATTTTTCTGGGAAATATGTTCGTATTTTCAAAGGTACTATATTGCTCCAGAAGACTAAGGAGCATTGTTTTACCTTTTATTCCATTCACAAGTAACTGGCCTTGTTGCCCTGTTACACTTTTTTAAAAAGATTTATTTATTTATTTGAGATAGAGAGAGAATGAGCAGGAGAGGCAGAGGGAGAGGGAGAATCCCAAGCAGACTCCATGCTGAACATCATCCAAGTACCCTACCTTGTTACACTTTTTAAATATCAAGTCTGTAAGAAATAGGAGGAAATTAATGTCATATAGTGCTTTTATAATGAATATAGTTCTATATTCTGGTGAAATATTATTAAATTGACCCACATAAAATGTTGACAAATTTACTTGAATGTGAGGTGCCTGATAGGAGAGCCCATCTACAGGAAGACAAAAAGCTGACACTCGAACAGTGGGTTTCTGATATGCATTTGGGCCAGGGTAATAGAATTCTTACTAAATTTTGACCTGAGGAAATTGCCATTTCATATGGTTTAACTGATGACCTCACGGGTGAATTTAATTCAATCACCTGTATTGAAACCTCCTTCATGAAATCATTATACTATGATCAAGAGCTATTCAAGGAATATAAATATAGAGTAGATATCCTTTCCCATTTTAGGAGAATTTGGAGAGATTTAAATTGGGAAATGAGACAGTTTCTATTCGATGTGACTTAGTGGTATTCTGACACATTAGTCAAGGAAATACAATTCTGATAGGGGAGACAGACATTTAAGTAATATAATGCATAGCAGAATAAAATAAGCATTAAACAGAGTCTCAAGTAACACTGTGAGTACACAGAGGAAAGGCAGGGTTAATTTTGACTGCAATGATCAAGGAGAGCTTTGTGAGTAGGCAGTGATCTTTTATGGAGAGCAGATGGACATAAAGACTCAAGGAACTTGATTTACCATGTTTTTTTTCTTACTGGTTTATACTCCCTATCTGGTCTGATCAAATTATTTTTTCTTAGCCTTTATACTTTTTCTTGAAGGGGGAAGGGAAAAAATGGTTTCTTAAGATGATTAATAGGAGAACATGTGCTTTCAGAGTGCAAAGCACTCAGCTCCCTAGGATAAAGAGTCTAAATATATACCTAAATCCAAACATAGATAGATAGAAGAGTATCTGCTGTGTTTCAAGGGAGTACACTGACCAGCTGAGGGACGCTTGCTTTATTCTTTGTTGTTGTTGTCTTTTAAGTGCTATGAGTTTTTGAAATGATAACCATTAGAAGAAAAGGCAGTACAATTGCTCAATTTTAAATAACTGCCTAACTTGGGAACAAAGTCCCAGGAGAGGGCTGGCGGAAATAGCTCATGCTTTTTTTAGCTGCCTGTATTTTAACTTTACACAGAGAAAAATGAAATCTATGTAATCAAAGTATGCATAAGTATATATATAGAAATCAGAAGGCCAAGTTGTCAAGTGGGTAAAGATTCCTTCAAAGAATACATACAAATTCAAATATGATATAATAGGGCAGCCCAGGTAGCTCAACGGTTTAGCGCCACCTTCGGCCCAGGGTGTGATCCTGGAGGCCAGGGATCCAGTCCCACGTCGGGCTCCCTACAGGGAGCCTGCTTCTCCCTCTGCCTGTGTCTCTGCCTCTCTCTCTCTCTCAAGAATAAGTAAATAAATATAAACAAATAAACAAAAGTAACTTTAAAAAAATATGATATAATACACATGCACACAGGGTTAGAATTATATATTTTAGCCTAGTGATAAAAAGACACAGGTTTACAGGAGAAAAAGAAAAGTGTAATATATAATTCCACATTTAATAAAATTTTTTGTTAGAAAATAATCCTTATTACTATTTATTTAATTCATGAACATTAAAGGCCTTTGAAAATTTGATTCTAAAGCTAACTTTCCAGGGAGACATGTAGATGCTGGAGGTCATCTATCCCAATTTCCCTCTTTCACAGGTGAGCAATTGGAAACCCCAAAAGAGATGAAGTGGCTTGCTTAAGTTTTCTCTTCCATTGGTTATCTAGCCCCATAGTCTCTCCTGTCTCAGTTGTTTTCATGAGTTTTCAAAGTTCATGACAACCATAACTGTAATTAGAAATCTTAATAAGAATGTCTGGGGGCAGCCCAAGTGGCTCAGCGGTTTAGTGCTGACTTCAGCCCAGGGCGTGATCCTGGAGACCCGGGATCAAGTCCCACATCAGGCTCCCTGCATGGGGCCTGCTTCTCCCTCTGCCTGTGTCTCTGCCTCTCTCTCTCTCTCTCTCTGTGTGTCTCTCATGAATAAAAAAAAAAAAAGGATGTCTGAAACTTGAAGTCAATGATTGTTACATTCCAGTTTTCTATATATCCTCATTGTTCCAAGAAAAGAAAGAGAAATTTTGTTTTCAATACAGGTTCTTTGACTGTAACTGTACTTGGAAAGGAAAGAAGAAAATGGAAGTAAATATTGAAATCTTAGCTCTCAAAATAAATATCAGCTTTATTGAGATAATTCACATATCAAAGTTCACTCTGAAGTGTGTGATCCAACGGTTTTTAGCATGTGCACTATGTTGTGTGTTTATCACTACTACCTAATTCTAGAGCATTTTAATCTCTCCCCACCATATCCATTATCAGGCATTCCCCATTCTCCTTTCCCCTCCAGCCCCTGACAATGACTAATTTACTTTTTTTCTCTCTGAAATTTTCTATTCTGAACATTTAATATAAATAGAATTATATGTGTATTGTGTATGTGTATTGTATTATATGTGTGACTGCTTTCACTTAGGATAATGTATTTAAGACTCATCCATGTTTAGCATGTATCAATTCTTTATTCCTTTTAATTACAGCATAAGCATTTCACTGTACAGTTATAGCATATTTTGTTGTCATTCATTAAGTAATGGACATTTGAGTTGTTTTCACTTTTTGGCTATTGTAAATAATGCTGCCATAAACATTCACGTACAAGTTTTTATGTGGATGTATGTTTTCATTTTTCTTTTATATGCCTAAAAATGGAATTCATGGTCATATGGTAACTCTATGTTAAACATTTGAAAAACTATGAGATCATTTTTCACCATTTTACAGTCCCAACAATATATGAAAGTTCCAATTTCTCCACATATTTCCCAATACTTATTAGTGTCTTTTTGATTATTGCCATTCTGGTAGGTATGAGAGAGTAGATCATTGTGAGTTTGATGTGCATTTCCCTAATGACGATGATATTGAGCCTCTTTTCATGTTCTCCTTGCAATTTGTGTATCTTTGGAAAAATGTTTAAGTCTATGACTAGTTTTAATATTAGATCATTTGTTTTATGTTGTTGCTTCGTAAAAGTTCTTCATGTATTCTGGATACAAGTCCCTTATCAGATACATGATTTGCAAATACTTTTTCCCATTTTGTGGAATGTCTTTAACTTTCTTGATGATGTTCTTGAAACACATAGGTTTTCAACTTTGATGAAATCCAATGTACTTTTTGTTTTAATTTTATTTTTTAAAGTATTTTATTTATTTACTCATGAAAGACACAGAGAGAGAGGCAGAGGCACAGGCAAAGGGAAAAGCAGGCTCCCTATGGGGAGCCTGATTCAGGTCTTGATCTGATGTCCCTGGAATCATGCCCTGAGCTGAAGGCTGACGCTCAACCACTGAGCCACCTAGGTGCCCCAATGTATTTTTTTTTATTTTGACACTTCTGCTTTTGTTTTCATAGCTAAGAAACTATTGCTTCATCCAAAGTCAGAAGATTTACTCCTATCTTTTCTTCTAAGACTTTTATTGTTTTGGTTCTAAACATTTAGACCAATTTAAAGTGAATTTTTCTATATGATGTGAGGTAGGTCTCCAAATTCATTCTTTTGAACCTTTGCATATGGATATTCAGTTGTTGCAGTAGTATGTGTTGAAAAGATATTCTTTCCCTTTGAATAGTTTGGTACCTATGTCAAAAACCAATTTTTCCACAAACTTCATGATGTATTTTTAGAGTCTCAATGAATTTCCATTGGTTTGTATTTTTATTGTATTTTATTGTAATTTTATTAATTTTTATTGATCACTGTAGCTTTGACATAAGTTTTGGAATCAGGAAATATAAGTCCTTCAACTTCTTTTTTTCCCCAAGAGTGTTTTGGCTATTCTGGGTCTTTCACATTTCCATATAAATTTTAGGATCATCTTGTCACTTTCTGCAAAAAAAAGAAAAGAAAAAAAGACAGCTGGAAATTCTCAATATTTACTAAGGCATAGTTTATTGTAAAAATTAGGCACCACAGAGACTACTAAGATGAAACATAGTTCTTAGTCTTAAAAGAACCAACAATCTAGGAATTACACAAATGTGTCAATTATCAACTTATTACCTCTTACCTTCAAATTTGTTCTTCAGTATATGCTGAAATGGACAGAATTCTTTTAAGTACCTCTTTTTTACAGTAAGCATGATGCCAAGCTTTCTCAGTAGAGGCTTTTAGGAGGGTGTCTCCTGCTATTTCCAGCTGGTGGAGTGCATGAGGACATCTGGTGGAGCTCTGCTTTAGCCATATGCCTGGAATGTGTGATCAGTAGGTGATCATGCAGCTTCAGTCTAGCCTGGTAATAAGATTCCCATAGCACCCCCCTCCTTGACGTAGAGACTGGTGTCCTGAAGGCTTCCTGCCCACATCAGTGCTCTAATTCCCTGTGCAGGCCTGCATGTGGATTGTCAGGAGCCTGGAGGATTTTCATTCCAGGAGCCATCACTCCCTCTTCCAGCCCCTGTGGACTGCCTGTTCCCAAGGCCCCCTTCCGTTGTACACACCCACACCTCTGGCTGCTGATCAGCTATCCTCAGAGGAATACTTCCTGTTCCCCATCACCCCAATTGCCTGGCTAGGGCAAACTAGTGAACTCCTTTTTTATCCAGTGGGCTAAACTGTATCTTCTCCAGTGAGATCTGAACCTCAGCCTTAGGGAGAGGAATCCTTTTCAACTTTGTTCTTCCATGGCTACTCTCCCTCCACCCTAAGCTACCACTTAGCTTCCTTATACTTGTTCCTAAATAGTCATGTATCAGAATTTAATAATTATTTATGTTATACACTCTGTTTAACCCACTGTGTTACTGGGCCTATACTGATGCAACACATAACATTTGCAACTCAGCATATAGTGAGGCACCTGGGTGGCTCAGTTGGTTAAGCGTCTGCCTTCAGCTCAGGTCAAGATCCCGGGACCCTGAAATCAGCCCTGAGCCAAGCTCCCTGCTCAGCGGGGAGCCTGCTTCTCCTTCTCTCCTATAGCACCCCCTGCTTGTGCTCTCTCTCTGTCAAATAAATAACTTTTTTTTTTTTTTTAAAGAAAAACATCTGAACATGAGATAAGGATTTGGAGCTCACAGTCTGTTGATAGGATCAGTAAAGAATTAATAGGGGAGTGCAATTTGATGAACTTTGAAGGATGGATAAGGATTTCCTTTTGCCATTGGAGAGCTTATGTTTTTAAAGTCATTGCCTCAGATTTCCATTTCAATGGTAAAGGCACTTAGAAGTTGAATTATACTATTTATCCCAAATAGCACTCTATTACTTCTGACAAACTCACCCTCAGTTTTTTTATGGTCCAAATGGAATTGCTAAAGAAGGTGTTAGAGATAAGCAGAAGAGACCGTGGGTCTGAGTTGATATCTGACTCCAAATAGAAAGTTTTTACATGGCATCATTTCATTGGAATTTCTTAACCGAATGAGTAAAAGAAACGCTTTGATGGAATGTTTAGTATGGTTAGAAATGAACACCCACAACCATATGTACCAATTAATTTCCTCTCCAAATGTTTTTATACTGTCGGGTAGATGTGGCCTATGTTTTGGAAGGATTTTTTCCTTTGAAGTAGTCATTACACTGTTTTATTTCCTATATGAATGCCAAGTGCACATTACTTTTTATTTCCCTTTTCGCTTGCCAAAGCCTTTTCATTTTCTTTCATCTCTTCACAAATATCTAATAAATACTTAGGATTTATAGATCTATTCAAAGCGTGGTCCCTGGACCAGCAGAATTAGCATCATTTGAGAGTTTATTAGAAAAGCAAATTCTTGGACTCTACCTCAGACTGACTAAATCTGAATCTCTGTGGGGTGGGGCCCTGAGTATGCAGTTTAACTAGCTCTCCAGGTGATTGTTATGCACACTGAAATTTGAGGAGCACCAATTAAAATTTTACTCCTTGCATTTCATCTGAGACACATTCTAGAATTTAAAAAGGATCTGGAGTCTTAGAAGCCTTCTGATCATTCAAATCAGGAGTGTGTGTCTCCTATATCTGTAACTTCTTGACATCTACTTTCTGCTTAAAATCTTTTACTGATGGGAGCTCACCACATCACAAGGTAACATTTGGGAACAATTCTTATTGGAAATTTCTCTTATTATGTATGTCACCCAGATTGACTTGATTGTACCTTTTGCTCATTGTTGCTAATCTTTCTCATGAGAAGCATGAAATAAATCTGGTTTTCCTTACATAACCCAGATGTTTAAGACAGCTGTCTGCTCTCTCCTATGAGTTTTCTTCCTAAGAGATAATTCTTAGTCCCTTTAATATCCTCACCTGAAAATGGCTTTTGGATCTTTCCTTCTTAGAGTGACATATAATATCAATATTCTGCTTAAAGTATCATTCCCGGGATCAAATATAAAGTACTCCATGGAGTTTGCTCAACAAAGGCTGTTCCACCTGCTGTAGAAGTAAACAATACACTTCCCTGGGCTTTAGAAATTTGAATTCCAAGTCTGACTTTGTCCCTTTGGACTCAAACAGGTCACTCAATTTCTGTGGGTTTAGTTTTATTTGACTAAAAATTGGGATTACTATATGGCACGAAACCTGGGGAAGTGCTAATGTTTAGGAAGTAGGCATGACAGGTAGAGCTATTGAAAAGAATTGAAATAGAGTTGTTGGGGGGATCCCTGGATGGCTTAGCGGTTTGGCGCCTGCTTTTGGCCCAGGGCGCGATCCTGGAGTCCTGGGATCGAGTCCCGCATCGGGCTCCTGGCATGGAGCTTGCTTCTCCCTCCTCCTGTGTCTCTGCCTCTCTCTCTCTCTCTATGTCTATCATAAATGAATAAATCTTTAAAAAAAAAATAAGAGTTGTTGAAAAGGCAGTAAGGGAACTGGTAGAAGGTGCTGACACACATAGGTGATTCCCTCTTTGCCAAGGGTGTTCTGTGGGCTCAGCCTGGACAAGTCTCAGGAGCCTGAGCTGGGCTCCAAAGCAGGATGTTTCTTACTCATGGGATCAGAGTTCTCCAAAGTGAGTTAGTGAATAATTAGCAGATGCCCTGTACTGATGGTGTGCAAGGTTAGAGTCAGCATACAGTCCAAAATTGGGTTACATAAATCTGCATGAAAAGAGGTTGCTGGTGAAAAAAGGAGAAATGGTTCTGGATCGATAGCAATGTTCTGTGCTGTTTATGTCTCTCCATGCTTGTTTCTGTGGATATGCTGCATACTTTAAAGAGCAGAAGAGGAGTGAAAGGTTGAAGCTCAGGAGGACAAAATTCCAAAAAGGGATTGGCAGTGGTAACCTTAGCAATGGTACCAAGAGTTGAAAAAAACAGAACAACTCAGGGTGGAAAGATGTTGAACCAGATAGGAAAGCTTTTGTTGTAAGTAAAATGTCATTGATTTTAAACTGACCAGAAAGAGAGAGAGAAAGACTTATTTATTCACACACCATTTTCAAGAATAGCTTTATCAGGAATTTGGGCCCTTTTCTGAGAATCTGTAGGCTTTGCCATCCTCCTTGTGTTAGGTTTATCTTTAGGCTGACTTTTCTCAGACTGCTAGAGGCCACTAGGTCCCTTCCTGGGAAAGAGAGAATTGAAAGTCCTAAATTTGGTTTTAATTGGATTACTTCTATATCAGCACCCTAGCCAGGGGGAATGTTTTGCACTGTAGAGAGATGGGAGAGTTGATGTTTTTTAATCCTCTCAAATCCCATCACTAGTGGGAGAAGAGTGGTCTACCATTTGAGGAACCACAACTCCAGGATTTTATTGTCCTCATGCCCTGTGACTGCAGCAAGAAGAGTAGACCTTTTTCTTGCTCCTTCCAACAAAAGTTCAAGGAGAGCCCTGGATGACAAGGGTTGTGTATTTGCAGCTATAGGGAGATGGGAAAGGTCAGTGCCACTCAGACCACATGGAATGAGTTCCATACAGCTATCATAGTTCACACCAGTAGATTAGCCTGATTAATAGTAGTGATACCACTGTTAGAAAATATTCTCCATTTTCTGTTCCAGAAAATACTTCTATTTTCGTTTTTATCCTGTGTGGAATTTACTTGTATTTTTTTATAATCTGTAGACTTGGATTCCTAAAAACTCCTTTTCCTTTCATTCTTATGTGAAGTGTCAGTCACTTCTTAGTAATCTGCAAATAAATGCCTCCAAAGCAGTTGCTTTTTTTTTTCTTTTTTTAAAAAGGAATTTCTCTCCCAGACTTCTTATTACCAGTCCAATCATAGATATTCAGTAGTGCACTAGAGGTAGCTTCTTCTGGCTCTCTAGATACAATAGCTAAATGTTCAAGTATTTTGTGAGCTGTTTGTTACAACATTAGTACCTTAGAATAGTACAGGGGAAGTATTTACACCATGGAAATTGGAAATGCTTATAAATCAGGATCTCCACACATATCACCTCCCACCCTCACCTCATGCAAGCCAGTTAGCTGTAAACCACTGGTCTTACATCAAAGCATATTATTATAAAAGATATTTCTTGCATTATAGTTTATCCTTTAGGAGGTAGACTTTAATTCCAGTTAAATTCACTCTGCATTATTACCCAGAAGGTCTAAAGTTTGTGTTTGAGGATTTAAAAAATAAAGTTATTAGGAGATTAAGTATCTTTCTTACATAATATTGAGTTAACGTTTTTTTTTCCCCCATTTTAAAACCTGAAAGTCTTTTTTTTTTTTAAGATTTTATTTATTCATGAGAGACACGGAGAGAGAGAGAGAGGGAGAGAGAAAAGCAGAGACACAGGCAGAGGGAGAAGCAGGCTCCATGCAGGGAGCTCAATGTGGGACTTGATCCCAGGTCTCCAGGATCAGGCCAGGGCCGAAGGCAGTGCTAAACCGCTGAGCCACTTGGGCTGCCCTAAACCCCGAAAGTCTTAAGAAAATTAAAAGACAAGTCACAGGTTGGAAGAACATATTTGCAAATAATATATCTGGTAAAGTAGTTGCATCCAGACTGTATAAAGAACACTTATAACCCAATAATTGTAAGACAAATTACTCAATTAAAAATGGGCAAAAAGATGTGAATAAACATTCCATGAAGAAAATATAGAAATGGCTAATAAGGGACGACTGAGGGGCTCAGCGGTTGAATGTCTGCCTTTGGCCCAGGGCGTGATCCTGAGGTCCCAGATCGGTGCAACATTGAGCTCCCTGCAATGGAGCCTGCTTCTTTCTCTGCCTATGTCTCTGCCTGCCTCTCTCTCTCTCTATGTCTCTCATGAGTAAATAAATAAAATCTTAAAAAAAAAAGAAATGGCTAATAAGCTCATGAAGAGATGCTCAACATTATTTGTCAATAGGGAAGTGCAACGCAAAACCACGAGATACTACTACATACCTACCAAAATAGCTATAATAATAATAATGATACAGTAACAATAACAAGTTTTGTCAGGATATGTAGAAGTTGGAACTCTTATGCATTGCTGGTGTGAATACAAAAATGATGCAGCTGCTTTGGAAGTAATAAAAAAAATTAAACATAGAATTGAGAATTAGAGAATTAGAGAACTAGAGAATTAGAATCTTGTATCCATACAAAAATTTCACATGAATGTTTATACAGCTTTATTTATAATAGCCAAAAAAGTGGTAACAATCCAGAAGTCCATGAACTGCTGAATGGATAGACAAAATATGGTATATCCATCCACACAATGAGATATTTAGGAACAAAAACGCTTAGCTATTGATACATACTACAATATGGATGAACCTTAAACTTATGTTAAGTGAAAGAAGTCAAACACAGAAAACTACATATAGTATTTATAAGAAATATTAACAAATGACAAACTTCTAGAGACAAAAAATAAATCCGTTGTTGCCTGGGACTGAGAGTAGGAATAGGAATGGCTGAGAATGGGTATCAGGAAGCTTTTGTGGGTGATGGAAATGTTTAAAAATTGGATTGTGATGGTGGCTGCACAGCCCTATAAATTTGCTAAAAATAATTGTATACTTACAACAGATGAATCCTCTGACATGTAAATTATAACCCCATTAAGTTGATTTAAAAAGCCTAAAAAAATCACAAATTCACTTATATATTTCTTATTACTAAATGGAAGCAATAAATACATATTCCGGGGATTTGACCTTTCAGTTTTCAGCTTCTTTCATCTGCTGGCTTCAGTCTTTAATGAGGAAAGTGGGTCCACAAAACGAAATAAGTATAGTTTTTGGAAGAAAAAGATAGCTCTCTGCAATTTTAAAAACTAGTTTCCTGAATGAAAATGTTTTTTAGTTATGCTAATAATCCAATAACTGTTCTTATAGAAATCAAAATATTACAAAGATGATTGGAAAATATTGCCAATGACATGTTTGCCAAAGCAGAAAAAATTTTAATGATATGAAGACATTATTAAATAAAAACACATCACACACACACACACAGAGTAAGGAATTTATTTTCAAGGATAACTTTGAATTTCTTTACCTAATCTTATTCTACGTGCTCCTAAGGGAGGCAATGAATAAAGATTTATCACACAGTGGCAAAAAGATAATCAAAATGTTCCTTAAATCACTCAAGAGAGATTATTATTTATCTTTTCATAATATTTTCAAACATGATGCATTATCATTTTTTTTGGCATTCATTTCATTATTTTATTTTTCTGATAGTCAGAAAATCATTCTTCATGCAATGTGAATTAAAACCTCCCTTCCTAGAAACCTGCCCTGGGGAAAGTTTTGACTTTGTTCTGAAAATGTTCCATGGCTGACCTGACAGCTGTAATTTTAAAGTTTCTGCTGACTCCTACACTGTGTAATGGGAAGCCCTGAGATGAGTTTGAAGGAGAAAGTTGGCGTGACTTTAATTTTTCCGTATAAGAATATATGACTTTTTTCTTCCTGTGAGTGATGGAGCCTGAGAGAGAAGACCTAGAAGCCTGAACAGCATGGCAGGAAGCAAATGTGGAAAAGATCACAGGTCTTTTAGGAACAAGAATGTAAAACTTTATTTTTTTAGATGCTTATATTTTCTCCAAAGTAAATTTCCTCTTTTTTCCCCAAACTTTGACCATCAGCTTCTCTCGAAAGCACCCGTCAAAGTATATGAATGAGTGGTTGTGTGTGTGGGGTGTGTGTGTGTGTGTGTGTGTGTGTGTGTATGATTGAAGGAATGGGATGAAGAAAAGCAAGAAAAGGAGCTAAGCTCCTTATGTGAACCCATCCAAGCTGCAAGAATTAGCAAATGCAAAATGGTAATTCAGTTAGAAACAGAACCAAAAATGATCAGAGACAAGCTTCCTGAAAATTCCTGGAGATCTGGGGGAAGGGAGGTGTAAGACTCTTTGTATACGGGGGTTTAAAAGAAAGCATCAAAACACTGTATTAATACATAGCGATTCTTCTATTTTCAGAGGTCAGTGAAGGGATGTCTGGTGAGACATATAGTGACATTCTTGAATATATTTCTTCCCTTGGCTATATGAATACTACAAACCCGATATAGGAAAAACTTTGAGAGAAAAGAATTGGCATATGCGTATGTTTAAAACTGTAAAACTGTCCTATGGTAATGTTACCTTTAATTTTATGACAATAATCTTAGATGAATGAGGCCAAATCCAGTTTATGCTTTTAGGATACCTGCAGTATGATATATAAATTATATTCACTTCTATGTATCCCCAAGGCTACTCAGTCCCATGCTGTTAGCTGATTTCCCTGGTAAGAAATTCTAGATTTCTAAATAATGTGCTCATACTGCTGTTTCTCAATTTGTCATTTGGGATATAGGTTTTCTCCCGGTACCAATGTTCAGTTTTGGAAACTGTGACTCTTGTAGGCATTCAAGCAGGGAACTAGGTGATTACCAAACTGTTGGGGGATGGGGCAGGCAATAATTGAATGCGAGGCAAAGGCCAGCCCAGGACTATTGGATTCAATGGCATACCAGATAGAGTACAGTGCATGGCACACCCATAAAGTCCTAAATAGACAGTGGAATGTGAAGTCTGTCCCCTGCAAACACTCTTATCTGCTCAACCTTGTTTACCAGTAGTCACAGCCACAAGGAAATGGCCTTTGGCACACTGTGGCCTTCCAAATCTCAAGCAAGTGCATCTTATGACAGAACTTAGTTGTATCCAGAGCTGTAGCTTCAAGGCTATTTGGAAAATATGGCCATTTTTAGCTTCCCAGGCCCCTGTAATTAAGGAGGTATATTGAAAAGGTGAGCATGTATATTGAAGACCAATCATACTTAGCACACTCCCACGTCCAACCACTCTCCTTCCCTTACCTCCAATGTAGTACATGATAATTTAGAGCTAAATCAATACTCGCTGTTAACATTATTATGACTGTGCAAATGTTATGCACTCTTAAGCCATGTTATACACCACACCTCTTTCTCATGGAATACTTTTTCCTGAAGTTAATAATAATTCTCTCATCTTTTCATCTACTAAAGTTGCTAAGATCCTTTTGTTAATTTTTCCAAATATTACATCTCTGTCATATGCTTGTCAGCAACATTTTGAATATATTTAAATGCAACATGAATTGGGAAGTGGGGGTAAATGTGAGGGAGTGGGTGTGTATGTGTAGCTGCTATCCTGAAAGTAGGGTAGAAAAAAGTGGCTGAAAGTCTCAGCTTTCAGTATTCAGATTTTCACTTAATCCTATTAAATTAATTCTATTCCCCACATGGTTCTTTGGTTTCATGAGTCCAGTGCTTCTTTGAGTTATTTTCTAGTCCTTTATGAGTGAGATGGGATGGGGACCTAGAATTCTATCTGCTTTGTATACACACACACAGACTCTGGACTAGGCCCTTGTTTGGTTTTAGCTTGAGCTATACTTTCCCCTGCACAATGTTCCATGGGAACTCAAATATCCTAAACCTGAGCCTCCAGAGAACAAATTGGCTGTTTACTTGCATATGTCTCTGCAGTTAGGTTACAGGTTACATTGCTAAATTAGTTATCCCTTCTCCATCTTCTTTTTTAATAAATTTGTTGAAATACTTCTCATTTGCTCTTGCCTATTCTTTGTTTTTTCTTATACTCCAATTTCCATTCTTACATCTCCTTTTAATTCTTCTTTTTTATTCATTTTTGTGGGATTTAGGAAAGAGAATAGAAATATGCCTAATTAATTATGCTTTACTGGAAATCTATGTCTTTTCCCCTCTTAACTCATATTTTCCCAATAAAAGCTTACCCTTAGGTAATTAGAAAACCTTAGGAATGTTTTAATACCATATACATACAAATAAATTGAGGCTTAGAAATATTAATTAATCCAGTTAAGATCAAAATGGCAAGAACATAGCAGAGCCAGAAGTAAAAATTTGCTTCATGGATTTCCAGGGTAGCACTAGCATCTGGAAGTGGGACCAGCATTATGGATGCACTATAATATTGATAGAATAAATATGTGATTTTAATAGATTTTCATCTAGACTTTGAGTAAACTACCCCATGAGGCATACTGGTAGTGTTCTGTGTCTTTACCTGGCTCTCATTTTACAGTGTGTTTAGTTTGTGAAAATCACATTTTTAGATATTTCTTATGAGAGGGAAGGACCTGGAAGACCAGGAAGAATCAGGACTTGGAAATGGAGATGGAGAAGATATTGAATGGATGACCCTTTAGGGAATGCTAGGAGTAAGTCTGGCCTAAAATCAGATCATGGTATAAAAATAGCTATAACTTGGGTCACTTGGGTGGCTCAGTGGTTGAGTGTCTGCCTTCGGCTCAGGGCATGATCCTGGAATCTGGGATCGAGTCCCATATCAGGCTTCTTTCAGGGAGCCTGCTTCTCCCTCTGCCTGTGTCTGTGCCTCTCTGTGTTTCTCATGAATAAATAAATAAATAAAATCTTTTTAAATACCCACAAAATAGCCATAACTAAAGAAGATAAAAAGCAGTTATAGATTTTTAGTAGGTATTAGGGCATATACACTGAAAGGGAAGATAGGAACCAAGATCGAAAGTGTTGGCAGGTTTTCAAGGATATATATACGATTCATTTCTCAAGTCATCTCTAGTTTTCTGATGTCCTTATAAAACCATGGTGATGGTTTATCAAGTGCTCTAAAAGTACTCTACAAGTTTCTCAAAGAAATGAGAGCAAACTACAAAAACAAATGTGAAGCATTATGCAAAAAGACTATTTTAAGAAAAAGTATTGTGCCTATTTTTGTGTAATACTTTAAACCATTTTAATTTAAAAAATCTAAATTACTCAATTCTACTACCTTTTTGAATGTATAAATAAATGTATATAACAAATTTACTGACAATGTCTAACTGGACTGTAAACATTAGCTTACAACTATAGCTACATTATTGTTTAAATATTTTATGGATATCTAAAAGCATACCTAAAAGTAATCATATTATAAGTGGTAAAACTCCATGAAATTCTCACAAGCTCAACACTGCTGTATGGTGTGGCTCTATTGGGTCCCCTGCTTAGTATCTAACAAGGTGTTGGCAGGACTAGGAACTTATCTGGAAGCTCTATTTCCCTCAACTCATGACAACACTGGGTCTTATTTTTAAAAAGGAATGCTAGGGGCACCTGGGTGGTGGAGTCAGTTGAGCATCCCACTCTGGGTTTCAGCTTAGGTTGTGAACCCAGGGTCATGTGACTGAGCATGCGAGCAAGGGCTGGGGCAGAGGGAGAAGGAAAGAGAATCTTGAAGCATGGAGCTTGAGGTGGGGCTTGATCCCAGGACCCATTTTCTGTTGCCATTGCTTTTGTTTTATTTATTTACTGCCATTCAGGGTTTTACAATTTTATGAAGTTAAACTTAACAGTTTTCTTTTATGGCTTTGATATTTGGGGCTATGTTTATAAAGGCCACTCCCCTTTCAAGATTAGAAAAGAATTCCTCATTTTTCTGGATATTTTATGGTTTCTGAGGGAATATAACAGAATCTTAGGTGTCAACAGACATTATAACAATATGTTATAAAATCATAAAATTGAAAAATATCCTTGAAGACAGCCAGTCTAATATCTTCTCTGATTTAGTTATCTTTCTACAATATCTCTGAGTAAATCTTCAAAGCTCTTCTGTCAGTGATAGTTAACTCACTGCCATTTAAGGTAGTCCATGGTATTACCAGATGGTTTTTATTGTAAAATATTTCTTTCTTGTTCTGTCATAAATGGACATAAATTCAGAAGGGAATAATCATGATGGTGAAGAGACATGGGATCATATCACATAAGAAATATCTGTAAGAGACTGGGGATGTGTTTTTTGTTAAAGAATATATCAGATGAGATAGGCAGCTGTCTGAGAACATGTAAAGGACTTTCTATAAGGACTATTCTATAAGGTGGATTAAATTCGATCTGTAGGATCCCAAGATGATTTTGGCAGCAAATAGTTAACAGAGTTGGTTAAGGATGTAATGGCTGCTTTAGGGGCATAGTAATATCCTTGTCACTACAGAGGGTTGCTCTGAGGTCACCATACTTTGAGGAAGCTCAGGCAATAAGGAGAGGCCTCCTGAATGTGTTCCAATTGATACTCCTGTTGATATCACAACTGACAAATGACATCAACTAGCAGACCATATATGACTGGACTACTCTAGATGATACTACTATATCAGGACAGTTCCAACAATAGATTATGTGATGCTATGAAATCTTGCACTTATCCTGGACCTAGGGAATTCTCCCTATTAACCCTAGTTTTGATGTTATATTTGTTTTCTAGGAATACCATAACAAAGCACTGCAAACTGGATGACTTACACAACAGAAATTTATTGGAGGCTAGAAATTTAAAAAGCATAAATTATTCTTTATAATTCTTCAGAAAAAAACTTTATTTTCTGGAGGGTAGAAGTCAGAAATAAGGCTTTGACAGAGTTGTTCCTTCTGAGGGCTGTGAGGGAAGAATCTGTTCTAGGATTCCCTCCTTGGCTGATAGATGGGCATCTTTATGTTCACATGGCTTTCTCCTTGTATATATACTTGTCTCCAAATATCCCTTTTATAAGAATACCAGTCATATTTGATTAGGGCCCATTCTAATAACCTTATTTTAACTTGATTACCTCTGTAATAAACTTTATCACCAAGTAAGATACTGAGGTACTATTTTGAGGTACTGGAGCTAGGACTTCATTTGAAGTTTTGGGGGACACAACTCAACAGGTGTATAAGGGAAAATTGGGCTGATAGGCTAAAGAGACTGGTGGAGTTTGTAAATTCTAGAAATTAGCCAGATCGGTCAATATTTTGCAAAAAATCTATTGTTGTACTGACTATTGTCATGTAACAAATTACATCCAAATCAGTAGCTTAAAGAAGCATTTTATTATGCTCACAGATTCTGTGGATCAGGAATTTGGACAAGGCATAATTCAAATACCTTGTTTGTGCTCATGGTCTAGGGCCTCAGTTGGGAAGACAAAATGGCTAAGGGTGACTCAAGGGCTGGGAGCTGGCATCATCTGGAGATGTCTTCTCTCATTTGTCTGGTGGCTGATGCTATTTGTCAGTTGTGATGTCAACAGGGGTATCAATTGGAACACTTTCACGGGGTCTCTCCTTCTTGCCTGGACTTCCTCTAAGTGTGGTGACCTCAAGGCAATCCTCTCTGTGTGACACTCAGGGGTCCCAAAATTAGTATTTAAGCAAACAAAGTAGGACTTGTAATGCCTCTTCTGACGTAGCCTTGGAAGTCATGCTGTGTCACTTCCACCTTACTATATTGGTTAAAAGTGGGTCACATACTCACCAGAGTTTTGAAGAGGAGTTAGAAGTCCTATATATCTACTGACAGAAGAATTTCTGATCATTAAAACAAAACAAAACATGTATCTATTTTAGAAAATTTAAATTATAGGACATATTATAAAAGACATAATTTTCCCTAAGAAAAAATATAAGCTTCTTGTCTTGCTTTTGGGAAGAAATAGAAAACAGACTGCATGCAGAAAAGAGAGATTCATATAGAGCTTACTCTGGCTTATTAGTGCCACTTCAGCTACTGATCATGTATGTCTTCTTACAACAGAATAATTTATGCTTCTTAAGTTAATCCCATGTTGCTTAACACTCCCTGGGCTTCCGGGAATTACCAAAAAATTTTAAAAGAATCCAATACATTTTTAACAGAAAAGAATAAAATAACGAGGAGTCAGTGTATCAGTGTAACCCAGTTTTTCTTTCTTCTGTTTGTGTGTGTGTGTGTGTGTGTGTGTGTGTGTGTGACTTGTCCGAATGATCGTACTATCTAATCTTTTCATTCATAATATAAAATTCTAACCCTGAGCAGTCCAGGGATTTTAGCTTGCCTCAATATAGCCACCAGATGGCTTTTGCTCTCCTTTTTATTTTTTTAAGGTTTTATTTATTTATTTGACAGAGAGAAAGAGAGAGAGAGAGAATGAGAGAAAGAAAGCATAAGTGGGGGGGAGTGGCAGAGGGAGAGGGAGAAGCAGACTCCCTGCTGAGCAGGGAGCCCGATATGGGTTCCATCCCAGAACCCTGGAATCATGACCTGAGCCAAAGGCAGGTAGACGCTTAATCAACTGAACCATCCAGGTGCTCCTGGCTTTTGCTTTCTATGTAATTCCTGTTTTCTGTTGACTCCATAGCTCTTGTTTTATATCTGCTTCAAAAGACATTATAAATTGTGTAGTCATTTATCAAACAAATTAAAAGACATTATAAATTGTGTAGTCATTTATCAAACAAATTAAACTCTGTAGTGTGTGAATTATTTTCTATTATTTTCTTTCAAACTTACTTTTGGACTTATTCTTTCCTGATCTGAATGAAATGCTTGGCAGGTCTAACAGGTTTCTGATTTCTTCAATCGGTAAGGATTACCCCGAGGTCGCCACACTTAGAGGAAGTCCAGGCAAGAAGGAGAGACCCCGTGAAAGTGTTCCAGTTGATACCCCTGTTGACATCACAACTGACAAATAGCATCAGCCACCAGACAAATGAGAGAAGACATCTCCAGATGATGCCAGCTCCCAGCCCTTGAGTCACCCCTAGCCATTATGTCTTCCCAACTGAGGCCCTAGACCATGAGCACAAACAAGGTATTTGAATTATGCTTTGTCCAAATTCCTGATCCACAGAATCTGTGAGCATAATAAAATGCTTCTTTAAGCTACTGATTTGGATGTAATTTGTTACAAGACAATAGTCAGTGCAACAATAGCATCCACAACTCTTTCAAAGGCATTCTCTGTAGTCTTCTTGAACAATGAAGATTGAACAATGTTGGCAGAATCAATTTCATAGTCCTTAGGATGTATTGCTTAGTGGTCTAGCACCTCAATCAAACATAATTCTTAGGCTTTGGGCCACTGGTGAAACTTAAAGACAAAAGAGCCCCATTTTAATATCTGACTACTTTACAGCCAGGATGGATCAAGCAGAAATGCCACTTCTTCCATACCGGGGTTTAATAAATTTTAAAAATGATGGTCAGGCTTGCCAAGTCTAGGGAAAGAATTTTTAGGGATATTTCAAAGCCAACAGAGGTTGCATGGTGTTTTGAGGGGAGTTTGTGTGAAGAAGCTTGTGAAGGGAGCCGTCAGTGAGATTTCAAGAGGCCAGCGTTCTTTCTGTAATCCAAATCCTTGCCTTGTCTCCCCTTTAAAGTGTAGCAAATGGACCATTATGAAATGAAATCCTATTTGTGTAATTCCCTTTTAATGTTTTCTATACCTCTTAAAAAAAAAAAAAAGCCCACATTCTTTAGTTTGACATAGAAGATTCTTTAGGTCTAGTCCTTGCCTACCTTTTAGTCCCTACCTTTTTCTCACCAACACCCTCGAGGAAAAAGGAACCCAGGCATGGGACAGGAGGAGTAGATGAGCAGAACTTGCCTTTCTCCTTCCCAAATCACTTAGGCCAAATATGGCAGGTGCCAGGAGGGAAAGAAAACACAGAACTGGACTGAAATGGAAATGTTAATATTTGAATTAGACTAGGTTATTAGACATTAAAACTGGATGTGACTGGAATCTACTTAAGATGTTAAAATAGGAGATTTTATAGAATACAGTTAAAAAGAGAAAAACAAAAATCATTTCATGTTTGTACTGCACTAATATTTCATATTTGTACTGTACTATTTGATAAATAATTTAAAAGATGTAGGCATCGTTAAGCAGAGGCAGGGCTTACGGGAGTGGTATGGGAGAGTGTAGAATATGACAAGTTGGAAAACAGGCTTATTTACATAATTTTGCTAGGAACTTGAAATTTAAATTCACACTATAAATTATCTAGCAAGATGTTTTTTTTTTTGAATTGACTTTCTGGAAAAAAATTTGAATTCAAAGAAGTTATATGAGCTTAAGTTCGTAGGATAGGATTTTCCCCATTGTTCACAAAGTTCCAGCATATTGGACTTTCTCAGTTTCTTTTTTTTTTTTAACATTTTTTAAAAATTTAAATTCATTTTGCCAACATTATAGTATAACATCCAGTGCTGGACTTTCTCTGTTTCTTAATGTGACAAGGTCTCTCTTGTCCTAGGGACTTTATATGTGCTCTGCTTAGAACAATCACCCCCCACCCAAATCTTCACATAGCTAACCACAGAGGAATGCTGTAGGTCTGAAATTACATATTCTATTTTAGAGATAGATCTAAAATCCATCAGCATCAGTTGAGCACCTCCTTGTTATAATAACATATGCTTTCCTTTCTTCTTTTTTTTCTCATTATAATTTGTAATTATATATTTTTTGTTTATTTGTCTCATATATGCTTCCTCCACTTAATGGTGAGTCTTATGAGGATGAGGTGATAATTGTTTTGTCACTATATAAGCAACACCTAGCACAAGGCCTGAGATAGAGGGTATTCAATGAATATGTTTTTGAATCAATGAAGAAATCAAGATGTTTGCTTGATTATGTTAAAACTTTCACAGTATTTCTGTGAGTAGTCTATTAACAGAGAGAGGATGAATAATTTAGAAAATGGATATCTAGACAACTTCACTTTAGGTGGTATATAGCACAAATTAAAGGATAGAAGCACAGACTTGAGGCAAGGGATTTAAAAAAATTCTCCAACTAGTTTCAATGAATACAAGCTAGATATTAATTGTGTTACAGACTTCATTTCTTATGCTACTTGATTCTTCATCTCTGAGAGACCTTGAAGGATGCTGATGAAATGACCTATTCTCTATAAGAAAGAGCAATGATTTTGTGCAGAAAGGGACTTTTTTCCTATTTTGCTGGAAACAAATTGTGTATGGTGGAAAATGTGTAGAACTGAAATTATGGGAGATAACTCTTCACAATGATTTTGAATCAAGTATTGACTAACTATGCTTTATAAATAATAGTATAGTAATATACTGTAAAGTAAGAGTGGCATGTGAAAGGAAATAAAGGCCAAATTTTGGCATTAAGGGGTTACGTACTATTTCAATACAGAGCATGTCTACATCATTATTATTAAATCCGTAATAAAAACAATTTCAGAATTCACAGAATAATATGCGTCTTTGCCATTTAGGATCATACCTCAAAAGTGCCAAATGGGCTTACAAAGGTAGTTATTTTATACATTTTTGGGAAGTCAGGATTAGGTAAAGAAGAGAGTTATAATAACCCTACATACTTATATAAGGTTACAGGGAGGAAGATTTACTTATTTATACCCACAAGTTGAGCCAATTCCCAGATGACAAATCGCTAGCCAAGATTCCAGAGGAAACGGCTGGTGACCTTTATTTCTTGTTTGCTGCTGTTGAACCTCTGCAATTCAAAAACAAAAGTCTAACTTTTAAGTTGCCTTTGGCTGGGGCACTGGGGGACACTTCCCTGACCCAGCTTTTTCTACGTGATATAAGGGACCTCAGCCATCTTTAACAGACATGTCCTGAAGTGTCATTTCCCAGAATAACAAATAATATGACTAATACCTAACTTTGAACTCTTCATTCTGTACCATGTGCTATGAACTAGGAGCTTTTATATGAATTATCGTATTAGATATTTCTGATGTACGTATTATTATCATCATCTCCATGTTATGGATAACAACTAATAAGTAGCAGAGGCCAGATCTGAACCTAGGCAATTTGATTCTAAACCCTATTTTCTTCTCTTAATGGCTGGTCATCAGGGAATTCACTCTCCACGATGGATGTAGTACAAGCTTAATGGACAGATTGGAAGATGAGTGCCAAATGCCACGTGACTTGCATTAGATTGACATGAGTAGAGTGGAGCT
Source organism: Vulpes vulpes (assembly GCF_048418805.1). Classification (NCBI taxonomy): domain Eukaryota; kingdom Metazoa; phylum Chordata; class Mammalia; order Carnivora; family Canidae; genus Vulpes; species Vulpes vulpes. The sequence continues at coordinate 33,654,986 of NC_132783.1, forward strand.
GCCACAGGTCAGGATTGTTTGGAGATGCATAAACAATCCATATTGTTTATTCTCCATGTATACCTTACTCCCTAGGAATCCTACACCCACCTAGTTTCTCCAGATCTCATGATCAGACTTGTGGGTTGGAACTAGAGGACTGCCACTAAAGTCATTTTGTGGTGTTGTTCCTCTGACCTCTGAAAGAACAGGAGCTGGTGGACAGACTATTAGTCCCTCCTTCTCTACCTCTCCGGGGGTAAAGTGGCAGGGGAGAGCAGATAACAAGCTGTCTGAGAAAGATTGTGGGTACGGTGGGCTACTCTTTCGCCAACATTTTTGGGACCTTGTACTGAACTCAAATCCCCTGAGAATCACCCCTCAATAAAAGGCTATACTCGTTCAACAGTTTTTTTTTTTTTTTTTTTTTCTGAATCATTAATGCAGCAGGTTCTGGGAAATCGTCCTTGCCTACACAGGTACTTCTGTGCCAAAAGTTTTTAAGTTGAATATAAGTAATTATTTGTTTTGAAATTTGAATAAATTTCAATTTGATGTTAGCTTGTTTTTATTACAGCAGGACATCCAAAAACCTACTATTTCCACTTTTTAAGATTTTTCTTTTCTTTTCTTTCTTTTCTTTTCTTTTCTTTTTTTTTTTTGGTAGCTCTAAGTTTTTGAAAAAGGTTATAGGGAGAATTAATTAGTTATATAGATGAATAGGGGGATCCCTGGGTGGCTCAGTGGTTGAGCACCTGCCTTCAGCCCAGGGCGTGATCCTGGAGACCTGGGATTGAGTCCCATGTCGGGCTCCCTGCATGGAGCCTGCTTCTCCCTCTGCCTGTGTCTCTGCCTCTTTCTCTCTCTGTGTCTCAGGAATAAATAAATAAAATCTTAAAAAAATATATAGATGAATAGCTTTTCCCCCCATAGTCTTTATGAATTGTGAACATTAAAATAAAATTAGAGTTAAAAAAAGTAAATCATGTCATTCTAATTTGAATGAAAGAGGTTTTTGTTTGCCAATATAGAAAGTTTTTTGATGGTTTTATTATTTTAATGTGTAAAATGTAAAAGGACATTATTTATTATTTTTGATGGTTTATTATTTTAATGTGTAAAATGTAAAAGGACAAATCAAAAACTAAAACATTCCCCATAAAATAGCTGTACTTGAAGCAAAATAGCAAAAAATCAATGGGAGATTGGCTCAAATAAAGCAATTTCCATAGCAAGATTCAAAGACATCAGTCCAGTAGGAGAGTGGCCCTATACTCCTGACTGTGGTCCCTGCTGCTGGACACCCCATATCAACGTCACCCTGCTGTGTTGTCTCAGAATGTCTGAGAATGTCTCTCCTTGTTTCTCCAAGGAATTCAGTCACCAGGCCCTTCTCTCCAGCTCTCTGACACTTAAGATTTTGAGTTATATTTAAAGTTACTACTACCATACAATGGAGGACCTTACTGAAAACTGTAGACTCTCAAATGGTGCAGTCATAAACTTCCTTTTTCACAATTAGATCCTGAGAAAAATAACAGCAGTGCTCTTCTGCTTTTACATCCTTCTCCTCTCGACAAAATAGAAACCTAGATTTGTTATAGATTGGTTCTACTTCCTGTTGCAACTGCACACCATCAGTGAGTGTCATGTGTGCACACTGAATTCTGCTTCCCTCAGCAGTTAATTTCTGAGAGTTTTAGATTCACAGCGGTTGCACCTTATGCTTTGACTAATGAATCAGTTAAGAAATTGTTTTCCCGGGATCCCTGGGTGGCTCAGCAGTTTGGCGCCTGCCTTCGGCCCAGGGCGTGATCCTGGAGTCCCAGGATCGAGTCCCACGTCGGGCTCCCTGCATGGAGCCTGCTTCTCCCTCCGTCTGTGTCTCTGCCTCTCTCTCTCTCTCTTTCTCTGTGTCTCTCATGAATGAATAAATAAAAATCTTTAAAAAAAAAAAAAAGAAATTGTTTTCCCTATTATTCCCTGATGGGAAGTAATTTATTTATTTATTTATTTATTTATTTATTTATTTATTTATTTATCTATTTATTTTTTATTGGTGTTCAATTTGCCAACATATAGAATAACACCCAGTGCTCATCCCATCAAGTACCCCCCTCAGTGCCCGTCGCCCAGTCACCCCCACCCCCCCGCCCACCTCCCTTTCTTACCACCCCTTATTCATTTCCCAGAGTTAGGAGTCTCTCATGTTCTGTCTCTCTTTCTGATATTTGGGAAGTAATTTAAAACGTTTCTTGACATATTTGAATATAGCTTTAAGAAAATTCATGAAACTTAAAAGGAATTTTACTTTTGCAACAGACAGCTTGGGCTATTTTCTTTCTCACTTTTATTCTTTCCCCCAAGTTTTAGTCTCTAAGTCTCATTTCTTAGGATAACTTAAAGTAGCCGGGATGGACTTATCCATTAGGTATAATAGACACAGTATATAGGAGCCCTGACACTTTCAGTGATCCACAAAGATGTTTTAAACTCAGAGGAAAATGTGAGTAAAATAATAATATTTAATAATTAATCCAGTTTAGGGGTGCCTGGCTGGATTAGTTGGTGGAACATTCTACTCTTGATCTCAGGTTCAGGAGTTCAAGCCCCATATTGGGTGTGGAGCCTTCTTGAAGAAAATTAATTAATCCAGTTTAGAATAGATTTGTCTTTATTTTATATATGATATAAATATAATGGAGGAAGAGACCCATGAAAGTAAAAGTGCCCAAAGCCCATGAGTCATAACACACACTGAAAATAGCTGGCTGCTGTAGAGCAAATAAACATCTTAAATGGCAACCGTTTTTGACATTCTTCAGAGTTTTTAATGTTTGGTGGCTTTCATGATCTGTTTCATTTCTGGCTAGGTTATGCAATTTACTGGTCGTAAATTAAAACTAGTAGAGTGTAAAAATCGGAGTTATATAAGTCTCGGACAAGAAATAGACTTCAGATATTGATCTAGTTTCCTGATTTGGTTTTTGTCTTTCTTTAACAGAGTTTTTCTTTTCTTAAAACAAGATACTGACTTTACTGTCATTGGTGTTACCCTTATTTTTTTTTAACCAAAACCCTGGCGCCATCTGCTGGTAGTTCTAAGAACAGTTTTATATGCTTAGAGGAAGGGAAACTGAGTTGAATCTTAAACCTATGTAATTTACAGAACTAACAGTGCCAGCACACACTACCCTCTTTTCTTTTGATGATTCGGTGCCTTGTTTTCTCTATTCTGTTGATTAAAAGTCAGGTTTCTATTGAATCATAATCTCCAAATCGCAATCCATATTTTTTCCCTTAAATTTGTCTTTTCAATTTATGATTGAACTATGTATCTTTTCATCAATAGCTTGATTACGGATGCTGTTAAACCATCTCCTTGGACAATACCTTGTACAGTTCAGGAAGTCTACCTCTGCTTCATCTCTCATGGGACACTTCTCCATCTCACATTGTCTATATTCTAGAAACTGCCTTCTGTGTCCACATCTTCTTTTTTTTTTTTAGTCCAACTCATTTATCTAATTCTCATCTTTGTAATCTATCCTTTACTCTATGGAAATTTTCTGACTGTCCTTTTTCTGGCTTCAGAACTTCTTCTTGACTATATTTTGCTTTGCTGGCTGGGTATTTCCTGACTTAATAGTCAAATGCTGTGTTCTCTTAGGGACCTAGAGTCTCAGTTTGGATAAGTCCTTGGTTTACCAGTAGTTCCCATACTGGCTGCTAATCAGAGTGCCTGGGCCCCTTCTTGAAGTCCAGATGTCCAGATCTTTCCCCAAGGGATTTGATTCAGTGAGTCTGCTGGAGGTCCTGGGAATCTACATTTTGATAAAAACATTAGGAGGTTTCTGGTGCAGCTTTTGTACTTGGGATCCACAAACCCGCAGGGTAAACCTCTCTTCTGAGGACTCAAGGCTCCATATAAGAAGCCCAAGTTACACCTGTGGTCTTATATTTTGCCATATCTACCTATCATTCTTATGCATACATTTTCCTTCTTCATCATTGTTTCTTTTCTTGTCCCTTTCCAGCTGTAAAATTTCTTCCCATCTTTTAAATCTCAAATCAAATATCACCTACTTTTTTGGGGGTATTTCTCTTACCCTCTTCCTTTTTTCCCTGTTCATGGAGCAAAATTAGTCTGTTCCTTATCTGTGCCACTATATTTTATTAGAGCTCATAGTACATAGATTCATACCCAAATCCAGATATTCATGGAAACCTAGGAAATAAATATAGGACACCTAAATGAAAAATCACCTATGTGATTTTTCAAAACACATCCCATAGAGCTCTTGCCTCAGAGTCATCTATGGTTTATGATCACTGAAACATTCCCACACCAAGTCTATCGAATCAAAATCTCGGGGTGGGGGTACAGTCTGCAACCAGTAAAACAAATATTGCATATCAATCTCTTCTGTCCTTTAGAATTTGGGAACTATTGCTTTATCAGTTGCAGAAAATCAAGACATTACTGAAATGGCAATTTCTCCATGAACTGCATTAATCAACAAGACATTTGCCAGAAGGTCAGAGCACTCATAGCTTTATCGCAACAAGGCTAAGGAGTTTGCTTCTGTTATCAGTGTTGTAGTTAATGGTAGTGGTACCAGAACTTAATTTAGTTTAATTTTTAAAGATTTATCTATTTATTTGAGAGAGAAAATGGGGGGGGGGGCAGAGGGAGAGGGAAGGAAAATCCTTAAGCAGTTTCCATGCTGAGTGTGGACCCTGACATGGGGCTTGATCCCAGGACACTGAGATCATACCTGAGCTGAAATCAAGAGTCAGACACTAAACTGACTGAGCCATCCAGGTGCCCCCAGAACTTACTTTTTTTTTAAAGTTGATTTTCTTTTAATTAGGCTTCCCAATTAAAAAAAATGAGGTAAAAGAAAATAATCTTGAGAGCAGCAACTTAATTATTTATTAAACTGTAGATCTCTTCCAAAAACCTTAAAACTCCCTGGGTTTAGAGTATGTCTGAATCCTAAATTTAAGAAAATGATCTGAGTAATAGTTATTGCTATCTTCATTTTTTCCTTATGCTTTTTTTTTTTTTTGAGAACAGGGACTGCTTCTTATTCCTCCTCAGTCTTTTTTTTTTTTTTCCTCAGTCTTTTTAATGTCAAGTTTCCATGTATCTTGTAAAAGAACATTCTCATTTTTTATCTTGGGGGACTTTATTAGGTAAATAGGATTAAATATCTTCTTAAGGTTCTTTTGTGAACAATACTGGGAACACTTTGTATTCTCTTTCTTGGACCAGTGCCCTACTGAACTCATTTTCCCATTTACTCTTATAACAATGCAAACAATAGAAACCCGTCAATTAAACAGACACACATTTTAGACGATAAAAAAACAATAAAACCAGAAAAAACCCGATTTGACAATTCAATTAAAGCCTCTAATATTTTTTTAAGTACCTACTATGTGCCAAGCGAATCACAAAGAACCAGTCATAGTCCCTGTCTTTGAGAATTTGCAAACTATATGGTGAAAAACATGTTCATATATAGCCATCATACAAGTGGAGATGAAAAATTTCTTCACATCTACTTTTAAGCCAATTATTGTTGGATTGCATTTGATAGTATTTGCTACTGATAGATAATTTAGAAGATTATTTTAGTATAAGAGCAAAATGGGTTTGATGACTGAACCTGAGAATATCGCAGAGTAGTTAACAGGTGGTGGCAATGGTAGATTTGCCCACGTTTTTCCAGCAGCTGTTTTTTTCCACTGTAAGGGCTCATTCAACTTGTCACTGTGGGAGCAAAGCAGACCCTATGTTCTCATAGAACTAGCTCTTCAGAGAATACCTGATGATGTTGAGGTGAACATACCCTGTGTTTTTTTTCTCACCTGTAACAATCAGGTAAATCTCTCCATCTCTTCTTGGGTGGAGTGAGAGAAGGGGAAAAAGAGGGCTGGTTACAGTATTTGAATGTCCTGAAAACACAAAGGAAATATCAAGAGTGAAGAAGAAGTTATTCCTTTCTACTAGTGTCTATCCCTGGAGCATTCTTTATGATCAGAAGATAGCAGAATGGCCCATGTTGAGTCATACAGACACCCCCAAAAGTAATGTAGAGTCCACACTGCCTTAATTTCATAGATTTAACAAAATCTAGATGCAAATATCACAAGCAGGGGAAACTGAGCCTGAGGGCAGAAACAACAAACTTCTACTGCACAGTTTATATTGGTTATTTTTATAAGTTTAATTTTCTCATGTGTGAGTCTTTGGCCATGTGCATCCAGGAGGTGGCCCAGTCAGGTTAGGGGAAATGACAGTGGAATCTGTTGAGTCTTTTATACCCTGAATATAATCTTCTCAAACCCTAGCATGATTGTTTTGGACGGTTGTAAACAGAGAGCCATTTCACCTGAATTTGACATTGTGTATTGTAATAACATTTTTTTCCTAATAAAGTTTCTTTCAAGCCCTTAGTGCTTAGTCTAGAAGTAATAAATAATAAAAATGTATAAGCACATGCCTATATGCCTTTAAGAAGTCTTGTGACCTGCATTTAGTATCAGATATCCTGGTAAAATTTGTACTAAAATACTAATGCTTAGTCCATAGATTCTATGTAATGATAACTAGACATCCTACGGTATATGTTTTTTCCAACACCATCAAGTAATTAACTCAATTCTGATTCTATTTACTTGGAAATAGTATCAGGTCCCACAGGTTAAGGGCTCAATTCCACAAGTCTCCCTCCCCTCCTCTGCCCCTTTAGATGCCAGTTGCAAGTCCAGGATGTCACCTATGCTTCTGACTCACGAGTTATATTTCAGAGGTTACCCAAATTTCCTTGGGTTCAATTAATTTGATAGAGAGGTTATCAAACTAAAAGAAACATTTTACTTACTGCAGCCAGTTTGTTATAATATAACTCAGGAATAGCTGGATAGAAGAGATGCATGGGGCAAAGTATGTGAAAAGGAGTATGGAGAGCCCATGCTGTCTTGGTGTGCAACTCTGCCAGAATCTCTGCATGTTCACCAACCCAGAAGCTCTCTGAACCCATTATTTTGAGTTTTATGGAGGCTTTATTACACAGACATGATTGATTATATCATCAGCCTTTGACAAGTGATTCATCTTCCAGCTCTCTTCCTCCCTCTGCCACCCCCAGCGATCTGCAGGGAGGACTAAAACTTCCAATCCTCTAATCATGGTTGGTTCCACTGGCAAGCAGCCTTCATCCTTATGTACCTTCCAAAAGCATCTCAGGTGACTTAATATAAACACAGGTGTGGTTAGAAGGGATTTGTTATTAATATCAACACCTCTGTATGGCTCTTATCATTCTGGAAATTTCAAGGATTTTAGGGGCTCTGTGCCAGAAATAGGGATGAAGTTCATATATATATATATAATATTTATATTTATAATTATTATAAATCACAATATTACACATGCCATATGCTCAGATGCATTCATGCAAGAATGTGAAGGTAAGTCTAAAGATGCAGTCTGGGAAGAGAACTCTGTGATGGGCATCCAGGAAGTGCCAGGCTATTATCTCAACATTGCTTTCCCTGAAGTATGACTATGATGAAAGGGAAAGATAATTCAGGACTTTGACCTCACCAGAGGTAATGTTGAATAAATGCCAATTATTAATCACAACTCCTGAGGATACTTTGTGTTGGCTATTCTCTCATACTGCTAGTAGAAGCATAACTTAAGTCTTCTGGAGGACAATTTTATAATATATATCAAAAGCTGTAACTATCACACGTTTGAGACATAAAATCCACTTCTAGAAATTTATTCTAAGGATGTGTCGACACATATTTTGTGGTACTGCCTAGCCCGTGCTCTCCTTCTCTAGACCCTTGAGCTGGGGAGACCCCCATGTCAGAATGTTTGAGGTGGAGAGAAAGTCAGTAGGTACAAGGAAGAGAAGAGTTAAGTAGAGAGGACTTCCAGGCTATGATACATCTTTCTCTGTGTCAAAGAGCACTGATAGATTGTGAGGAGATATATGAAAGAACATGACTGATCCAAAAACAAGACAAACACCTCCATGGACCTCAACAAGAACAGAAGAACCAAAGTCATGAACAAGGATGAAGTCAAAGGCTTGCCAGACATGAGATCCCAATGTGGCCACAAGGGCAGGAGAAGGTGAGGGATTATTGGAAAAGACGTAGATCCTTGTCACCACCCAACCCATTATACTGAAGAAGCCTCCTTTTGCAGACAGAATGTAGTAAGCATTCTCTAAGGACAGAGCACTCAAGTGAGAGAGATGGAGTAGAAGTACTAACTAGACATTTTTGGAGTTGATAAGGAGCGAATGAATGGGATTGAATGTAGCTCTGAACTGGGTTTCCCATTGCAAACGCGTGGAATAAGAATGTATGTGAGAAAAAGAAAACTAAAAAATGTGGGACATAGGATTTGTAAGGAAAATAGTCTAGTCATTAGTTATAAGACATCTAGCAGTTTCTTTTTCTTTTTTTTAAAGATTTTATTTATTTATTCATGATAGACAGAGAGAGAGAGAGAGAGGCAGAGACACAGGCAGAGGGAGAAGCAGGCTCTGTGCCAGGAGCCCGATGCAGGACTCAATCCCGGGACTCCAGGATCGCGCCCTGGGCCAAAGGCAGGCGCCAAACCTCTGAGCCACCCAGGGATTCCCCCCATCTAGCAGTTTCTTACAAGAATAAACTAGAACCTACTGTGTATCTTTTATAGTTTATCTAATATGAATATTAATAGTAAACTCTCTCATGTGCACACGTAGAGGCAGAGATAAGTGAGCATGAGTGTCCTTTGAAAGAAGCAACTGAGATGCAATTGCTGGTGATTTTATAGCTCCCCTGTTTCTCACCGGGCTAATTACAAAGGTTGTGGGTTTTGTGCAGTAGTTCTGGATCCTTAAGTCGCACTTCCTTACCTAAGCAGATTTTAGTGGATTTTTGTTCATTACAACAAGAGGAGCCTTGGCTAAGCCAGGAAATAATGGATCTGAACCCAAATTTTATGAAGAGGAAGTTTGCTAAGGAACTATGTTTAACAATGGAGAATTGGAAACAATCTAAATACACCAAATGGGGTGAAGTTGAGTAAATAGTGCGGTCATACACTGGAATGGCATCCAGCCACTAAAGAGCATATTTTCAGAGACATTAAAGATTGGGCAAAAGTACATGACATGTTATTTAGGAGGGAAAGGCCCTATGTTTTTCATGGTTCTCTTCCTCTGATGTCCTGCTTCCTCTGAGATTGCAATTTCTATTATGTTTCACTTCTTGCCATTTCCCTTAATTTTCTTAAAACACAACTCATACATGCATTCACGTAGGTAAGACTTTATTAATCTTTCTGAAGTCTAATGAGGTTATATTCAAGGATAGAAGGGGGGTTTGCACAATAGGCTAGCATGACACGTGGCAACAATGTAAGAGTGAGTATTAGACATTCTTCTTCTTAAATGTGTCTCGGGAATTCTTAATGCTTGGAACCTCTCAAAGGCATTGCCATTCTAGGGTCTAGCCTTCTCCTATCTTGATAGAAACTTTCTCTTTCTCACCAGCCTCCTTTTTCCCTTCTCCTGCCCCTGGCTCCTTTACTCCTCTCTTAAGCTGCTACGTTGCCCAGGGAATCTCAAAATTCTTTTACTTATTGTGCACGGCAATAGAATTTTTCATTTTTCTGCTTTCCCTACTATGTCCCGGAGCTTATTACTTCACAGTGAAATACTCCATTAAGGAGAAAAATAGTTGTCTTCTCTAAGAAAACCTCTGCTTTCATTTTTCAAGTAATATCTCTTTGTTCTACTATATCTACACCTCCTATCACCAGCCCCCAACTCCCTACAAAGGAGACTGCAAAGATGTAAACAAAAACAAAATAGTGTTTATCTCTGAATGGTGAGGATTATTTCTCTTCTTTATTCTTTTTCTATCTCTAAATTTCCACAGTGTGTGTGTGTGTGTGTGTATTATACATATATAAAATCTTTAAAAATCAGGAAAAAAGGTATGAAAATTAGAATTCTGGAAATGTATTAAGGAGGCAAACTGTTGAATAAAAGCTTCAAATATTTTAGGAGCTTAAAGCCATATAAAATAATTTCTTGCTCTCACAATAGTTTTACTTGGGTATATCTGGTATCCATCACATGGTGACTTAGGGACCTATCTGGTGGCTCTACCACTTTCTAGGGTCTTGGATTCCTCTACTGAATCTTCTAAATCTAGCAAACAGAAGAAATAAGTGGTAGAAGACTGACAGGAAGTTATTTTTAGGGACCAGGCCCTAAAGTGACATATTTCATTTCTACTTACATATTGTTGAGAAATGAAGTCTAGCTGTATGGTCAGGAGGCAAAAACAGGTATGAGTCTCAGCTCCTCAAGCGAGGTAATAGATTGCTTTTTATTTTTTGTTTATTTATTTTTGGGGGGACACCTGAGTGGCTCGGTGGTTGAGCATCTGCCTTTGGCTCAGGGTGTGATCCTGGGGTCTGGGATCGAGTCCCATGTCAGGCTCCTTGTGGGGACCCTGCTTCTCCCTCTGCCTATGTCTCAGCCTCTCTCTCTCTTTCTCTCTCTCATGAATGAATAAATACAATCTTTAAAAAATAGACTATTTTTTAGAATTTAGAGTTAAATAATCAACACTGAAGAAAAACTAATTGAGGAACTGTTAGTACTTGACACCCACAATTTTAGCTGCAGTTAATACAGAGATGAAAAAAAATTCTCTCCCTGAAAGGAGAGCAATATTATAGTAAGTAGAAGAGCACACATTTCTCTCCTCTATGAATGTGAGAACATTGCAATATAGTGGAGTGAGTGGACAATAGACGTCTGTGTCAAGACTCTCTGGTAGCATAGGGGTGTATGTGTGACCAGTCCAATGAGAGATGGGAATGAGGAGCTTGAAAAGCTTCTCAGAGGGGGTTTCTTATTAATTTGGACCTGAAAGACTAATGGGTGCTCATCAGGAAAGTGGTGTTTGAGGAAGAGCATTTCTTCTTAAGGAAAAGCATGTACAAGTCATGGGAGGTGAAAAAGATCATGATCAGGAACCTCTGAACAAAAGAAATCAAAGAAGAACAATAAAAATTCCATTGTATGTGTGAGTCAGCCAAATCTCAAATAATAAATATCCTGAAAAGTTCATCTTTGAGGAGATGAATCATTTCTCCTTTGGGGTTATGGGGATAATAAGCATTCAGGAGGAGGAAACGCAGTTACAAATGAGGTCAGGGATCACTGGAAAGAGAACACATTCTCTTTCTGGATAAGTTGCTATGGTATTCTCTTATACCTTAATAATGCTGGGACCTTACCAAGAAATTTCACCATGATTTTTTTTTTGAGAGAAGTAGGGTTTATATATTTTTAAAAATATTTTATTTATTTATTCATGAGAGACACACACAGAGAGAGGCAGGGACATAAGCAGAGGGAGAAGCAGGCTCCTCACTGGGAGCCCGATGCGGGACTCGATCCAGGCATTCCGGGATCATGCCAAAGGCAGACACTCAACCACTGAGCCACCCAGGTGTCCCGAGAAGTAGGGTTTATTTTAAGTAACAAATTACCTTGCCTTTCTCTGGAATATGAAATATCAATGGTGTGCCTGGGTAGCTCAGTTGGTTAAGTGTCTGCTTAGGTCATGATCCTAGGGTCCCAGATCAAGTCCCATGTTAGGCTTCCTGCTCAGTGAGGAGTCTGCTTCTTCCTCTCCCTCTACTCAACCCCTCTCTTTCAAATAAATAAAATTCTTAAAAAGGAGGGGGGGGGGGACCTGGGTGGCTCAGTGCTTGAGCATCTGCCTTTGGTTCAGGTCGTGATCCCAGGGTTCTGGGATTAAGTGCCACATCTGGCTCCCTGCAGGGAGCCTCCTTCTCCCTCTGCCTCTAAATAAATAAAATCTTAAAAAAAAAAAAAAAAAAAGACATGTGAATGGGACTAGCCACACAACAAGAAACAGGTTAGGTGAGTTTGTGAGGTAAGTAATGCAGGTGTGTGTACTTAAAAAACCCACAAACTCTTCTTTCGAGCATGTGCGTAATAGAAATATACTGTTAATAAACCTCAACTTTGAATGGTGCACTCATGGAGTGTTCATATACATATTTATTTAAAATTCAAGCCATGTTGAATTTCCAGGACTATGTTCTAGATTAAGTGGATTTTTCCTTCTTACTGCAGTGAGCCCACATGAAGTATTGAGTAAGAGCCGTGGCACATGCTCAGTGTGTTAATCAATTTCCCTTTCCACACCAAAGCTTACCTTTTAGGCTTTTGAGAAGCCATGTGATAGTGAGTAATCAATATGTATGGGGAAAAAAGATGAAAACACAAAGCAGTAACAATCACGTTGGACTCAAATAGACATCATTTCTGGTACTCATCTACCTAATAGAAACTCTGCTGTCATCTTAATTATCCTTTCCCACAGCCTTTCTATCTGCTAATTATTAAAGTGCTATAGCCTTGTGCTATCTATATCTATTCAGCAAATTTTTTTAAAATTTTTATTTATTTATCAAAGTCACACACACACACACACAGAGCAGAGACATAGGCAGAGGGAGAAGCAGGCTCCATGCACCGGGAGCCCAACGTGGGATTCAATCCCGTGTCTCCAGGATCATGCCCTGGGCCAAAGGCAGGTGCTAAACCGGTGCGCCACCCAGGGATCCCTATTCAGCAAGATTTTAAATGTGAAACACATTACCATGGATAGATTTAATTTGTTTATGACTCACTTAGCCTTGTTTTTACTTTTTTTTATATTTATTTATTTTAGAGAGAGTGCACTCAGGCATGTGTGAGAGCGGGAGGGTCAGAGGAAGAGAATCTCAAGAAGACTCTGCTGAGTGCAGAGCTGTGAGGCACTCTATCTCATGTCCCTGATTGACCTGAACAGGAATCAAGAGTCTGATGCTGAACTGACTGAGCTACCCAGGTGCCCCTCAATTAGCTTTTTTTGTATGTAGAATAAAATATTTATGCAAACTATTTTGTGTTAATAAACACTAGATAACAGTCACCTTGTATTTTAAATTCTATGAAGTTGGAAGTTCTTAGGTATTCTGGAACTCTGTTTCTGTTTTTTATATGTAAAAGATGAATTTTAAGATCCCTTTCAACTTGGTTTTGCTTAAACTGTTCTACTTTTTCCTTAAGAAATGTGAATAGTCATGTCACATTCAGTATAATCATTTATATTAGGGTTCCTCCCATAATGTTAATAGTAATTTTATGAAATTTGTAAAATTATCAGCACTTTTTGCTTATCTGAATTTTCTAAATCATATATGGTTAACATCTATTTATTTTATGATTTAAAAAATTGGCAAAATATATATATATAACATACTATTTACCATTTAATCATTTTTCAGTGTACTGTTCAGTGACATTAAGTATACTCATATTGTTGTGCAACCATCACCACCATCCATCTCCAGAATTTTCTTATATTCCCAACTTGAAACTTCATATACATTAAACAACTCCCCATTCCCAGTCGCTGATATCTACCATTCTATTTTCTGCTTCTATGGATTTGTCTACTGTAGGTACTCATATATATGGAATCATGTAATCTTTGTCCTTTTGTGACCAGCTTATTTCATTTAGCATTTCTTTAAAGTTCATATTGTAGCATGTGTCAGAATTTTATCCCTTTTTAAGGCTGAATAATATTCCATTGAATGAATATACCCCATTTTTGTTTTTCCATTTGTTGATGGATATTTGGGTTCTTTCTATCTTTTGGCTATTGTAAATAATGCTGTCATTTGTGTAATGCTGTACATTGGTGCACAAATATCTCTTTGAGCTTTTGTTTTCAATTCTTTTCTATATACCCAATATTAGAAGTGGAATTACTGAACTATTGGTAATTTTATGTTTAATCTTTTGAGGAATCACCATACAATGTCAGTTTTGAGCATCAGGATATGCTGCCTGGTTTTACTCTTCAAAGAAGACACCTATTTGGCATAGGCAAGGAGTTTCAAGGCAAACTGAGGTGATACCTTTGTTAGTAAATTAGTGGTGTATAGCTATTACTAGAAAGGGTCTGATCCAATGCTTTGAGCTTATTTTGATGTTGGCTTCACCACAATGTGTCTTTAAAAGCACATCTATGCATACACCATAATTACAATCCACGTTTTTGGCTTATATGCTGTCTATGAGAAACATTAACAGTCCCTGATTCATTTTCCTTTCCTTAGCTATGCAGCTCTTTGTGTTAATAACCTTTACAACTCTTTTAATCCCCTAAATGTTTCTAACCTAATTATTTGGCTGAAATATGTCTCCTTTCTTACGTTAGCATTGTTGCTAAATATCATTAGGAAGCCTTAGTAAGTATCAGTCCTCTGGACATAATACTTAACATAATGAGAACTTAACACAATGAAGACTTATTTAGGAGGACTTAAAAAGAGGACTCTTTCGGGCTTAATAGCATTACTTCCAATACAATAACACATAATTGAACACTTTATTTGAAGTCCAGCTACATTTGTTTAGCTAAATTTTTTCCTTAAGATTTACATTATTATTAGTTTAGAGCATCTTTCCACATGATGATGTCTGTAGAAATAGAAATACCAGCTGAAACTTACCTCAGGAATTTAACTTAAATGTATTCTATGGTAGAACTATTGGATGACCAGTCAAGCCTACTACTTAGTATTCATGAAAGAAAAAGTAAATAAATAAAGAGAGGAAGAGGGGTTCATTTTCTTTGATGGGAGTTTCAATTGGTAAATTCATAATACAACATTTTAAAAATGTTATTTTTTCTTTTCTTTTATTTCTTTTCTTATTTTATTTTATTTTATTTTATTTTTATTTAATTTATTTTATTTAGACATCCAAGGCAGACACTTTGGTGGACAATGCATTATAGGAATAGAAGAGTATTGAAAAAGACAAACCTTTAAAACTCTGTGGTAAAGAACCAAAATCATATTTTCTGGAAAAAAAGGCACATGTAAAATCAATGAAAAATTAATTTTAATATATTATTAAAATTTCTCACTAAAAATGGACATTCCATTATCATATTTTTACATCACATTCATCATCTTTTCATCAGGGAATTTAAATGGTATCAAAGTCCTAGTTTGGATGTGAAGTTGAAGTTGGTCTGGCTAAGCTTCCTTCTGGTAAAGAAAACTTTTTCCGTGGCATGTTAAAGTAGTTATATTCAGGAATGAAGATCACTGTAGATGTTTGATCTACTACACAGTATATTGCTTTGAAACAAGTCAATAGACCAAATTAACGTTTAGGTACTCAATAAATGGAAGAGATTTCAAAATATTTGTAGATATATAAAACAAAACTTCTAAAGTTTCCTTTTAGGAATAGCCTATAACTTGGTTTAATGGGCAATAATCTGAAAATTAAGTGTTTCAGAGGAGGAAAGAAACTTCAAGAAACGTCTATTTCCCACAGTGAACAGGGTCTCCACGGTGGCAGAGAATTGGTTTCCCATTTTCCAAGCCAATGCCTTTTTTTTTCTCTCTACACATGCTCTTTCTTTTTTTTTAGCATTGCCAATATGAGGGAAAAACTAGGTATTTTGTTTTACCTGAAAGACAAGTATTAGATTTTCTGGTTTAAAGAGCTACAATGTGCTTTTAAAAGAGGGATCTATGAGAAATAATCAGTGGGCATATCTATTCTTTTATGAACATTTATTGAATACCAAATACATTCTAGGTTCTGTGTAATACATTGGAGGACAATGTTTGCCAAAACAGACATATGCCTGTTCTCCCAAAGTTTTAAGAGTAGTGAGGAGGAAAATTTATAAATGAATCATGCTAAATTATATATAATTACAAATTGGGATAATCCTCTAAAGGAAGGGAACATAGTTTATTGAAAGTGTTTGACAAAGGAAGTGATCAAGCTTGGGCAGCAAAAATGATTTCTTCTAAGAAAATTATACATGCACTGTAATTTAAAGATGAATGGGATTTAACAAGGTGCATACAAATAGAATGAAGGTAAGATGAGAAAAATAAGATGTGAAATGTAAACCATTAGGTAGGAAAAAGGGTCAGGAACTATGGGATTGGGAGATGTTTTTGGTTGTGTTGTTTTAAAAAATGAATGAAAGTTAGTTGAAGACAAATTTCAAAGTAGGGCTGTGGAGAGATTTACTCAAGTGTATGGAAGCCGCTGGAATTGAGGAGGGCAGATAGAGTTGGTAGAGTATACTGAAGTCCTGGAATTGAAGACACTTCAAATCTCTTTGAAGCTAGGATTTTTAAAGGAATTTTTCTCCCCCAAAGATAATGAGGTAACATAGAGGCAGAAAATCACATAATCATGTACTAAATAGATTAAGAATAATGATAGGGTGATCCTCCAAAGTAGTAGATAGCAAAATTTTCCCTTTTATGTTAATTTAATTTCAGTTTTTTAAAATTTATTTTTATTTTTTTTTCAGTTTTCTTATTATAGGAACAGTCACAAAACCGTTTGTGTATTGTATGCATTCATATATTAAAATGAAAACCATTGACATTATGGAAGGGAATTTTGAAATAATAAACCAGACCATAAAATAAAACTGAATGTTTTTACAGTGTTTATCCCTTATAAAGCTAATATACTTTTTTGTTTCTCCAGTATCTTTATTGCTATAGCCTGAGCCAGTGATCAGCACTACTATAGTGTGATGTATTTGTAATGAAACCACGATAACCTCAATGTTGAAATTACATTAACAGAGCATCAAATTCAATTAATATAATTATAAATTATCACTAAAAAAATTATCACTCAATTAATATAATTATGAATCAAGGTCATAGTCTGATATGCTTCATATCGAACATGCTAAAATAATGTGAAAAAAAAAGGAAAAGGTGGTGAAGTTCAGAGGTACTCGAAATTTAATGTATGTAGATGGAAAGAGAAAGGAGATGAAGTGAAGGAAGAAAAAATTCTTTCTGCTTCTTACCGATCTTGTTTAAGAAGGAAAGCTGAACCTTCTCATTAAGCTATAGCCAGTTTGTTTTCATATTTGTTTCTTGGTGATCCTCATAATGATTCTGGTCACCAGTTACAGTGTGTGATGGTGGGATGGGTATGAGATTTCCCACACCATGAAGCAGCTGGATGTCTGACAATTCAATTTGATTCTGACACTTCTATACAGAGATTGCATCCGATCCCACAGGTTAGTGACTCAGTTCTATAAGACTGTCCTCCACTTCAGATGCCAATTGCAAACCCAGGTTGATACCTATGCTTCTGACCTGCCAGCTGTAAATCAGAGATTCTCCTGACCTCTTCTGGGGTTCAATTAACTTGCTAGAGTGGCTCACAGAACTCAGGAAACCAGTTTATTTGCTAGATTACTGGTTTATTACATAGGATATCAAAGGATACAAATTAGTAGCCAGGTAAAGAGTTAAGTAGGGTGAGGTCCTGAACAAAGGAGCTCCTGTCCTCATAGAGTTTGGGACCCAGCAAGGTGGCATGTGGAAGCGTCTGGTTCATCAACCTGGAAGCTCTTTGAACCTTGTCCTTTTGGGTTTTTATGGATGCTTCTTTACATAGGCATGATTGATTAAATCATTGACCATTGATATTAAACTCAATTTCCAGCCTTTCTTCCTTTCCCAGGAAAGAGACTGAAAGTTTCAATACTCTAATCACGTGGTTAGTTCTCCTTGTGATCAGTCCCCATCCTTAGGTGCTTTCCAAAGTCACTTCATTAATATGTACTTAGGTGTGATTGAAAGGGGTTTGTTCTGAATATCAAGACAATTTTATCATTCTTATAATGATAAAATGATAGGATAGAATGGTAGGATATTCCAAAAGATATGTGCGGGAATGTGGATAAAGATCAAACACACTATGTTTACTCTTTCTTTCTGACACTTGAAAAAGTATGCATATATATTAGGTCTCTTTTCTACCAAATTCAATTAAAAGTGAAGAGCAGGAATCAGATCTGAATGAACACAAGTGTGCTTGTGAAATTCTTTTATTGAGATACCATTGATGTAGAAGTTGTTTATGTTTTTATCATCATTGTTATTATTTTATCTTGCTAATGATTTAATTACTTTTCTCGAAAAGTTTGAATTTATTAGAGCATATGCTTTTCCTAACTACAGTGCTTGGTGATAAAGAATTGATGGTGATGCTGCTGCTGCTGCTGCTGCTGCTGCTGCTGCTGATTATGTTTTTGATAAGAAGCTGCCAGCCACCTCTATGCCTAGGTGCATAGAGAAAATCACCTTCCTTGAAACAGACTTTCCTTGAGACATGAGTCACCTGGGTACACTAGTAGGTTATGAAACAAAATGAGTAGGGACCCACGGCCCTAGAGGAAAAGTGTAAAAAAAGTTTTTGTGGCTTGACAAAGATACCTTTCTTCAGATTCCATGGTCTGCTGGCAGGTCTGGCTCACAACGGGGTGGGACTAGTGCAATCACACATCTCCTTCTCAGAAGGGCCCACATTTGGGGCTTGATGCTCTGTAGCTATTATGAAATTATTAATTATTTTTTCTTATAATTTGTATTTTGTAAGTGAAGTATGATGGCACAGTGGAGCATATGTTGGAGGACTGAAGCCTCAGCTCATTCCTGTACCTCTGATCACTTCCCCAGCCTGGGTTCTTGGCTGTCTGCTCTCCAGTCCCTTATACCTTGGCCATACTCAACCTCCCCTACTCTGTCTGCATTTTCTGACTGCTATAGCCCTCTGCTTGAGTGGCAACCAGTTTGGGTTGGCAAGGAGGAGGTTGGGAGGTTGCTGTGGGAAGAATTCTAATATCCCTCTTTGGCCCTAGAAGTGGCATGTGAGGTTCATGGTCAGCATGTACTTCATAGCATCTGGGAGTAAGGCAGAGTGGTGGCCGTCCTTTCTTTGGGTTGGCAACTCCATGGTATATTTGGTAGGTGGACTGATGGGGGAGAGACTTTCGCCCACCTTCTGTCTAGGTGCCAAATGCATCCTGGCATGGATGTTATGGTCCCGGGTGGTTGCCCATCCACCATGGATTAGGACAGTGGGGCCATGGGAAGGGGAGATGACTTTCTTACTCTGGCAGTGGCAGGGACCTAGAAACTACAGGGAGATGAATCCCAGCATTGATGATCCAGACACATAGAATTGCAGTGGGGTCCTTGGTTACCTATGAAGGTCTGCACTTGTCCTACATGTATTCCTATATCTGAGGGAGCATACCATGAAAGAGCAAATAAAAAACTAAAAACCACCATGACACTCTGAGAGAGGGACAGAAGGAGAAAGGAAAGTGTTTTATAGTGTAGTATTTTTATTGACACCTTTTTTTCCTGCCTTTTGAACAAGAGGTCTCGCATTTTCCTTTTGCACTGGGCTTTATAAATTATGTAACTGGCCTTGTCTGCAGAGCTTGTTGCTGGAGTTTTGGGGGTTTAATGAGTTTTGTGGGAGGAAAGACCTTGGAGACCTCTCTCATGGACAAACATGGCATTGACTGACATCTGATGGCAGGTAATGACCCACAGGTTCACATAGGGAAACTTGTGAGAAAAGAGAGTAATTGGATTGTTGATCTTGGATAGCCATCAAGGTCCAGAACAGGCAGGCATCATAAATTCAGTGGCAGGTAACAGCCAACATCAAAGAATGAATGTCGAGTGGTTAAGACTGTAGTGAAGTACTTGCCTCGTGTCATCTGGCATGTACGAGTCTGAAGGAAATCCTTACAAGTTACCTCAGGAGGTTGTCCCTGTGTTAGGTAAGAGCTCAGTATTGCAATATTATTCCAGAGGCACTGGAATTTTGTTCTTTTGTGTGAAAAACTTTATGTGAATTTTCAAAGAATGTGGATTAGCAAAACATATCAAAGAGATGAATCCAATCCAGTGGCTCTGATTTGCAAGTCACAAACAGGTTGGTTGTGGCGTTGTATGTAGCTGAGGCTGTAAATCCCTTTTGGACTCAGCCATTGATGCTTAATTGTCATACCTTAGGGAAAAAATTGAGCATATGAGTAGGATATTAAAGTGGTATGAATTTACATTCAGGTGTGGAACTGTGCAAGGACTAGGATTGTAAAGGGTTTTGTTGCAGGTTAGAGATTTGTATCCCTCAGATGAAGAACCGGTTCTCAACAGTGACATCTTCTGGCAGTGACAGAAACAACAGCTGTGTTGGGCTGGAGGCTTTCTTGTTTTCTCCAGGCATTTAGAATGAGTAAGCCTCTAGGCTTAAAGTGAGAAGGGTAGGTCTCAAAGAGAGATAATGGACCTTCACTTAATGAAGGCAGGTGGCGAGAGAGCAATTCAGTGGAAAATACAGGATGTGACTAAACATAACATTCCAAGCCAGTGATATGGGCCATACTGGTTTCATTGCTACAGAATTTTGATTAAATGCTACAGATATTAAAACAGAGAATTTACATTTAAATTTTCTTCTTATTTTTGGAAATTCAATATTTCAGGAGTGATTAAGAATAGTCTCAACTTACAGTAATTGTTTTATGACTTTATGGCCAGGTATTGACTCATAACAATATTGTTGAATATTTATTAAGCAATAAATATTTATGGAGCCTGACACTGTCCTAGGCTAAGTATGTATATTTAGCATCTACATTCATCATAAAATTTCTTAAGTTTTAACTTAAGGAAATGCAAGGGAATAAATATATAAAGTTCCACTCATTCCTTCCTTTATTTATTATGTATCATGTACCAGGTTAGATGCTGGGATACAACAGCAACTCAGACATAGAAGCTTGTTGTTTTCATGGTGCTTACAATCTAGTAGATGTGAGAAATATTAAGTAGTCACTTGCACAAGTAGTCAAGTTCAATTTTGCTAAGTGGTGTGAAGGAGAAACACAGAGTGCTGTGAGACAAGAATGTGAGCATGTAGCTTGGTTCCTGAGGAAGAGACACTTCCACTTAGATTGAAGGATGAGTAAGAGGAATGAAAGAAAGAATAGAGGATAGAAAGGGGCAAGGTGAAAAATACTTCAGAAAGGGGAAACAGCCTATTGATGGTTGAATACAAAGAACTGATGGCAGGTTTGGGAGTCAAGGCTCAGTGATCAAAGGGCACAGAATGGTCAGCGTTGAGACCAGAAAGGAGGTTCCTCAACAATGCACATCTACTAGGAAGCCTATTTGAAATATATGAATATGTAATGATACTGATTCATATAGCATATGTAAAAATTTACTGTTTTAAATATATATTAATTTATCTAACTTCTAAATAAATAAAATTCCATGTTAATTTTGTTACTTAAATTTCTTTTTGGAAATAATACCATATAGATATTAGTTTACTATCTCCTACTTTCTTTCTTTTAAAAAATTCTATTGTGAAATAAGCATACACTCAGAATTATGCAAAAGAAGAGACATGGCTTAATAAACTATTTTAAAACAAACATCTGTGTAACTACCACCCAAATCAAGAAAGAAAATACAGCTAGCTCCCTCAAACTCCCTGTGTGCCCCTTTTCAATTGTTGTCCTCACCAAAGATACTGACTGGCTTAACAGTTTTTAAATAGGATTTTAAAAATTGAGATATATTTCACACAACATAGAATTCGCCACTTTAAAGTGTACACTTTAGTTGTCTTTAGCATGTTTACTCTGCCTTGCAGCATCACCATAATCTAATTTCCAGAATTTCTCCGTCTTCCTCCCTCGAATACTGTTAATTAGCAGTTAGTTCCAATCCATCTTTTAAACTTTTCCTGGTAGCTGCTAATCTATGATCTGTCTCTATAGATTTGCATATCCTATACATTTCATACAAACATTATCAAACAATACTTGGTCTTCTATGTTTGGCTTCTTTCATCTAGCATGATGTTTTTAGATTCATCCATGTTGTAGCATGTGTCAACACTATTCCTTTTTATGGCTGAATAAGTATTCCATTGAATGAAATACAATTTGTTTAGCTATTAATCACATTTTGTTTGGCCATTCTTCAGTTGGTGGACACTTCAGTTATTTCCACTTTTTGGCTGTTATAAACAATAACGCTATGAACAAATTTTTATGTAAGCATATGTTTTTAATTCTCTCAGGCACATTTATAGGAGTGGAATTGCTGGGTATTCCCCCTCCCCCACCATCTCCACTATGTTTAGTAGAGTCTGGGACATAGGCCTTATCAATCAATAAAATAATGGTTCAACGGAATTAAAGTAGATGGCCGTCATGAGCTATGGGTAGCTGTTGAGGGAGGTCATCCAGAGGCTGTGACTGCCAGTTGACCCATAAGCTGGACCCAGGCAATCGGAGGCTCCTTACTCCCTCCCTTGTTCTTGGAATGTATATTCTGTCTACTATTCCCATATTAGCTCCAAGAATGCATCCTTGAGAGAGTAATGTATTGTTGAAGCCACCTGGGCTATATTTATGACTGAACTCTGTTAAGGCTTCTAATATAAACTTTTACGATTCTGGCACACCGATGCAGAGGGCTGCCTATGGCCACCCAAAACATACCTTATATGTAAGTTCCCTTGCTGCAACTTGCCACCCACCAATCTGGAGTGGCCTGTGTCTTTCTTTAGTCTCTCCCTGCCTTTTATATACGGGAGGCCAGTTTCAGATTTCACCTAGGCAATTCCCAAGGTTGAGAACCAATGCCAGCTCTGCTCATAGACACACTCTAGGAGAGAATAGTTGGACAATTCTTATATTCTACAACAAAGGTGCAGGTATGGAAGGGTTGCAAAACCTAGGGCACATGAAAGGGAGATTGTACAACTATTGGTGCAGTAAAGATTTCAGGGCCCAGAGCTGGATCTGGTGTCATACTGTCTTGGTGTCAAGTCATTTTGAGAAGCAGAATCATTGCCTTGTGGGGAAGTGTCTGGGCACTGACTTGGCCCTTCTGGCAAATAGGAATAAAATCCTAGGAGTGCTTTCTTTTTAGGGTCTTGAACCTGGTGAATCTCATTCTTCTCAGGCTGTAGATTATTTACATCCCTTTGGACACATCCCAGTGAAGAACAGTGGGGGATGACCATAGAATGAATGCTCTGTTAATCTATCAGATTAATCTCTTTTTCTGTGTTCTGCATGTTTTTTGATGTTTAGTATGACTTTCACATAGAACTTATTGTTCCCCATTAATTTTTTAAAAGATTTATTTATTTATGAAAGAGAGAGAGAGAGAGAAAGAGAAAGAGAGGCAGGAGGGGCAAAGGAGAGGGAAACTTTAGCAGACTTCGAGCTCTGTGCAGAGCTGGATGCTGGACTCCATCTCAAGACCCTGAGATCACTACCTGAGCCGAAAACAAGAGTCAGTTGCTTAACTTACTATGTCACCCAGGTGCCCCAATTTCCCCATTACTTTTAATCTCACCATCAGTAAGTCCGGCTCTTCTCAGACCAGGATCTGAGACAATTAGCGGTTGAAACAATGCAGACAAAAATAATGCATTCAATAGATCATCTCAATTTCCCAATTATGAAGTTGATCTTAATGTTCTATTTAGAGCAGAACTTCTTAACCCTATGGCCCATAAACATGAATGACAGAGTCCAAGAAACCCTTGAAATCGTATAAATAATTATATATGCATATTTTGGGAGGAAGAGTTTATTACTTTTATCAGGCTCTCAAAGATTTTTGTGAACATAAAAAGTAAATAACCACATCTCTAAAGTACCTTTAGAAGAATCACATTTCTTCATTGACTCAATAAATATGTGTTGAAAATATGAGATATAGGCACTGTTTTGAGACTAGAATACAGCTATAACCAGACAGATGGATTCTTTTTCATTGAATTTACATACCAAAGAAATAAACCTTTCACAAGAAATGTCATGGAAATAAGAGAAAACAATAAAGGAAAAATGCTTAGATTCTAATCTCAGAAATACATGTTACTCAAGAATATATAGTGGAAAAATCAATCCCAGGGTTCTTATTTATGCAGTCAAATATTTAGACATTTAACCTAATTTTTCATTTTCCACTGGATTCTTTACACACTGTAGACATAATTGTGGTGTATTGAATGATTTATTTTTCTCTAAGTGATCTTGCAGCTTTGAGACTCTTTGAATACTCAGAAACAGTACATGTTGGTACAAGGCGGTCCTAGTGTGACTGAGACCTGATTATTTACAGAAGCCCCCTTTCCACTGTGAGCATCTTCCTTTGCTCTCTTATTTGGCTGTAGTCCTCAGTGTCTAGCTTAGCATTAACTGCCACTGGATGGAGCTATAGCATCAGACAAATAATCTCTCCATAGGTTTTTTTGGAGTAATTTCCCCGACTTTTAGCCATCAATATGTTTAGCTATTATAGGCAAAGATTGTTGATTTCCTGCAATTTTGGAGCTGCAGTATCTCATTGTTTACTTTTCATATTCCCTCTCTTCTTTTGCAGAGTCTTAAGACATATTTTTAAAAATCAAGGATGATAATTTTGTTTTGATAATTTTATGACACTCTTCAAGATAAGTAGCGAAATCCTAAAGTGCTGCAAACCAAGACCAGTAATTACTTTTGTAGGTGTATTATTGCTGCTGACATGTGCTTTATACAACCTTAATAAGTAATGACATGACTTAAACTCTCCTTACACCAGGGACCATTCAGTGGTTTCCTGTTGCCTTGGGATAAATTGCAGAGATTATATATTGAAGTATTTCTCAACTTTCACCAGTGTTTATATACTGGAAATTATGTCCAGGAAAATTAGTATTATTTTCAGTACCATATCATAAAGCTTTCAGTTTATATCAATATCTATCATCATTTTCTATCTCTTTCTATCTATAATTTATTTATCTAACTTCTAGTATTCTGTAATTGCTCTCCACCAATGGAAGAATTTTTTCATGAAAATTGTTATCCCTAAAATCACCTTAATTATTAATTCATTATGAATTCATTAATTACTAATGTTGGACCTAGATTCAGGTTCTTAATCAAAGACTAATATAAGACTAACTGGAGGTACCCGGGTGGCACAGTGGTTGAGCATCTTCTTTGGTTCGGGTCATGATCCTGGGGTCTTGGGATCAAGTTCTGCATCAAGCTCCTTACAGGGAGCCTGCTTCTCCCTCTGCCTATGTCTCTGCCTCTCTCTCTCTCTCTCTCTCTCTCTGTGTGTGTCTCTCATGAATATTTATTTAAATAAAATCTTAAAAAAAGACCACCAGGACCCATGAATGGTGAATTACAATATTATTTTATTTATATCATTAGTGATACAAAACATGACCCTAAATGTAACCTAAATATAACCCTTACCTTCCCTGAATTCTTTTCCTCTGTAGCTTCATTGTGCTATAATTATAAGAATGGTGTCTCAGATTAGATGTACACTTAAGGATTGACCAGCAATAGTAATTCATATTTTTATAGTCACCTGATTGAATTGAACTGGGAATTCTGTGGTTTTAGCATAGGAATGATTAGTCTCTAAAGAACCTTTTAAAATGTTGTTTTTAGGTTTTTTTCCCCTTCTCCTTTAAATAATTAGTGGTGAATTTTCAATAAAGCAGTTAAATTAGGGCAGCCCTGGTGGCTCAGCAGTTTATCGCCGTCTTGAGCCCAGGGTGTGAACCTGGAGACCTGGGATCGAGTCCCATGTTGGGTTCCCTGCATGAAGCCTGCTTCTCCCTCTGCCTGTGCCTGTGTCTCTTTCTCTCTGTCTCTCATGAATAAATAAATAAAAAAACAGTTAAATTAAAACACTCAAATATTTATACATACTGCTTATTGCTTCATGATTTAAAGACTTAAAATACCAAAATCAATGTCTTGAACAGGCTAGAGAAGTACACTACTTTGCTGTTGTTTTTTTAGTCACTTGCTTAATTTATAGGAGATGAAAAAAATGGCATTTAATGTTAAAAGGCATGTTCACAATGAATAAGAGTAAATTCTCACTCGAAAAGCATGTTCAGAAAATTTTTTTTGCATGTTTAGAAACTTTTAAAGATACATCTTGTGATTATAAAATCAGTTGCCTGGCTTTATTGAGTAAAAAAGGCATATATGCCCAACTCACTAATTCTTTTTTGACTGATTCACTCATTAGATGTCACAGGTAACATTTGTCAAATAGACAGGTATATATGAGCAGAACATTTTTTGTTGTTGTTGTTGGAAAGACCTGGCAAAATTGAACTCTGATTTAAACTTTTACTTTATTAACCTAATGATAAACAAGAAGGATCTGGAAAATCTGGGTTATCATCCCAAGAAATTTATCCTTAATACAAAATACCTTAATAGGCATTACTGATGAATCCTTGAGAGAAGTCATGTGATTGAAATACTTTTCTGTTTCTTACTCTTTCAAGGTTCAAAGTGAAAGCATTTGAATGGCTGGGCATAAACTATGTGCCCAGGTCTTCACTGCCATTGGGTGGAGAAACAGGTAATTTTTCCCCTTTTGCTCTTGTAATAAAAGGTGAAGACCCTGCATCCTGTCAATAATACAGAATTCCCAATCTTGGGAATTCTACCCAAAGATGAAGTATATTTGGATGCTGGGCACTAAAATGATGAATTAGTTTCTACATCTTTGGATTCAGTTTCTGTGACTGACTCATTTTTTATCTATCACTCTTTTCAGCATACACTGATCACTTTTTTTCAGCATACACTGATCATTCATGTGCATTTATTCATCCATCAATAACTGAATGCCCTCTCTGTACAGGGCTAGGACAACGCTCTTAGGGAGCTTAATTGCATGTAGATTTAAGGAAATCTATGATGAGCAGATAAACATAATATGTAAATATAATAATTTTAGAGAGAGAAGTGCTAAAAGAACAATGGAAGAGGTAGAGACAGAGAGATAGGGAGGAAGTCAAAGAATGCCTTTCTGATGTGTGACTTCAACTAAGAAAACAATAATGGGCTGGAGGATTGAATATAGAGGATGGTCAGGGAATTGCAATAATCTAGATTAGGCATTCTGGGGCTTCTGGGTGTAGTGTGCTGTTTCTCTGTTTGCCTCTGGTAGTCTATTCTCTGCCCTCCTGAGTCCTGTGGACTACATCATCTGGCCTCTTTTGCTTCCAATTGAGTGTGGCCAACTAGAGATAAGAGCAGGAGACTGAAAAGTAAAAGGAGAAAAAAAAGTCTGAATATTTATTCCTTATGGCATATTCTTACTGCACATCTATACCTCTGGGTTATGGTGTTGGCAATTGCTGCCTTCTTTCCCCTTGCAACCACATTTCTTGTCAGGTGCCCCTCTCTCAGAAGTACACAGACATCTGGTAACAAAGCTCCTGCTCTTACTCTTTCAGGTCTTGAGGAGATAGTGGCTTCCAGCTCTTCTTTTTTTTTTTTTAATTAATTAATTAATTATTTTATGATAGTCACAGAGAGAGAGAGAGAGAGAGAGAGAGAGAGAGGCAGAGACACAGGCAGAGGGAGAAGCAGGCTCCATGCACCGGGAGCCGGATGTGGGATTCGATCCCCGGTCTCCAGGATCGCGCCCTGGGCCAAAGGCAGGCGCCAAACCGCTGCGCCACCCAGGGATGCCGCTTCCAGCTCTTCTAAGTCCCTGATGCTTCACCATACCTTAGGTCTCTGTGAATAATTCCTTCCTTTAACCCCCTTCAGTTAATCCTTTAGTGTGTGCAGGTAATTTTGGGAGGAAACTCTAACTGATAGAGATAGCAGGAATGGAAAGGAAGGGGTAGATGTGAGAGACATTGTGGAAGTAGCTACAGGGTTTGGCATCTGGCTGGGTGTGGTGAGGGAGATGCAGAAAGAATAACATAACAGAAGTATGCTGTCCCTCCAGAAAACTGTTGACCTTGAAAAGTGTAGCTTCAATGGGGTAGAGAGGATAGAAGCTAAAAGTCCTCTCTTTTCATCTTTCTTCTATTACTGCTTAAACTTTTTGGAGCATCTATAATTTAGAGTCAGTGTCAAGTTGACACTCACTGTTGTCTTTTTATTTTTTTGTGTGTGATTGTGAAGAAAGCACTTCTATTGTGTGTTAGCTCTACATGGTTGAGGATATTAAAAATGAAATACAGAGAGATTTTATAGTTGCTGGAGTACAATATCAGTTGGATTTACATATTTGCTGGGACTCTGTCCAATGTTCTTTGTATATTAGTTTTCTTGTTTAAGCTAGAAAGATCGCATTTTGAATATAAGGACATTGTAAAGAGCTAATGCTTCTTTGACATCATTCATTGTATTTAGGTAAGTTTGACGAATACTTCTAAATAGTTCTCTTTTGAGTGTAGTAGATATTGCAGTTAGGGTCTTATATGCACAGCATCTCAGACCTACTTGTGGTGTGATTAACTGTACAATTGTAATGGCCATTGTAATTATTTGTATAAGTGTCTATTTCCCAACTAACTTATGAAGTCTTTGAGGACATGGATGATATCTTATTCATCTTGGATATATATGAATATCTTACTCATCTTGAACATCAAATTGACTAATCAATTTGATATGGTAAGTTTTTAATCTAATGCTTCAGATTCAGAGTCATACTTAACTGCATTTACATGTGCTTGTCCATCTTATGCTCTATCTTCCTGAACCAATACTCCTGGCAGGGTTCTTCAGCATTCGATGTTGGGACATGGACTCTGGGCTCCTGTTTCCTGTCCGAGTTTATCTGTGCCTAATATATCCTAGGGACTCAATACTGTTTACTGAGCAGAGAAATAAAGATGGAGAGGCTACCGTGAAATTGTTTTCTCTTCCATTTGGCTATAAATATTATTGAATAGCCATTAAACTGAAGATGAACCCAGAAAGGGATATGTTTTTCCTTCCATTGACCATTAATATGATAATCAAGAAATGAATTCTGAAAATTTTGCTCAGTAATATATAATTACAATATGGCATTGCAAATTTGATTCTATACTTGAGGCCATTTAAGAATTAGGTATGGAATGCTTTCCATTTAAGGATGCTCCTCCATAAAGATTCAAAGAATTAAGATTTAAAGATTTAAAATTCTTAGCTACGTTACACATGACTCATACTCTGAAATGTTCCCCAGAAGGGAAAAATTGATCTTATAGGATTTGAACTTCTCTTCTAGGTGGCTTTTTATACTTTCAAAAACCAATAGGACTTTATTTTATTTTTTCATGTGTAACTTTGTGCTAATGAACTTAAAAATTTATCCATACCTTTATAAATGGCTAATATTCACTAAAGTGACACTTTCAAATGAAGAAAAATGAGAAATAACTGCTGGTCCCAAATAGTAAAAAAAGGATTAGGGATGGGTCTGGGAAGGACTTAAGTAAAAAAATATGGCCTCAACAAAACCAGAAGAAATAGAAAAAGAAAAGTTGATATCTTCATTTAGGAGGAACTGCAGTCCTGTACCTCCACTGCTCTTTAATTCCCTCAGCCAGGTAGAAGTCATCCTGTATTGGGTCTTGAGAAAATGTAGTTGAATGAGACTGTCTGTGTTAATGCCTGCAGGCATTAAACTTTGTGACTTAGTTTAAAAAGGTGGATATTGACTAATCAATTTGATATGGTAATTAAGTTTTTAACTAATTGTTCCAAATGTGTCTGTTTTTAACTGAAAGTTTGTTGTCCCAATCTATAAAACCCAAGAAGGTGTAAGTGGAGTTCTTAAATATGTGAAAATTATATTATCTCCCTCCATTTCTTAAAAATAGCTCTCATGGAGATTCATATAATTTTTTTTTCACATAACTCTGCATTAGGGAATTAGGCTTTGCTGCCTTTTGGAAATGGTCCCCCCCACTGTTTCTATATTTAATCCCTTCATAGTATGCAGTTTATCTTTAACTTTGCTTGTAAGAAGTCACTTATATTTTTCTTAAGATACTGAGACTTACCAGATCATAAAGATTCATAGAAAGCTGTTTGTCAGCTTTTAAAGTCCTGTCTTTGATTTTGGAAACTCTGTTTTTTTTCTATTTCTCATTAACAGACTGATAAGGCAGATATTTTGTGATAACTGTGGTGGGAAATTTTCTTTCTTTCTTTTCTTTTTCTTTTCTTTTCTTTTCTTTCTTTCTTTCTTTTTTTTAGTTATTTGAAATTGCACCAATAACTTTGTAAAAATTTTAATTACCTTAGCGCCATCTTGTGGACCAATTATCTATCTGTAGGGATCAAACCTATTAAATGTGATAAATGATACATGTTTTTCTATCTTTTTTGTTATGATAAAGACCTTAAAGTTCTTTCAGTAAAATAGTGAATTTTATTCTTGTTGTCTACTGTATTACTCAAAAATTCTAAATATTCCATGGTTATTTTTCGGAGGCAATCCAAAGGTTAACCTGATAAATCTGAGATTATTGTAATAAATAATTCAAACCAAGACCAGCCAGGAGAAACAGATGGTGCTTCTGGAAGAACTTGAAAATTTTCCACTCTTAAATGAACATAAACCTTCTGCCTGGAGCTGTGCAACTACATGGACTTATGAGCATGCCTGTAAATCTATGTGGTTACTTTTTTTTGTGGTCTCCAGTCACATTCTTTTAATTTGATGCTTCTCAAGGTATAGAAAGCAGAGGCTAACTCAAAACACAAGAGAACAAGTTCTGGTTATTCTCAGTTTGTAGTGCTATCTTTCCTCTTCCTGTGGTTGCTTCCTGCTTCTCTGTTTTGCATGTGAGACTGTGTATTCCAGTAAAAGGACAAAAGACATTTTAGCAAGCTTTTATTATATCTAAGCCTGGGTTTAACTCCCTAAATAACTGAATAGGCATATAATCCCATGGATTTCTTAAGGTAGTGAGTTGAGTCTAGATGGATTATAACTTTTTTTTCTGTGTCTTTTCAAATGATCAGCAGCACTTCTGTTGACAATGTATTTGAGAGGTAACAACTGGCTGAGATGAATAATCTGAAGAGAAAATAAATATCCCTTCCAAGAAAAGAAAGAAAGAAAAAATAAAATAAAGCGAATGCATGTAATGATACTCTGTTTTTAGTCATCTATTCAGGCTGATAGGTTGATTTCTTCTGACTGGATTTTGGCATATAGATAGATAAATGTGTATACATATGTATACACAGATTTTGCATATTTATAAAAAACTGTGAACTTAAAATGTGATTGGTGAAGATGAGCTTGTCCAAATGATTTTTTACAGAGGATAAATCATTGACTCATAAAAATTATATTACAGAACTGTGTGTAGTAATACTGGACATGTAGTGGTCACCTAATTTATTGGTTTCAATTTTATTCTTAATTTTTTGTACCTGGTCATCTTTTATTTATTTATATTTGAACAAATAATTTTATAAGGAAATGGAATTACTTACATAGATGCATTGTCTGAATATTTGTGTCCTGGCAAGATGCTGACATTAAAAAATATAGTGGGGTTCACAAAATTC
The DNA here is from genome assembly GCF_048418805.1 of Vulpes vulpes. Taxonomy (NCBI): domain Eukaryota; kingdom Metazoa; phylum Chordata; class Mammalia; order Carnivora; family Canidae; genus Vulpes; species Vulpes vulpes. The sequence continues at coordinate 33,686,351 of NC_132783.1, forward strand.
TGGTTGAGATGTGCAGAAACTAGATCATTCAGACATGGTAGGTGGGGATGTAAAATGGTACAGCCATTTTGGGGGAAGAGCTTGGTAGTTCCCAAAAAGACTAAACATCCAACTATAATATGACTTGGTGATTGTATACCTGGGCATTTATTCCAGAGAGTTAAAAACTTATGTTAATACAAAAACTTATGTACATGAATGCTTATAGCAGCTCTATGTGTAATAGTTAAAAACTAGCAAACATCCAGATGTCCTTCATCAGGTAAATGGTTAAATAAACTGTGGTATATCCATTCTATGGAATATTACTCAACAATAAAAATAACAAACTACATGTAACAGCTGGCTGAGTCTTTAGAGAATTATGCTGAGTGAGATACACCAATTCCAAAAAGCTATATACAGTATGATTACATTTATATACATTATTGAAATGACAAAATTATAGAAATAAACAGACTAGTAGTTGCCAGGGACTTAGCATGAAGGAAGGACAGAGAAGCGGGTGTGGTTATAAAAAAGCAATATGATGATTCCTTATGGTAAGAGAAATGGCCTGTATCTTGACTATGTTAATATCACTATCCTTGTTGTGATATTTACTGTAGATTTGCAAGAAGTTACCATTGGGAAACAGGATGTAAGCAGTAAATGAGAGTTCTCTATATTATTCTTACAACTGCATATGATCTAGAATGATCTCAAAATAATAGCTTAATTGAAAACATATAGTAGGGTTTGGAAAATATAACTCAGAACTGAATTGATGAATGTACACAGGATTGTATCCTAATGTTCCTATTTAAATTAAGTCTGTTAACTTATTAAAAATTTGGATCATACTTCATAGCATCCTGCTTGTGAAAAAGATGCAATTAAAAAAAAGAAAGATACAATTTAATGACTTAATAGAATTATTGTTTTACTATATCATTATAATATTTCTATTGTGAAAATGGCTATATTACTATTTGTAAGGAGAAAAAAAAGAAATTAGTTTTCCTTAATGTAAATAATTTAATTCACTAAGAAGATAGATTTTGGTAAAATAATTTTATCTTGTGTATGTTTTCAACACCATGTTTTAATAATATTATTCTCAAGTTTTCAATAGATCCAGATGCAACAGAACTGTTCTCTAATGAAGTTTTAGTCAAAGTTAGCAGAAAAACATTTATATGTTGATATCTACTATCATGCCTTTCAAGTGATGTTACTATGCAGAAGGCCCACACTGATCTTTTTTTTTTTTGATCAAAGTTATAGGAGAAATAGTTTTCTACATCTGTAGTTATTTTATATATTGAGAGAGCCAAGGAGTTCAAACAAGCAGTGTGTTTATACCAAACACACATGTAGAATTGAAAATGAAATATTCAACCAATTTTGAATTAGTTGATTATGCCATTCTGTGTGTCTAAGGGAACTGATTTTACCAAATAGTGGACTGGATATTTAAGTTGTCACAAACTAAAACACAATTCTCAGTAAGCTTTCAATCAGAATTTAAAATAGATCAAAATATCTTCCTAGCAACTCAAAGACTCTTCAATGTTTACATAGTTAATGGTTACTTTCTTAGTGGAGCACATCATTTCAACCATGAAACATTGATGGCTATTTCTTATTTTGACCTTACAATATCAGTTTAATTTCATTTGGGATATTAGCTGATTTAAGAAAATGTTATTTCAGCATTATATTGAGATCTTAAATATAAAAAAGAAATATATACTACATGCAAATATTGAGGTAGAGTCTAAGGCAAGAGATGTCCAAAAATGGACATTAATTAGATAATCTGGGTTAAAAATATTTTGCTAAACTCATTTATTTATAGTGCTTCCCACCCTTAGCTGATGGACAGATATGATCTCTTTAAAATATCTAATCTCTTCTTGATTTATTGGCATCAACTCCTTGACAAGTGTTTTTGTTTGTTGTGACCTATGACTTGCAGAAGAGTGCACCCCTGGGAAGAATGGTAGCTATTATATTCTGAGCTGTTTTTCTTGTGCCATATATTTCTCCACAAATACTATCCCTATGATTCAGATTAGAAGAGAGGATATACATTCTGGTATTTCTGTTCTGTATGTTTTATAGGAGTTGTAAGGTTAAATTAGTTCATATACATGAAGTGCTTGGGCTTAAGTGCTATATGTCTTACCCATTATTAATATTATATTGTTATTGTCACTACTATTTGCTTGGCTTAATTGTTGGTACATATTCTGTGCAATGTCAATATTTTTTACTCATTTTCAAGCACATCATTGCAGTACCAAGTAGCCATCAAAAGAATATTTGAATTTTAATTTTAGTCCTAATACAGAAGGTAATTTTTAAAAATACCATTAAGTTGTGAAATGTAACACATGTATAAAATAGTGTACAAAATAAAAATATAGCTTAGAAACTTATTGCAAAGTGAACACCCATGTAACCCATTCAGATCAAGAAATAGTATATTGTCACCTCCACAGAAACCACCTGCTACATCTCCTCCCCTCTCCATCCATACTCCTTCTATCTTTCCTAAAATTAATATTCTGAATAATATTATAATCATTTGCTTTTCTTTATAGATGAATTCAAGTACATGTCTATAATCCCTATAGTTTAGTTTTGTCTATTTGAAAAACTTTATGTAAATTAAATTGACATAAGTTCTTTTGTTTCTGATATCATCTTGATAGATTTGTTTGTAAGAATCACTCATGTTATTGTCTGGGTGTAGTTTGTTTATTTTTATTGTTGCATAGAATTCCATTGCATGATATACTATGCTTTGTAATTTCCCTTTATTTGGCATTTGTGCTGTTTCCATTTTTTTGATATGGTGAACAGTGTTGCTGCGGACATTCTTGAACACATCTCTTGAAGCACATATGCATATATTGTTGGCTATATAGCCAGGAGTGGAAATGGTGGGTCCCAGGATCTACGTAACTTCAGATTTATTTTATTTAAAAAAATTTTTTTTTAAATTTTTATTTATTTATGATAGTCACACAGAGAGAGAGAGAGGCAGAGACATAGGCAGAGGGAGAAGCAGGTTCCATGCACTGGGAGCCTGATGTGGGATTCAATCCCAGGTCTCCAGGATCGCACCCTGGGCCAAAGGCGGGCGCTAAACCGCTGCGCCACCCAGGGATCCCGTATCTTCAGATTTAAAAGATAGTTCTTAATTGTCTTCCATGTTACTTCTACTAATGCTACTGCCATCAGTGTTAGAATTTCCACTATTCCACATATTTTCAAATACTGATATATTTGGACATTTTCATTCTGGTTGGGTCATGTGGTGTCTCATGGTGGCTTTAATTTCCATTTCTCTCATTTCTTATGAAGTTGAGCACCTTTCATGTTTATGGGCTATTTAGATATCCTCTTTTGTATTTATTTAACTCTCCTGCTTATATTACTATTGTGTTGACTTTTTTTCATTGATCTTTGGTGGATCTGCATCTGTTGCTGATCATATGTATTTTAAGTATCTTCCCCAGTTTGTGCCTTGCTTTTTCACTCTCATTATGGTGTCTTTTGAAAAACAGAAGTTTTGAACTTTAATGCATTCCAATTTATAAACCCTTTCTTTCATAATATTTTATAGACTAGATTTAATGTAGTCTAATTTATCAACTTTTTTCTTGACTTTTCTGTTCCATCTTAGAAGTATTTCCCTACCCCAAGGTCATAAATATATTCTCTAATATTACCTTCCAGAACCTAGTAAAATTTGCCTTTCATATTTTTGCATATGGTATGAGGTCAAGGTCAATTTTTATTTTTTTCTCCATATGAGCATCCAACTGTCTCAGCAGAAATTGTTGAAAAGATCATTCTTTCCTTGTTGCTTTGCAGTGCCATCTTTGTTATAAACCAACTGTACATAAATGAGTTAGTGTTTCTTGGCTCTCTGTTCTGGTTCTTGAGTCTTTTTATCTATCCTTGTGCCAATACCATTTTAATTAGTGTAGTTCTATACAAATTTTGATATCAGGATAATTTTTGCCTCCGTTATTTTTATAAACCTTTAGTATCAGCTTGTCAAATGCTATGAAACCAAATAAAACCAAATAAAGCAAAATCCTGCTAAGATTTTAATTGGGGTTGCGGTGAACCTATGAACAGTTTAGGGTGTACTGATTAATGTACAACATAAGGAGTTTTTTTCTAAAAAATTTTAAAATGTATTTTACCTTAATTAGTTAGAAACTACAGTGTAGATTTCAGCCTGTTAAAATTTTTTGAAATTTGCTTCATGGCTCACAAGAAGGTCAATTTTTATTAACTAATTATATATGCTTAGAAAGGATGCCTACTTTGCGCTTACTGAGTTAAGTGTTCTGTGTCTGTTAATGAGATCAAGCTTATTAATTTTCTAAGTTCTTACTGATATTTTGTCTATTTATTCTAATATTTACTAAGAGCTATGTTAGAATCTTCATTTATGATTGTACCTTTGTCTAGGTCTCCTTGTAATTCTGTCAGTTTTGGTTTTATATATCATGAGGCTATACTGTACTGTCTATAAAATGTAGAATTATTTTCTTTTCCCAGCATATTTACATTTTGAAAAGCATCGGGAAAGCACAATTTGACATAGGTTTCATAATTTATTATTATAAAGTATGCTGCTTTATCTCCAGTAATGGTTTTTACCTTCAAATCTACTGTGTTTTGTATTAATACAGTTATGCTGTGTTTTTTGTTTAGAGTTGCATGGCACATTATTCTTTTACTCTAAACTTTCTGTATCTTCTTGCTTTAGGTGTGTCTATTATAGCACATAGTTAAAAAAATTCAATCTGAAAACCTTTTTCTTTTAATTGAAATTGAGTTTATTTTTCATTTAAATACTAACCTATTTGAGTTTAAATCCAGATATGCCATGCAAGCATTAATTCAAAGAAAGCTTAGTATCCCCTTTCCTTCTAGTTCTTCAAAACTGTTGGAAGCACTTTTCAGAATCTTAGCCACTGAATTGCCCCTTCTGAATTTTCCCCCCCAAAATAAGTAATTTCCAATGCCAGGCTTATCCCCAGATCCTGGCCTGGTGATTCTTCACTGTCATGGTCTGATGCCTTGGAAAGTGTGTGTGTGTGTGTGTGTGTGTGTGTGTGTGTGTGTGTGTGTGTTTTAAATAGTTTGCTCAGGTTTTCTACTAAGTACTTGTCTGAATTACCTACTTTGTCATTCCTGGATTGCTACTACCATGTTTTAGAAAGTCTTATATAGAATGTACTTGATTTAGTCATTAGAAACTATCTGAATATCAGAGGTAAAATGATATAAAATTGGAATTCTTTTTTAGATTTTCAGTAATAATAAATTGCAATATTTTTGTCATGATTCTTTTGAAATTTTAGATTTACTCAAAGTCTGAAATAGTCTATCCTGGGTCAGCTATACATTTTAAGTTTACAATATGATGACAGATACAGATATCAATGTCATGATATAATCTCAGCAGCCTAGTAAAAATCCAAAGTGCGTTGTATTTATTCTCAGGATATAACCAGCTAATCTCTTGTAAATAAAATGTACACTGACATCATATGTTTTACTGTGTGAATAATTACAGGTGGACCTCTTGTGAGAAGGATTTCTTTAATTTGAAGCCCCATCTACCTTTCATGATTATTCTTTTAAAATTTACATTATGAAATCTCTTCAAGCATTTAATTTGTATACATGTTTAAGGTTATTTGAGTAAGAGACCAATAAGCATTTAAAATTGGATTTACCAATTGTATTTTACCCCAATGTTTAGCAAAATTTTAAATAGATCTTTTGGGAGCTCCTGGCTGGCTCAGTTGATGCAGCATGCAAATTTTGATCTTGGGATTGTGAATTAAAGCCCTATGTTGAGTACAGAGATTACTTAAAATTAAATAAAAAAAGATGATCCCCCCCTTCCAGGACACATCTTTTAAAAGATATAGCTTTAAATGAAATACTAACATATCTTCCTCTGAGAAATGATGATTGACTTATGTTTGAGTACTTCCAAAATAAAAGAATTATTCCAAATATTTAGAGTAACAAAAATGTAAGCTGAGTGTATATATTCTACATTTTCTTAAAATACTCAATAGTAACTGTTAGAGTCCTGATACTATTACAGATACCTTTATCAAAACCTTCAGAGTGAAAACCCTTTTGCAATAATCCTGCTTTACCCCTGATGGGTGCTTATGTTACTAGTATTATCTTATGGGCTCTAGTGAAGATAACTTGTCCATTGGTGGGATAAGTCAAAGTTCTTTTGTTAGCATGGACTTTGGAGTTAGACCAATCTAGCTTTTAATTCAGATGCTGCCATTTGCCAGCTTGATTTTGGGTTCCTTAGCAAAATGTGTTTCCTTATTTGTTAAAATGGAGAAATCTTTGTGAGATTTCTGTGAGATGGGTCCAGGAAAAGAAAACAGTGAGTCAGAACAACCTTCACAAATTCCAGAATATCGCATTCCAGAATATCAGCTTGAGATAACCTGAGGTTATGCGCTCTCTCTGTTGTGGAGTTGAAATAACAGATATGTGCAAAAGGGCTTTGGGTTTACCCTGCATTTTACTTGGATTAAAGGCTTACACATATTACTATATATATATATAGTATATAGTATATAGTATATAATATAGTATAGAGTGTATATACATATGTATATACATATTTACAGAAATACTTTTCTCAAAGTTTTCTCACTAACTTGATTTTAAATGAGGCAGTATGATGGGGGAGTTAATCAGAAAATCTCAAAAGGCAACTAGTTTACAGTGGAGGTCAGCAGATTATATTTTAGGGACCAGTTTTAGCCCTCAGCCTGTATTTGTAGTAAAGTTTTATTGAAACCAACCACTCCCACTTGTTCAATTATTATCTAGGGCTGCTTTTGTGCTACGGTGACAGAGTTTAGTACTTATTACAGACTATATGGCCTGCAGAGTTTAAAATATTTACTATCTGACCCTTTACAGAAAAATTTTGTCAGTCCTGGTTTAGAGGACAAGAACTGAAGAAAATAGAGGTAGGGCTGGTTCTATACTCTTTTAGTGGATCCCCTACTAATTTGTCCCTGTCTGTGTCTGCCCTTTCTTTTTCTTCTCCCAAGCAGAAGTATTAAACAAGAATGGAAACTTCTGTCCTGTGCTCCTCCATTTTCCTAGAAAAAAGAATCTGATCAGTCACTAATACCTTACTATGAATTAGTTGCTGTGTGATTAGCTACTCCTAGGAGCATTTGTTTTAAAAAAAACAAATTGAGGGAAATTTATTCAATAAGATGAGTCTTTTAGTAGCAGAGCTTTGGACTCTTGGCATCTGAGAAGGAGCAATTTTTAAGACCTTAAGATTTTCTTGGTACACTCAGGTAGGCAAACTATCATTTCCCTTTAGTAGTCAGGTGTATTTCTATATCGTTGCCATATTGTGTGTGTGTGTGCACACCTAAGGTGTATATATCTCTATCTCTGTAAGGATATAGTTCCTATCTACCTATCTCTTTATTTCAGTTCATAGGCTTACTTATGTGTTCCTTAATACTTATTTCCATGTGTTTGAAAACTTGTCTAACTATGTCTTTGGTTATAGAGATTTAGCTTATAGCCAAAGGCAAAGTATAATGGTCAATAATGTATTAATATGGTTTTGATAACTTTGCATTATGTTTACATGTTTACACAGTGTTTATTCAGATCCCAAATAAGCAGTAATTTGTAACAGAGGTGTACATTGTTTTAAGAAATATAATAATCGTTTAGTTAACAGGTTTAGTACTTACTATTTGCCAGTACTTATTTTTTCAGGTACTTTTATATATATACCTATCATTTTAACTCTCCCAATAACCCTTGAGGTCAACACTGCTTTGATCAGCCTCTTATTTTACAAATGAGGAAACCGAGATGCAGAGAAGTTAAGTAACTTGCTTTAGACTACATGGCTAAGTGGAGGAGTCAGAATTAAATCCTAAGAAGTCTGACTCCGAAATCCCTGCTTTTAGGCACTGTGTTGTATTGTCTATAGACAGGTATGTTCAAAATTACTATTTACTAAAAAATTAAATCAACATATTCCTTTGAATATTCCTTTAGTTCCTCCAAAAAATTAAAATAAAATTTAATTTATATTAATTACATAAAATGTGTCAGACATAATTTGTTTATAAAGAAATTGCATTTGTGAAATAAAAACTGCTCTCCTTTACCCATCAGTTTTTTTAAAACAATTTTCATTCTTCTTGTGTATATATGTGTGTGTGTGTATATATATATATATATATATATATATATATATATATATATATATATATTTGATTTATGCATGCACCATCTTTTAATGAAATCCAGAAAAGGGAAGCTAAACCAAAAGTCAGTACACCTTTGCCAGGGTTAAGATGAATGGCTCTGGGGTGTTTTCTGTTGAATGACACTTAGGGATTTACGGCTGTTCTCCTGGCTGCTTGCTTATCTCTCAACGAATGTCTTAAGTTGGAAATGCACACAGGTACCCCAGAGTCATCTGTTGAGTCATCTGGTGAACTTTTTCAGTATTGTCCTTCAGCTGAAAAGAATATTGAGTGTTGTGTAAGGATGTTACATGGTGTAGTTGAAAGAACATTGAATTTGACATCTCAAAACCTGGGTTCAAAATCAGATTCCATCAATTACTAGCTTTATAACCTTGGGAAAATTATTCAACATCTAAGTTTCAGTCAATGTACTGGAAAATGAGGATAATAACATCTGTATTATGTGATTCTTTCTGAGAATTAAATGAGATGGCAAGTCAAGTGTGTCCTAGATATTAATTAAACTTTAAACTGTACTGTATTCTGCTTTTCAGACCTTGATGAAGAGATTACATACATATCAAATGAATTTGTGTTTGCAAATTACAAACTACATAACTCTCATTTTTCTTGCACTACTTTATTTAAATATATATTTGGCAGGTTCATGCCACACCTGTCAAAAAATGATAATAACATTAAATTTAAAAAAATGATAGCAATAATAAAAACCTAACCGCCTCCAAGATGAGTTTTGTTCAGAACAATACTTAGACCTCATGCTCTATAATATCTAGATGGAAGCCTGTTACACGTATTTTTCCCTATATTTCTCATTGACAATGAGGAACCAGTCACTACTTCAAGACAGTCATATGTAATGTTGTCTTTATCTTGACAGACTTTTAAGTGCTTAATCAGAAAATGTAATATTCTTTGCTGGCAATTAAATTAATAAATTAAAGTGGCAAATCTATAAGAAAACATTCCAGAGAACTATACTACTTGTTCTCTGTTGTGCATGTTCAAGGGTATTTGGCTTAGTGAGTAGTAGGAGGTTAGGAATGATTTCATTTTGAACTGTGGTTGTGAAAATATGGAAAGAAAATCAATGTCTAATGACCATAGATTTGTGGGCTAAAGACTTGACATAAAAAATATTCTAAAGTAATATTCTCACAACTGCTAATTCTGACATGCACTAACGAAGTTAAGTCATGGAGCTCTCTCTTTCTCTCTCTTGTTTTTCTGTATAACATCCAAAAAGTAAATAGAAGTTATAGCTACTCATTCAGAAAGGAGCCTTTATAAAATCTGCCATATAGTTTCTTTGGAGCTCTGACACTTTGCAGAGCTTCTGCTGTTGTTAATTCATGAGGTTGCCATGAAAAAAAATAATGTCTGGTTGTTGATGCGGCAGTACAACTTTACTTCAGGGAATCTTTGTTGTTTGACAGAAACAGGGCATTTGTCACTAATAATTTTTGTAATGGCTTAACATGCCAATTGCAAGGTGTTAAAAAACTAAACGGGCCATAGATAGTTCCCTTGCAGGAGAGCTATGATTTTGTCTACAGCTAAAATCTCTGCAAGAAACAGGTATATCCCAGAGAGGCTAAAATATTTACCTTATCATTGTTTGCTGGGAGCTATGGTAATTTGTAAAATTATCTTTTTTTAGAAATTTGTTTACATTCAGAAGTGAGGAAAAGGCTATGTGTTGTTGAACCCCAATCAGTCATTACATTCCTTGTAATCAGGAGATGAAGAAGTCTGAAATGCCTCTTCTTAGAATTCGCCAAAATAATGAAAGTCTAATAGATAAAGTTCAGTGCTGTAATCTTTGCCTTGAGGATGGCTCCACATAAAATGAGATCATCTTGGCTCATGTTAGACAGTAATTCAATTCCCAGCCTTGGATATTTCAGATATTCTGTGTGTATTCTCTATTTTTATAGTATAAAAGGTTTTTTTTCCCTTTCTTTTTTTTTTTTTTCTTTTATGATGTATATTGCTTTTGCAGGTATTCCAGCCAGGCAATTCTTTGGCTTTCCATAAATTTAAAGGGACCATATAACAGCTTAACACATTTAATAAACAGACTTTATATGGAAATAATTTTATGATTTGCAGCAACTTAAAGTTTATCTTAAAAGTTCTGTTTTAGGTTTGCAAAGCAAACGAATCATTAGATGATTTAAGACCCCATGGTAATGATGATTTAAATAAAAACTTTAATGTAAACCTTCTGCTCCAATATTCATTCACTTTTCCTTCAAACTAAGAGAGAAATAGCTATTACATATTCTCCCTATATACTAGGGAGAGTGTTTAATAAAACAAAATATCTCTTTATAAAATTATTTTGCTTACATTTGTAAAAGTGACAACTTAAGAGGATACTCCTATAACTGACAAAGGAATAGAAGAGCGTCAAGCCAAACGGCACTTGGGCTGTGCCATCCTGAGTTTGCATTTGTAGCTTACAGGTTCACATTTGTTTGGGTCCAGGTTTTTGTATAACTTCTTAAGTTTATTTATATAATTTGTTCCTCCCGGTGCCCTGGGTCATTTATTACACCTATTAACTTCTCTCTCTGCAGAGATTCCTCCAGAATTCCTTAACAACTGTCCTCCTGTCTGTTTCTTCTCTCTTTAAATTTAAGATCAAGAATTTAATGGCACAGTGTGTTTTGAGCCCACTTTGCTGCTGGCCTGAAGATTTTTCCAAGTAAAAATAGAGGTACATGTAATTCACCAAACTGGTCCATATTTTTGTGTTGAAACACAAAATTTCAGAAATACAAAACTCTAAAAAAAAATTTTTTTAGACCCTTACATTTAATGCTAACTGGAACAGAATCTCAGTATTAAATTCAGATATTTCTCTGATTTCTCTTCTAAGGATATTTTCCATTTTGCATACTTTATATTTTGCTCATGGGTTGAAAGGAACATTCTTTTACTATCATACTTTTGCTTTTCTTGAGAAAACATAGACTGAGAAATCTTCACTCTAACCCATCTTTGGCAGTGAGGACCTGCAGCTTAATTATTAGAATCCTTATTTGTTCAAAGCTCTTTCATTCCTAATACAGTCTCAAAATTATTTAATCACATTGATTAGAATAATATCATTAAAATGTGATTTAAAACACAATAGGACTGTACAGTAGACTCTGTTAAATGGAGGTAATTTTAAAATTACATCTCTGTGACACCAAATTAACTTTTTGAAAAAGGAATCACTTTTTAATGTTAAGTAACAATTTATAATTGTTTCACTAAATGTAATTAGTGTTGTTTTAAGAAAATTATGTCAAGGCATTGAAAATGGCCAAGCCAATATGAATTTTTATGGACTCAGCCACATTTTGAAGCTTTTAAGTATTAAAATTCCAATTTCTTGGTCTGGAATTGTAACACAGTACCCTGAAAGGATGCTGTTTAAAAGTTCTATATATACTTTGTTTTTGTACACAGAGTATCTGGTTGAAAAAGTTACAGTTATATTTAGCATATAGTTGTTTTAAAAGTTGAACCATTGGAGTGTTGATTTTTATTAAGTTTCCTCAAATAAATTATGTACAAAAACAAAGTTTGATCTCTGTTTGTGTTGGATCTTCTTTTTTATAGAAAAAATGTTGTTATAGGTGAAATCTGTTCTTTTAATAAATGTTTTCCACAAATTTTCATTGATGTGTAAAAGCTAATGACTATAGATGAGAAACTTATAAAGATACACTGTAGCAATGTATTTTATGTGCAAGTATAGATTCTCTTATGTGAAGGGTACTTGTTGACGTCCTGGGCATTGGTTCACATATTTCACCCAAAGGAATCTACTATGAGTTTCTTCTAACCTAGAAGTTTATGGATACAACAAAGCATTTTACAGAGGGAAAACTGAACTTGCACTGCGGATTATATACTACACACATAAAGGTTGTAGGAGTCATGTACATATATTAAGTGTACTCTTTTCCAGTACTCTTTTCCAAACTTCTAGCTTTCTGGGGTGGGGGCATGGTACAACAATGGGCATGTGAATAAAAATATAAAATTGAAAATAAAAGACTACTAGTTGATAGAGATTATTGATTGTCCACCAAAATTTGTTCTCTCCTTCTCTAATAATGAAATTGTAGCTAAGGTAAACTAAGAACTACATAATACTAGCTAAATTAAATACTATATCCTTTTTTTCTCAGAGCTAGACATGTCCATGCATTTAAATTCTTACCACAGGTATATAAGAGGTTAGGTATGACATTTCTGGGCTTGGGTCTTAAGGCATATCTAATGAGCTGAAAAACAGATGTGTCTGCAGCCCAGCTTCATCCAAGCAAAAGGGGAAAATGCCCTAAGGGATAGTGGGATAGCAAGGTGGAAGAAACATGGTTGATAGACCATGTGAATTAGAAATGTGTCAACCTGAAATACTATAATTGTAGACCTGGTTGTTATATTAGCATAAGCTTCACTCTAACCTTTGGCTCTGGGTACCAGCAGCTTGATTGTTAGAATCTCTGTTTGTTCCAGTCTTTCTCTTTCCTTCTTGGGATGGCTCACAAACTCTTCTCAGTAACTGTTGTAATTATTCCTCTACAACTTCCTCAGCCAATCTTTTTTTTTTTAATTTTTATTTATTTATAAGAGAGAGAGAGAGAGAGAGAGAGAGAGGCAGAGACACAGGCAGAGGGAGAAGCAGGCTCCATGCACCGGGAGCCCGACGTGGGACTCGATCCCGGGTCTCCAGGATGCGCCACCCAGGGATCCCCTCAGCCAACCTTTTAACTCTGGCTTTAGTTCTGATGTCCTACCACGTTTCCCATTTATAGGACCTTCATACAGCCTTGAAACCTGTGAATATTGCAATGATATATCTCGTGCAAGCCAGAGTAGTCCTCATTTCTTTTCCAAGCATCATTCTTTCTGTGTTTGCTAAGTAGGCTCCTTTCCCAACCTTGTTCCAATGATTTTGATAGACATCCCCACACTCATCTCTCCCTCAAAGGGAAGACTTGTTATAAAACTTGTATTTGACTCACACATTCTATTTTGTGGTTAAATTGGAACCTGTTGCCTGGGGAAAACTGATAGCCCCATGTCCCACCTTACCATCAACTAATGCCCCAATGTGAAACCTCAGCAGAGTAGCTTCTCTACTATCCTCAGGATTCATGTAGATGAATAAACCCATAGTGATGGGGTTTGTTTTGTTTTTACTACTTTAGTAATTAAACTCACACAAAGGCATCAAAACTTTCTATGTAATGAATAATATTTCCAATCTACCATTATTTTTCTCTTGAAGAAATTATATGTTGTGTTCTTATATATTTTAAAATTAAACAAATAAAAAACTCTTTCTTAGCCACCCTGAATAATAAACTTCTCTTTATAATGTCCTGGAGGAATCATGAGCAGCAAAAAGAAAATCGGACTTCACAGTCAAGATCTAGGCACTACTTCCGGTCCTTCTATTTACTTACTGTTTGACTTTACAGGGGTGCCTGGATGGCTCAGTGGTTGAGTGTCTGCCTTTAGCTCAGGTCATGATCCCGAGGTCCTGGGATCGAGTCCCGCATCAGGCTCCCCACAGGGAACCTGCTTCTCCCTCTGCCTATGTCCTATGTCTCTGCCTCTCTCTGTGTCTCTCATGAATAAATAAATAAAATCTTTAAATAATAATAATAATACCTGTTACTCAGAATAGGTGTACAGCATGAAATTACAACCTAAATTCTGACCTGAATTTAGAATTAGATCTCTTCAGCCATACATCTATTTCTTTCTTTTGCTTTTCTAAAACAGATTTAATTTTTAAAAATAATCTTTATACCCAATGTGGGGCTCAAACTTACAGCCCAGGATCAAGAGTTGCATACTCCACTGAAGACAGCCAGGTGCCCCCAAACATCTATTTCTAGATCATTTGTTTTAAAGACTAAGTGATTTTTTACATGTAGAATAAAATTGTTTAATAAATAGTTATTGTATTGCAATATAACTTTTGTCTAAATGAGGATAAATGACTTTTTACTAAAAGTCATTACTAAATGACTTACCAAACCCTGATGAATTATGTATAGTTTACTGAAAAGGATTGTTTTACTTCCACATTTATTTGCCATTTTACATTTTTAAAGTTTATTTATTTATTTTTTGAGAGGGAGAGAGTCTGTCAGGGGTGGGAAGAGGCAAAGGTAGAGGGAGAAGGAGGGGCAAAAGGAGGGTAAAGGGAGGAGAGAATCCTCAACAGGCTTCACACTGGGCCCACTCCACACCCAGTGTAGAGCTGACAGGGGCTCCATCTTACAACCCTGAGATCATGATCTAAGCTGAAATCAGGAGTCTGACCTTTAATCGACTGAGCTACCTGGTGCCCTTGCCATTTTAATTTCTGTCTCTCCCCACATCCTGTGTGTGTGTGTGTGTGTGTGTGTGTGTGTGTGTGATGCATATTTTCACAGAAAAAAAATTATTGGCTTTTGAGAATATTCTGCTCTGGTTTTTCATTTGGTTTATTGTAGTGTGTTCTGTTTTTATATGGTACATGATTTTTGATTCCTAATCCTACATCAAGAGCTTTTCAGTTTCTATTAGGTTCATTAGAAACGGGGGGCTGGTTCAAGGTATAGGGTTTCCCATTTTGCAGCATAGACTTTTTTTAGAAGCCATGTAGCTGAGCTACTGACCAAGATGAGTTGATTTAGTTTTCTTAACTTGAATCTACTCTGCTGTTCTCTTGGGAGGATATGGCCTAAGAACATACTATACTAAGAGGTTTAGCAGGGAGGGAGCTGGCATTAAACATTTCTGTGAAGATCACATTGGAATCAATGATCTAATCCTGGTAGAAGTGAGTTATTGACTTCTTAATGTATAGGGGAGTCCTTGGTTCCTGAAATTTGGTGCACTCTCCTCCTCCAGGGAACAAGGATATGCTAAAGCCTTAAGGAATGTAAGGAGTTACCTCTTGTGGGAGGAGGAGGTTGGCTCTTTGAAAGTCACAAAGCAGGTCAACATTTCTTCCTTCTGTGTTTTCAGTATTTAGCCTTAATATTTATGGTGTCACTGATAAAGGAAGCATTCATTTTACATATATTGGCCCTTATTTGAAGGCCCACAAGTAACCCAGCAGATGAAGGAAGAGGAATCTGGTCATAAGGTGTCTATAAACTTTGATGATCTATAGGGAAACAAAGATTGTTTGTCTTCCTCAGCTTAAGAATAACATGTCAAAACCATTAATTCTTTTTCCAGATGAAAAATAAGTTTATTTTCTGATTTGATAGAGAATATTCAATTATATAGAAAATTCAAACAAACCATTATTTTTTTTTTTTTGGCAAACATGCACATACAGAGTGATATAATTATATGTATAAATAAATAAATAAATAAATCATTATGTATATGCTCATACTATATACTAATGGTTCAAAACTGGGGACTATGCTCTCCTTATTTAACCAACTGTGAATTATTGACTCAGTGAGCCACTTTTATTTGTGGCCTGTTTAAAATCTCTCATGATATGTGACAGCAAAATATTGAAAAGCATTACCTATGTACTGCTTTATTATTAGAATTTGTACTCAGTGTTCTTCAGAACTCTCCATGTTAGTGAATAGATCACCCTTTTAAGGCTGTATGTTTATTTGTTCATTGTATGGTTATCCTTTAAGCTATTTAACTACTATTCCACTGATGAACATTGTGTTTATTTCCATTTCCTTTTTCCTCCTATTATTAACATTTTTGTTTATACATCTATTTGATTCTTTATTTTCTTGGGATATTCTAATAGAGGAAGGGTATCAGAGATACAGATGATATTTAACATAGATGTATATTGCTAGAGTGTCTCAGAAAGATTGCATCAATTGACACTCCCATCACCAATTTATGAGTGTCCATATAGAGCTGAAAATCTTTAAGATCATTATTTGTTGATTAGGTGGAAAGTACTGAAGCATTATTTGCTTTTGCATTTTGGATTAATAACGGAGGTGTGCAATTGGTTAGGATCCCAGACTCTGGAGTGTGACTATGTGAGTTCAAATCCAACCTAATAATTTAACTGTTTTTTGACTTTGTGCTGATTATTTAATTTTTTAATTTCGTAGGTGATTCATTTGCAAAATGGTGATAATAATAGTACTAACCTTTGTAGGATTGTTTTGAGGATTAAATGAATTAATATACATTAATATACATAAAGCTCTTATAACATTTCTTGGTAAACTTACTCTCAATAAATGTTAGTTATTGGTTTATTTTTCATATTATCTAATATTTTACTTTTCCATTCTTTAATTGTATATTCAAGCTATTTAGTATACTCTATTATGAAATTCATATTTTATTTATTGATTTGATAGAGCTCTTTTAGTATTATAGATATTAACTACCTGTGTGTCATACATGCTACAAGTATTTTGTTTTTTTGTTTGACATTTGTTTGTACCATATAAGCCTTACCACTGAATGTAAGAAAATTTACTTGTCTTTTAGATTTCTGGCTGAAGAAGCCTTCCTCATCCTAAAAATTATTTTAAAAATTCATCTCTATTGTTTTGATGGAATTTAATGATTTTATATATTTTTATATTTAAGTCTCTGACTTAGCTTGAATTGAATTTGATAGCAGTAATGGGGAAAAGTATCCAAGAAAAGCTTAACTTTTTGAGGATGATAAAGTGAACAGTTTGAGCACTGCAAGGACACACAAAATACCAATCTTCCTTTGTCAGGCAAAATTTAAATTTATCTTTTGGGAAATCTTTTTCATTATTTGAGGATTTGAATTTTCTTCTATTCTCACTCTCATTTTATGTTTCTCTTCTTTCTGGAAAACATCTACTCTTGGGATTTCTATGAAAACTTAACAGACTTTTTTCCCAGGAGTCAGTTATTCCCACCATAACAGGATTTCACATTGAGAAAATTGATTTCAAATGTGGGCTTTTAAAAAAATATATATTTTATTTATTTATTTGAGAGAGAGAACACGAGAGAGAGCAGAGAGCGCAAGCAGAGGGGCGGGGATAGAGGGGCAGGGGAAAGAGAGAAGCAGACTCCCCGCTGAGCAGGGAGCCCATTGTGCAACTCCATCCCACCACTCTGAGGACCTGAGCAAAAGGCAGATGCTTAACCAACAGAGCCATCCAGGTGCCCCTAAATATAGGCTTTTTATAAGATTAAAATATTTTCATGTAACAATTCCTGCTATGAACATTATTTGAACTAAAACTGCTAAAATAATTACCAATGGAAAAAAAATAATTGCCAGTGAAGATGAATGGATTTTACTGCTAATTCAAGATCTCTTTGTAATTTGACTCCTGCTGTGCATTGGCCAGGCTGATGATTACATCGATTAATCAACATATTTAATAATGTCCATAATTATAAAAGTATCCCTACCAATAAATGTGAATGACCTATTTATTATGAACATAACACAGATATCACACACACATATATATATATATTCACTGGACATCCCTTGTGTGCCATTCTAGGTCCACTTAGCCTCATCTTTCATTCGTCATGGTTCCAGGGAACAGTTCTGCATAGAATTTGATCTGCTTTATGTATTTGTAATCAGTATTGCTTTGCCTCAACCCATATGAACCTCTCTGACACATCCTGAGATGCTTGAACACACATGAACAACTTGCAGGTGTGGGAGTTTGTGACTTATGAGGCAAATCTTGACCAATGTGGGATGTATATTGACAGAAAAATGCTTTACTCTTTCATCCTTCCAGCAGATGCTTTGGAAATACAGTACATTCAATAAATCTTTTCAGAAGGTGCCAGAGATTTAGCACCTTATTGTACCCAGGAGTGTTTGACTCCATGTTGCAACTTTGTATTGACTGTCTCTAATTTTCTATGCACGTTTGTCTCTTCTTGCCCTTCTTGTCCCTCACGTCTGCTCCTGGGATTGTAATCTTTAATAAACCACTAATGCATCATATTCTCTCAGACTCTGCTTTTGGCATTTCTTAGGATGAGAAACAACATTAGAAATAATATTTAAAAAATTATTTCTGATCATTTGCCTCTTATGGTTTCCATGAATTATTTTATTTTAGCTTCAACTACAGAAAACTTAATTACTACAGAATATGACTTTGAAATGTAAAAATCTAATGAAAATGGCCACAAGTTGTTCATTTTTAGTTGTTTTCTTTTATTTATTTTTACTTTTTTTTAAGACTTATTTATTCATGATAGACATAGAGAGAGAGAGAGAGAGAGAGGCAGAGACACAGGAGGAGGGATAAGCAGGCCCATGCCAGGAGCCTGACGTGGGACTCCAGGATCGCGCCCTGGGCCAAAGGCAGACGCGAAACCGCTGAGCCACACAGGGATCCCCTAGTTGTTTTCTTTTAAAAACAATACCTAGTATTCGATTTCTTCCTATAGTGGCATTAAATATATTTCAATTAAAAAAAAAATCTCCCTTCAATTAACTCAGCAAAAGACACAGAATTGTCATTTAATTTATTTGAGATAATAGAAATGCATTACTTGTTTACTTAGACCCTCATTTAAACTTTCAGTTTGATTTAACCATTGATATTTAACCTAAAGAATTATTGATTTTGTGGAAGTGAAAACACAAAGAATCAAATCCTATTATTCATTAAACAATGGCTTTAGTATAATAATTATAATAAATATTTTAAAAATTTAAATGTAGGTAAGACATTGCATTAAACTCCACAGATCAGTAATTGATATAACAGTGAATTGAATATTGCGAAGTACTGTATTAATTTGAAATTTTACTAGGTATGTAAGATTGTAAATGTGTTTCTAAATTAGAACTCCTACAGGTTTTATGAATTAAGAATATCTCTTCTAATATTTGGCCACTAGATGTCATGGCAGCTCCGTATTAGAAGGTAAGGGCGGGGGAGGGGTTGACTACTGACTTAACGTTTTAAGGCCAGCTGCTCTGTTGCTCTGTTGTCATTCTGTCTCTTACAAAACCAGTCATTTTACAAAATGCAGGATCATCTTCAGTCAAAAAATCCAGCTAATTTTGTATATTTTTATGTGCGTGTTGATAAAGAAAATAATTGAAATTCAACCATTTAAAACAAATTCAGCTTTTGGATAATGTTGTCATTATTCTGTACTTAATCTGATTCTATTAAAAAAGAAACAACACTGTGAAAATTGAAACTGGAAAGCAAAAAGGAAGTTTCTAAAAACTAACTGGCTACAGCAAGACATGCTGGCTATAACATGGGGAAAAACTGGGTGTAGCTCTTAGGCAATACAGTTGTGATTGCAAAAGCAAATACACTGTGAGATGTTAGTTAAAAACATGGGTTTTGGAGTCCCCAAAGTCTAGGTTTTGAAACAGATCTTCCCTTTAATATTGTGTGATGTTTTATGTCCTCATCTACAAAGAAGGGTTGATAATAGTTACCTCAAAACGTTGTTTTGTTTCAAGTGGGCTTGTGACTATAAAGTTCTTAGCACAGTGTCCTACACATTGTACACATTCAATAAACGGCTACTCTCATTATGAAGATGGAATTTCATACCTAATATTTTAAAATGAAAAGCTCGGTACTTCAAATGCAAAGAGAGGATAAGCTTCAGTCAGTTTTCTAGGCAAAGGATAGCTCTTAAATGCAGTATAATATAAACAACTTGTTCTATCATGGATATGAAATAGAACCTACTTGTAACTGTGGCCATGGAAAGGAGTTTCTCATTGGAGTGATCCTCACTAATATCTGCAGCCACAATTCCCCTTTTTAAAATTACATTTTTTATAGCGATGACAAAGGCTCTTGCTTTTCTATCTCCTTACATTCCACCTGGGAGTTGGTCATCCGAGTCAGATGCTCTTGTTTGTGCTGGTTCCACCTGTTTCCACTCATCCTGACAGTGGAGCATTTAATGTGGAAAGGGTAGCAGGGCATAATCCCAAGACCAAGCCTAACATTCCAGGGGATCTGAACCAGAGATGATCCCATGACACCTTTTTAATATGCATGGAATAGTGTGTTATTGTGGGTGCCAGGGCAACAGACATCTGTCTTTGAATGGGGCTTTTCCAAAATGCTGATGTATATGACACCTAGAAAATAATGCTTTATTTGTGCATATTTGGATAATGATCAGAAATAAAGACTTCAATATTTTAAAAGCATTTCAGCACATAATATTGACATGGCACTATTTCAGAGAGATGAAAGGGGAAAATAGAACTGGTATGGTGTGACTCTGGTAGGAAAGGCAAGATCAAGAAAAAGTGGTGGAGAGAGAGGCTTCACTATCCATTTGTATGGCTTTGCTGGCTTCAGTAGGATTTAATGGTTTGTTCTTCTTCTACTTGCTACAGCTTTCAGTAAACTTTGGTGTAAAATCTGAACAAAGAGACTGAAGATGAGATAAAAAAAGGAAAGTCTAGTGAATAAAAGGATTTACTTCAATAACTCTCCAAATCCTACCACAAGTGAAATGATCATTTCAAATACTATAAGGCAGAAAATGAATCAGCCATAGTACTAACAATTACAGTATGAGACAATGATTCATATGAAAGGCAGCATAATTACTGTGAATATCAGATTGGATTTCAAAATGAGGAAAGATTTTAGTACTTTCTTGGCTAAGGATAAACATAATTGATTTATGAATAATATGAAGGTCCGGCTTATCTGGCAAATATATTGTATTTCATGTAGAAATGAGCTTAAAGGCATTTTTTGCATTTCTATGTGAAACCCAATATTCACATGCCAAGGATGTGAGGAGGAATAGTGGCAGGGGCCACTGATAGATGGAAGTTCAGCATCAGGCACGCCAGAGTGCAGCCCATCTGCTGCATGGCAGTGGCAAGATCAATGGTGTGCACCATTGAAAAAATGATAGACAATGGTTTATTTATTCATTTATCTAGTCATTTAAAATAAAAAATTTGGTATATTACAAAGAATGAGCACCTTTGCTCCCCAGGCTCTTGTGAGAAAATTTCTTCAGGGGAATTGCTTCACAGGGAAAGAGTATATTCTAACTAGTTCAGAACATGGTGCAGGCACCCTTCTAAAGTCAATGTTGTACTAAGAGCTTTCTGCCAATAATGAGTATAAAGTGTTAGAAGAACTCATGTTTAGAAACATTTTATAAGGGCACCTGGGTGGCTCAGTTCATCATCCCAGAGTCGAGTCTTGGGATCACCCCTCCCCACATCAGACTCTGCCCAGTGGGGAGACTGCTTCTCCCTCTCCCTGTGTACTCTCTGTCAAGAAAATAAATAAAATCTTAAAAAACATTTATAAACAAAATGGACAAGTCCTGTTAGATTCTTTGAGTCATTTGCACTTGAGTAACTGTAGTCTCTTGGTTAAGTAGAACTAATTTACTGCTCTGCTTATTTGAGGCAGGGTATGATGGGCAGGGTATCTCTAGGCAGAGATCTAGTCAGGATTCCTGGGTCTGAATCCAGTTTCTGCCAAAAATAAGCTGTGTGACTTTGGGCAAGTTATTTAACCTCTCTATGCCTCCATTTCCTTACCTGTAAAATGGGTAGCACTTACTTAATAAGTTTTTTTTGTTGATTAAATTAATATTTGCAAAGTGCCTGGCACAGTGCTATGTATTTTGCTAAATAATTATACATTTGATTTTTTCAGTAATCCTGTGATGAAAGCAAAACATAAAGGGAAATTTTTGTAGTTGAAAAGGATCTTAGAGATCTTGTAGTTCAAATCCCTCATTTTAAAGTTCTTTTAAAAGTGCCTAAAGTTTTATTATTTAATAAAGTAATATAACTAGCATCTAAATATAAGATTCTTAATTTTCTGGCTGATTTCCCCCACCTCATCACTTTGATTTCTCCTACAAAGAAATTTAAGGAAGAAGAGTTCTTAAATAATGTTTTAGTTTAAGAAATACTTACTGAAGTAAATGCAGTAATAATATTAAGAACTGGAGATGCATAAATTATAGAAAAGTATATTGATTTTTTTAAAAGTATCTGCTATAATTAGGTCTAATTGCACATGACAGCAAACCCCAAATTTCTTAAATAGGATAGACATTTGTTTTCCATATAAAAATAAAACAGAGAAAAGTGTGCAAGGCTTTTATGATGGCTCTGTGGTCATTAGAGACCTGGACTCTTTCTGCTATCCTATTCCACCACCCTGTGGATGGCTTTAGTTCTCAAAATCATGTCTTGGTCCAAGATGGCTGCTGGAATTCCTGCCCTCATGGCAGCTATCCAGAATGCAGGAAGGAGGAAGGAAGAAAGGACAAACAGGTATTTCCTAAATGAGTTAGTCTTCTTTCAGTAGTCTTCTAGAAAGTTCCATATCATCTTCCACTCCTATCTCATCATCTAGGACTTTGTCACATGTTGTGCCTCACTATAAGGGAGGCTGCAAAAGTATTTTCAACCAATTATCAATTAAAATGTATGTTTTCTTACTGAGGCAGGAGTAGTAATGCATACGAGGTGATAACTAACCATCTATGCTACAGCTAGGGTTAGTTTTTCCTATCCCTGTGCCCCCCTCACATTTCCTTTTCCCTTACCTAGAATCCAAAAGCACAGCCTTGGACTAAGACAAACCACATATCCATGTCGGAGAAAATAAAATTTCTCTCCCTGAAAAGATTTTGTACTTGTGTATTAGGGTCTTATCGTTGCAAGGAACGAATCGTTTTACTTTGAACTAAGAGGAAAAGGGAAATCTATTAGAAATTACAGTGGTATTTCATGGAACTCAAAGATACGAATGAAGGAATTCTAAAGAAAGTCAGTAACGGGGAACATGTTGGAAATACAGTGTTTTCTTTCAACTTCCTGTCATCGTTTCTTTATGCACATGATTCTCCTTTCTCTGTGAAGATCTGTTTTCTCTGTGTTCATGGTCAGTCTCCCAGCAAGGAATATGGAATTTGCATCCAGATCTCCTAATTTACACTTTATTATAACAATTATTTAAACTTTTGTTTCTCCTTTAACATGATACAACACAACAGAATCTGTTCTCCTTACTGATTCACTGTCAACTCCCAATTACACTGACTTTTGATGTATTTGAATACAATAACTACCTGTGTAGACCAGAACCTTGAAATCTGACTTCCAGAAATGCCTTATAGTGTCTCTAATACTAGTTGACACTGCATACTAAGTAAACTTCCACTCTCAGATATCTTCTTTTCTCGTTATGTATTTTCATTGATTGATAGCAAATGCTTCAACTACCAAATACACATGATGACTATTTATTTGAGGCATGGTGCTTTTCGGACTTCTGATGACTCCCAAATATGCATTTTCAGTTCAGACCTCCCCTTTGAGTTCCAAATCCTCATTTTAAAAAATGAATATTTGTCACTTTAAGTTAGATGTTTCCTAGCATCCATAGTACCTTCAAACTCAATATATCATAAACTTGTTTTGAATTCTCTATCTTAAGCTGCATCCACCTAGGCATCCAGTAATCTTGCTGCCTCTTCACTTCTACTTCCAGTTAATTGCCAAGTTGTACAGAATCCATCACCTAAAGGTTTTATTTGTTGTACGTATTGCCATAAGTTATACCCTTAAAATCTTGTTTTTGTATAATTGGAGCTACCTCCTAAATCTTATTCCCATTCTTCAGGTTCATTTATTCTCAGCATTGTCTCAAGCACAACCTTTTAAATATATAAACATGATTTTGTCACTTCCTTACTTAAAATTCATTAGCATTTCCCTTTTACCTGCAGAACAAAGGTCAAAATCCTTCTTAGCCACAGAAGACTGTTTATTATTTGACTTCTTTATATCTAGCCAATTTCATCTCCATTGATTCTTCCATATGGTTTGACCTCAAAGAATTATTTGCAATTCCCTAAATGTAACTGCAAAGTTCATACTTCTGTGATGTTGCATATGTTCTTATTTTCCTTTACTCTAAATGCTCTAATTCTGCTCAGTCCTTTTAGTGAACTTCTACTACCTTATGAGACTCCGTTCAAGCATTAGTTCTCTGAAGGCCTCCCTGATAGGCATGCTATTTGCTCCCTCTGTACTTTCTCTATTGTATCTTTAGAAGTTAGTGTCTTTCCCTTGTTGGATCACGTATCAGGCATATTTGAGAAGTTAGAGAAGCAGACTAAAGAAAATGCTACAATTGTCTCCCGATGTCTGGTCTGTTCACATGCAGTACTGGGATTTAATTAGGCATATGGCTGCACAAGTGAGAACATTTCCCAGCCTTCCTTTCAGCATGTGTGGCTATGTAACTGAGTTCTTCACCTTTAAAGTAAAGGCCTTCCCTTACTCTTTTTTTCTTCCTCACTTATTGGAATCTGGGTATGATGAGTCCCTGTTGACTATACAGATATGGGCAACACCCCAGGTTGGTGGAGCAACAAGTCAGAAAAGACCATTGTCCCTGATACTGGGGAGCTACCATGTCTATTCTGAACTGCTTACAGTGTGACCATGATGTGAGCAAGATAAACTTTATTGCTTAAGCCCCTGTTTAAGAATATTTGTATTCAAATACAAATATTCAGATACAACAGGTCCCGTAGCCTAGCTAATATACTCACTCCACTCTAGGACTATAAAAGGAGTTAAGGAACTTAGATTTATTAATCTTTGTATACTTAACACCTAGTACAGGGCCTAAAACATAATGCAACATCAAAAAGAAAAGGTAGTTTAAAGAAGAGATAAAGTTGTAAATGGTTACAACTTAGATATGAACCAAAAAAGAATCAATATTCTTTGTTTTCCTATAAATGGGGACTCGAGTCCCCATTTTTTAATAATGAGGGACAACTCAATGTTGCCAATTTAAGATAATTAGCACTTTCAGTTAAACTTTTAGCCTGTTTTGGGTAACAACTTAGTAATTATGATTATGTCATTCTGGCCCTCTTGGGAGGTGGTAATGGTGGTTATCTTGTGTTTCCTTCTGGCATTAGGAGCTGGCCAGCTGACCTGCTGGACCTTCTGTATTTTGGCTTCCATGGAGGTGTCATTCATTTCTCCTGGTCTTGGATGTTGGCCTCTGTCTCTGATACTAAATTCACACCTCATCATGGCCTCCAGTTATTATTCCCACTGCAGGCCTTTTTTGGGCTTTTGACTCTCACTCAGTCTAGTCTGCATTCTGCTAAGGTTGCTAGATAACTCTTGGCTGCTGCATCCACACATTTCTGGAGTGCTGAGAATTGTAGGAGGAAGCTCACAAGCCTATCATCTAGGCACCCCCTTCAGCCACACTATTTCAAGTGCAGTATTGGATGGATGACTTCTTTACCCAGCTCCTGGATTACACTCTTGATAGCCAGGCAATGATCCTTCTGTTCTGGCATCTCTTCACACTTATCTTAGATTTCTGTCCATATACCCAAAGATGCCTCCTTCACTCCTGTCACTTTTACCAACTGTTATTTACCCAAGAAGATGGAGAATAGATCTTTTCTCAAATAGCTACCAATATTTAGGCTCTAGTAAGTTACCGTAATTTCTTCCTTTCCTATCTACTGGATGATATAACCTCCTTTTGAGTTAAGATCACTTTTCTTTCTTCATGATTAAATTTCTCATACTCTAGGGTTATGGCACAAACTCTATATTAGTCCTCCAGGCTGTGACTCTTTATATGCAAAACCAAGCTTTTGTACTAAAGTATACCTTTTTCACTCTTAAAGTCCTCTCTTGATTTTCAAGGCAAGTGAATCTGAAAACAAAAATTGAAAAAAATAAATAGGTTCAGTACCTCAGTTGACTTTGACATTCTGGTCTCTTTTCCTATGTTAAGGAATGTCGGTACCAAAACAAGGCTTATTAGGGAAAACTTTTATTATTATTATGCACCCTATTTCCATAATATGGTTGTAAGAGATTCACTCATATAAAGAGTTTTGTTTTGTATAGAAAATAGCCTGATATTATTCTACTTATATATGCAACCTTAAGTATATATATATATATATATATATATATATATATATATATATATACTTCCTACCTTCTGCCTCCCCATCTCCCACAGTGTCTTGAGCAAGGTAAAGCAAAACATCAGAAACTATACAAAGATTTTATCAAAGTGTTTAGTTTTTCTCCTGGACACACAGGAAGACATATATTTTCCAGCAGCCCTTAGAGTCTGGGGGTACTGTGTCAATGAACTCTGAATGGACAGCAAATAGAAATGATGCATGCCACCTCCAAGCCTGGTCATAAAATTTGCCATGCAATCTTTTTTTGCTCTTCCTTCCCAATCACACAACCTGAAGGGAAAGATTTTGATATGGTGGAACACACAATGGAAAGAGCCTGAACCTGAAACCTGACCACTTGGAAGAGATTTCCAGGACATCTCCTGGCCAGGAACTTTAGCTTTGGATTTTATATGAGCAAGACTTTTGAATGAAGCCACTGTGATATTGGAATTTGGAGTTGTTCATTGCAGGTTAATATTGAATAATACATTTAGAAGAATTAGTAACAGGAGTCCATGGATTAAGAGCTGCAATTAGAGGAAAGCAATTGAGAAGACGAAGGAAGGGAGATTAGAGCCAAGTAACCTGGTCTTCTACTGAGCCCCATGGAACAGATGGAGAAGTTGGATGGAGAATGGAGGAGTTCCTGGAGGTGTTAACAGCTGTTGGAATTTTAAGAATCAAGGTGGCTAATATTTAATTAAAATGTTTTTAGGATATAATATTTGATACATATGAAATTATAATGATATTTAATTTTTAAACATAATAATAAAGCAAACACTTGTGAACTTACCACCTAAGAATGAGAACATTATCATTACTGTTGAAGCAGCAACTGTATGGATAAATTTTAGAAATAGGATGCAAAGCAAGTGTCAGAAGATTATGTACTAAATTATAACATTTTAAAATAAAGCTCAAAAAGAACCCCCCCCAAATAATATTTAGGGATGCATCCATGTTAAGTTTTAAGTTTCTATATTGTGATCTTTTGCCCTAAACCTTTAATAAAATTTTGACTTCTGTTGGTACCCTAGGATTAGTCTCAAAAGAGCAACAGAATAGGGAAAAGTTGCAATGTGCTTTAAAAGTTAGAGAATTATGGTGGAGCAGTAACTGGGAGCCAGAAGTATTTAGAATCTACCTAATCTGGGACGTCTGGGTGGCTCAGTGGTTGAGTGTCTGCCTTCAGCTCAGGCCGTGATCCCTGGGTACCGGGATGGAGTCCCACATCAGACTTCCTGTGGGAAGCCTGCTTTTCCTTCTGCCTATGTCTCTGCCCCTCTTTCTGTGTCTCTCATGAATAAATAAATAAAATCTTTAAAAAAAAAAGAATCTACCTAAACTACCCCATTATCCTGAATTTCTGAAGAAACAGGGGGCTGAACTCTGGATGTCCTACCATAAATGGAAAAAAGATTCAAAGGGAAGGCTGACCTAATAGGTTGGAAGACAGGTGGATATCCTGGGAGCTGGCATCTGGATTACATTTGAATGAACTTTTAGTTATTTTTAGTTTCATATTGTTGCCACAATTAAACACAGGGTTTTTTTCCCCTCTATTTTTTGCTTTTGATCTGTATTCCCAAGAACCCCACCTAGATTTTTAAGGGGGAAAGAATAGTGTTAGTAAAAGCAGCTTTTGAAAAACCTGTATTTGACAGAGTTGACAATTATTTAACTAATTAGCATAATATTCACTGAATGCCTACTAGATTGCAGTGATTGTGAGAATATTTTAGCTCTTTTTTTTCTCTTCATTCTTGCCTTAGATTTAAGGTATTGACAAACAACTATAGTCTTTTTTATACTGACGTGCTGATGAGGTGCTGGGGTATGGTATGAACTACCATAGTGAGGTCTTTGTCAGAATCTTTAGAACAGAGGGCAGACATCCTTCCTAACACAGAATGGCTTGGCATAGAGCAGCCTGGGTGCTGACAGCCTTTCCAGGAAATTGGTGGCCTTGGTGTTGCTCAAGGTGCTTGGCTCACCCTGCCCTTACCTGCAAAGGGGTGATTTTATAGTTCAAGAGAAGGTTCAGGCTGGCCTGAAACAGTATAAGTGGTTTTTATTATATGGGTACCTCAAGCAATGCCAAGTGCATGAAACTGCAATTAATGGGACAAAATAGTGACTTCACTTCTGTGTTATCTTGGGCATGTCACTTCACTTTTTGGAGTCTGTTTTTCCTTCTGCTAAGTTAAAGGTACTAATACTGAACACAGAGCATTCTCCCTTTCCCTCTGTCTGCCACTCCCCCTGCTTGTGCTCTCTTTCTTTCTTTCAAATAAATAAAATCTTTTTTTAAAAGAATAAAATAAAATATGGATATATAAAAATAAACTTTGTCAACTCTAAAGTACTCTACAAATATTAGAGACTCAAAATTTGGAAGCTGTGGGACCATTAAACTGAGTAAAACATGAACTGAATTACATGAACTTTGAAATCACTCCAAGTTCTAATTTTTTGTTCATTCACTAAACTAATATTTGTTGAGCATCTACTATTCCAAGTATTGCTTTAGGCACTTGAGATACATCTGTAACAACAACAACAACAACAACAACAACAAAAAAGCAAGCAAGCAAGCAAGCACAGAATATCTGAGTCTTCTCGATATAATCTTTGCATAGATTTAATTCTAGAAAATGATTAGGTAGCTCTAAAACTTTGACGCAAACCTATTCCTACAAGGAATCTGTAGAGAGAAACTATATAAAATATTTAATTAAGCCATTAGAATTCATTTTTAGAAAAATAGTTGCCTAAATATGTTGACCTTAATGTAGCCTTTCCAAAGTGTTATAGTGTGAAAATTTCCAAATCTCTTCTCTTATCAAGGAAGTTAAGAAAAGCTTACTAGATTAAGGTGCCTCACTGAGATATATATTTCATGTGTGTCTTTCTAGGGATGAATGGATAGATGACTTTAGTGCCCGGGCTTGAGACATGCCAAAGAAAACAATCATTGGGACTTGACTCTATACCTAGTTCCACTTTTGGATAATATTTTAGTTAAAACCATCTCTGTCTTCCTGCTTAATTTACTTGGCAGATTTCCTGATTGAGAATTTTGAATTATGTGTGGAGCTTGACTTGATGACACTTTAAGGACAGTTTCTCCACTTTGTTTTTCCTCTTAATTCCCCTCAAATCTTCTCTCAGAAGATTTTTAGCCTTTGAGTTTGACCCAGACTTTCACTGAACCCTGTTCTCTAAAGTTATGGAGAATCATGGTCCTCTGCTTTTGGCCAAATTTTCTGGAAGAAAAAATTATGCCTCTGTAAGGCACTGATAATGATATACTACACTCTGTCCTAAATCAATTAGTCTTTTCCAAACCTGGTTGTATTTGGTAAGTAGCATTCATGGAATTCACAATTTCCAAGGCTTTAGGTTCTTTCCTTAACAAGTATTCTGGAAGAGCAAAGTTAGATTAGTCTTTCTAATTTTCACCAGATATTTGATATATGTTCTGAAAAAATTTCCTTCCATGTCCTAACAGTACTTATTGATAAAATTACTTAACTGTATTGCAACATGTGTGCACCTTTTACTAATGTGTGTGCCGATTTTCAGATGTCTGGAACCAACTTGAAAGTTTTCTTGACTTCATATAATCTAAGCATCCTTTCACTGATATAGTAATTTTAGCAGATTGGCAGACAGACTTGCAGCTCCCATGACCCTTGTTTCCTGGTAGTTATGCCTTCGTATAGTGCTCTTCCCTTGAGTGTGGGCAGGACCTGTGACTTGCTTCTAGATATGTAGACTATGGCAAAGGTAATGGTATGTACATGATTTATGTGTATGTGATTATGTGACATAAGATTATAATGTCTGTCTGGCAAGGAGACACTCTCTCCTTTGTTAGCTTTGATGAAGCAAGCTGCCATGTTGTTAGCTGCTTATGTAAGAAGGTCATACAGCAGGAAACCAGGGTGGCCTTTGGCTGAAAGCCAGTAGGAAATAGGGGTTCGTAGTCCAACAACCTGCAAGGAACTGAAAACTGACAACATCCATGTAAGTGAGCTTAGAAGCAGATTCTTTTAGACTGTTTGCCTAGAAGTTATTTAACCAGGAGAATATTTATAAATCAATGCAGAAATCTTAGGAAAACTATCTTAAAATATATAAAAGCTTCCTTAACATAATTACCTCATGATGCTGAATGGCAGTCCATGTGATAAGCATAAGAGAGGATGTTCACTATTTCTTGTGGCAGTAGGGCAGGTATGCAAACAGACAGAATTTTACTAGGCCTCAAATAATGGTTAGAAATTATGGAAGTGGTCAAAGTGGTGGGAGGAAAGTTATTACAGGTAGGATAAATAGTATAAAAAAGGTAGGATAGGGATCCCTGGGTGGCGCAGCGGTTTGGCGCCTGCCTTTGGCCCAGGGCGCGATCCTGGAGACCCGGGATCGAATCCCACGTCAGGCTCCCGGTGCATGGAGCCTGCTTCTCCCTCTGCCTGTATCTCTGCCTCTCTCTCTCTCTCTGTGACTATCATAAATAAATAAAAATTTAAAAAAAAAAAAAAAAAAAAAAGGTAGGATAAATAGCATAAATTATAGCATAAAAAAGGACAGGTAGCATTATTTAGAGTTTATTTGAGAGAAAATGACTATGTCTGGATGATCCAGAAGTTTCAGGAATGGAGATAGTATGAGGAAGATAGTGGCTAAAGAGTACAACGGTTATTTTGAGGAGTATCTTTGATGCAAGGCAAGAAGTCTAAACATTATCCATTGAACCCAAGAATCCTTTGCTCTCTCTTCCCTGCCTTAACCCAAATAACTACCTTCATTTGTTTTGTGTATTGCACTTTTTCAAATATTTTCTTTAAACAGAGGTCTCCATAGCTAAAAACATATGTGAACTTTCTTTAGAGAAGTGAGGCTTTGTGCTTTTTAAAAAATAAAGTCATTAAATTTCTAGTCTACAATTTCTCTGGCTGTAGTTTTCAGGTGGAGTTAGAGAGGAATAATTTGAAGTTATAGGGACCAGTTAAAAGGTTATTTTAGTTATTTACCCTGTGAAATGGATTCATTGATGTAGGCAAAACAGGATTTTGCAGTAGGATTCAGGGATTTAATAGTGCTTAACCCAAAGCTTTGCATACTTGAGAATCTCAATAAATATATCTTGAATTGTAGGGATTTAACGGTAAGACTCAGACTCAGATCCAGACAAAACAAAAAATTGTTAGAGAAAAATTTATGGATTAACTACGTTAAAAAATACTTATGGGGGGGAGTTGGATGGCTATATTTTATAAAGATAATAAAAGAGTTCTTGATCATTATGTTGAAAAAGATTATTAGAAGTTTGACATTATAGCACCAACTCTTGAGAAGGAACAAATTATTTTGCTATATTAATTTTCTAAATAGGATTCTTACAATGCACCATAAAATCTGCAAAGCTCTGTAGGTTGGATTGTTATTTTGAAAGTTAAAAGGAACTGAATTATGTTTATTTGAGAATTTTCTCCATACATGATACTTTTCTCAAAAACCAAGGTTAGAATGATTTATTTTTTCTAGAAACACAAAAATTGCAGAATCAATAATTTTTCTAAATGATTCTTTCTTTCTTTCTCTCTTTCTCTTTCTTTCTTTCTTTCTTTCTTTCTTTCTTTCTTTCTTTCTTTCTTTCTTCTTTCTTTCTTTCTTTCTTTCTTTCTTTCTTTCTTTCTCTCTCTCTTTCTTTCCTTTCTTTCTTTTTTTCTTTCTTTCTTTCTTTCTTTCTTTCTTTCTTTCTTTCTTTCTTTCTTCTTTCTTTCTAGATTTTTACAACCTTTAAAAGGTAGTCCTTTTAATAATGAATATTTTAAATCGAGATATTAATCTTCTTAATTATCCTAGTTTTTTTTCCCAAAGGAATTTAGAATACACATAATTATAACTTATTTTCTTTAGCTTCTAACAATATTAACTTTATAAAGTAAATCTATAGATATCAGCTTCTTGAAAACTGTTTTTCATGGAATAGTGGGAAGATCATGAGAGTTCAGTGCATTTGACTGACTGATGGTGGAAAACAGAAATAGATGTCAGTTATAGTTGGAGTAATTTCTCTTGAGAGAATATCAACATCTAATATAATGCTTCATTGTTATCTCTCCTGTCTTATTTCTCAAGTAAGCATTTTATAAAATGCATTATGCATTTCACAAATAATCAGAGGAATATCAGTTATATTTGCATTTTATTTTCTCCTGTATTATTTTGTTTTATGGTGTCATAAGAAAATGTCTATAAACTTTTCCAATTAATTATGCAGTTGCTTTGAATTTGGATGACCCCACCCAAGCTTATTTCTATTTAATAGTGCTTTTCCAAAGAGGCTGAAAATTTTATTTATTTTTTAAGCTTATTTTATTTAAATTCAACTAATCTACCATTAGTTTCAGATGTAGACTTGTTATTCATCTGTTGCGTATAACACCCAGTGCTCATTACATCACATACCCTCCTTAATGCCCATTGCCTTGTTATTCCATTCCCTTTATACTTTTAAAAAGTATTTAAGTTCCCAAAGGGCATTTGTTTACATGGGTTATAGTGATTGATATTCATTATATTAGAAATTAAATTGAAGATAATTTTGACATATTTATTTTATCACTTCTTTTTTTTAAAGATTTATTTATTTATTTATTATTTATTTATTTATTATTTATTTATTTATTTTTGAAGTTAGGTCCAAATCCTTTATTTTTTATTTTTTAAAAATAAATTGTTTATTGGTGTTCAATTTACCAACATACAGAATAAACCCAGTGCTCATCCCATCAAGTGCCCACGTCAGTGCCCATCACCCATTCACCGCCACCCGCTGCCCTCCTCCCCTTCCACCACCCATAGTTCGTTTCCCCGAGTTAGGAGTCTTTTTCTTCTCCCTTCCCTTATATTCCCTTTCACTGTTATTTATATTCCCCAAATGAATGAGAACATACACTGTTTGTCCTTCTCCGATTGACTTACTTCACTCAGCAAAATACCCTCCAGTTCCATCCACGTTGAAGCAAATGGTGGGTATTTGTCGTTTCTAATGGCTGAGTAATATTCCATTGTATACATAAACCACATCTTCTTTATCCATTCATCTTTCGATGGACACCGAGGCTCCTTCCACAGTTTGGCTATTGTGGACATTGCTGCTAGAAACATTGGGGTGCAGGTGTCCCGGCGTTTCACTGCATCTGAATCTTTGGGGTAAATCCCCAACAGTGCAATTGCTGGGTCATAGGGCAGGTCTATTTTTAACTCTTTGAGGAACCTCCACACAGTTTTCCAGAGTGGCTGCACCAGTTCACATTCCCACCAACAGTGTAAGAGGGTTCCCTTTTCTCCGCATCCTCTCCAACATTTGTTGTTTCCTGCCTTGTTAATTTTCCCCATTCTCACTGGTGTGAGGTGGTACCTCATTGTGGTTTTGATTTGTATTTCCCTGATAGCAAGTGATGCAGAGCATTTTCTCATGTGCATGTTGGCCATGTCTATGTCTTCCTCTGTGAGATTTCTCTTCATGTCTTTTGCCCATTTCATGATTGGATTGTTTGTTTCTTTGGTGTTGAGTTTAATAAGTTCTTTATAGATCTTGGAAACTAGCCCTTTATCTGAAACGTCGTTTGCAAATATCTTCTCCCATTTTGTAGGTTGTCTTTTAGTTTTGTTGACTGTATCCTTTGCTGTGCAAAAGCTTCTTATCTTGATGAAGTCCCAATAGTTCATGTTTGCTTTTGTTTCTTTTGCCTTCGTGGATGTATCTTGCAAGAAGTTACTGTGGCCAAGTTCAAAAAGGGTGTTGCCTGTGTTCTCCTCTAGGATTTTGATGGAATCTTCTCTTACATTTAGATCTTTCATCCATTTTGAGTTTATCTTTGTGTATGGTGAAAGGGAGTGGTCTAGTTTCATTCTTTGCATGTGGATGTCCAATTTTCCCAGCACCATTTATTGAAGAGACTGTCTTTCTTCCAGTGGATAGTCTTTCCTCCTTTATCGAATATTAGTTGGCCATAAAGTTCAGGGTCCACTTCTGGGTTCTCTATTCTGTTCCATTGATCTATGTGTCTGTTTTTGTGCCAGCACCACACTGTCTTGATGACCACAGCTTTGTAGTACAATCTGAAATCTGGCATTGTGATGCCCCCAGATATGGTTTTCTTTTTTAAAATTCCCCTGGGGTCTTTTCTGATTCCACACAAATCTTAAAATAATTTGTTCTAACTCTCTGAAGAAAGTCCATGGTATTTTGATAGGGATTGCATTAAACGTGTACATTGCCCTGGGTAACATTGACATTTTCACAATATTAATTCTGCCAATCCACGAGCATGGAATATTTTTCCATCTCTTTGTGTCTTCCTCAATTTCTTTCAGAAGTGTTCTATAGTTTTTAGGGTATAGATCCTTTACCTCTTTGGTTAGGTGTATTCCTAGGTATCTTATGCTTTTGGGTGCAATTGTAAATGGGATTGACTCCTTAATTTCTCTTTCTTCAGTCTCATTGTTAGTGTATAGAAATGCCACTGATTATTTATTTATTTATGATAGAGAGAGAGAGAGAAAGAGAGAGAGAGGCAGAGACACAAGCAGAGGGAGAAGCAGGCTCCATGCTGGGAGCCTGATGTGGGACTCGATTCCGGGACTCCAGGATCGCGCACTGGACCAAAGGCAGGCGCTAAACCGCTGAGCCACCCAGGGTTCCCCTATTCTATCACTTCTTTAAAAACAATGATAATGAGCTCAATATATGTTAACACATAGAATATATTTTAATGAAAAATAACTATAGGGGTACCTGGGTAGTTCGGATGGTTAAGCATCTTCTTAACTATAGAGGAGAAAAGTGGCATCATTTTCTATTTTTGCAAGTCTCTTTAATGTCTGGCTTAATGGGCTGAATTTCTAGATTTAATATTGCATGAACTGTTTTAGTTGAAATATATAAAAAGTCCAGGTTCACACAGATATGTAGTTGGGAAAAAGAGAGGATTTCAATAGTCTTTTCATATAATTTTGAATATCCTTTTTGGTATCCACTAAAACTTGGCAAATTTTGTTTTTTTGCAGTTTAGTTGCAATGTGAAATATGATACTAAAATAGTAAACTTTTAGTACTCTCTTACTTTAAAATCCATTTGTTTTCCATTAAAAAAACAAAAAGGCAACCTACTGAATGGGAGAAGATGTTTGCAAATCATACATCCAATAAGTAGTTACCATTCAAAATATATAAAGAATTTACACAACTTAATATAAAAAAAAAATTAAAAATGGATAGAGGGCTTGAAATGACATTTTCCAGAGAAGTTATACATACGGCCAACAAGCACATGAAAAAATTCTCAACATCACTAATCATCAGTGAAATGCAAATTAAAACTGCAAGAAATATAATTTCATGCCTATCAGATTAGCTGCTATCAAAAAGACAAAAAATAGTGTTGGTGAGGATGTGGAGAAAAGGGAACCCTCATGTAATGTTGGATGGAAATGTAAATGAATGCAGCCACTGTGGAAAACAGTATGAGGATTCCTCAAAAATTTAAAATAGAAATATTATATCATCCAGTAATTCCATTCTGGGTATTTATCTGAAGAAAACAAAATATCAATAAATGGAAGCAACCTCAGCATCCATGTATAGGCAGATGGATAAAGAAGATGGAAGATGTGGAATACAGATACTATATATGTAAAATATATTGAGTGAAAGGAGGTGAAAAACACAATGGCTACTAGTACAGTTGGTGCTATGGCTTTGGTTTACCCACCATCAGGGCAAATATTAACAGTAAAAAAGTCAAATGATATCTTAGCATAATTATGAAAATAGTTTGACCTCGTGCACCTGCTGGACATGTCTCAGGGACCTCTAGTACTGAGAGGCAAAAATTTTGATAGTGAATCATTGGGATTTAGAATGAAGTCTGCCATTTCTTTTTATCTTTTGATCCCTAAACCCACGTATTATTTCTAATTGAAAACAGTATTGTATATTGGGTGCTGGTTCAGAATGCATATCACATCCTGAAACATCCCATATCTTGTGAGGTATTTCCTCACAATGGAGGCTGAAAACAAGTTTTGAAATATGTCCTGTTGTAGCACTAAGCTACTAAACAAGTCCTGGGATGGATGGGGATGTGTAAGTGGTTCCAATTCCCTTTAGGAGATGGTAGAGGGGAGATTTACAGTGCTGTGATGCTATCATAGGCTTCTTCCTTCTTTCCTTCTGCCTATCATACACATCTCTCCCATTCAAGAGGCTCTGGGTTTGAAAACTGAATTTGAGTGATAATTTGATGAAGAGCCAAGATTTTCCAGTGTGGTCATATAAATCAATTCTCTGTCAGATTTAGAGATTTTTTCCTCCTTGTATTATAGATGTTATTGAGTTGCTTATCTATTTCAGTCCTGGGATCCAAGCAGGTTTAGAATTTACTCTTTTCACCCTCAAATTGAGAAATGCATTGTTAAAGGGTATACCAGCATCCTGAAGTACTATAGTAGTTGTAGCACTAGTATCTAGGCTGGAGATGAAAATGGGCTTCCTGAATTCAGTGAGGACCACAGTATCTGGGTTTGTACAAGTGTGTACAAGGCCCACTTGTACCACTTAATCAAGAGAAGCAAATATTGTGGTTGTTATAATTAGCTGATCATTAGATGGTACCAGATTTTTAAAAATTTTAGAATTTAATTTATTTAAATTAAAAAACAAAAACAAAAACAGTAGTTCCATTTCTTCTACCCCCAATTCCTGCCTCTTGCAACTACCAACCTGTTCTTTATATCCGTGAGGTTTTTAAAAATATTTTATTTATTTATTTATGAGAGACACAGGGAGAGAGAGAGAGAGAGAGAGAGAGAGAGAGAGAGAGAGAGGCAGAGACATAGGCAGAGGGAGAAGCAGGCTCCATGCAGGGAACTCGATGAGGGACTCCATCCCAGACACCGAGATCACACCCTGAGCTGAAGGCAGACGCTTAACTGCTGAGCCACCCTGGCATCCCTATGAGCTTTTTTTTCCTTTTTTAATATTCCACATTTAGGAAAGATTATACAGTATTTGTCTTCTCTGCTGACTTATTTTACTTAGCATAATTCCCTCAAAGTTCATCCATATTTTCACAAACAGCAAGATTTCATTTTTCTTTATGGTTGAATAATATTCCACTATATCTAAATCACAATTTCTTTACCCATTCATCCATTGATGGACACTTAGGTTGTTTCCATATGTTGACTATTGTAAATAATACTGCAATTAACATGGGGTTACCAGAAATTTTTTACTATGAAGATCTTTGATAATACCTGCTCCTTCTCTAGTTTCGTTCAGAATATCTCCCTTATCTAAAACATCACTAAAGGCCTCTTATTTTTCTTCATCCTTCTCAAATACTTTTACAGTACTCCAGTTTTTGTTTGAAAAATGTTACAATTCATATATGCAAAGAAATACTGCTCTTCAATATTTTGCAGGAGTAGACAAGGGTATACTTTATCTAAGAAGCTTTACATATGAAAAATTATATAAGTAATCTAGAAAAGATTTATCTAAATTTATCACTTCGACCAAACGGTGAAATTAAGATCACTCAAATAGCCTAAAGTGCGAAATAATTTGAGGTGTGAACATACAATATGAACTGAATCATAGTCTTTTGCCTCACAATGTAGCCATTAAATTTTTAAAGCTTAAAATAGAATTTGCTGAACTTTTTTTTTTAAATAAAGGCCCAGGTAATAAATATTTTAGGCTTTGTACGTCATATGGTTTCTATTGTGAGTACTAAACTTATGCTTGGAGTACAAAAACGTCCATAGATAATATGCATATGAATTGATGTGGAAATGTTTTAATAAAACATTATTTACAAAAGCAGACAGTAGGCCATAGTTTGCTGATCTAAGCTCATGCTTTATGTTCTATCATCTAGCAACTATTACCCCATGTCTTTTCACAAATTTGTTTGAATAATATACCCACATCCTCTAGTTATTCACTCTCTGCTCTCCTTTTTATGTTTAAATTTTTAATTCCTAATATCATCACCACTGAAACTTTTCTTAATGGTATTATTAATTATTTCTTATATTGTTATTATTTACTGGTTAAATTCAATAACCTCTTTTGGGTTTGGAAATCTAGCCTGCCTGGATATCCTAGCTATTTTAGCAGGGAATATTTAAAAGTCAGAGTCAAAACTTGGATAGGTCACTTAACAACACATGCTGGCCTATCCAAAACAGAATATTAGAGAAGTTAGTAGATGTATTCAGAACTGCAAGCAGCTGGTCTGATTATTATGTGACTCACTGGTCTCTATTGTTCTAGGGTCAACTGGTGAGAAATCAATATTATTCAGGGCCTATAACTAATGGTGCCCAGGAGATATTCAAGTTACTCTGAGAGTATCTGTGAAGATCTCCAGTAAAATATGAGCAGGGTCATTAGACTGGCAAGATGGAACTCTCCTTAGAGGATTGGAAAGAAGATGAAGTTGAGTGACCAAGCCAATGCTTTGCTAGAGGTGTCGAATGAGGAGATGAGAAAAGTGACAAAGTCTGGGAGTATAAACATGTTAATAAATCTCATTCCAATCCCACAGTGAAATGGCAGCTTACTTAAATGAAGGCTTCAATAAAGCAGTATCTTAATTCCTAAGTAAAATTTGACTACTGATTTAACATAATTTAAAAGATAAAATTCACTGTAGGTGTGATAATCTATTGAATTATTCAAAAGGTAATTAAGCTAACACTTTCAACACTGAATTTAATGTGATTTTTGCCAACTTCATTTCCTTTTTTTTTTTTTTTGCATGTAAAATCATACAGCTTAGCATGATCTGGATAGCTTATTTAAATTTTAAAGGAAAATAATATGTATTTTTTTGTTTCCCTTTCCCACTTGAATAGTTTTCCCTACACACTGCTCATCTTTAATGTGCATAATGCATGATGTGGTAAAAGGAACTGTCGAGAACAATTTGATCAAATTAAAAATATCCAGCAGAAAGTATCCATCACATGGTTTGCAAAGTTTGTGGCTTCAGTCAAAGTAAGTGTAAAACTAAAACAGAAGTCCTTGGTCTTTTACTGAGTCCCTACCACATGGCTATATAGATTTCTGAAGCTGATTGTTTGGTGTTCTATCTTCCATGCATATTGAATTAATTTTCTTGGCATTTTGCTGATTGTTCCACTGCCTTTTCATTTGAAATAGAAACTCAGAAAATGTCATTTGCTTCCCTTTTTAGAAAATTTTAGCAATTCTTCCATTTTGTGATCAATCACCATAGCAGCTATTTTCCATAGAGTCCTCCATTCTTATGAGATTACTCTGGAAATGTTTCCAGAGACAAATCGTGATTGTTGTGTATTCATGCGTTGAAATCAAAGTATATAAGAAGAGCACAATTCTAGATAATTCTTTGGCTATTAGACTATAATGTTTAGATGTAAAACAAAGTTATGTGTTCATTTGTTTCTTCACTGACAAATATTATTAAATATTTACTGTACGGAAAGTACTATATTGACGTGTCGTGGGGAAGAGATCAAAAGATATATATGAGGGATCCCTGGGTGGCTCAGCGGTTTGGCGCCTGCCTTCAGCCCAGGGCATGATCCTGGAGACCCGGGATCAAGTTCCACATTGGGCTCCCTTCATGGACCCTGCTTCTCCCTCTGCCTGTGTCTCTGCCTCTCTCTTTGTGTCTCTCGAGAATAAATAAATAAAATATTAAAAAAAAGAGATATATATGATACTACCCTTGTCTTCTGAGAACCATAAAATATTAGAACTTGAATGAGTGACCTGGATTACATATTTCAATTTTGCAGGACAATAACTTATTATTTTTTATCTGTTTCCCTCTCTCACTACACTAGTATTCCTTATCCACCACTGCCCATATTTAAAGCACAATATGCATGATGTGGTAAAAGGAAAACACTTCAAATAGAAACCTACTTTAGCTCTTTCATTAAACATATGAGAAATCAGATAAAAGGTTTTATTTTTATTTTTTAAAAGATTTTATCTATTTATTCATGAGAAACACAGAGAGGAGAGAGAGAGGTAGAGACACAGGCAAAAGGAGAAGCAGGCTCCATGCAGGGAGCCTCACGTGGGACTGGATTCCGGTCTCCAGGATCATGCCCTGGGCTGAAGGTGGCGCTAAACTGCTGAGCCACCTGGGCTGCCCAGCTAAAAGGTTTTATTTATTTATTTTTTATTTATTTATTTTTTGTTTTTGTTTTTTTTTTAACTTTTATTTTTTATTTTTTTATAAATTAATTTTTATTGGTGTTCAATTTACCAACATACAGAAAAACACCCAGTGCTCATCCCGTCCAGTGTCCCCCTTAGTGCCTGTCACCCATTCCCCCCCACCCCCCGCCCTCCTCCCCTTCCACCACCCCTAGTTCGTTTCCCAGAGTTAGGAGTCTTTATGTTCTGTCTCCCTTCCTGATATTTCCCACACATTACTTTTCCCTTCCTTTAAATGGCATATTTAACATCATGTGACTTCAATTAACTAAGTCTAGGAACCCACATTGTAATAGAGGAATTTTTAATTTCTTAAAAAAGACTTTACAGTAATTGGAATTTAAGATTGAATATTACATTAAATCATTTAACAGACTCAGAGAATTAGATTAAGGAATTTTGAACTTCTTATTTCTTTCCAAAGACATTGATAACATGCATTATTTTTTTGCACAGAGAGGTAGCGAATGTTAACATTGTATTTGATCTATTTATAATCCCTTTATGTCTATTGAATCTTGAAAATCATAAATGGGCCCCTGCAAACTATTTCCAAAATGTCTAGATAGAATGCTTTATTTGCATGTGATAAAGTAGACCATCTAATTCAAATAACAGCTCTCTCTTTTTTGCAGCTACATTGATACAGAAATGGTTTACTGATAGTTCAGGCTGATTAGAAGCTTAAAATTAATAGCCAAAAGTTACTGAATGTCTACTATGTGCCAGGTGCTTTATGTACATTCTCTTTCAATCATCATAAGAGAAAGCATTATTACCTATTTTTTTTAACCGATGAGAACACTGGCGTTCAGAGAGGCTCAGCAAATTGTTCATTGTCACCTATGGTCAGTACAAAAGGTGGTATTCAGTGCCAAGTTCTAATTATAAAGCCTGCACATATTCTACTATTCATTCAACTATTAATTCATTTTTTATGATTTTTCAGAAAGAATTCAAGGCACTTTGATAAGGAGAATCTCACAAAACATGGTGTTAGTGGGGAAGAATGATAAATGATAAAAAGGTCCTTGAAAACCTCATTACTAGTAGCTCCAGAATATTTTAGACAAACTTTTAACAGAGCTTGCCAACAAGTTCAGTTTGATTTCAGTTCTTGCCAGGTGAATAGGAAAGAATGTTAATTTCCCTTGTTCCTTGTGGCAGCTTCTTTTGTCTCCTAGTGACATTCAGGCTGATAATCTTTGTGGACTGATTTATTTTTGTGTTCTTTACAATCTTGCTCTTGAGTATACTCAAAACATGGAAATATGCAGACAGCTCATCTGAAATAGGAAGGTCCAAGATAAAGGGTCAAAAGATAGAACTCCTTTAAAGTTGGTGACATTATAAAATGTTTACTGACCTCCATGATTATGTGGGAATGACAAGGTGGTTCCTTGATCAAGCATAAACCTAGGAAACCTTGAATGTTTAATCCAGCTCAGTATTTGACTTGCTCTGTTGTCTCTCTTAATACTGTCAACGTAGCCTCCTAACTGTGAAGAACAATGATAGATCTAACATCTTTTTTGGTACCTCAGTTTCCTTATCTGTAAACTAGAAATCATATTACGAATAGCTCAGCTCAAAAGAATGTCAGTGATACCCAGAAATATAAGTGTTTAAGAATATAAAGTGATAAAAAAGAATATAAAGTGGTAAAATATAAATGTTTTAGAATCTTTAGAGTGAGATTAAATCATATACTCCTTTATAGTCTCTTGTTCAAGCTGTATATATTTTTGCATGAAAGTGGGCCATGATTTGGACAATAAAGACCTTAAACATAAACTAGTCTGATAGATCTAATCTTTCTGATACATCCCATCAGATGAAATTTGATTGATTGATTTTGTCTTGATTGATACTGGGCAGGTTAACCAATTATTGGTGGTCAAAAAGAAAGTTTTTTTTCTAGAAAATTGGCTAAAGGAATTACTGCCTACAAGGCAAAGATGTGGGATAAGTGAATATATTCTCTGAAAGTGGATGCTAGTGAATTCCTATTTCTGTGTGGCCTTCATTAAGACATCATAATCTGCCCAGTTTACAAATTGCCAGGGAGGAGGGTGAGAAGAAGCTTACTGGAAGGAAGAGAGAAATACCTTAATTATTAATGTTAGCAATTTTATAATTTCTCTACCTTAAACATATAAAGTGTCCTTGCTTACATATTTTTAATGGTCACAAAACACCTCAAATGTATGAAACTCACTGTAGAGTTAGTTGGGGAAAATGAAACTAAAGATGTGACTCTGTTTACCTTATTTGCACTCCCTTTTTGTGGAAAAAAACTGGTTAGGTAGATAATTTCTTACTGGAGTTAGTAATTATAGAAATTAAAACTCACTACTCAGCCTCGCACACTTTTTTGTCCGGACCAGCTGAGTTGGCATCATAATATTGCTATTCAGTGAAGCAATAGACCTTCAGCTGGGCGTGGGAGAGCTGATGTGGTTTCTTCTTCCCTGCTTCCTTAATCTCCAAGGTTGGGTGGTAGATGGTGACCTCAGAGTGACCTCTTCACTGATGAGATTTTTCTTGTCACCTTTTTAATCCTCTTCAGAAATAGCTGTATTGCCTTGTTTCTTAAGGTTGGGAGTTCAGAACTGGGGTGACTGGCAGCATCTGAAGACATCAGAGGCCCAGTTCACAGTAAGGGCTTCTGGACTCCT
The DNA here is from genome assembly GCF_048418805.1 of Vulpes vulpes. Taxonomy (NCBI): domain Eukaryota; kingdom Metazoa; phylum Chordata; class Mammalia; order Carnivora; family Canidae; genus Vulpes; species Vulpes vulpes. The sequence continues at coordinate 33,729,634 of NC_132783.1, forward strand.
CCCTCTGTTTCCTACTGCTTTGTAGGCTGAGTTTAGACTTAAGTCCTTTATCTCAATTTGCTTTCTTGTTTTCTGAAAAGGAGCTTAATAAAACCTTATACTAGAAAAGTACTTTAGACTTATGAAGTGGTGCTACTGAATTGCAAAGTACTAAACTTTATATCTAAGTTTCAGTTAATTTTTTTTCCTGTTCCTCCTTCCAGATTTGAGTTGGAGTAGTGCCCAGGACAAAGGCATATCTTCAGGGGAATATGGTTTTTTATATGGTCAGGTGAAAAAGAGTGGGCAGATGGAGGCCAGTGTTTCCTTCAGATGAGGTCTTCTGGGATGTACTTATGTTTCTCTGTGAATTTTAGTCCTGAAATGAGTTGCCTGGATCTCTTATTTTATTATAAGACTTTTGCATTCTTAGTAAACTTGTATCTGTCCTCTATCCAGCCAAACTTGGTGTTGGTGGTGGGGTATATTTCCTTGTCTCCACTCATCCTATATTTGAGAAATGAGCCAAGAAAACAAAGTCCCTTTTGATTTTAGAATATGAGTTGCTTTGTTATTCCTCAGTAGTTTATTCATAGGAGATGCTACTAGTCTTTTGGACTAGTTTTTTTTTTTAATTGGAAGAAAAAAGCATATTTTTCTGATGACATAATAGTAAGAAAGATAAAAATGTGGTGGGGAGAAAGAAGAATGAATGAAAAGGGGAATGAAGCCCTCACCTAAGTGAAGTTTTCAGTACCTGAAACCTGTGGGTTTAAGTTGGTTCTGTATTGCAGTTAAATGAGAAGATTCATGATGAAGATGGGATATATAACCAGTTACAGGTTCTTGCCACCACTGGGTACTGTGGCAATGATTGGAGTCTGTAATTAGGAAAGCAATCAAGACTACAGGATTAGACCTTCCACTTTAGAAAAGAAGAGCCTTGGTTTTATTTACCATGAGCTCAGCTTGCAGATGATCATTTTGCTGTGGTTTTTAGAGAAGACCACCTTGGGAGAAAGGCATGTAAATCACATTTCACTGCTAGTTAAACAAATCAGTGAAAGTTGCAGGGGCAAACCCTCTGCAGAGTGAAGCCTTGCAGTAATTACCAACTGTCTCCTGAAAGGAGATGGTGACACACACGGAGAGTACGAGTCCTGGCTTGCTCTTTGGAGTAAAAGAACATTCATTTGAAAAACTGGTTCTCTTGTTATTGGGTCAGAAAGAGAGATTTCTAACAGAGGGATTTGACAGACTAGACAAAAGGCCTGGTTAAGTAATCAAATGTTCATGCAGGTGTTCTAGTTTTCCCTGCAGCACTTGTACATACCAGATGAACTATGCTTGGGCCTAATGTACGTTCTCTTTGGGTAAAAATCTCTGCATGTAAACATTTTTCACTGATGACATATTTTTATGTAGACATTTTAGAATATAAGTGTTTGTTTAATTCAGAGGATGAATGGGTTCTTTCCTATTTCATCAAACAGGATATGAATATTCCTTATGATATACCATCCTCAATGAGGCTTATTGTGAGCTTGTTGAGTTTGCCTTTGGCAACTGCACTATTTGGCTGAACTGTTTGCCTCTGGAGCAAGGAAATGTAATTTCTCCCCTGTCACCATACATAATTACAAAATATTTTTTTCTTGTGATAAGAACTTTTAAGATTTACTCTCAATAACTTTCAAATATACAGTGTTAATTATAGTCAACATGCTGTACATTGCATCCCCATGACTCCTTTATTTCATAACTGGGAGTTTGTACCTTTTGAATCTCTTCACCCATTTTACCTATTCCCCATCCTGACTTTTAGTAACCATTGATCTGTTCTATGTATCTATGAGCTCAGATTTTGTTTTGGTTTTAGATTCTACATATAAATGAGATCATATAGTATTTGTCTTTCTCTGTTGCACTTAGCGTAATGTCCTTTAGGTGCGTCTATGTTGTTGCAAATGGCAAAAATCTCACTCTTTTTTTTTTTTTTACAACTGAATAATATTACATTGCATATGCATATACCATATTTTTTTATCCATTCATGCTTCAGTGGACACTTAAGTTGCTTCCATATATTGGCTATTGTAAATAATGCTGCAGTGAACATGGGGCTGTATTTATCTTTTTGAGAGAGTGTTTTTGGTTTTTTACTGATAAATGCCCTTAAGTGAAATTGCTAGATGATATGGTAGTTCTATTTTTAATTTGTTGAGGAACCTCCATACTGTTTTCCATAGTGGCTGTACCAATTTACATTCTCATCAACAATGTGTGAGTGCCCTTTTCTCCACAGCCTCACCAACACTTGTTATTTTTTGTCTTTTTGATATTAGCCTTTCTAACAGGTGTGAGGTGATATCTTACTGTAGTTTGGATTTACATTTCCCTGATAATTACTGATGTTTAGCATCTTTTCATATTTCTGTTGGCCCTTTGTATGTTTTTAGAAAAATATCTATTCAGATCCTATGCCCATTTTTTAATTGATTTTTTTTGCTATTCATTTGTATGTGTTCTTTATATGTCTTGGATATTAATGCTTTATCAGATATATAATTTGCAAATATTTTCTCCCATTTGATAGGTGGCCATTCATTTTGTTGACTGTTTCCTTTGCTATGCAGAAGCTTTTTAGTTTGATATAGTCCCACTTGTTTATTTTTGCTTTTGTTGCCTTTGCTTTTGGTGTCAAACTTTAAAAAAAATATTGCCACAGATTGATGTCAAGGACCTTATCATCTATGTTTTCTTGTATAGTTTTATTTTATGGTTTCAGAGCTTATATTCAAGTCTTTAATCCATTTTGAGTTAATTTTTGTGTATCTCGGAACAGAGTGGTCCAATTTAATTCTTGTACTTGTGGCTGCCTGTTTTTTCCAATACCATTTATTAAAGAGAATCTTCTTTCCCCATTGAATATTTTTGGCTCCTTTTTCATAAATTAATTGACCATATGTGGGTGGATTTAGGGCATTTCTGATAAGTAGGAATCTTTATGTTGTTTTTCTATTTCTTTTCTTTTTAAAAATATTTTATTTATTTTTTGACAAAGAGAGAGAGTGAGTGACCACAAGCAAGGGGAGTGACAGGGAGAGGGAGAAGCAGGCACTCCATTGAGCAGGGAGTCTGATGAAGGGCTCAAAATGAGGACCCTGGGATTATGACCCAAGCTGAAGGCAGATAGATGCTTAACCAACTGAGCCACCCAGGGACCCCTTATGTTGTTTTTCTAGTCCCTCCAATTAGACATTGGATAGACTGACTTTGTTTCACACCTCTAATTGTGACTAGCTGCTTCTCTGCCTCTGATTATTTTGACATTGGCTCTTCCCAGTTGGCTTCCACATTTGGAAGCACATTAGAAGCCCTTTACCACCAAGTTATATTTTGCAAAAGAATGTGGGGACTTCACTGATTTTTGCATTCAGTTTTCTGTACAATTGTTAAAGTCAATAGATATTTAACCCTTTCCATGTATAAGGAAGGGCCAAAGTCTGTCATATATTATGTTAAAATTAAATATTACAGAGTGTGTCCAATTTGAGACACAATTAAGTCACTCTAGCCAGAGATGGAAACTATCTTATTGGTGTTACATTGTTCTTTGCTTTACATGATTTCTAGGTGGTGACCTTTGGGGCTTTCCTTTTCTTTGTGGATTAAATGATCTCCTATTAGACCCATATGTGGAATTCTAATTATTCAACTGGTTTCTTCACTCTTGTAAAGTGTAATGTACTTTATTGCTGATTCTTTATTTTTAGCATAAACTTCAATCTGTATGAAAGTTTTTTATATATGTATATATATGTGTATATATATACACATATATATACACACACAGAGTATACATTTTAATATGTATATAATATATTTAAGATTTTAAATAATACATTCGAGCTCATAATAGCAAAAATTTTGGGCCAGTTCCTATCCTACTCTTCCCTAATTCCAACTCTTCAGAGGCACCCCTTCTAATTCTTCTAGCTGATTTTTCTGCTATTTACCTCTATATCTTGAAAAAACATCATTACTCTCCTATTCCTTGATTTTTCAATTTTAGATTAACTATTGTGAAAGATGAATGTTTAGTTTTTAAAACCTGTAACATACTCTTCTTCCTTGCCACCCACAGTTCTCCCACCTGCCTTCACCCCAGTCTCCATGTGCTAACTATGATGCTATCATAGGCTTCCTCTTTCCTTCCTTCTGCCTATTATACACATCTCTCTCATTCAAGAGGCTCTGGGTTTGGAAACTGAATTCGAGTGATAATTGGGTGAAGAGCCAAGATTTTCCAGTGTGGTCATATAAGTCAATTCTCTGTCAGATTTAGAGATATTTTTCCTCCTTGTATTATAGATGTTATTGAGTTGCTTATCTATTTCAGTCCTGGGATCCAAGCAGGTTTAGAATTTACTCTTTTCACCCTCAAATTGAGAAATGCATTGTTAAAGGGTATACCAGCATCCTGAAGTACTATAGTAGTTGTAGCACTAGTATCTAGGCTGGAGATGAAAATGGGCTTCCTGAATTCAGTGAGGACCACAGTATCTGGGTTTGTACAAGTGTGTACAAGGCCCACTTGTACCACTTAATCAAGAGAAGCAAATATTGTGGTTGTTATGATTAGCTGATCATTAGATGGTTATCGGATTTTTAAATCGAAGTTTCTTTTTGTTGCTGAGTGATTCAGTGGTGAGCAGCGGGCTGGGGGGATCTGGTAAGCTGTTGTTTCAGGTTTTTGGCTTTTGCCTCTTTTCTCCCTTCTGGTTCCTTCAAGGTGGGGAAAGAAAGATACCACTTCTGTACCTCAGCAAGGTTACTGCTAGGCAGTCTGCTCTTCCGGAGCAGACTTTTCAATCTTTTAAAGAAGTTCTCTTGGGGACCCTTATTTCATCCTTTTACATACAAATAATTGTAAAGTTTTCATCTGGAGAACTCTCAATGATTCTCTTATTTAGACTACTGGAGATAAACATTGCTGGACCAGCTTGCTAACTTGCTAAGTTCTGTTTGGATATGCCTATACATTTTTTTCTTTATATTTGTTTCAATACAAGTCTATTTGTTGCCCTTCTTTATCCTGTGCTATACTTTCAGCAGGCTGTTCCCTAGACCCAGATGTAGCTGATTTGCAACATCCAGTTGGGTTTGGCCAATAGGAAATCAATGAAAGAATGAGAGGAGAGAAAGGTCAGAATATTTACTTCTTTCTCCTGTAATGTCTCCTGTGGCTACAGCTCCTGCCACAGTGGTCCCTCCTCTTCATTATTAGGGCTCCCTGGTTTCTTAGAACACTATTTATTCCCCTTCTCTTTTCAGCACTATTGGTGGTAATGGCTTCCCAATACTGAAGTCTCCAGGTGCCTTACTGTTCTTGCTTATTACCATAACCCTGCCTAAAACTTATGTAAATTCTTGCTTCTTTGGAGTCCTTTCATGTGAATGGTTTGGATTGAATCTGTTTCCTACAACGATCCTGATGGACACCGTAGGAGATCTTAGTATTATGGACAATAGAACCATAGTCTCAGAATTTGAAATAAGACTGTCACCAATTGAGGCTGAACTGCATTGCAGGAAGGATGATGGTAATACTCAACAACCAGATGCTGGGAACTACAGCATCCTAGTCCCTTAGCATATTCAAACAAAAGCTTTCTTTATACACATATACAGCCTAAGTGCAGCTTCAAGCATTGCCCTGGTGAGAAAAAGGCAAAATATATAATTACAAATTAAAATTTTCTTAACTCTCAAAAGGAAATGGTCACAGTGCTCAGTAACCCATTTAGTATCCATCATTTTGTTGAGATGATTTTTTTTCTCTATCGACCTTTCATATTATGGAAAAACTGATACCTTTATACTCCTCACCCATTTTTCTCAGCTTTGAGAAAAGGAAAAAATCCATCCATCTCCTGTTTCACAAGCAAAAGTCTTGTTCCATGTCGGTTCATGAAGTTAATCTTCTGGGTTAAATTCTATCTTCTTCTGAGAAAGTTTCCACTACTTTGGATATTTGCGTAAGGGAAAAGAAATGAAATGGAAAAAAAAAAGAAATCTAGTATATCATTTTTGGAGAAGGTAGGGAGTAGAAGCAGGACCAGCCACCTGTTAAATGGCTCACGTTGTGCAGCAGCAAGTCTATGAGGTTCCTGGTGAATCTTGAGAAATATGCAGTGTGTGAGGGAGCTGAGCTCTCCTATTGCCCCCAGAGGACTGACCAGTAATGACTTCAACAGGTGTCCAGAAGCTTTTGCCAAAAGGAAAAATAATTAGATGCTGTGGGGTAAAATTTTAGAGGCTAAATACAAATCATCTTGTCTATATGATGGATGTTATAAGCATGTGCTCTTGGAGAAATTGGTTTATTTTCAAAAGACAAAATTAATCATAAAGTTGTGATACAAACTGGCATCCTTAATTTATCTCAAATACATCAGTACATATCAGTTGCAAAGGAAATAAGTAATATGTCATATATATGTCTAATAATGACGTATTAGATTTCTAGATTCAAACTAGACATTTCTTAGATTCAAAACTAAGTAAGTGCATATAAAGTGCAAATAAATGTCATTAATTGAAGAATTCAGTGGGGAGAGGTCAATGGATGGAAAAAATTCTCTATTATTTATGTCACCTAAGCTGTCAACTTATTGAGAAGAAGGGCTGTGTTTCATCTTTCTTTGATCTGCCTGTGCGCTTAACGCATAGCAGGTACAGAAGTTTATTAGATGATTTTTTTCATTCAGTTCTGATGGTTATTTTCTATGACTCTTCCAATAAAAGTAACTTCTATTCAAAGATCTACTAAAATAGCTGGGCTCAGGAAAGGACCAAATTTTGTAAAAATTGTTTGAGGGCATATTATTTAAATTTTTTAAAAAAATAAAAAAAAATAGAAGGGCATATTTTTCAGCTTACTACTTCAAAGATCTGCATAAATATGTCAAGGTATTTTATTTATTGATTGTCAAATTATTTAGGATACTCTTTGCAAGTAGTCATTGAACTTAATAGTTCAGAAATTATGGAATGCTTCTGATTAGTAAATATTTTATGATTCAGCCTGGCACATAGGGTTTGTAAAACTTAACATCCATTTGCTAAGTGTCCTCTATTTATTTAAAAGAATAGTTATTAGGAACTTAGGCTGCCAGGCACACTTTAAGTACATGTTTGGGTTAGAAATGAAGGACTAGAAGAGATTTATGTTCTCAAGGAACTTGAAATTGTGTGTGTGTGTGTGTGTCTGTGTGTCTGTGTGATATAAGAGGGAATACAGATCAATAAAATAAACATGGCATTACCATGTAATGGGATCACAACAGCAGAGGGGAAGAGCAGATTGTTAGGTAACAACTCTATCCTTCAGAGTGAGAGAAGGCTGACTTCTAGAAGGAGACCATGTTTTAGCTGAGAGTGGGAGATGAGTGGGAATTAGCTAGGTAAAGAGAGCATGGAGGAGGTAGCGTCTGAGATCTAGGCAGAGGAAATCATACATGAAAGATCACAGACTACAGCATGTCTGAGATATAGTACACAGCAAAGTAAGTAAGAAATGATGTTTTCTGTCTTAATAAAATTCTCACTCTCACTGACAATAATATTGGCAATAACATTAGCAAAGACATTGACAGTAAGTATGGTGACTTTTAGAACTAGTGACAGCATTTACTAAGTATTATGTGCCAGGTACTATGTTAAGTATTTCATATGTATTATTTTGTTGAATCTTCATAATAGCCACACGAGGCAGTTACTGAGACTGTCATCTCATAGATGGAGAGATTCTTGGTCAGAGAGCTTAAGAACAGGCCTAACCTGCCAATAAACTGTAGCCTGGATCCAGGCAGGGCTCTCTCACTGAGCCCATTCTCTTAATCGCTGTGCTTATCTTTCTGGATTAATAAATTGACAAAGCAACTTCAAGCACAAAATTTGCTTCTAATTAACAGTTTGTGCTTTAAGAATTTTAATTTTAAAAGTCAGGAAATATAGATTATTTTCAAATGTGTTTTCTTTCAGTCAGATAATTCTCTCATGTAATAATAAATAAATAATGAATTGATTTCAAATACTAAATGTAAATATGTTAAAAAATACAAAACATATATGGATACAGTACATGGTTTTCAAGTGTGAGGAAAACTAACAAGGGTATATAAATTGAATATGAATGATACCTTACAGCTAAAGAAAAACTAATATATTGTCTTAGGTTTTTACAGAAATCTCTCTTAACTGCAGTTATTTGAAATGATCCTGATACTAAAAGGCCATGCATGGTGTTATTTTCCACATTACAGGCAAACCTTGCCTTCTGTGTGTTTGACATCTCAAATCCCCTATAAGTTCCTCACTGTGATCCAGGTTGGTCTGTTTACCAAATCTAAATCTCTGGAAAATTTATTCCTGCAGAACATCTAGAAAAGATGATTTATTTTGATGCTGCACATTTGTCATTCACCTCCACCTTCCCTTCCCAGGGTCTCACTAAGGTTTCCATCATCAATTCTGACACTACTGGGAATATCCTTTCTCATTTGGTTGCCTGTTCACTTTCTTTCTACCCTTTCTATTAACTCTTTTTTCTCTCTCCATAATTCTTGTTTATCATTTGTTCTCTTATATACATATCTCTGTCATCTATCTTCCCAATTCCATCTCCTTCCACTTTATTTTCATCTTGTCTCCCTTTCTTTTCCACCTTTCACTTTGTGCTTCACTTTTGGAAGATAATGGTACATACAGATTTATAGCCTGGTGGGTTTTTTTTTCCCAAGATTTTATTTATTTATTCATGAGAGATACACAGAGAGAGGCAGAGACACAGGCAGAGGGAGAAGCAGGCTCCATGTAGGGAGCCCGATGTGGGACTTGATCTCAGGACTTCAGGATCACGCCCTGGGCCGAAGGCAGGCTCCCAACCTTGGAGCCACCCAGGCATCCCACAGTCCGGTGTTCATCTAATTCCTTGCCTCTTTCTACTTCGCTTTGCATAGTCTAAGTTGGACTGATTCACAACTCTGTCCTTTCCTCTTTGTCCCTTTGTCAGCTATTTTATTTCTTACATGATACTACTCTTGGAGGACACTGAGAGATTGCCAAGTGACCCAGAAGACCTGACTGGTGGTCTTTTGTTTCTTAACACCTGGGGGACAGTATTTAAATTTATGGAGGGTGCGGTCTTATTTTGGATCCTGTATATCTCCTTTGACCTAGAAAACTTCTTTGGGAAAGTGGACATTGAGATCTTCAAGCTCTGTGATGCTAAATGTTTCCTCCTTAACTTTCTTATCTTTGTCCACCTCAAGTCTGCCAATTAAAAAATGAGGTTAGTGAAAATGATGCTAGCATTCCTATGTTAAAACATTAAAAATTTCCTTTATTGAGTCACCTATGTTCGTTAAAAAACATGAAAGAAAAAATAGGAAAAATTTCTATAGTCTCTAGGGCAACTACTGTTAGTGTAATTTTGGTGTTTGTTTTACTTTTTATGTGCTTCAGGGTTTTAAAAATTATGTTTTATTTTGTCTTTTTGGTTTGTGACTCTTACATAACAATAACTATTGTATATATAACTTTTTTCTACACTTAGTATTATAACTAAGTTTTTCTTTCATGTTTTACCACAGTCTCTAGAATCAGAATTTAAAAAACCCATGCATAACTATATAATATTTCTTGAAGTGCCTAGACCTCAACTATTTACCAATTGTTCCATTGTTTTCTTTAATTGTTTTTTAGAGAGAAAAAGAGAGGAGGAAGGAGAGGACAGGGGAGGGGCAGAGAGGCGGAGAGAGAAAATCTTAAGCAGGCTCCACACTCAGCACCAGCTGGATGTGAGGCTTGATCTCATGACCTTGAGATCATGACCTGAACCAAATTCAAGAATTGGATGCTTAACCACCAGAGCTACTCAGGCACCCCCCACACTCCCTACTTTTTAACCTGTGAGATTTCACTGCAGTAAGTGCTCAATTTGACCAATGTTATTTCAGTGACTTTCCATGTGACCCTCAGTCATTACATCAGAGTCCTATGTGAAGCATGACTCAGGCAGTATAAGGAATAAAATACTGAAAACAATCTTGAGGTTCTTTTTAGCATCCTTCTACTGATCTCTGATATGATGTAGTAGCCAGGAACAAACTGTAAAAAAGCCTGGGAGTAGCAATGATGAGAAATAGTGAAGTAAAGAAGTTAACAATATTTCTGGAAATGAAAAATACAGACCTACAACCTCAAATCTTAGAGAAAAGTTATTAATGTCCCACTCCACATGAATAAGGAATGTTATACTGGTATCAAGAGGGTGTTTTGTATAGATGTTTGTTGAAAGGATATAGTAGTATAAAATTACTCGAGGGAGTCTGAGTTTATATATGTGAGTTAGGGCTGCAAGTAACAGAATACAAAATTAAACTAGCTTAAACAAACATAAGTATCATTAGTGCTCATGCTCAAAAATTCAGAGGAGATGAGCTTCAGGCTGGCATAATCCAGTAGCTCTGGCTGTTTCTCCAGTTTGCTCAGCTGCACACTCCTCTGTGTATTGGCTTCATCTTCAGGCTGGCTTCTTTCATGGAGGTAAAATGACTGCAGTAATTTTAAGCTCACAATGCTGCTTCATGATTTTCAGAGGAAGCGAGAACTTTTTTCTGTTCCTTTTTTTAAGAGTGAGAAAAACTATTTCCCAGGAGTTCTATGTAAATCATTCTTTGCATTTCATTGGTCTAAATTGGTTAACAGGGCAGTCCGGGTGGCTCAGCGGTTTAGTGCCGCCTTCAGTCCAGGTGGTCATCCTGGAGACCCTGGATCGAGTCCCATGTCAGGCTTCCTGCATGAAGCCTGCTTCTCCCTCTCTCTGCCTGTGTCTCTGCTTCTCTCTCTCTCTCTCTCTCTCTCTCTCTGTGTCTCTCCTGAATAAATAAATAAAATCTTAAAAAAAATAATTTGGATAACAGGGGATCCCTGGATGGCTCAATGGTTTAGTGCCTGCCTTCGGCCCGAGGCATGGTCCTGGAGTCTCAGGATTGAGTCCCACATCAGGCTCCTTGCATGGAGCCTGCTTCTCTCTGCCTGTGTCTCTGCCTCTCTTTCTCTCTGTGTGTCTCTCATGAATAAATAAATAAAATCTTTTAAAAAATAAATAAATTGGATAACATATCCATTCCTGAACTAATCCTGTGGCTAGGTCAGTGATCATGCTAATAGGTTTATGTCTGTATTCTTGACCTAATCACTGTGGTAGAAGTGATTATTATTTTTATTATTTTATGTATGTCATCCTAAGCTTTTATTTTTTAGTTTAAATTCAATTAATTAACATATAATGTATTATTAGTTTCAGAGGTAGAGTTCAGTGATTCATCAGTTTTATAACATAATGTGCTCATAACATAATGTGTCCCCCTTAATGTCTATCACCCAGTTACCTTCCCCCCATCCCCTCCCCTCTAGCAACCCTCAGTTTGTTTCCTATGATTAAGAGTCTCTTATGGTTTGTTTCCCTCTCTGATTTCATCTAGGCAGAGGTGATTTAAACCAATCAGGTTTACTCTGGAGCTCACAATATGGTAATTGCCTCTTTATACATATGGGTTTTATGGGGGAGGAGATGAATGCATGAAGGAAACTTGGGCCATTATTTGGAAAAGGAAAAATGTGAATGGATACTCTACAAATTTAACCCATGATAACTGCCATTCTGGAGCTTGTGTTTAGTTTAGGGCTTGATCCCTGGAAAAATACTGAAAACTTAAATGTTCACATAAAGGGAATAGATAAATCATGTGTAAAATATAATTATGATAAAAATAGAGTTATTAATCTTTTATTGAGGCATAATTGACATATATTAGTTATAGGTGGAAAATGTAATGATTTAGCACTTGTATACACTGCAAAATGATCAGTACAATAAGTCTAGTTATCATTTGTCACCATAAAAAGTTGTAAAATTTTTTTATGATGAAAACTTAAAAAACATTTTTTAAGGATTTTATTTTTAAGTAATCTCTACACCCAATGTGTGGCTTGAACTTACAACCCCGAGATCAAGTGTCACATGCTCCACCGACTGAGCCAGCCAGGTGTATCCCATGGTGAGAGCTTTTAAGATTCACTCTCCCAGCAACCTTCAAATATGCACCATAATACCGTTGATTATAGTAACCGTGTTGCACACCATTCTCATAACCTATTCATCTCACAACTGGAAGTCTGTACCTCTCCACTCCCTTCACCCATTTTACCCACTCCCCAAATCCACTCCCACTGGTAACTACCATCCAATTGTCTATATCCATGAGTTTGCTTTGCTTTGTTTTTTAGATTACACATATGAGTGATATCATAGGGTATTTGCCTTTTGCTGTCTGACTTATTTCACTTAGTGTAATAACCTCTAGGTCCATCTATATTGTTGCAAATGGCAAGATTTCATTCTTTTTTATGGTTGAGTTGTATTCCATTGTATATATACATATTACATCTTCTTTATCCATTCATTCATTGATGGCCATTTGGGTTGTTTCCGTATCTTCACTATTGTGAATAGTACTGCAGTGAACATAGAGATGCATATATTTTTTTGATGTATGTTTTCATTTTCTCCAAATAAATAGCCAGAAGTGCAATTGCTAGAGCATATGATTGTTCTGTTTTTAATTTTTTGAGGATCCTATATATTGTCTTCCATAGTGGCTAAATCAATTTATATTCCCACCAACAGTGCATGATGGATCCCTTTCCTCCACATTTGTTGTCTCTTGTCTTTTTGATGATAGCCATCCCAATAGGTCTGAAGTAATATCTCAGTGTGGTCTTGATTTGTATTTCCCAGAAGATTAATGATGCTAAAGATCTTTTCATGTGCCTGTTTGCCATCTGTATGTCTTGTTTAGAAAAAATGGCTGTCCAAGTCCTCTATTTTCCATTTAAAAAAATTAAAATACCTCTGCCCATTTTTAAAATCTTATCTTTTTTGTTTCAGGGGTTGAGCATCTGCCTTTGGCTCAGGTTGTGATCCTGGGGTCCTGGGATTGAGTCTCCCATCAGGGTCTCCCCAGAGAGCCTGCTTCTACCTCTGCCTATGTCTCTGCCTCTCTCTGTGTGTCTCTCATGAATAAATAAAATCTTAAAAATAAATACATAAAATCTTATCTTTTTGCTATTCAGTTATATGAGTTATTTATATATATTGGATATTAACCCTTTTTAGATATATGTTTTGCAAATATCTTCTCCCTTTAAACAGGTTGCCTCTTCATGCTGTGCAGATGCTTTTAATTTTATGCAGTCCCACTTATTTATTTTGACTTTTGTTGCCTTTACTCTTAGAGTTAAATCCCAAAATATATCACCAAGACCAATGTCTAGGAGATTATCAACTATATTTTCTTCTAGAAACTTTATGATTTAGATTTTATGGTGAAGTCTTGTCTTTTTTTTTTTTTAAGATTTTGTTTATTTATTCATGACAGACAGAGAGAGAGAAAGAGAGAGAGGCAGAGACACAGGCAGAGGGAGAAGCTGGCTCCCTGCAGGGAGCCCCATGTGGGATTCAATCCACGGTCTCTAGGATCACACCCTGGGCCGAAGGCAGTGCTAAACCACTGAGCCACTTGGGCTGCCTGAAGTCTAAGTCTTTAACCTATTTTGAGTTAATTTTTGTGATGGTGTAAGACAGTAGTTTAGTTTCTTTCTTTTGTATGGGGCTATCCAGATTTTCCAATGACATTTATTAAAGAGACTGTCTTTTTTCATTATAAATATTTCCCTTTTGTCTCAGATTAATTGACTGTATATTTCTGGTTTTGCTATTCTGTTGTGTTGATCTGTGTGTCTGCTTTTATGCCAAATCATGTTTCGATTACTTTAACTTTGTTGTATAGTTTGAAATCAGGGAAAATGATGCCCTCTTGTATTGTTCTTTCTCAAGGTTGATTTAACTATGCGGGGTCTTTTGAAGTTCCACACAAATAATAGAATTATTTGTTCTAGTTCTGTGAAAAATCCCATTGGTATTTTGGTAGAGATTGCTTCGAATGTGTAGGTTGCTTTGGGTAACATGGATATTTTGATAGCATTAGCTCTTCCAATTTGTGAGCACAGAATATCTTTCCATTTAATTGTGTCTTCTTCTTCTTTTCTTTTTAACTGTGTCTTCTTTGATACCTATTATCAGTGTTTTAGAGTTTTTGGTGGACAGATCTTTCATCTTTTTGGTTAAATTTATTACTAGGTATTTTATTTTTTTGATGCAATTTTAAATGGAATTGTGTTCTTATTTTTTTTCTGATAGTTCATTCTTAGTGTATAGAAATGCAACATATTTTTGTATGTTGATTTTATACCCTGTAATTTTACTCAATTACTTTATTTAAACTTTTTTTTTTTATAGAGTCTTTAAGGTTTTATCTTCTTTTTTTTTAAGTTTATTTAAATTCAGGTTAGTTAACATATAGTGGATTATTAGTTTCAGGGGTAGAATTTAGTGATTCATCAGTTACATATAATACCTAGTGCTCATTACATCAAGTGCCCCCATTAATGCCTATCACCCAATTACCCCATCCCCTACCCAACTCCCCTCCAACAACCCTGAGTTTGTTCCCTATAGTTAGGAGTCTCTTATGGTTTTCTATAAGTAAAATCATGTCCACAAAAATAGTGACAATTTTACTACTTCTTTCCCAGTTTGTAGCCTTTTATTTCTTTTTCTTGCCTAATAGCTCTGTCTAAGACTTCCAATACCCTGTTGAATAAAAATGTTGAGTGAGCATCTTTGTCTTGTTCCCAATCTTAGAAGAAAAGCTTTCAGCTTCATACTCCTGAGTATGTTGTTAACTGTGGGCTTGTTGTATATGGCCTCTATTATATTGAGGTACATTCCATCTATATCCACTTTGTTCAGAGATTTTATATAAATGGATGTTGAATTTTGTCAAATACTCTTCCTGTATCTATTGAGATGGTCATTTTTTTTTTTAAATTTAAATTTAATTCTAACTCTAAGCAATTTCAAAGTCCATGGCTACATTTATTTATTTATTTTTATTTTTTATTCATTTACTTATTTTTTTTAGTTGAGTCCATGGCTTTATTTTTTTTTTAAATTTCTTTTTATTTATTTATGATAGTCACAGAGAGAGAGGGGCAGAGACACAGGTAGAGGGAGAAGCAGGCTCCATGCACCGGGAGCCTGACGTGGGACTCGATCCCGGGTCTCCAGGATCGCGCCCTGGGCCAAAGGCAGGCACTAAACGGCTCCACCACCCAGTGGTTTTTCTTTTTAATTTTGTTAATGTGGTGTATCATACTGATGATTTATGGATGTAGAACCATCCTTGCTTCCCTGGAATAAATCTCACTTGATCATACTAAATGATTCCTTTACTGTATTGTTGAATTCAGTTTGCAAATATTTTGATGAGGATTTTTTCATTTGAGCTCACCAAGAATATTGGTCTGCATTTTTCTCTTTTGTAGTGTCCTTGTCTGATTTTGTTATCAGGGTAATGCTGGCCTCATAAAATGAATTTGGAAGAACACTCTCTTCAATTTGCTGAAAGAGTTTGAGAAAAATAAATATTAAATCTTCTTTAAATGTTTGCTAGAATTAGCCAGTGAAGCCATCTGGTCCTGGACTTTAGTTTTTTGGGAGGTTTTTGATTACTGATTCAATCTCCTTAGAACTAAATGGCCTATTTAGATTTTCTATTTATTCATGATTAAATCTTAGGAGATTTTTGCATGTTTCTAGGAATTTATACATTTCTTCTTCTCTTCCTCTACTCCCTCCTCCTCCTCTTCCCCCTCTCTCCCCTCCTCCCACGTCCTCCTCCCTTCTTCTTCTTCTTCTTCTTCTTCTTCTTCTTCTTCTTCTTATCTTTTATAAGTTTTTCTTGGTTATCTTGAACTTACATATAATAGCTTAATTACTCTATTTTAAGTTACTAGACACTTAAGTTTGAATACATTCTAAAACTGTACTCTTTGAGTCTCCCTACCTATGTTTTATATTTTGATTTCACATTTTACATTCTAAAATTTTGTGTATCCCTTAACTGATTATAGTAATTATGGCTATTTTACTACTTTTGCTTTCCAACCTTTACACTAGCTTCATAACTGATTAATTCACTACCTTTACTATATATTTACATTTACCAGTGAGATTTATACTTTCATATATTTTCTTGCTATTAATTAATGTTCTTTTCAGCTGAAGATGTACCTTTAGCATTTTTTAAGGCTAGATTAGTGGTGATGAGCTCCTGTAGCTTTCATTTGTTTGGGAAACCATATCCTTCAATTCTGAATGATAACCTTTTTGGGTAAAATATTCTTGGTTGGAAGTTTTTCCATTTCAAAACTTTGAATATATCATTTCATTCCTCTCTGGCCTGCAAACTTTCTGCTGAAAAATTTGCTCAGTCTAGTGGAGGTTACTTTGTAGGTAACAACTTGCTTTTCTCTTGCTACTTTTAAGATTTTTTTCTCTACCTTCAACTTTTGATATTTTAATTATAATGTATCTTGGTGTGGATTTTTTGGGCCTCATTTTATTTGGAATTCTCTGGGTTTCCTGGATCTGGATGTCTTTTCCTTTCTCAGGTTAGGGGAGCTGTCAGCCATTATGTCTTCAAATAAATTTTCTTCTGTTTTCTCTCTCTCTTCTCCTTCTGGGACTCCTATAATGAAAATGTTATATTGCTTGATATTGTTCTATAGTCACTTAAGGTATCTTCACATTAAAAAAATTTTTTTTCTGTTCTGTTTGTGTGAGCTGCCTTCCTCTGTCTTATAGATCACCAATTCTTTCTTCTGCTTCATCTAGTCTGACGTTGAACCCCTCTAATGTATTTTTCAGTTCAGTATTAAGAACTGAAGGCAGATCTATAACTTCTGTTTGGTGTTTTCTTATATTTTCTATCTCTTTGTTGAAGTTCTCATTGTGTTTATCCATTCTTCTCCCAAATTCCATGAACATCTTTATGACCATTGAACTTTTTATCAGATAAATTATTTATCTCTATTTCATTAAGGCCTTCCCTTATAGTTTTATCTTGTTGCTTTGTTTAGAACATATTCTTCCATTTCCTTATTTCACTTGGTTCTGTGTTTGTTTCTATGTACTAGGAAACAGCTATTTCTTACAGTCGTTAAGAATTGGCTTTCTGTAGGAGGTGGACCTTATCTTTTAACCTTGCCCTGGTTAAAAGATAAGGTTGTCTCTCTTGGTTGTCTCTCAAATCTTTGTAAATTGTCTAAGTAGTCTGACTTATTCTTAACAGTTCCCAGTTGTTGAGGGTGTTCCAAAATCTGTCAGTGTTCCAAAAAGAGGACTCTCAGTCAGCACCTACTTTTAGGCTAATTGGAATCCAGAACCTTGGGCAGGAGCTTTTAAAATAAACAAATACATATAGTTCCTTGGTACCACAATCATACTCTGCCAGCCTCCAGATCAGACCAATCTAGAGATGTCTCCTGGGCGATAGTGGCAAAAATTTGAGCTTCAGACAAATGTATAAGCTCCTTTCTGGGAGACACTGGTGAGTTGTAATGAGGCCAAGGGGGAGCACAAAGATGGTGTCCCTCCCTCTACATTCCATAAGAGCACTTTTGTAACCTATGGATATGTGGCAAATCTGAAGTCTGCCTCTTAGGTTGAAGGTCCAAAAAAGTAAATATGCCTTTTTTAACAAAAAGTCTGGAGGTGTGTTTCAGTTTGTTGTCTTTATGGTGCCCTGGGATGGTAGTCTGCCAAAAATGGTCTTTCTGATTGTTATAGTCCTATGGTACTCAGGTATGCAAGTCTCTTCCTGGCCACCAGAGCCAGGTGATAAAGGGGCATCTCTTACTGTGGACTGCATATGCTCTCTGACTTTAACAAGGCAGTTGGAGAGTGCAGGGCTGGGGCATGGCTGCCTGCTTTAATAGGGAGTTAGGAAAATACAGGGCTAGGATGCACCTATTTTTTTAGTGAGGCAGTGGAAGAGCACAGGGTCTGGGCACATCCATCAAAATTATCATGGTAGAGGGAGAGCGCAAAAATGGTGCCTGCCAGTGTCTCCAATTCTGGAGAGTGTCCCAACAGACCCCTGCCCCTCTGGCAGATGCTATAAGATTACCAAATGAATCATCTTCACATACAGTCTAGGTGCTTTGCAAACTGCTGATTTTGCTCTGGTCCCTGGTGTGAGTGAGTCTGTACACAAGCCCTTTAGGAGAAGTTTCTCAGTTCCCTACTGCCCTTTGGGTCTCCTGGATGTGAGCCCTATTGGTTTCAAAACCAGATGTTTTGGAGTCTCATTTCTCCATTGTAGGTCCTGGGTTGGAGTGCCTAGGGGGCAAAAACCCCTCACTCCTTAGAGAGAAGCTTCAGTTTGTGAGATCCCTCCTGATTGAGGGATGCTGTGTGTGGGGTGGAGGGAGGGTTTGGCAAGACTACATCTCTTTCTTTCCTAACCATCTTGATTTTACTTTTTGTTGTGAAGAAGGTGTTCATCTAGTTTTCATATGTTTTTCAAAGGGAATTTATTCTATATGTAACTGTAGGTTGAGTGTGTGGGAGGAGGTGAGTTCAAGATCTTCCTACAGTATCATCTTGAACCACCCCGTAATAATCAGTTTTATTAAATTTTAGAGAAGAGGTGGTTTAGGAGATATTTTATGGTATGTAATTGTGGAAGCATGTTTTCTGATTTTTCAAATCTCACCTCTTCCACTTACTAGCTTTGTGATCTTAAGCAAGTTACTTATCTCCTTGGGCTTTAGTTTCTCCATCTGTAAAATGGAATCCTGAAATATCTACTGCATATGGTTATTGTGAGTGCTATAGAAATAAATACATATAAAGCTTTTATAACTGAGCCTAGTTCACAATAGCACTTGATAAAAGTTTACTTTTAATACCTTTATTTTCATAATATACTTATTAAAGTTTCCTCACTGTCCATTTGTCAGTTATTCATTCACACCATATAATGTTTCCACAGAGTATTTGAAAGTAGTAGTTTAATTTCTTCCATGATCTGATGTAAAATATTTTTGCAAAATATCTGGGAAATATACACTGAAAAGTGACATATATTTTATTTTGCTTTATGTGTATGTGTGTGTGTGTGTGCATGAAAGACATGGCATAGACTGATAAAGTTTATCAACACCCTTAAACCTTGTTCATTTTTTAAAAGTTGTATTTATTTAAGTAATCTCTACACCCGACATGGGGCTTGAATAAGAACCCCAAGGTCAAGAGTCAAGAGTCACATGCTCTTCCAACTGAGCCAGCCAGGGGCCCCTAAACTTTATTCATTTTTATGTACCTTTTAAATTATGAAAATAATATACATTGATAGTTGTTGCCCACTCTGTAGAAGTGAACGAACTCTAACCCAAAATTTGATTCTGTTGTTGAGACTGATGATACCACACATGAACCAAGTGGGTATGAAAAGGTTTGTTACTTGCAAATAAACTTTCTGGGAAGTGCAGAGTTGGCTCCCAAGAAGACCCAGAGATAGTTTGAAAGAGCAGGGAAGGGAGACTGGCTTAGCTTTTACTGTAGTTAGGGGATGGGTTTAGGGTGTGGGTTCCTGTGGATGGCCCAGGGATTGTGTGGTTTGAACTTCTCACTGGCACCAAAGAAATCAGCATCTGGGATTTCTTAAAAGCTTGCCTATCTGAGGGGCAGAAATTGACCTTAAAAGCTGTCAACAGTCAAACATCATTAATGGAATCAGACTCTTTATTACAACTGTAGAAAACATGGAAGATAGTGAAATCCTAATATAGAAATTAAAATCTTTGGTAATCACCCAATCCAGATACATTTACATGCATATTTTCTGTCTGGATTATTCTTGGTAATTTAAAAATCCTAGAACTTGATTTTTCTAGCTACGCATCAGTCTTTATGAATCATCATAAGCCTCACATTTTGTATGCTGAACCAAAGAGAAAAAGCTATTTGGGTTGCAAATCTTCTGGAAAAATCAAATGTCTTACGGGCTTTCCTCCTTTAAATTGCAAACCATTTAAGATTATCCATAGTAATGTTTAACAGATAGTATCAGTTTCAATGTATTGAAGAAATGACAGTAAAACTTCTGTTTATGTCATGTTAGTTTAGAGCCAGAGAATTAACATCAGTCAGCCAGACAAAACCCATACTTAAATGATTTGAAGTGTTTGTATTCTTTTTAACTTTATTGATTGCCCATTTTTAGAGTTATTGTGTTTCATGTTTCTATTTTTGTTTTGTATTTTTTCTTCTTTGACTGGGCTGAATATGGGTCAAATTGACTCTAGAAGACTCTACATGTAGTCTAGTTTTAAGAAATAACTTTTTTCCTTTTCATGGAAAAGATTACTCAAAGAATAGAAATTTGAAACTTTCCTTGTCTAGAATAATGTAAATTATTTAACCAAAAAACATGAACTTGTTGATGGCACAAATCAAGACGCACTAACAAATACTCTGAAAGTCTTGTTTTGTTATATTTTAAAGGGTCTACTACATTAATGAGACCAGAAAAATTCCTAAAACTATTCTGTATTATGAAGTTTAAAAATTGAAAATATAAACTGTACATATATTCTAGAAACAGCTCTAACAGGGTTGCAATAAGTCAGATGAAGCTTATAAATATGCCATTTAAGGAAAATTCTGTCATTTTTTTTACATGCAATTGGAAGATACTTTATTAAGATTAAAGATTTTCCATTACATTTACATAGAAATCCTTACTAGTTGAAAAGAAATAAATAATAGAAATCTAGATTCTTCAAGAAGCTTTTAATAACAGTTTTGTAAATCTACGAAGATTACGTTTGTCAATTTTAAATTATTACGATTTAGATACATTCAATCATTATACGATACCAGGAATGTCAGCCTTAAGAACATCTGTATGGGGATCCCTGGGTGGTACAGCGGTTTGGCGCCTGCCTTTGGCCCAGGGCGCAATCCTGGAGACCCAGGATCGAGTCCCACATCGGGCTCCTGGTGCATGGAGCTTGCTTCTCCCTCCCCCTCTCTCTCTCTCTCTCTCTGTGTGTGACTATCATAAAAAAAAAAAAAAAAAAAAAAAAAGAACATCTGTATGAGTAAAACAATGGGAAAAAATATGACGGTTTCATCTTTTTATGTTTAACTGACTCTAATTTGGTAATCACAGGAATATAGAATTTCCTTCTCGATCTTGGATTTTAAATATATGGACTCAAAAATATAAACATTCCTCTTCTCTCAAATAGTGGCTGACACTGTTGGGAGCCGGCCAAACTAGTATAGTGGAGAGGGCTATGTGCATCTCATTGCTGGAGGAGGAGGAGGTGGAGGAGGTGGTCTCGGCGCAGACGCAGAGTCCAGGGCCTTCTACAAGTTAGCAACGAGCCCTTGGCGCTACCTTCCTTGCCTTCCTTGTCATAAAATTACATTTATCCATTTACTTATTTATTCACAACATGGTTGTTAATTGCCTAAATCATAATAGTGACTGATGTACAATCCTCAATTCAAGGAACTTTCACTCTAGTGGGGGTAGCAGACAATTAAGCAGACAAATAAAATGATGTGTGATGTGTATTAGGATAGAACAAACCAGGGTATTAAGTTTGTTGAAGGACTTATTATTTCATAATATTCACTTTTCTTTTAGTTGTGTGACCCTGGGCTTTTTAAAAACCTCTTTGAGCCTTAGTTTTTCTTCTCTTATATTTTGATTTTTTTGGGGTAAAGATTAAATAAAAAATTTGCAGAGTACTAAGCAAAATGTTTTGTATGTTAAGTGCTCTGTGAATAGTAGTTATTATTAGCACTACTCAAAATCCTGATCTTGTACAGCTATTCATCTTAAAAAGGCTTTAGAAATAAATTAAAATTTGTAAGAGTGAAATGCAATTTAATTATTGTTTGGTTATGTCACTTACTCCTTTATGCCCAATTCTTGGGTGTTTTTTTTTATTGCTTACATAATAAATGCCATGTTACTTTTCTTGTATTTTGAGGCCCTCAATTATCTATCTCTCAAGGTCTGTTTTTCAATCAGCCCTGCATGTACCTCTTCAGCTATTCCTTAAGCATAATCTATACTTTCCTGCTTCTCTTCCTTTACTCTTACTCTATAATAATAATAGAAACTAATATTTATTGAGCATTAATGTAACAGGTACTGTGTAAAGTACTTTACATGAATCATTGTATTTAATATTTATAGCATCCTTATGATATACTTTTTTTTAAAAAAGATTATTTATTTATTTATTTATTTATTTATTTATTTATTTATTTATTCATGAGTGACAGAGAGAGACAGGACATAGGCAGACAGAGAGAGAAGTAGGCTCCATGCAAGGAGCCTGATGTGGGACTCGATCCTGGAACTTCAGGATCATGCCCCGACCGGAAGTCTCAACCACTGAGCCACTCAGGCATTCCTTTATGATATACTCTTACATTATCCTTATTCATAGATGAGAGACTAGACCAAGTCATATAACTAGTAACAAAGAGTGCCAGAATTCTGACCATCACTGTGTGTTGCCAATTTTTAACCATTGTACTCTTCTGCCCTCATCCAGTGTGCCTGAGGAGATTAATTCATTCTTTATGGCATTCTTGCAATTACAGCTTCTGTAGAGATCTCCAGCTGTCTTAGCTAAAGATAACCTTTGATATCACATATACCTAGAGCATAGGTTTAAATCTATGTTATAGTGTCCACCTCATTCTACTTTCTATTCCTGTTCTTCATGTAAATATTTCCTGAATGTCATCGAAATAGCCTAAGAGTGGGCACCATGTCTTGACTGGTTTTGTGTTCCTTTTAGGAGGGGGCATATAATATGCTTTAAACTTCAGAGACAGTCAGTAGGTGTTTTTGGAGTTAATTTCAGTTATACTAAACTGTTCATCTGAGCTCTGAATATGTTTATTATCCATGTTAAGATGTCTTTAATGAGTATGGACTCAGACAGCAGAAGAAAACTTGTTAGATTTTACAGATTGTACAGACTGATATGGCAAATTTTGTGTTAAAGATAAATATTTCCACTCAATAAATATGTGTTTAAAAAGTAGTAGATGAGATGAAAGGATCATAAAGGTCTCAATAGTATTGTTATAGTTGCAGTAGCTCATACTGGGACAGTTATATTCTTCATACTCAATCAGACTGAAGTGTTTGACAGTAAACTTTGAGAGGCAAAAGCATATTTGTCTTGATTGCTAAGAATCCCCAATTCCTAGAACTGTGCCTGGATGAAGTAAGCCCTCAATTCATATTTATGTAGTTGACATTAATTAAATGTTGAGCCAACTTAAATCTTTGAAAAATAAATGGACTATCAGTAAGTCAAAAAAGGATATAATTCCAAAGACTTCATTGCTTAAAATAATGCCATTTAACTTTCCTTTCTTTTTATCTTGTTATTCCAAACTGGCCTTAGATTATTATAATTCATAAGGTGTATAATCAGTTTTGTTCCTGCACTTCTGTCGAATACACAGCAAATCAAAATGGAACATACTCATTTATCTGCATGATTGCAATACCTAATTTTATGACTGCACCTTTCTTTTTGCCTGTTTCATATCTGTAATCTTTTGTGCAGTTTCTGGAGTTAGAGTCTCAGTGTAAATCCTTATCTGAAGCCTACACTTCACCACCAGCTTCCTTTGGAGTGAGCCTGGCAGCATCATTTCTAGTTGTGAAACTGACAAAATTCTGAGAGATAACCAGAAGCATCCATTACTTTTCATCATTTATAAAAATAGGCCTTTGAGCAGAACTTTGCCTGTGGCCTAGAATTACAGTGTGAGGGCACAAGAGTAACAGGCTATTTTAATGATTTTTCCTAAAGGAAGCATATGTTTGTGGGATATGAGTAGCATGATTTTTTCTCTGACAAAACAGTAACTCTGATTCAAGATTACATTCTCCTGATGGAGTGACCACTGTTATCTGCTGGTGAGGAAAGTTTTCACCACCTTGTTTCAAGTGAAAGTGGGAGGAGAAAAGACAGGAGGATAGCGAATAAAAAAGAGTGGTAAGATGGATTTCTGGTCTAAGAATCCCTGTTCTCTTTTTCCTTGTTATCTTGAGGTTTTTGTGAATGTTCATAAATAAGCACATTTACTAAAATATTTCACAGAGAAGACCAATGCAATGAGTTCATTGGAAACCCCAGGAAATATGAAATACCAAGGAATTTCTCTCCTCGCCCTTTTAATTTGGTATGTGCTTCTCTGGCAGGTAGCCACAGACTGCCTGGAGAACAGACTCTTTGAAACTCTTTTGGGAGCTTGTGGGTCCTCATTTATCATCTGGATGTAGTCACAGGAGCCAGCAGAAGTGAAAATAGAACTCTTTCCAACACTGGAAGCCCCCCAAGAGTCCCTGGTAACAAATAGGAAACAGCAGCGCTAGAAAATGGATTTCTTTTAAAGGCAAACACTCTAGGAGTCATTAAAAAGTTCCATTTCCAACTTCTGTCATAAAATGACCTTTTTTCCCCTCCTTTCCAGAATATATACAAACTATCCACATTGTCATCCAGGTACATTAAGGTTAAGTTAGATGTTTGCATTTTGTAATACTTAGAAAACTCATTTCTTTACTAAATGCTCTGCAAACAAAAAGCTACTTCCCATACCAGAGAATATATTATGGAAAGCTGTCCTCTAAGATTTTAGGACTTGATTGTTTAATTAAGAATTCTGAGATAGTCTATACAAGTTGGAGTTATTGGATTCAGACCTTACAGATTTCCTGATATCTTTAATACTCTTGTTTGTTTAGCTCATTTCTGATTTTCTTTTCTTTTTCTCTGTGCTCACAGAATACCCATATGATAGGCAATTTATTGAGAGAAGATGATCCTATGAAAATGATTCTGAACATTAACCTATACATTATCATTCTTTGAACATGAACCTTAAGATTTTTTTCCCATTGGAAATATTTTGGTGTTGTGTTGCCTTTAATAGAGAAATGTCCCACTGTCCTTGGTTTACTTATTCCTCCACTCCCACTCCATCCCTTGACACCTCCTTCACCCCATGGAGACTGCTGCCTCTATCATCTTTCTGTGGTGCTGAATGTATATAGCTTCTGAAACACTTTGGAATGAAAGGTGCTATGAAATTGTAAAGTGTTTTTATCACAGAGTTCTGCCAATATGTCTCGATCTTGACGTGCAACACCTCTGCTATTTCAGTGTTGCGGCGGGGACACAGCTGGTCCTGAGAAGGCATCATACTCAGACAAGCCTGCAAGATTGCATTCATTCCTGTTGGTGAGTCCTAAGCTTTAGAGCATCTACCACATTAAACATATGTGGGCAATGCATGGAAAGGTTAGTGCTTTGCTACTTAAAGTGTGGTCTTTGACATCACCTAGGAATTTGCTAGATATGTAGGACCTCAGGCCTTGCCTCAGGCCTTCTGAATCAGAATCTGCATTTCAATAGGATCTATGCTTTACCTGTTTGAGTTAGGTTTCTGCCCCTAACAAAAGAAGCAAAAGTTCTCTATAACACCAATAGCTGTTAGAAAAGGAGGGTTGTTGTGAGAGAATTGTTTGCAAGTTTAAGTACTGGCTTATAACTCAAGAAAACTCAAAGCAAATTCTGTTTTCTAGCATTTTATAGATCTAAACTCTCTAGACTTCTTTCTTTATATATAAGAAGAAAAAATTCTTACTAGATTTTTGAAAGTTTTAAGTGAAAAAATGAATATAAACACCAAACATGGTGACTTACGTACAGCAAATGTTCAATAAATGTTATATACTATCATTGTTATTATTGTTGTTGTTGTTATTATTATTATTATTATTATCATGGATACCACTTCATATAGCTCCTTTGATGGGGCAGACTCCCTTGAGGCCCGGGATAGGAATTCTAATTTATCCTTCTGAGTCTAAATAACTGGCTTGAGTTCTGTAATGCAAATTTAACTAGTTTTTGTTTGTTTTCTTTTGTTTTCTGGTAGACTTAATTTTCTTCTCAGTGAGAAGAATAACAAAAGATGCTCTAGCTGCATGAAGGGTTAGAGATAGCTCCTCTTGGATTTTCTCTTCTATCTCAATTCTGTTCTTCTGTACAGTTGACTGGCCATGGGTGTGGATAGCAACTCCCAGCTAATAGCTTACAATGACTCCTCTTGGTGTCATTGCCCCCCAGGAACATTCTCAAATATTTTTTGTTGCACTAGCTGGGAGCCTCAGAGTATTTTTCTAGAATGCTCCTCACAAGGGAGTCCTCCTTGATTATTAGATTGTTAGTTCTCAAAACAATAACTCCTTTGAGGAAATCATTCAAAGCCCTTTTTCCCTTGAGCAAATAAGCATTATGACACCATATTTCTGATTAATTTCAATTTCTTTCTATGTTTCCTTAATATGAGCATATATATGTTATTGACTCTTTGGCTTAAATTAGGATATATTTTCCCAAAGGCGCCCTTTCAAGTGGCTGTATGGTAGCCTTTATCATTGACTTCAGCCAAAGTGAGTTCAGTATTTGAGTACTTGCCACTATCCTCAAATGCCTCTTTATGTGTTATCCTTAGGGGTGTGGTGACAGCTTAGTAAATCAAATTAATAGTTTTTAAGAGAAGATATTAAAGTTTGATAATCTTTCTGTGCTACACTTTCTTCTGTTATAGAATATAAATGTTTTAAAATTAATTATTCTAAAGAAAGTAAAAAAATCTTCTGAACCAATAAAGACTAATTAAAATTTGCTTAAAATTGTTTTATTATTGTGTGTATCAGATTGTGTGATGGTATGGTCATGGAAATCGCATTTTCTTTTTAATTTCACACATATTTGTTGATTGACTAGTTTATATGACACCCAGTGCTATAGGAGATACAAAGTTGAATGATTTGATTCTTGACTCTAGATGTTTAAACTTTGAAATAATTTTACATATAACCATGTCATATCAGAGAAAGCTTACTCTATTATATACCTATTATATACCCAATGCTGGCTGGATCCCAGGATCCTGGGATCATGACCTGAGCTGAAGGCAGAAGCTTAGCCAACTGAGCCCCCCAGGTGCCCCTATTATATACCTATGTTGAAGGAGGTCATCAAGAGGACATGACCACCAGTTGACCCTCAAGTTGGACCAAGGCTCTTGGGGACTTCTCACCCTTTCCCATATAGTTGAAATATGTGTTCTGCCTGCCTTCCCTGAATCAGAGGCTGCCTCAAGGAAACAGACTTGAGAAAGTAATGTGTTGTTGAGACCATCAGGATGGACTATGTGACTGAATCTAGTTAAGGCCTCTATATAAACTTTTAAGATTCTAGTGGGTGGGTGTAGAGATGTACTCATCTTGTGGCCACCCAAGATAAGCCTTATAAGTTCCCTTGCTAAACCTGCCACCTACCAATCTGGAGTGGTCTGACTTTTTCTTTTGTCTCTGCTTACCTTTCACGCACTAGGCCAGTTTCAGATTTCACCCAGGAAATTCTTAAGTTTTTGAACCAACAACCTACTGTTATAATGCTGTATATAATATATAATAGACATTCATGAAGACTGATTGATAATATTCTTTGGACTTACTACTTCCTCTCCTATCATTAGCATCTTGGGGACCTATAACATATATATTTTTGTTTATACTGTGGTTCTTTTCAATTATAAGTACAACTTGGGAATTATAAAATTGAGGGGAGAGCCATTTTCTCTACAGGTATTCTATATAATGTAGATAAATAGATAATATGTATGTGGTATGTGAGTAATATACATGTTAACTAATTGTTAACCAAAATAGTTGGAGGCAGAGTATGGTATAGTATAGTGTTTCTCAATTTTTTTTTTTCATTCTTAACATCCTAAGTAGAAAAATAAAATTAAATTTAAATTTTTTTCAGTAAGAGAAATTAAATATTAAAGAATAAAATTTCATCAGCGAAGTTGAAATTTGGAGAGCCAAAACCCGTTATAGTATCTAAGAATCGTTTGATCTTCACTTCCTTTGATTTTTACTTCCTTGGAGGTGATATCACCTCTACTGAAAATTATAGCATAATGGAAAGAATAAGTCTTTTAGTGTCAAACAGACATGGATTCAAATACTAGCCCTACCATTTATTAGTTGATGGCATTGGGCAAACAACCTAAACTTTCTGACCTTTAGTTCCCCCATGTGTGAAGTAAGAATAATAATATCTATCTTGCTAGAATGTTGTGAAGATTAGATAAAATGTTGGTAAAATGCTTGGTATTTTAATATGTGGTAACAATTACTGGTAAGGTTAATTAGTCTGAATATCATTCTCTGACTTTTTCAGACAATGATGATAGTAAATATTATCTAATATCCACATGATGGTATGTTAATCAATATTCCTAAAGACCAGTGATTTCTGAAGTTGGTTGGATGTTAGAATAGTCTTAGCATATATTAAAAATTTCTAAGCTCTGGTCGCATTGGGACCAGTTAATCTGCAATCTCTGGGGTGGAAGATAGGCATTGGTATGTTTTTGAATCTCGTACATGATTGTAATGTGAAGACAAGTTTGAGAATCACTGCTTTAGATATTCAGTCTAAAGTCTGAAGATAGCTAGAGAGCTGTAGCAATTCACCTCAAGGACATGTTACCTGAGATTTAAAAATAAAATATAGTAGTCAAAGAAATAGCAGTTATTTGGAATTATCCCAACACTAAATAAATTGCTATTAGAAGGATGCCTTTTAAAAAATTAAATAAAGAAAATTGAATAAAAATATATTAATAACATATAATTTAAAAACAGGTAGTTTACAGTTTCAGAAAACCATGAGTTAGTACCCCTACAGGGTTCACAGTCTTTGTGGCATGTGGTATTCCTCTTTGTGAAGGGAAAGGCATATTTTCCAACTTGAGGCATACCAGAGCCTAGACAGCATGTCACAGCTAAGAAGTAGGCTTATGATATACTTTTCCTTTTATTGAGAGACATGTCACATGTCACAAAAGATTGTGGCTTAACTATAGCTCATTAGCATTGATCAAGTGAAGGAAAATATTCCATTTTAATAAGAGTAAGAACAAATGCTATATTTTACATGTCATATACAACATGTGAAACTATTCTTACTGTTTTTATTCTTGGTGTTCCATGTTTTGGTTTCTACAGTTTCCGTTAGTGATGCTTGTCCATGGAATGATAATCTTATTTTCCTCCGTGGGTTGATGTTCTGTCATCAGAAGAGTGTCAGGAAGACCTATTACAGAGCAGACATCTAAGATGAGGTATGTGGTAGACAAAAATGTCTGTGACAATGCCCTACAGAGTCTTCATTACAGATGACATGCTTATCCATATAGGGGGGAAAACAGCTTTATTTATTTTTTATTTTTTATTTTTATTTATTTATGATAGTCACACAGAGAGAGAGAGAGAGAGAGAGGCAGAGACATAGGCAGAGGGAGAAGCACCGGGAGCCCGGGATGCACCGGGAGCCCGACTTGGGATTTGATCCCGGGTCTCCAAGATTGCGCCCTGGGCCAAAGGCAGGTGCTAAACCGCTGCGGCACCAAGGGATCCCAGGAAACAGCTTTAAACTCAGATCTGTGAAGATGAATGGACAAAATGAGCTGAATAAGATAAAATTCAAGATACAAGAATATTTATGATACAAGGTATATCTTAATGAGTAGCATATTAGACAAACTATTATCCATCACAGAAAATAATTCATCATTGAACAAATGTCTGGTTTGTTGTGTAATTTTCTGGCAAATAACATCACCTAATTTTTATTTTTGTTGAAATTTAGGGATTGCTAATGGATTTGAACCGGAAGGGAACCCTTTAGAGCTGACTAATAGAGCTGGTGTGAGAATTGGTCAACAGGAGGTCTTGACTCAGGATACTGCAGAAAGAGTCAGAGAGAACAGTAGAAATTGTTTTCTATGTAGATCTATCACAATGCTATCACTATCTTTTCAGATAGTGACTCAGTTTTAAAAAATTATCCAGTTAAATTTTCTGGTATAATACAAACATATGTTTGTAATCCAAACCTAAGAAGGTCCTTTAATAGAGGTGAAAATTACTTTGATAATAGGGAAGTATTTCCAGTACTTGAGAAATGATTATTTCATCAAATTAAAAATATAATTTTAGTACATGGAGCAGTTTATATAGGCAAATTTTCTATAGATCAACTTTTTTTCTGATAAACATAAAATATGAGCATGAGATTATATAAATTATGGGATATATAAACTATT
This sequence comes from Vulpes vulpes, assembly GCF_048418805.1. Taxonomy (NCBI): domain Eukaryota; kingdom Metazoa; phylum Chordata; class Mammalia; order Carnivora; family Canidae; genus Vulpes; species Vulpes vulpes. The sequence goes on from NC_132783.1 coordinate 33,759,902, forward strand.
CACTTTGAGTTTAGAGACAAAACTGAATATAGTCAATATAAAACTATTACATGCTCTTAATGTATTCTTTCTCTACTTGTTTTGTGATTGTGATGTTACTATTTTAATTTACATTTCTAACATTTATATTGAATTTTACACATGATTAATTAATTTCTTTCTTGTAATTTTTCTTACCAATAGTTTTTAGATTTAAACTACTTTTTGGGACAGCCCCGGATGGCTCAGCAGTTTAGCGCTGCCTTCAGCCCAGGGCCTGATCCGGGAGACCCGGGATCGAGTCCCACGTCGGGCTCCCTGCATGGAGCCTGCTTCTCCCTCTGCCTGTGTCTCTGCCTCTCTCTTTGTGTGTGTCTCTCATGAATAAATAAATACAATCTTTAAAAAAAATAAACTACTATTTTATTTTATTTTATTTTTATTTATTATTAATTAATTAATTTATTTTTTAAACTGCTTCTTTTGCTGATGGGATAGCTAAAGAACATGTCATTTGAAATTGAGCATTTGGAATTTCTGGGTACTTGCATACTTTTCATTAATTGCTAATTGTTTTAAAAGATCTTCCCATGAAAGAAAGCTTTTATTACTTATGATGAATAGTTGACCAATGCCTTTTGTGGATGAAATTTCCCGAAACAGTAGGACAGAGGTTACTAATTACAATTGCCAGATAAATTAATTACACTTAATCATAGAAATTGCCATGTATGGGAGCTAAAACAGTTTACATTTTACTACATGTAAAAGTAACTTGGGTTTAACTCAACAATAAGTCATTCTTATCATTTAAAAATGAAATCTATCATCTCTGTTTCTTTTTTTCCTCTGTTTCATTATAATTCTATTTTCAGTTCAGCTAAAAGTAATACCTTCCCATGATTATATAGAATACTTAATTACTTATAATCAAAAAGAAGTATTAGCAGACTAATTTCTCAGTGAGATAGAGTTTTTTAAAAAACTTAATTCATTCTGTCAGGAGCAAAAACACATCAAATGTGTTGATACCTTCATGGAAAAACAAGATTCCAATTCAAGCAATTAATGTGTTTATTGAAATGATGAAGATAGTGCAAATTTTCAGGAACAGTTGTTGGTGATGCAAGTACTCTCTCTTACAAAGGTATGAACTTATCAAGAGAAGGACAATATATCACTTTTAAGTTTTATTTAAAATGCTATGGACTTTGTTTATTCATTGATCATTCATTCAACACATATTTTTAAAGTATCTACTATTATTTTCCAGCCTCAGTTTTGAGATGTTCAGTAAATGTCTTATTCCATTCATCCGGAATAAACACACACACACACACACACACACACACACACACACACACACACAAACTCATACCCACACACAAACATATTCATACATACATTTTTACACACACACTCATACACATGTTCTACTGAGGTGTGCAGGAACTGGAAGAAAGACCTTGTTTAGAGGCAAGGTCTTGAGAATGTACAGTGCATTCAAATGATCAGAGGGAGTATTGTGGGAAAGAGAAGGAACTATTTGGAATATAATTTATTTATTTATTTTTTTAAATTTTTATTTATTTATGATAGTCACACACACACAGAGAGAGAGGCAGAGACACAGGCAGAGGGAGAAGCAGGCTCCATGCACCGGGAGCCCGACGTGGGATTCGATCCTGGGTCTCCAGGATTGCGCCCTGGGCCAAAGGGAGGCGGCAAACCACTGCGCCACCCAGGGATCCCTGGAATATAATTTAATTTGATGTGCCATTCTATTTTATTCTGAGTTTTATTAAAATGTCTTTGCAGTAGTAACACAGAACAAAGAAGGAAAATTATAGAAAATGCTTTTCAGTTACTGAAAAGTTGCTCCTTTGCCCCCAAAAGAGAGTTTTCCCTAGTCAGTTGTCTATATTTTTAAAAATGCATGTAACTATAGCAAAGGAGTTTGTCTCTAGCACCTGAAAGAGAGTAGTTCTGGACTGACCCATCCTAGTCAGTTAACTTCCCAAATGAAGATCAAATCCGTCTTTCTTGTGGCTTTGATAGGAATAGAAAGAAGATATATATTATGGCTATTGTGCTTGATGAAAGAAACAAATCTAGAAGGAATATGAGGGTCAGTTTTAAGAGTGCTTAGGACTATTTGGGAAAAAATATGTTTCCATTAATGATTTTTTTTTTTTTTAGTTTTAGGTTCTAAAATTCTTCTTCCATTCCCTCAGTTAAGTGCTATAAGTGGAGGAGTTGGAGCTGTAAAAGATGTTTCATTCATCTAAGGCTTATTCAGAAATAAGTCGATCTTAACAAGAACTGACTCAGTAGCAGAAAGAAGAGTGATGTGGGGGTGTCACAGCATGAATTAGGACTAATTCACCTAAGTACAAAGCAAAGAAGTTTGGGGAAATATGAGGCCTTGAATGAATGTAGTGGACGTTTTCACACATGCACCAGAGCCTCATAAACAAAGGTGCCATTTCTGAGCCTCTTTTAATGTAACAGTACTTCTTTTCTTGAGTATGTAGGTGGGTGAAGCAAGATATGTGGTAGTATGAACCAATCTGAACCAGCTGATGTCAGGCATGAGGCTGAGAAGTAGAGTTATATCTTAAAATGAAAACTAATAACTTTTAATTTAGAAATGCATCTCAAGGAAAAAAGAGAAAAAACAAATCATTTAATAATCTCTCTTCTCTTTAGTGCTAGACACTACTAATTTAGAGGTATTATAGTTTTTCAATTCTCTTCCTACATGTAAATGAACCCATGTTCATGCATATATAGACTGTTTTTTTTTACAAAATGAGATCATATTATACATAACTGTTATGAAGCATGCCTTTCCTATTTAAAAATAGAAATAGTTTTTACATCAATAAATTTTTAATAAGTGACTGCATACAACTCTAATATCTTGCATAGAATGGAATTTTTGTTTAATTCTTTTTGTACATTTGAATCAAACATTCGTCAGAAAATTTGTTTGATTTAAGGCAGAGTTTTTCAACCTCAGCACCCTTGGAATTTTGGGACATATAGTTAACGTTGTTGGTGTGTTCTGTGCATTATAAGACATTTAGCAGCATCTCTGGCTTCTACCCACTGGATACTAGTTGCACCTCACAGTTTTACAACCAAAAATGACTTGAGACATTGTTCAAAGTCTTCTGGGCATGTGTGTGGAAAATTGCCCCCAGTTGAGAATCATTGATAGATAGATTGATTGAAGTTCAGTTTGCCAACATATAGCACAACACCCAGTGAGAAGCACTGATTTAAAGGAAAAATGAAAATAGGCATTAACAGATACATCTTTGGTATCAAAAATATATGAAATTTGAAAATAGCCAGATTTGATTTCAAATTTTGGCTTTGTCATATACTAGCTGTGTATATTTGGTTATGTGAATGACAGAGCTAAGATTTGGAACCATATTTGGTGGAATTTGAGGGGCATTAATGATAATTCTCTGTATGCCCAAATATCTCCATTACAGGATTATCATGGTTCAGTAGGTCCTTAAATACCCCTGCCATAAATTCTCTGGATTCCAACATTGTATCTCCCCAAGTCCCCCCAGACTATTACCTCTCTGGAGGGTAGATAAGATACTAAACTTTATGAGCAACTAATCTCTCAGCAAATTGTTTGATCACAGGGAAATATAGGTAGACTGGGTACAGGAGTTGGGAAACTATGTGGACATGTATCAAGGGACATGTGTCAAGGTTTCTTGATCTATATGCATAACAATTGACTCTAGTTGACCTCTGCAGTTGGAAGGAAATTAGAAGTCTTACAGAATTGAAAGGAGCCCAATAAGCAACATGTGGAAAGAGTAAAGCAGGATGGGTCTTCTATGCGTCAGGGATTTGTCATTGTTCTTTATAGCTATTGCCATTAATGTGATTGGCCTCCAAGTTCTAGTGCATCTCAGTTTAGAATTTCAACTTTTAATAAGAGATCATTGAATAGTCCAGTTTGGGTCAGATATCTACTTCTGGAACAATCAGCTATTTCTAGGGGACCGATGTCATATAAAGAAGTGGCCTCTCATATCCTATACTTATGTTTGTGGCCATTCCCATCAGGGAGAGAATTTTTTGCTAAGAAGTTATTTCTTAAAGTACCAGCCACAGAGGAGCAAGAGAATACAGGTTTGTGAAGGTCAGAGGCCTGGTTAGAGACAAGGGCACCAACATAGTTCACTGACTTTCCATTTGCTTTTGAGATTAGTTAATGGATTTGGCCTTCATCTTAGACTGTGAGCTCACTTATGTCAGGCACCATACTACTTTTTTAACAACTATCTATGGCTTGCAGAACCCAGTATTACTGATGGTGGGCAGCTGCTCAATGTATTTTCTCTCTTACAATGCTTTCTCTAATCATTCCCTTACTGATTCAGTTCATTTTCCCTCAACTCATAATGTACTGTGTTTATGTTTACCATTTTATTTAATCATACTACATTGAAATTGTTTTGTCTGTTGCCTCCACTAGACTTTGAGATCCTGGAGGGCCAGGGCTTTCACTGTTCATCTTCATTCCCAGAACTGTAACTGGCAAAGAGTAGGATCTCCTTACATATTGGTTGATTGAAATATTTTAAATGTCTCTATTTGTAGTCTATCACATTTGGTCAGTGGTTCTCAACATGCAAGCTTCATGCTGAGAACAAATGAACTAATGAATGAATTAATGAGTGTCTTCTCCAGCTCTGAGTGGAGCTGTGAAGCTGTGAAGCTGTGAAGCACATCAACTTATATTGTGAACAAAAATCAATTTCCCATCAGCTGTGAAGCACATCAACTTATATTGTGAACAAAAATCAATTTCAAAAATAAATTCTCGAAGTAACCTTGGGGATTGATTACAGGCATTACCATGATCAATATTAGTATGGACTTCTATATGTCAGAATAATTTTATTCTTGGGAAATGGCATAAAACAGTATTACTCAATTACAGTGTTATGACCTAGGTCAGAAGTGAGGCTGTCATTGTATTTGTTACCAAATACAGTTGAAGTACTGAAGCTTGCAAATAATTTACATTTGAAAATATATTTAGAACAACCTCAAGGTTATCTCTGTGATAACATCACTCTCACTCTCTCCCATGCTGATACGCCTTTTAGGAGGAGTGAAGTGCACTATATCTAGTGTCAGAAGTTGTGTTTGGGAGAATGTCTTACATGTGAGGCTCACATGTTGAGAACCACTGCCTCGGGTCATGGGTCACAGATACAATTATTTGATAAATCTTATATGCTGTCCCTTTATTTTATGTACTTCATATTTTTCTAGACCTTAAAAACAGGGACCTATATACTTCCTATATTTCTAGACCTTAAAAACAGGGATTTGATACTTTAACCCAGGGACCAAAATAGAAAATATTTCCTGGAGAGAATGGCTGAAGAAATTGTGGATGCTATTTTCTATGTTGGTGGTGCTTTTGAGAACCTGGGGGGGATTCCACAGCCATGTAAATGTCGCTATGTCTTTTCTCCTTTCCCCTCATACTAAAAGCAACATGAAAGGCTTTTCCTTCCAAACATATGACTCTGCAGGTGGGGTTTATATCATTTATGTATATTGAGCAGATGCAATCCAAGATTTACTTACCTTGAAAAGAGTTTTACTGCTGCCTTAGCCCAAATAAATCTAACCATACTCCTCTAATTTTGGTCATGATATTTTTGCTTGAATCCATGTAAAGTCTATATTTTTCACTTTAGCTTACCTCTTTGTGAGTGATTAAGAAGTCTGTCCTCCTCATCTCAATTTTTGTCTTTTCACTTTTCTTCTCTCTCTGTTTTTTGTTCTTCTGACAATCATACCTTCTGGTATAGTCTAGAAATTGATCCTTTTTTGTCCTTTAAAATTAAGCTTTTAATCCTTATCTCCTAATCCTATAGCCACCCTGTGTGATGGCATTCATATGGCCCCCATGTAAGCAACTCACTCAGGCTCTGATGGGTGAAGAAAGGATTCATATTCAACTCTGTGGGGATCTACAGCCCACAACCTTCATCACATTGCCTCTTCTCAGCTTGCTTCATACTTTTCTTCCTAGTATAATGATAAAGTAACAGAAGTACTCCTGTGTGGAGAGAGTTCTAAAGGGAAAGAAGTTACTTTGGTTTGCTTTTGGTAAGGAGAAGTATAAAAGTAAATATTCTACAACAGGGGTTGGTAAACTCTCTGTAAAGGGCCAGACATTAGATATTTAGGCTTTGCAGCTATATGTTCTCTGTTGCAAATAATCAACCGTGCTGACATAATGTAAAAGCGGCCACAGAGAGTAAGAAAACAAGTGTCTGTGTTCCAATAACAAATACTATTTATAGACAATGAAATTTGAATTTCATATAATTTTCACTTGCCATGAAATATTATTCTTCTTTTAATTTTTCTCCAACCATTTAAAGATGGAAAAACCATTCTTTGCTTGTAGGCTCTATAAAAACAGGTGGTGGGCCAGATTTAAAGTTTCCAGATTTAGCATTTAGTATATATTTGGGATACATTTATACAAAAAAAAAAAGTTGTTGCTTTTCTGAAATTCAAATTTTACTAACTATTCTGTTTTTATCTGGCAATCCTGGCTGGCTTTAGTCTCCAGGCCACAGTTTGTAGACCTCTATTCTATAACCATTCAGTTCTTGCAAAATATTTCTCTGGCTTCATTTGGTGGAGGAGTGAGGGGGTTCAAACTCACACATTGGTTTTAAATAGTGATATGATCATCAGTTCTAACGAGATTTTCAGATGTGAGAAGATATTGATATATTCAGAAACCAATGTTTTCAGAAAAAGTCATGACTTTGGAGCTTAGGTTTGCTGCAAAAATTCATAAAGTCAAGGTGAAAAAGATCTTAGGTATTTAACGCTATGATAAAGAATGTTTGTTGCAAGGAGGAATGAATACTACTGTATTGGGCTTTCATTGTACTAGTTAGGATAGTGACTATTGAACTATTAATAATAAAATATTTGTGCTAGTAGTTTTCCAGTTCATTAATATTCATATTTTCAATGAGTATTTATTTATTTAATTTTCTAATAAAGATTTTATATATTTATTTGAGAGAGAGGGAGTGCTGGCATGGAAGCAGGAATGGAGGAAGGGGAGGGAGGGGGGAGGCACAGAGGGAGAGAGGTAGGCAGATTCCCTGCTGAACAGGGATCTGGAAGAGGAGCTCAATCCCAGGATTTGGAGATCATGACCTGAGCAAAAGGCAGACATTTAATGGACTGAGCCACTCAGGTGCCCCAGTGAATATTTATCGAGTGCCTACCTTTTACTAAGCATAATCTAAGAACTGGCTATATAGTATTAATGAAATGGACTGAAGCTTTTTCCCTCAGGAATTTACATTCTTGTGAAGGGAAACAGAAAACAAACAAATAAAATATTTACACTGTTAGATGAGAAGGGCTACGGAGATGAATAAAGCAAAGGAGAATAGTATTGTTGAGGAGGGTAGGGATTATACTTTCAATAGGGGAGTCCCTGAGGAGGTTATAGTACAGCAACGATTTGAAGGAAGTAAGGGAATGAGCCATGTGTTAACTGGATCAAAAGCATCCCAGATAATGGATGGGCTACTGCCAAGGCCCTGAGTGTTCCAGGAACAATAAAGAGGCCAGAGCAACTCAAATAGGGTGAACAATGGGGAAAATACCAGGATATGAGTTAGAGAGGTAACAGGGTAGAGGAGGTAGAGAGTGAGATGTGGAGATTATGTAGGACCCTATAGAATTGGCTTTTAGTTTCCTGAAATGAGATGCAATTTTAGGGTTGCAGACAAAGTGATGGCATGCTTTTCTTAATTACTTGTGTGTTAATTGCTGAGTGTTGTGTATCTAATAGATTATAGGGAGCAGGATAGGGGTAGGAGGCTAGTAAGGAGGCTCTTGAGTAATCTAAGTGAGAGATGATGGTGCCTTGGATCAATACAGTGGCAGTGGAGATAGTGTAGTCATATTCTGAGTGATATGGAGGGTAGAATTGACAGGATTTGCTGATAGATTGGATGTCAGGCGTTAAAGAAAGAGAGGAGTCAAGGATAACTCCCAGATTTTCACCCGAGTAACTGGGAGGATAGGGTTCCTATTTACTGAGATGGAGAAGACAGTGGGAGGAGAAGGTTTGGGAGAAAAGATCAGAAGTTTGGTTTAGGACAAGATAAGTGTAAAATGCATGTAAGGTCTCTAAATAGAGATGTCAAACAAGCAGCTGGATATATGAGTCTGGAGTTCAGAGGAGCTGTCTGGCTCTAGATATAAATTTGGGAATCATCAGTGTATAGATGATGTTTAAAGCCAAGTAACTCGATGAGATCATCATGGGAGTGAGTGTAGCTAGAGGAAAGATGAAGTTCAAAGAGCATGTTTTATATGAGTTAGTACAAATGGCTTGATAGCTTCTGTATTAATCATGGCCACAAATATAATTAATAATGGGTACATTCAAATTATATGAAAACATCAACTGCTTTATGGTAGTAAAGATCTTTCACTTAGAATACTGGATATTCAAATGCATCTTTTCCGTAAACAAAGTGTTTAAAATTTTTATACTTTTCTATTGGAACACCTAAACTATAGGTGTAAGATTTGATTACCTTCAGTGTTGGATGCTTTGTAAAACCTAGGAGAACTGTGTCTTGGTTTGAAGTTGCCGGTAGAGGAAAAAGTTTTTTTAAAAATGAAAACATTCTTTAATTAGTTGATACTTTTCTACTTATGTTTTGCAAAATACCTTTTATTGCTAAATTAAAAAAATTTATACTTACATGAATTTAACTAAATGTGTTTGTGTCTATCTATGCATCTACTAATCAATTTATCAATAGATAGATACTCTTAAGTGTTTTGGTAGGAATTTCTGCAAACAAAAAACTACTTTGGAATGAGACTTCTTTCCCTGATGGTCATTAAACTTTTTCCTAAATTTAAAACCTATGGGCTTAGATATAAAACTAGCTGAGGAATTCTTCATCAAATAGGAGCTTGAATTTAGACTCCATATTAGCTACAAATGTGAAAGTATCATTGATATTTTAATTGTGATTTAAAGGGCATGGTGGGTCATTTTTAACCTGCGAGCTCCAGGCCCTGAATATCTGGCCATTAATGATGAGTGGGAAACCTGACCTCTAAACACTTGGTTGCTTTCAATGTGATGCTGTCTGCTTCTGGTTTGCATGCCACTCCAATAAGAATTTGTGCAAGTTGGGCAGCCCAAGTGGCTCAGTGGTTTAGCACCGCCTTGGGCCCAGAGCCTGATCCTGGAGACCCCGGGTCGAGTCCCCATCGGGCTCCCTGCGTGGAGCCTGCTTCTCCCTCTGCCTGTATCTCCACCTCTCTGTTTCTCATGAATAAATAAATAATTAAATAAAATCTTAAAAAAAAATCGTGCAAGTTGGTTGGCCGCATGAGAAAGGGGCAGCACTGACAGAAATCTGCCCAAATTGCTGCTATTGTATTCTTTAGGACTAACAAATGTAAATGCTGTTCATTTTCAGTAGAGGCAAGAAATGACTCAGCATTCCTGACCGCCCCCCCCTCCCCCCCCAGATATTAGGATCTCTCTTTCGACCTTACTGCACTGAAAATGGATGTTAACTCTGCCTGGAGAGTGGGCATTCATAATTGTCAAATATTCTTTTTGGCTAGAGAGTTTTCTTTTGCTTTCCCACTAGGGCTCAGAAGAATGGAAGATGTTTTACTCACACTCTACAGTTTTATATGAAGCTTCACTCCTTATTGACTTCCCTTATAAGCCCCTATTATCTAGAAGAACTACATACTGTAACTCCCCTTCCTGGTATGTGAAAATTAGCTCTTCAGTTGACTGGTTTGTAAATCCTTCCTAATTAGCTAGTAGATATGATGTTGATCTTATGATCTGTCATTTCATTAATTCATTTATTATGTTTATTGCTGTGGAACAAATCACCCCATAATCTAGTGGCTTAAAACAATAAGCATTTTTTAACTCATAGTTTCTATGGGTCAGAAATTTGGAATCTGGATCAGGGTCTCTTAGGTTACATTCAGGTATTGGCCAAGGCTCTAGCTATCTGCAGGCTTGGCTGGGCTGAATTAGTGAGAGGAAATACCTAGTGCATAAGTATAAAGATTGATTTTTTTTATTGGACCATTGGACAATTCAACAATGGTAACAGGCAGGAAAGCAATGATGTTTGCTGATATAGGCATGTGGGAGATCTGTTGTTGAAGGATGTAGACATTGTTTTTTTTTTTTTTTTATTGCATCCAGTTTTTTTGCTCAGTAAAATAGGAAACAAGTCTATCAGCTGATGATAACAGTGTGAGGAGAGGTATTGAGAACTTGAGACAGTGTAAAATGTCAGCCTCCATGATTAAAAAAGTATATAGACTAGAGATATTTGGTATGAATGGTAGAGAGTCAAATATTTAAAGCAAGACCAATTGTCCTGGTTTGTGTTTTTCTCCACCATGTTTAGCATAGAGGAATGTTTGGAGCAGGCAGAAATTTGATTTAGATAAGATTATAGTTTTGGAAAGCAAGAGCAGTAAAACTGTAGAGAGGCAAGGGAGTCAATAATCATTGACAATGAAATTTAAGTTGGAAAAGAAGGGAAATAAGGATGTTGAAGGGATGAAAACCACTGAAAAGATGGTAGGATCAATGGCTTAGTAACATCAATGGTATGAAAGTATGGGGTACAGAATAGAGACAGAATAGGATGAAATGATAGGACGTGATGTCAGAGAGTAGGATGCATGCAATTGACACTAAAGAGAAGATGCAGTTATTGATAGAAACATAGAAGTCTAGGGTAATAACCATGGGATGGCTAGGTTGTTGTGACAACAACAAGGAGTCATGGGTGATGATATAATCTGATGACAGAAATCCTAAATGGGCAGTTTTTAGGAATGAGGAAGAATTGGAAAATTGTCTGAAAGCAGCAATAAGGAGCACCAAGGACATGTTCTCTACTTCTAGACCTAGTACTGTGAGAACCAGAGGAAACTAAACATCATTAAGGCAACTGCAGTAGTGGCAGTTTCCTCAATGGAGAGCCAGGTTTCTCTTAATGCGTGAAGGGGAAAAAATGCATTCAGAAGGTAGTTGGAGGATTGACATAGGGGATTTTGCTGATGGCTGACTGAGTTTTGGAGGATAGAATGGAAGAATTTCAGAACTTGGGGAGAAATGGGAAAAGGGGACAGAATAGGTTCACAGAGGCTCACAGGGATTCAATTGCGGGCGTTACAGGCAGCCTGGGAGTGTAGGGGTGGCCTGACATGGAGTAGGATAAAGGGCATGATGAGGTCTGTCGCAGTGGGTCAAGGCTGATGATAGTGGTATGGCTGTGAGTGTTATAGAGGAAGAAAGGAAAGCTCTGGGGGAGGGGTGGGCTCTCTCAAGTTCTCATGGCCAGGAACCAATGAAGTTGGATTTCCATCCCGCTCTCCTCAGCTCCAAAATAAATGTCCTTTTTCTCTACACTCCTTATAAAGTGCAGACTAAGGTCTAGCCTGAGAAGTTGTTAGGAATGTGGACTCTGAGGCCTCACTCCACATCTGTTGAATTTGAATCTGCATTTTATGATGATTTCCAGGTGCTTTCATGCTCATGGTAGAGTTTCAGCAGTACTGCTCTACACTGCATATTTTTCGTCCTTTTAACAATTAGTTGTTTCATGTCTAGTCAATGATACTTCATGGATTAAAAAAAGGAATAGGAATTTTTGCAATGAAAGCTTTCTGAAATTTTTAGACTGCACAGTTTCAAAATAAAGGTGTGCAAAAATTGGAAATGGGTACATGATTAAAAAATCCTTGTCATATTTAGTTATCTGGCAGATGAGTAATCGGATATACTGTATTATTTTCCAAAGTTTTAGGGCCATGTGAGGAGAAACCTCTGATGCATTTGAGGTTAAATTCTTCCTGGTTGGAATCCGATTATGTCACTAGTCTGATTAATAAGTAAACCAGAACTATTAGGAAAAGGAAAGGGGAGGGGTAAAAATGAGTGTTTATTCTCTTCAGTTATTATGAATCTAAGCTCTGTTGCTTGTACCAAAGAAAGGAATTATTTGTATTTATTCTTATGGCTAAGTTGCTAGCAATAAATTATGAAAAGAAAAAAAATAACCATGTGGGATAATTGAGTGAAAAACAAATGTCAGTAAGTGTAAACAGAATAGATTCCACTAAACCTATTTGCAAAAATGTCAGAGGAGTTGAGTTGTTTTCCCTCACAATATTTGTGCTGGAATAAAGGGACTGAAGTTTAATTAAATTTCTCCATAGAGACTGGGTATTCCAGTAGATGTCACTTTGAGATTTTGCTCAATGAAGGACTGAATTCTGATTAAGTGAAGCTACATTTGTTCTCAGTAGTGGAGCACTGACGATCAACACCTTTTTTCTCCAGGTCTTCCATGCTACTGAGAAACACTTGCCATGGAACCAGAACTCCAGAGGCTGAATCTAGTTTTGCTTTATTCACTAACCAGGTGTGTGACCTTGAGCAAGTCCCTTAAGACCTCTAGCATATTAAGTATTGGAGACATTGCTTTGCCTGTGACATACGTTCAACAGTCAGTTCTAAAAGGCTTCTGGCTCTAAAAGCCTCTAGTTTTGTTGTATCATGTTGTATGGTACATAAATAGATAGCCAGTAAAATTTAGCAAAAGGAAGAGGAACTTGGGGAATTTTGAAAACTAACAAACATTTTGCTGGGCTGGAGTCATCAGGTAACTGCACATTATTCTGGAATGAGAAATTCAAATGAGTAGTATGTTTGTCTACACTTTTAAGTCTTAGGCTTTCTTTACCTTCAATATTTAATTTATTAGGCTTAATAATGCAAGTAGTACTGACCTTTCTTGATTTGGGTCATATTTCCCAGCTATTTGAGAACAACAGATAAAAGAATATCTTTTGTATATACTATCATTTTCTTCTTTTTCTAGGGGATCTAAGATTTGGGGGAACATGTTAGACATAATATTTTTTTCTTAAGGACATCAAACTCAGATATAGAATTGGAGGGAACAGTAGGCATCCAGCTATTTAGAATTATTATTTAAAAAAAATTTCACCACTAGTAATGCCTCGAAAGCAAGTTAATTTTTGTTTTGCTTATGATATACATTTTATATGGGAGGATAGACTTGTGCATGAGAGAGAGTTGTAATCTACTGTTTGTTGATCAAATAATCAAGAATTCCTCCTCACAAAGTAATCAAAGTGTTTTTTTTTCTTCAGGCAGGTGTGAAATTACCTTTTGTTTAGTGGAGAAATAAATTGGAACCAGAAAGAATCTCTGTTTAATAAGAGCTTTTTTGGTATGTCCATTCAGCTGCCATGTCACGTAAGCTAATAGCTGGGTTTGTGAGGTTCAGAAAACAAGGATATCATGAGCAAAAGTGTAATGAAAAGAATACTTCTGGACATTAAAAACTTTTAGTTTTAAGGTTTGCCAGCAGGATCTTCTAAAACTGCAAATTACAGGATATTTGTGCTATAAACTATCATGATGTTTATACTTATGCCCATGTTTACTAAATATATGACAACAGTGGAGCTCAGTTAAAAACAGATTAACCACACAGGTACCAAAGAAATTACAATCAAATTACATAATTGATGACCTCAGTAAATCCAGGTTTGCTAAACCCACCTACATTTTTCTGGAGGTGGCATACCATTTTGGCTTCTATTGTTGTGAGATATAGTGGGCCATAGGTTTTAGGAAAAGTAGGGATACCTGGGTGGCTCAGGGATTAACTATATGCCTTGGGCTTAGGTCATGATCAGGCTGCTGGGATCGAGTCTCACATCAGGTTCCTCTCAGGGAGCCTGCTTCTCCCTCCACCTATGTCTCTGCCTCTTTCTCTGTGTGTCTCATGAAAAATAAATAAATAAAAATCTTAAAAAAAAGACTTTAGGAAAAGTGATAGTCACATATTAAATGAACCATATTCCAATTGTTCAAATATGGTACCTGTGGTGGTGGGGATTAAAATGGTAAATTACTTTGGCCTCATAGCCAAAACATCTGTCGTTCCTTTGTATGTTTGCCTGTTTTTCCTATATTCCTGCAGAAACTTTTATCTGAGGTTAAAATCAAATTTTCCTCCACTGTAGCTTTCACTTCTGGTAGATAGTACTCTTAGAAGGGAAAATATCTAAGAAGGGTGTTTCCATTTGACTCTGATTGTGGTGAAGGTGGTAGGCATACCAGGAAGTTTGGTAAATTTATCTAGTGTTACTTTATTAACTGAATGCTTTACAATTACTCTTGCAATAAGAACTCTGTACATAATTCCTCTTCTCTGTTTCCTTTTATTTTACCTCCTGGTAATTTATAAACATATGGACAAATTTTGACTTAAAGTGAGAATTTAGCAAATTTGACTGTGGCAATGTCATTGAAGAGTAGAAGACTTTATGAAAAACATTGTAACAACAGTAGGAAAATCTTTCTTTTTAGCTGGTCACTGACTTACAGAAAAACTATTGTTAAGGACTCACATGTTAAAGAACAAATGAAACAAAACTAAAAAAAAATTCCTAATTATTATTATTATTTTTTATTTTAAGAAGAAAAAGTTAAGTTTTTTTTTATGATAGTCACTTTTAGGAGTCAGACTGGGTAAGAGGAAGAATTTTGTGGGGGAATTTTATAGTGGGAAGATCAGAGGGAATTTGGAGGGTCAGAGCTGATATTGCTCATACTACTATTTTTGGAAATGCTGACTTAGAATTCTTTCTTCCTTACTAAGTAGTATGGATTATTATTCAAAGTTTAAAGTGTTTCTTTGAAGAAAAACAGAATTTCCCCTAAGGAATTCTGGAAGTTTCTCTTATCCATAACTAAATAGCTAAAGTTATGAAATTTTATTTAGAAAGTGATTTTTTCCATACTTATCAGTTATTCTTTCCTTTACCATGTATTTGTTGGGCTAGTCACCAGACAAGAAATTGAAGATACAGTAATGAAGTAGGCATACACTTATTTTTAGGAATGCTGCAAAATAGAGTATTTAAGCCAGTGTTTCTCATTTGTATCTAATAACAGTATGCATAGACAATGATAGTGTTTGCAATGTACACTGGAATAATCTGCAGGGAATTTATGATGATAATAATAAAATATAGGGTAGTTTGAGAGAAAATCAATATTTAATTTACTAAAAATTCAGTATTTAATTGCATAAACATCTAGGTAAAATAATATGAAAAACTTTTATAAGATTTTTAAATTATGATCTCTTCAAATTCTTGGTAGTAATCACTGATGAGAAATTATTTGGTTAAACAACAGAGAATACTTTTTTATTGAGAGAGAGAGTGTGTGTGTGAGCAGGGAGGGGCAGAGGGAGAGAGAATTTCTGCGCTCCATGTCCACTGTGGATCCAGAGGCAGGGCTCAATCTCGTGACCCTATGTTCATGACCTGAGCCAAAATCAAGAGTCAGATGCTTAACTGACTGAGTTACCTAGGTACCCCAATAACAGAAAATACTTTTAAAACACATTTTTACTATTTAAAAATTTATACCAGTTGAAATTATTATCTGAGTCTGTGTATGAGTGATAGATGTAATGTTAAAGTATAATTAAGGAGATATAGAATGTAATCATTTTTCATATCAAATTTATTTTAAATAAAATATTTTATTAATTATTAATTAAATATTATTTAAATAAAAATATTTATTTTAAATAATATAATCAGTAGAAATACATAGGTAAAAGAGTTATCCTGTAACTTACTTGTGTACTGCTATGACAGCATATAAGTAACATCAAAGAGAAGTATCCAACATAAGTGAAGATTGGGGCCAGCCTCACTTTCAGCTTATCAGCCAGCCCTTTATAACTATAACCTTAGGCTGTTTGCTCTGCTTCATTGGTGTTTGGATCATGAACTCCTTCAGTAGCTCCTTGGGCTCTGTATCCATCCATGGTGGGCAGTGGTGGGCTAGCTATTGAAGCAGATATTCAGGTAATATAATATATTTGGCTTATATTTAGCATGTCATGGTATAACAGTGACTAGAGCTGGGTGTTGTCACTCTTGGTTTTTGCTGCCCATGATGACCAGGAGGCACACATTTAATCTTCATTCTATAGTAGCAGTCCTTTGAGGAACTTTAGGAAAAGATACTCTTGGCTAGAGGTGGTTGGCCCAGGAACTCTGACCACCCAGACTCTCCCCAGCTTATCTAAGATTAGCTGGTAAGAGCAATAGTCACAACACACCTGTGATTCATTTGTAGCACATTGCATGGGTACTTGCCACCAAATGCATTGTTTACTGATACAGGAGGAGAATTAAAAAGTGTTATGCTATGCAGTTGAAATTTAAGAAGCTACCTTTTTGGTATTTTGTAATTGAATGAATATTTGTATTTTTACAAGGTAAAAATAGGGTACAGCAAGTTCTTCCAAAATTTCATAGATTTGCAGTATATTAAGAGCTCATGCTTTTTGAAAAGAGGCAGAATGAAAGTATATCTTTGCATTGTTTTTTGTAAATCCAATGTTGTTTTTGTCAAGTCACCGAACTACCCTTCAGGCTGGTTAAGTTCTCACTATATGGAGGCCCATCAGCTGGGCAGTCCCTGACCTTTCATAAAAACAATTACAAAATATGTGTCATCTAATATCTACTCAAGGGAAATTGAAGAAGACATGAGTGACTATCCCTCTGGACCTAGTATAGGTTGTTAGCATTTAAGAATCTACTTTCAGAAGCTCAGTGTTTTAGGCTTCTCCAGAGAAACAGAATCAATAGGATGTATTGTCTCTATTTCTATCTCTATATTATCTGTCAAGAGATTTATTCTAAGAAATTGACTGATGTGATTGTGAAGGCTCACAAGTCCAAAATGGACAGAGTAGGCCAAGAGGTTGGATGCCCATAGAAGAGCTGATTTTTTAAAGGCCTTCCACTGTTTGGATAAGGTCCACCCACATTATAGAGGATATTCCATTTTACTCAAAATCTACTGATTGAAATGTTTTAGGTTATCTAAGAAATACTTTTCATGGCACCATACAGACATATTTCACCAAATATATTGGTGCTGTGGCCTAGCTAGGTTGACATAGAAAATTAACCATTACACTAGGATAGGTTCAGTTTTAGGGACATGGAGAAAGCCCAGGTTTAATCCAAACGTCAGCAGCTTTCTCTTAAATATGAACACCTAGATCTCATAGTTCCGGAAGAAAAAGGAGGGTTTTACTTTTCTCACATCTCTTCCCTAAGGTGAGCTTGTGCATAAATTTGGAATTTTGTTATGCCTTCTTACTGATCAAAACACTTAGCTAGTTAAGTGAGACACATCCCCTTTTCTAGTTACAGGAATCAGGACCACTACTTAGGTATTGCATTCAGACCTTTACTCTTAAATTGGGCAGATGTCAGCTGGGCAGAATAAACTAGGTAACATTTATAAAATACCACATGCCAATTTCAGTTTCCAGTACCTTACATCAGTGAAGTAATTTAATCCTCACAGAACTGTAGGAGTGAATCTAATTATCCCCATTGTACAGATGGAGAATTTGAAGCAGAAAAAGGCTCACTTGATCTCTCTCTCTCTCTCTTTTTCAAGATTTTATTTATTTATTCATGAGAGACACACAGAGAGGCAGAGACACAGGTAGAGGGAGAAGTAGGCTCCATGCAGGGAGCCTGGGACTCCACGATCGCGCCCTGGGCCAAAGAGAGGTGCTCAACTGCCGAGCCACCCAGGTGTCCCAAGGCTCAATAGATCTCTTAAGGCCACATAGATAGTGACAGAACCAGGAATAAGATTGAAAGAGCCTGGCTTTAGCGTCTGTTCCTAATTGTAATCATCCTGGGTGCTAAATGAAAGAAGCAAGCTGCAGAGTACCCAGCAAAGCCCTCAAACAGGGTGGTCCCAGGTCTTGGAGCCACATTAACAGAGAGTGAATATTGGCAGCATTTTTTTTTTCAGCACCGAATGGAGGGTAAACCCAAATAGGGCTCTACTGATAGATAGTGATTGTACTAGAAATATACACTGACTAACTTCATTAGCAGAGTCTTAGGTGATGGCTTTAATATATAAGCACTTTGGTTCTTTCAAATGACATGAAAGGACTGAAGTACACAGAAGAAGTCAAATAAATGGTCAGTGCAAAGACAGAAGGAGACTGATGTGCACCAGAACAGGACAGTGTCTATAAGAAATTTCACCAATTATTAGAGAGGAAATATTTGGAAATTTGTATTGGAGCCTTATTGCATATGAGTTGTAGTTTTACACAATGGACCTTTGAACAATGAGGGTATTAAGGCTCCAAGCACCCCAAACCCTCATTGCACAGTTAAAAATCCATGTGTAAGTTTTGACTCCCCAAATTATAATTAGGTTAATTATAATTATACTTCATTCAATACTGTAGGTTTAGTGATTATTCAATAATTCTCTTCATTTTCTTCACGAAATCTGAGTTGAAGGGTACTTTGAGCTATTGTACCTTGAGTTGCTCTTCTGGACTGGGAGACCGGACCCTACCTTGACTATCATGGTCAAGATTCTGGTGATAATGGTTAATCTGCCAGTCTTGGGGTCAGTCTTGTCCCCTTTCATGATACCACCTGGGTATGCTGTCTTAGGTCTGTGTTCTGGAAATTCATAGTGATTGGCTTCTCTCAGTTGAATGCAGTTAAGTGGCCCTCCACAGTGCCTAGCTCCTGGACATTGTGTCTTAACTCGGGGTGGAAATACAAATTTATATGCTCTTGAACAAACTACTGATGTCTGAAGTATGAGGAAGGCTGATTAGAACAAGAAGTAACAGCAAGAGCTGTTGAGCTGTTTGAATACATTGGCAGAAAAGATAAAAAAAGAAAACTTATCTGTAAAACTGATTATGTGGATAGTCTTCAGAATGATTTAGAGGCTTTGGAGTGATCAGGCCATCACAAGCTTGGCTGTGGTTATAAGATGTTCTCTCTCTTCTTTTACATTCCTGGCTGACATTCAAAATTCTGAGAGGTGGCAGTTAAGGCTTCACACAGCTGTCAGCATCTTTGTGGGCATCTGAGTGGGCATGGGGCCTGCACATGGCAGTGAGTCTGGCACAGGTCTTCCTCTCTACACTGGGGCTCTGGGTGAAGTATTGGCAAGGCCAGCCTCGGTATTCCGTGGGCTTGCATTGAGGAAATATCTTGACTTCCACCTAGTGGCAATTGCAAATGGGTCAATCATTCTTTCCTGTTGAGGGACATTTCAGACTAACAGCCTTTCCAAGCATGGGACTTGGGGACTTCCTAACTGCTTCCTATAAGGGCAGGCCTATTCTGAGTGCTAACAAAAAATATAACCTTGTTGGGTGCACCTTCAGAGAGAAACTTAATTTCACAGCAAGTATCAAAGGGATGTTCTCATCAAAGGGAAAATGAAAACTTAACTTTTAATAGTAAAGTTAGTTTATTATTAAAAGTCAAAACTGCATGTTTTCCAATAATTATGAGAAAGCAAATATATGATTAAATTCCTCTCTGTTCTCAAAATTACTGTTTTATTTGACACAGAGAATAATAATGCAACATTCTAGATTAATTTATATTATTTATCATTTTAAATCACTTGCATTCATGTACTAATGTTACTTCACTTTGGAAAACTAAGAAAATTAGAATACTGATTTATAGAACCTCTTCCTTATCTCTCATTATATTTTTTCCTAAAGATTTATATGTAAAATATACTCTTTGTCAATGATTAATGACAATTTAAGATACTTTTACTTCTTGGAAATTGTTTCAATTTTTTTTTTTAACTTAGAAAAATCAAACTTGGGCAGCCCGGGTGACTCAGCGGTTTAGCACTGCCTTCAGCCCAGGGCCGGATCCTGGAGACCTGGGATCGAGTCCCACATCGGGCTCCCTCCATGGCACCTGCTTTTCCCTCTGCCTGTGTCTCCGCCTCTCTCTCTCCCTCTCTTTGTGTCTGTCACGAATAAATAAATGAAATCTTAAAAAAAAAAATTCCCAAGCCTTTAAAAAGAAAAATCAAACCTTTATTCCATCTTTTGCTCAATACTTTGCAATCAATTTAATGTCCTCAAAATTTGGCTTCTATCATGCAATTTAATACTCTGATTTGATTCTGAATATAAAGATCCAGTATAATTTTAAAATACAGTAAAACTATAAATATTTGATTAAATTTTGTATCTATGAAATTCCTTTGTTAATGTTAAATCAATAAAACATTCTATAAAAATAAAAATATGATGTATTCCTAGTTTTAAATGTTTGCTATATACAAGAATATAGAATTGTAAAAATTAAATTCAAATTCTTTGGACACATGTATCAATATGATTATTAAAGCATAGAGTGTGGCTTTTTAAATGTGATGTTTTAAAGGCAGGGAGGGAAGATCTCACATCATCAGTTTTAGGTTAGATGGACTGGCCTTGGGCACAGAATGCAGCATCTTAGCTGCAGTTTTATCATCTGAAAAATGCACATGATAAAATACACATAACGTTTGTTGTGGTGATAAACTTATCTAATGTTTTTAAGCACCTAGTACAATGCTGAGAACATAAGTCTCAAAAAGACCTTTATTATTATGATGATACATAATAATAGTATTGTTTTCTCTTAATATTTACTTCTCAGCTAACCAATAATTCTGTCTTAGTTTTATACCAAGAAAAACATGTAGTATGTGACAGTGCAATAATCTTTTCATGTTTTTATCAACTTACTTAGAATTGTATTAATATTAATATTTCTCTTTTTTTGTCTATAAAAATGTAACTATGCAGCCATACCCATGTAGTTACATTTTTGTAGACAAAAAAACTAGTGTTTTTTTCTGGTTTATTTTATATTTTTCTTTTCCTGCTTCTTTAGATTTTATCAGAAATTTGAATCTTCTTAATAGGAATGAAGAAATATCTATGATATGTATGGACTAAATTCAATTAATATTCTCCAGTTAACTATTGATATTCTCAGTTAAACATTAATGCCTAATTAAGTAGTTGAAAATATTATACTTGGTTACATTATTAGCCTAAGTGGTATACACATCATTTATTGTTTAATCATAAATTTATGAAAAATGATTTTCATCTCCCAGTTTAAAATTTGAGTGATTAAATTAAATTTAGTGAAACACATTTGACCCTAAGTCTCCACTGAGAAAGGTTTTCTTAGGTAACTAAAATTACAAATTGTATCATCATTTCCATTGAGAAGCGTTATTTTCTCCCTCTTTTTATTGTCTTATGATTTTTAAAAGGTCTCAGCTTATTGAAATGTCTATAGTATTGAATATGATCAAGTAGGTCGTAGACTTACAGCTTTGGCTCAAGCAGATCCCATAAATTGGGGAAGAATTCTCATTGTTGATTTAAGTGGTTCTGATGACCAATGCCGAAATCATAGCAACTTGATTCTACTCATTTCAAAAAAATATATTTACACAGTGTTGTTGGAATACATAAAAGATGATATTTGTTTTTTCTGTTTTAGTCCTTAACAGCATCATTAGTAGCACAGCCCCCATTCACATTGCAGAACTAGTTATTCAGGGAACTCTGATTCAACAGATAGTGTGCTGTTAGGCTGCTCACTTCACTCCTTAACTTTTTCCTTTTTTATGAAGTATGCTCCATGTAGTCCCTGCATTCCTGGAGGTGAGGGTTCAGAAATCTGTTTATTTCACAAATAACAGAGTATAATGGGGTTCTTTCTGCTTTTTAACTCAGGGCCCAAATAATTATCATCTACTTGAAAAGACTAGATACAGATATAGATGTGAATATAATATAGAGATTGGTTTTGATGCTAGCAAAACTCATCTAAATGCAGTAAGGGAAAATAGTCTGGGGTTCTAGAATATAAAGTATAAAAGGAAAAGTAAAGATAAAAGTGGACCAAATTTTTCACTTTCATATTTTGAGTTTTAGTTGCTTGCATTATAATCTATTTCTAAAATATTACAAGGAAATATTGTATGTGTGTATATACATGTATTATATTTACATATCTCCCTCTCTCCATAACTATATAATCCATATCTATGTTTATGCATATGTATATTTGTATATAAGATTTTATTAACTTTGTAAGTTGAATATAAGACTACACTTGGGTTGGATTTATGTTATTACTGATAAATGAAAAAAAATGACCAGTTTGGTTGTATTATTCTTTTTCAGTAATAAAGCTGAGGTATCCTAAGTTATTTCTTCCAGTTTAGTTTTATAGTTTTGATATGGTGAAAAGGTAGACCAACTTCTTTCATTTCAGGAATTACATTTTACATATAAGTCTTTAGCAAGGGGATGTCTGGGTGGCTCAGCAGTTGAGTGTTTCTTTGGCTCAGGGCATGATCCCAGGATCCGGGATGGAGTCCCTCATCGGGCTCCTTGAGATAACCTGCTTCTCCCTTTGCTTGTGTCTCTGCCTCTGTGTGTGTGTGTGTCTTTCATGAATAAATAAATAAAATCTTAAAAAAATTTTTTAGCAAGTATTACCTTTTTTTGTACAAAGGAAATGAGAAAATTTTATTATATATTTTATATAAATTACATAAAAACCCTATAAAAACTTCTCATAGAAATTAAGAGCTCAGCATAAAAATATATTTGTCTTTCTGATTAACATTTATGCCTCAATACACTCAGTTTTCTAGAGAGTCTATTTATGATTGCAGTTTTCTTTATGGGCACAATAGTGATGGAGAAAAGAATAGAAAACTTGCACATTTAGTTAGTAAGCAATAAGATTTTGGTGTCCTACTCTTTTCACTTCCCCCAACCCTGATTAAAATGAATTTCACTAAACTAACTTATATTAAAAAAAATACATCCCCTACTATGCACAAGGTGTTAGATGACTCCAACCAACTCTGTAAAGGTATCCTTCTAGAGGATTGTACTCAGTCCTGGGTATCATACTTTCAACAATATATCAAATTATACTTCTTCTGGGGGAAAAGTCCACGAAGACAAGAGATTTAAAACCATTCCATGTAGGAAGAGTGAACAAAACTACTTAACTACTTAAGAGGAAAAGAAAAGGCTCAGGGGAATGGTTGGAGCTCTCTTCAACTATCACAGGGCTCTTTCCTGGAAAAGAGTTGAATTTGTTCTGCATAAACCTAAAAATGATCACAGAGCTCCTGGCTGACACTGTAATGGAAGGATTTAGTCTAGATATAAAGATGAATTTCTGGGACAGCTTGGGTGGCTCAGTGGCTTAGTGCCGCCTTCATCCCAGGGTGTGATACTGGAGACCGGGATAGAGTCCTGCATCAGGTTCCCTGTGTGGTGCCTGCTTCTCCCTCTGCCTGTGTCTCTGCCTTTCTCTCTCTCTCTCTGTGTCTCTCATGAATAAGCAAATAAAATATTTAAAAACAAAATAAAGATGAACTTCCCTATGGTCGGATCTGCTCAAAGAAAAAGATTGACAACTTGAGATGTAGTGAGTGAGCATAGCCTGGATAACCCCTTGACAAGGGGTGGCTCTTTCGTAAGGGGTGTGGTTGGATTAAATTACCTTCAATAGTCTTTTCAAACCTGAGATTCTATAATTTGTTTTAACCTTGTGTCAGATTTGTTCTAAAGAGCTGAGAGCTGGAACAGCTACTGTCTTTACTTTTTTTAAAAAAAGAGATTTGTACGTTTATCATACATCAATACAGCAATCCCATAATTGTCTACATGAGAGGGATATTTAATATTTCATGCCAGGTATGATTCCTGTTGTTAAGAATCAGATTCATCTTGTTTTACTTATGCAATCTTTATATGGAAATATCTTCACAGAAGCCATTGCATTGTGTTCATAAAATTTCATTTGAGATTTTAATGGTCAAAATTTGTGGCCAGTGGTGGACTTGTATGCTTGTTTAAGTATGTAGATATTTAATATTGGTTGTCTGAATCACTCTATGTTACTCTCTTTGGTATGAAAGGTAATGCTTTGAAGGGCTGTCTTTTCTCTTACACCCTGATTCCACGAGTTGCTCGGCCTAATGAATAAATATGGTAATTTTCAGACGTGAGATTTGAAATCAGGTCTATCTGGAGATGTGTCTCACTCCTTGACATAAGAGGTCAAATGACTTAGATAGGCCTTTAGAGATTAAAAAAATCAGGATTTAGTGATATATTGGATTTGTTTGCTCCACATAATTCCTTCCAGATTCTTTTGTATTCTCACTATCTCTGACTTTAATAATGGGGTGGGGGGGGGGGGAGAGGAGAAAGAAAGAAGAGCTTCTGGCTTAAGGTATCTCTAATTTGCTTCAATGAAAGGTTGTAAAAATTTTTAAGAACTTAAATTATTAAGGAATTTGAGAAATTGGAAGGAGAAAAAAATAAAGTTGCTTCTAAAATTAGAAAATTAGAAAGAAAGTGTAAAGACTCTTTTCTCCTTTAGCCTTCCTTTAGAATTAACCCCTTTAGGGAATAACTCTGGAGCTAATGGTCTCCCACTGGTGGATCTTCATACATAGATATATTCGAGTAATACTCTCATCTGTCAAGAAACATTACAATGTGACAGGAAAAATTGTAAAATTTTATGTTTTATTAAATGTATTTACTCAATGTAACATTTTCTGTGCAAAACAGAACAAATCATAAGGAACTGTTTAGGGAAAATGGGAATAGACATCTTTTTAACGGAGAATGGCATATCATGAATGGCCTGTAGATGGAGCTCTTTGCAAAGTTTTTAAGTAGAGTATGAAGCCAGCATCTGAATATATGTGCTTGTTTGCAGCCTTTTAAAACTTACCTTTTCCCTTAAACTCTGTTTTATAATCTGTTTGAAATATAAGCTTAGACACTGTGTTTTTAAAATTCCAAAGAATTAAGGAAAATTATATAAAAGTTTTGATTTGGGGATCATATTACTGCAGATGGTAGCCTAATTTATATCTTAAAAGAACCCTTAGCAGTTGTCGTTATTTTGTTTTCCTGTGACTCTTCCATGGACTCATTTTTGGTCATAGTGATCATAGTTCATTGTATGATGTTCATGGTGGACATCTTACGTTAATTGCACTTGATACCTCTTTTTCCACGGCTATCATGTTTATCTTTCCTATTTATTTTCCTTTCAGATATGAGATGCCACATGCAGAAAAAAAAACCCCACATATCTTTCAGATGTATGTTAGCAATGCTTTAGAGCTGTTTTGTGATCCAAAGGAAATATTTTCTGTAGCAATCTGTTATCTAGTTTTTTTTTTAAATGAATATCTATATCCCCTCCTTTAACATATTTATTGAAAGGAATTTATTGTCGCTCTTAGTATACACTTGCTAATCTTTTTGATGTCTTATATTTCTTCATTTTTCACATTTATACATAGATGTTTTATAGCCCTAGGATTATTTTAGAAATGGAGCTTTGTTTTTCTGTAATATTTTAGTATGGATAGGGACACATTCACTTTTTAAAATCTTGCTAACTTAGGATTCAGTGTGAAGTCTATGAGAAAAAGTTTTCAGTATTTTCTCTATTTCTTTGTGTTTTAGTCAAGCTGCCTACTGAACATTGTCTGAGATAACTCAGTTAATCATAATCATGTCTGATTATATTTCATTCTAAAATTTTAGGTCACAAAGTTTGAAGTCATTCTAAACCACAGGTGAGATAGTCTCCAATGTGAATAAAACATATTTTGTCAGATCTATTCCTTAATTCATTGTTATGTGATGGTTTAATTAAGATGTTTAATCAAGCTTCAGAGATGAATGGTAAGAATCTCGTCCACTTTCTTGCTCACTTTTTAAAAAATTGAGTTATAAAGAGCACTGCATAAAAAACTGGAAAATATCATCTTTACTCCATTTAATTGTAAACTGAAATCCTAAAGTTTTACTGTCTCAAAACAAAAATTAAAATGTATGCAAATCTCAGGTGGCATATTTTGGTGTAGCTAATAAACATTACTGTATTTGTTTATATGTTTTTAACTACACACACATATGTATACATATGTTAAGGATGAAGTTTGGCCAGAATATTGGGATGACTTAAAAAAAATGAAAGAACAATGAATGTATAGGACACCTGGGTGGCTCAGTGGTTGAACGTCTACCTTTGGCTCAGGGCAAAGGATCCAGTTCAGGGATCGAGTCCTACATCAGGATCCCTGTGAGGAGCCTGCTTCTCCCTCTGACTATATCTCTGCCTCTCTCTGTGTCTCTCATGAATAAATAAATAAAATCTTTTTTTAAAAAAGAACAATGAATGTCTGTTTACAGTTTAGTGAAAAAATGTTAAAAATACCCATGAATGGTAGTAACAAATTTGTTTTTTCTTTCTTTAAAAAAATGTAAAAAAAATGGTTGCAGTTATACAATGGGTCTTTTGAAATATGGAATTTTTATAGCCTAATACAGAGTTTTGAATATCCTTTTAAAATATCATAATAATTATTGGTCTTTTATTATATAGAAACTCCACTATATTAATAGTTTGCTTTGTATGAGCTAGATCTTTAGGGAACATCAACTTACCACCTTTTCTTTTTTTTTTAATTTTTACTTATTCATGAGAGACAAAAACAAAGGCAGAGGAAGAAATAGGCTCCCTGTGGAGAGCCTGGTGTGGGGACTAGATCTTAGGACCCGGGGATCATGCCCTGAGCTGAAGGCAGATGCTCAATTACTGAACCACCAGGTGCCCCACTACCTTTTCTTGAGAAGTTTGTGGATGTACCAAAGTCTGATGGCCTTGGTTATATTAGTACTTTCACATAATGTGTTAATCTGGCATTATCATTTTAAACTGAGATTGAATCTATTTGCTTTAGTTTGGATGTTGACCAGCAGGAAATGTAGACCTTTGTAAGTAATCTCTCTCTTTCTCCTAGCAGAAACTCTTCAAGAAACTTTGCTGAACTTCCAGTATCTCCCCATCCCTAGCAACTCTTGACTAAGCACCCTTCAATTGCTCCTTAACTTTTCCATTACATTTATAACGCTATATTATCATCACCTTGCTCTCTTCCCTTTCTCCTTAATAGATTAAGAACAAGAATATGGCTTATATTATTACAAAGATTAACTCAGTGAATAGATATTTTGGCATGTGATAATTATTAATGAATACATCAGGATTTTATAGCATCTGGCTGAATACACATGGTCTCCTTCAAAACAACAAGCCCACTAATAATGAGACCATTATTCTTGCAAATACCATTTCTATACACTTCCATTTATATTGTGAATTTAGAAACTTGAATCTTTTTTTCCCTGAAATTAGCAATAGTATCAGTTTGAGAGTCTTTTATCTGTAACTTGACTTTCAGCAACTTAAAATGAATAGTTATTTTCTTTCATGGTGGTATACTTTTACATTCTTTTGATATTATGTTTAGAATATGATATTAAAAATTATTAATGTTTTAAAAAGGTAAATTTCTTGTTGTATTAATTTGTCAACATAATATTGTCCTGAATAGTTATTTCTAGATGAGATTTGGAGGGATACAAAGAGTGGCATCGTCATAGTAGTCTATGAATGAAATAGACTGTAAAACTGTCCATTTGATTTAATGCTTTAAAGTAATGTGAATTGTTTTCTTGACACTGTAATAAAATCATCTGAAATCCATTAAAATCCACTTGGAGCCCATGAAATTCAGAAGACAGAGAAATCATTTAATTCCCTTATGGCATAATGGAAGAAATGAAAATCTTACATGGTACTAGTGATTAAAATCCCAGCTCAGTAGTCTTTTCAGCCATTTGGTCTCTTCTTCGTTTACTCCTACCTTTGTAGATGAGACCCTTGATATTTCGGTTTAATTCCCAATGGCTTTAACATGATCCCAAATACCATGGAAAAATGCCCCATCCATTGCTACATTGATTTTTCTTAGTCACTTATTTGCATGTTTAAGAGATTATCTAAGGAACTTAGAAAGGTGTTTTTCCCTTCCTCTCAAAATCTACTATTTAAGAGCCCTATGAACATGTTAAATTACTTCCTTTACCACCTTGCCACATCCTCTTTCAAACCTTTTTTGTCTTGAGTTTTGCGGTCTGTTTGAGACTGATGAATAAGAACTATTCATAGATCTCTCACTAACCCAGCAGATTAAGAGTCTCTCTGGGTATTTCCAGTGCTAAAAAATTAGACTGACTAGTATAATACTTAATTAATTTTTGTACTTAATTTTTTTGAATAAAAAATTATATATGATATATATATAAATATATAACATACACATACAACCAGAAAGCTATAATGTCTTTGAACACTATATTTTCTTTTTTAAAAAAGTTAAAAACAAAATTTACTTTATTTTGGTAGGATTTAAGGTAACATAGGAGAAAAAAATCATTAGCAAAGCATAAACTACAAAGACACAAACTGAAAAAGATCGACTTATGGTTTGTTATGCAGAAAAAAAAGGTTTGCAGGGAACAGTGGCTATAATTAGAATTTAAGTGAACACTCTTGTTACTAAAATGAGCTATACGCATTTTTACAGGAAAACAGGGTTGGGTTTTAAAAATAATCTAAATCAGAGTTAACTCATAGTGGATTGTGGTCAGGCAAGGAAAAACAGCACAACTAATTAAAACAGAAAAACAATGATATCATGCATCTCTTTGGTTCTTTATTTTGGATGTTAGGGTATGAGGAGAGGCAGCTTGATAAGAAGAATGTGGTGATGTTGGCAACTTGAGGCAATTTTGAGCATTTTAGATACTGATAGCATTAAAAAAAATCTAAATTCTATACTAAAGACATTTTTCCTTGTGGCAATTTTCCATTAATTCACCAACACTTTTCAACAGGAGTTAGAGTATTCCCTATAATTTATAAATCAAAGAAAATCTAAAATAAAATAGGAAACTGATTTTCCTAGGGTAAATGAACAAGAATAGGGAAAGAGAAGTGAAGTGGAGGTTAAAATATACATACCTTTAAAGGATATATATGCATGTATATAATATGTATGCTAAAAAATATATACATATATGCTTTTTATTGGTAATTTAGTAATGAATGAGAGTTCCTGTTGCTCCACATCCTTGCCAGCATTTGGTGGTGTCAGTGTTCTGGATCTTAACTATTCAAATAGATGTGTAGTGGTATCTCATTGTTTTAATTTGCATTTCTCTGATGACATAAGTTGTGGAGAATCGTTTTGTATGCTTATCACAAATTCTTAATTGCTCCAGTGAAATAGAAATAAACCCTAAGAAGTACTTCAGAAAGAGTGACTTTATGCCAATTATTATTTATTCACCATCTTAACAGATTTTAACAACTAAGTACATGTGATAAACATTGTAGAAGTACAGACATCTTTCTGAAGTCAGTCACAGAATTCTTTTTGTTTTAGTTGATGTATATCTCTGAAATTATAGTAGAATAATGAAAAACATTTCACTTTATATTCAAATATTATATATATTTGGCTCTTTATAGAGCAGGCTCTATATAAAGCAGGCTCTATATAAAACAGTGGAATTTAGCTATTTTATATTTTACATATATAGATATGTGATAAAATGATAGCAATTTAGAAATACTATGGAGTTGAATCTATCTTTCTAGAACTCTTTACCAATCCAGATAGAGAACATAGCATCTCAAAGGAAGATAACCAATTCCATTCTTTGTCATCTCTAATTATTGAAACAATTATTCTAATATTGAGTTAAAATTTGCCTTGCTGTATCTTATTCCTCTTCCATAGAGTTGAGTCAGTATTTAAAGGTGATTAAAAAAATAAAGGTGATTAAAAATAAAGGATGAATATGTCCCACCTTGTCTTTCCCTAATTTCTTTAATGATGCATGAATGATTAATTTATGGGTTTCAGTACCCTCTTTTACTCTTCTAATTGAGTCCATTTTGTCAAAATTTCTTAGGATTTATGATCTGATGAGTACAGAATAAAACAGGATTACTAGTCCCTGATCTGCACTTTATCTATACCAACATAGCCAAAGATTGCATTAGACTTTGAAACTACCTCACACTAATGGATCATAGTAAACCTATTATTAATTCAAGTTATTAGAATGGTTTTTAAATTGGTTGTTCTAATCTTGGACTTTAAATGCTGAAGTGTGGAACCCAAATAATTCATCAACCAATAAATGTTTATTGAGCACCTACTAAATGGTAGATTCTGCATAATATCCTGAGGATACATAATGGTATAGAAACAATTATTGCTCTTACAGAACTTAGATTCTCAGAGAAGAACAACACTATAAGAAATGAGCATGGAATCAATGCTACTTGGTTCAAAGATTAGAAGTAAAGTGGAGAAAGGCATCCATAGTTTACAAGAAGAATTCCATGTTAACTCTTTTTTTGCTACATTTTTTTCTCTTTGAAATATCAATTTCTTCCAGAAATTCCTTATCAATTAATTTATATTGTCACATAGTAAAATTTCATTCAATTGGAACATTTTTTTATTCCATTATTATTTTTATTATTGATACTCATACAAGATCCTCCTCCATTTATTTATTTATTTGTCTTTGTTTTTTAAGGATTTTGTATATTTGAATGACAGGGAAAGAGAGACAGACAGCCTGCACAAGCAGGGGGAGGGGTAGAGGAAGAAGCAGGCTCTCCAAAGATCCGGGAGCTCTATGCAGGACCTGATCCCAGGACCTTGGGATCATGACCTGAGCTGAAGGCAGTGGCTTAACTTTTTGAGCCACCAGGCACGCTCTTCTATTTAAATATTAATTACACTTTCATACTCTGCATAGGAACATTTCAGAATGCCCAGTACTTAACTTTCCTCTTCTCTAACCCTTCATTTATTTTCATTTTATAATGATTTTTTAAAGAAAAAAACTAATCTGAAAAGTTAGATAGATAAATATTTGTCTTTTTTTTTCTTTTTTTTTTTTTAGGAGATAATGAGAATTTGAAGACTCTAGAAAGAATAAACTAGAAGGATGTCAAGACAAAAAAAATATCCT
This sequence comes from Vulpes vulpes, assembly GCF_048418805.1. NCBI lineage: Eukaryota > Metazoa > Chordata > Mammalia > Carnivora > Canidae > Vulpes > Vulpes vulpes. The sequence goes on from NC_132783.1 coordinate 33,790,915, forward strand.
TTGTGAAAGGAAAGTATTTGATTTAAAGAATCTGGAAACATTTTTTTTTACTTCTTGCATTAGCATATCTTTCTAAAACAAAACGAAACAAAAAAAAGAAGGTATGGAACAAGTTTGAGCTATTAAATGTGCTTACATTGTCACTGAATTTGTTGGGTATTTATTTGTCCATAAATTCTACAAATAAAAAAAGATACGTCAAAATTTAATATGATTTAAATAATATTAACTAATAATTTATAATAATAATTTAATATTATTCAGATATTATAGATGTGAATAATATTAAGTGACCAATTATTATTTTCTAAATGACCAATTATGATATCAAACTAATGAGCACCATAATCCATCAGAATTTTTTATAGGGTCTCAACTTTTGCAGAAAGTGTTAAAATATGTTTGAATCTGAGTACAATTAGTAATACTTGATTTGTTTTGGAGATTCATACATTGAATGAAATGCAACTTTGATTTTGCAAAAAATACTGGCGTAGTTGGCCTCTAAAATTGCATATAGGATAGTGCATAGTCATTAATTCTTTTCTCTATTATTGAAATAGAAAATAAAGGGTAGGTAGGGTGAACCTATATCCTAGATTTGCTGGAATATACTGGTTTATACCTGTTGTAGGTTAGTGCCTGTTAAGTATTTCAGGACCCCCTTTGATTCAATGGTGTCTTTGTTTGGATAGAAATATATCTTCACTTTATTATTAGATCCAAGGGCTTAATTTTGTCTAGACAACTAAAGAAAAAACAATCATTTTTTTCCACAAAAATTTAAGCTAATGTATAATATTTTGAAAAAGTGGCAGAGATCACAAAATCAACCTGTAGTTCTTCAGTTATATTCTGACTCAACTAGTAATTGATTCCTAGGACAATATGAATATTCCACTTTTAATTTCTTAAATCAAAATACTTCTTTCAATTTGCTATGCTCTATGAAGCTTTGAAAGGCCCATCTCAGAGCTTCTAAATATGGATGATAAATATTTTTAAAATATTATTAATAGTCAACATTTTAATCAATGTATAGCATGAGCAAGCACTAAGAACTTTTTATGTTACTTTATTTGATCTTCAAAGCAAGAAGACGAGGGAGTATTATTATTATCCCTATTTTACAGCTGAGGAGGATGAAGCTTAGATTGTAATTGTTTTGTGTCATTTCTATCTTCTAGTTTACTGAAGAATTAAGTAAATAGACAAGTTCTAAATCAGCAAGATAAAAAAGGTACATCTCAGCTTCTTATTGGTGAATATAATATTAATATTTGCTTCCTGACTCTCATTAAATGTTTAATTACTTCTGAGATATTACGTTGTTATACAGGGAATATTGCCGACAGAAGATGTAGTCTCTGCATTCCTTGAGTTTTTTAAATTTTATTCTGGATTCAAGCCACATCATTGGACATACATATATGGATAGTATTGCTTTGGTGCATTATGAATATGCTTTCTTTCAATGAGGTTCTCTATTATTCCCTGGGTTTACCTTTAAGGGAAAATGAGAAGGTGCCATATTTTTTTGCTGTTTGTTTGTTTTTGTTTTTTAGACTACTTTTTGTTCTTTCTCATAAAGTCCACCAGAGGAAAAGCCATCTTTTTTTGAGTTGTTGATATGCCTTTTAGTTTATGGGCAATGTGGATTTTGTTTCGGATTATGTTATTTTCTTTCTTTGGTTCCCAGAAAATCAGAGCCAAACTTATGATTCACTTTTTGTATCAAACAGAATTTTCAATGCACATTTCTTGGGCCAACTTTAACTCTGGTTTCCTTTTCTTTCTCTATCGTTACTGGAAAGAACATGGATCTAGAATCAGACCACCTGGGTTCATCCTCAATTTTGGAACTTTGGGCAAATTCATTAGCCTCTCATAGTCTCAGTTTCTCATCTATAACAAATGAGCATTTTAACAATAGATTGATTCCATAAGGTTGTTATGAGAAATAAAGATAATGCATGTGGAATTCTAACATGATCTGACATATAATATAGTGTGTGTGTTATTTTGCCATTACATTGCTCAATATCAATGAATCTACTCAAATCTTTTTAATACTGAGACTTAAATAAATGTTAAAATGTTGCCTCTTTCTGCATATGTAGCATGAAACTATAAACTTATGCTCTCACCAAATTTAACTCTTTCTCAAAATATATGTTGTACTAAGTCTACAATCACAAAATATAATATAGATTTTGTTTAGTCTATTTTGCTTATTTTCATAAAATATTTACAGAATTTAGGCAAAAAACAGAGAACTTGAGCGAATAAGTAGCTTTGAATGACATGTAATAGATACTCTGCAAACTTAGAGAAACTGATTACATAAATATAAACTTCTGACTGTGCCAGGATAGACAAGAAATCTATTAAATAAGTAAATATAAGTCTTATAAAAGGAAAAACACGTATCAAATAAATATGGATCTTTGCAGATACTTAACCTTTTGAAAGTTTTTGTTATGTTGTGTGGGAGGAAGAATTTGAGTTTCAACCACAGAAACAAGCATGTTCAGGCAACTGAACATATGCAGGAGTGGTTGGACAGGCCCCATTTCTGCAACATGTTCATGAAAGATGGGTTAATTAGGTTAATACTCTGGCCTATTAAAAAACCATTGAGGATAATTAGCTCTTGAGGGGACATTGTATTTAACATTTCCCTTTATTTCATCAAAATTCTACCAAGCTATAAAATAAGAAAACATTTTCAGTTGAAGCCTAGAACTAGTGTTAAATTACAGGGGATAAAAATTGTTTTCATTTTCAATTTGTCTGAGCCTCATTATTAAGAACATTTGCATTATACTTACAGATAGTTTTGTTTGTTTTTGGATTCTTAAGGTTTATCCTGACCTGTATTATTTTCACTTCTCTGACCATAAATACTAGAATTATAGTGGTCAGCCTCACTATTCTGGATATCATCCAGGTCCTGGCTTGGACTGTAGGACATGTCAATGGGAAGATCCAGGGGAGGTGATTTTAAGAGAAGGATCCTTCAAAGCCAGATCTTCAATTTACTGAAATATAGAAACAGATGACCAAGTTGCATAGTAAATGCTTGAGGATCACTTATTGTAAAGTATGGAAGGAGAGGGAGTGGATAGCTAGCAGAATTAGAGAGGTAGGATCCGTCTACCATTATATTAGAGAATAAAATTAGAGTGGAGGGAGAAGGGGACTGGAAAGAAAAAATGTATTTATTACTTCATATAAATGAGAGACAAGCTGGGGACTGTCTGGGAATAGGACCAAATCATATTCCTAGCAGTCCCAGGTCAAAAGCAAGTAATCACCCTGTAAGAGTTAATATCTTGGCTCAGTTAATTCATTCAGAAGTTGCATTCTCTGAGTTTAAATTAATTAAGGTCATCAATATGGCTTTTGTGCATAATCCTGAAATTCCTGGTTTGGTATCTGCCTGTAGAGTCAAATACATAATTAAGATGACTGGAATCCAATGGATTTACCTAGGCTACTAGGTAGTGGTAAGGTAAGAAGACAGCCCAAGAATACATGTGATTTCAATGCCTGGATTTAAAAGTGGTGTTATTATGCTGCTTTTATTCTTCCCCTGAAATACTTTATGATAATAAAGGCAAACATTTACTGAAAATCTATTATGTACTAGGCACTTTAATATCTTGTTTAGTTTAACCTACAGAAAAATGCTGTGATTTACTGTCTCCAACAAACAGATTAGAAAAGAGAGGGTCAGAGTTATTACCAGCCTTTTTCAGGTATTGCAACTACATGAAAGAATTTAATAAGATTTTTCATAGCTACATTTATGGAATTGAAGACATAGAATAGATTGTAATATAAATATTATAACTTGATCAAATGCTTACTTAAAACATAATGAATCTATCAAACTAATAAACACTTGCCTTACGGAGTTACTTCACAGAATGGTTCATAATTCAAATATTTTCACACAGTATAATTGAAATTTTCACATTGAGCAGTTGCATTAAAATTACCAGCAATATCTGAATATTAGTGGGAAATGGAGAGGTAATCTCTATTTTCAACTTGATGACTATCTTACATAAAAAATCTTATATCATAGCCCATATTTGAACACTTATCTATATAAAAATAGGAATGCATAGCTGTGTTCCTTACTGTTGCAATTAGAAAAAAAGACATAAACAGAATTGTCTATACTTTGAAAGATTTTATTAAACCAAATAAAGTTTTACCTTAAGAAAAATTTTAGCACCTTAAAGATGGGCTATTATATTAGAAATTTTCAAGAGGTAAATAGAATAAATGAACCAATGAATCAAATGAAATGTTGAGCGTTTTTATATTTGTGGAATACTATAAAGCAACAATCAGGTCTTATTTGGGGATATATATTATATATGTATATTTTGATCCATGGTTGACAAAGGACTTAACTTATTTTAATTAATTGTTATTTTCTTCATATTTAGGAAACATCAATGTGGTCTTTTGCTTTCTTTCCTGTATTAGTTATTAAATATGTATTTGCAGAATGAAAAAAAGGTTATTTGAAGAGGGACTAAACATTAGTAGTGACTACTACCTTTACATAAAGTTTTGATAGTATATGTATTTTAAATATTTTATTTATTTATTTATTTCAGAGAGAAAGAACATGGAGGGAGGGGGAGAGGAGTAGAGAGAGAGGGACAAGCACATTCTGTACTGAGTGTGGAGCCCAATGTGAGGCTCGATCTCACAACCCTGAGATCATGATCTGAGTTGAAATCAAGAGTTGGATGCTAAAAAAAAAAAAGTTGGATGCTTAACTGATTGAGCAACCCAGGCACTCTAGTTTTAATATATATTTTAAAGGAGGAGTTTTTTCTCTTAGTTTAAATTTTGGGCCTCATGTTATCACATACCACAAATTATAGAATAATACAAAAATACTTTTTGTTCCAAAAAATATTTTTGCAGTTTGTAGCTTAATAAATTAAAATTGTCTTCTCAACATGTCCTTATTTAGTGTCAGAAATTCCTGTTTGTGAACCAGCCAGGTTTGTCACTTTCTTTATATTTCTTGTCTCTTTGGGGTGGCATTTCACTGACTATCCATTCCTCTAATAAATTTAGGCCATTGTAGTCAATAAGGCAGTTAGTAATATCTGTTGATTTTTGTATTAGATTACATGGGATGTAGAAAGTAGTTTTTTTAGGCAATAAATTAATGAGCATAAAATCAAAGGGAGAATTAGTCAGTATGTATACTTGAAGTGGCAGTAAACATAAATTCGCTTACACAATTTATTATTGACTTCATGTGGTTTTATAAAAAAAGTAGAACAGTGATAAGACTTTTCTTGTGAAAGAATGTGAGAAATTTTTACATTATTTTCAGAATGAAAACACAATGTACAGATGTTCATGTAGAGTTGGCATCATGAAAAGCCAAAGTGATGTCTCAGCTAAAAGTTTTGGAGGGACAGAAATGCCTTGTAAAAACAGGGGAAGCTTGTCTACAGAGACTAGCTGGAAAATGGACCAGAGATACAGTATCATGTGAGGCCATGCAATGTAATGGCTGAGAAAAGGATTGTCAACTTTATTTCTGATTTTTCAGGTGGCATGCCTTCGTGTGACCAAGCTGTACAAGTTTTCATTTTCCTGATGTCTACAAAATTTTGTATTTTATTTTTATGAGTTTCATTTTCACTTGAGCTCATTTGAAAGAATTTCATTCGAATTATCTCTAATGGAAATTTTGGAGCGTCTATGTTTCAAATCAAGCACATCTTCCTCATGTAGAATATATATAATGAAATATTATTCAGCCGTAAAAACAATAAAATTTTGGCATTTACAATGACATAGATGGAGCTCAAGAGTATAATGCTAGGTGAAATAAATCAGTCAGAGAAAGACAAATACCATATGATTTTACTCATTTATGGAATTTAAGAAACCAAATAAGCAAAGGAAAAAAGAGAGAGAGAGATAAACTGAGAAACATACTCTTAACTATAGACAACAAACTGATGGTTACCAGAGGGGAAGTGAGCTGGGGAGATGAATGAAATAGGTGATGGGGAATAAGGAGTGCATTTGTCATGATGAGCACATGGTAATGTGTAGAGTTGCTGAATAATTATATTGTGCACTTGAAACTAATATAGCACTGTATGTTAATTATATTGGAATTAAAACACACATCTTTTTCTCCACTTGAGCTTCTCTGTTGCCAACATTCTTACAGTCACTCAGGTCACAGACCTGGTATGGTCTTTAACTCATTTTTCTCTTATTGCCTATAGTCAGTCCTGAAGGTGTGTGGTTGGTTCTAGCACCACAACCTAAGTGGTGATATTTCTCTTGATTTTTAAATTTATATCCTTCATTAACATCAAAATTCTTAGCTGATGTACAGATATCTCAAATGCATTTCTGCTTCTGTGACTTAGTGATTATTTTTTCCCATCCTTCTTTCTTTTTATTTAGATTTTCAATGCTATTTTATGTTTTTGCCTCAATAATGTATCCTTTCTTTGAATTCTTTTTTTCCAGATTTTATTTATTTGTTTATTTTAGAGAGAGAGAGTGCATGAGAGTGAGGGGAGGAATGGCGAGTGAGGGAAGGGAGGGGGAAAGAACCTCAAGCAGACTCCTATCTGAGCTTGGAGCCCTACTTTGGGCTCGATCTCACAACCCTGAGATCATGACCTGAGTGGAAACAGAGTGGGCCACTTAACTGACTGAGCCAACCAGGCACCCCACTTTTCTTTGAATTCTTAATGAACTTGTTTGGAATCTTGTAATTAACAACTTTAAGATGAGATCTCTTCAGAGTAAAGATACAATTATTAATTCAATTCAGTTCAACAACTTTTATTGAGCACCAGCTATTTGCCAGGCATTGTGCTAGTTGCTGACATATGGGGTACAATGATTTATTCATTAATTCAATAAATATAGAATTCTCTAAATATGCCAAGTCCTATTTTAGGTACTAGTTCCTGCCGTCATGGAGCTTATATTCCAGTTGAGATAAGTAATTCCATTGATGTTTCTTCATGCATGTTAATGATGCTTAGCCAGGTAAATTGCAAACACCTTACAAGGAAGAAACTGGTTGGTCTTCCTTATTTCTTGAATGCCTCCTCATTCATCTTAGGCATCCTTATTATGGAAACTCCTTCACCTAAATCCTCAGCCCTGTTATCTCTCTTTCCATGTTTTTCAGCAGCAATTCAGAAACTACAACTTTCATTACTATGCTGTGCCCTTTTTTCTAATCACTTTTTTCAACATCTGAAAACGAGTCTTCAAGTCCAAGTCCTACTCATCAGTCATTAAGATCTGACATGCCTAAACACAAACTCATGTTCTCCCACCACCATTTCCTCCTTCAGTCTTATTCATGTGGCGCCATCTCCTCAGTCCCCTATGCTTGAAACCATCCAGTCATCTTTGACTCATCATTTCTCTGCTCCAGTCCTTGCATCTAATTAGTCATGAAATTATGTTGATTCTTCCTTCTAATTGTTTTCTATATCCTTTTTTTTTCTGATTCATGATCATGCTGACCACTCCAGATTAGATCTTCATCATCATTTCATACTTGAACCATTAGATTAATTTTTTAACTTGCCCTTTACTGTCATCTTTTACTCCTTCCAGTCTCCTGCCATAGGACATTCTTTGAATATTTCCCTTTATTATCATTCTTCCTGTTTAAAATTCTATAAAGAAATCCCATTGCTTGTTACATCAAATGCAGTTTTTCTTTAATTTTCGGGCTCTATAACTCTGTCTTGATCTGTTTTTTCAGCTTTATTTTCTTCCACTCTCAATATGACTCTTTTCTAGTCAAGCTATTTTCACTCATGCTCTGCTCCTTTTCATGCTTTGTTCCAGAAGTAGTAGAGAATAAAGGTTAAGAGCTTGGCCTTGGGAATCAAGCAGATCAGGGCTGGAATCCAGTTCCTGCTTCTGTCCTTTCCCATCTCTGTAACCCAGGTGAATCCCTTAGTTTCCTAAGCCTCAGTTTCCTTATAGGAAGTACTTAATTCATTATGTATTATTATGAGGAGTAAATGAGATAATACAGATTAAATGCCCAGTATAGTACATTTTTCTTAGCTATTGTTTTCTCCGTCCTGGCATACATTTATTTCTCCTCTCCCTCCACCTACCCTAACTGGTCCACTTTTAAGATTCTGCTCAAAGCCTTCATCAATATGAAGCCTTAACCAACTTATGCTTTCTCTGAATTTCTAAAGAACAGATAGATTACATAAAAATTTGGAGGCTAAATTATATATGGAGAGGGTGAATATGAACTGGCATAAGGGATCCAAGAGGCCTAGAATCTAACTTACCTCTTCTTCCAATAGTTAGCTTAAGACCATAGGCATAATAATTCTGAATCTCAGTTTCTTCATCTTAACAATGAGAAGATTACTATTTTTTTCCATTTTATAAGATTGTTAGAGGATCAAATGCGTTTACCTCAGAAATTGTCCTGGATTATTACATGTACTTGTTTTTACTATTTATTGATTATTATGGGTTTTTTTAAGTTTTATTGAGGACAAATAAAATTGTAAAATATTTAAAATGTACATCATGATGATTTGATACATGTATGTATTGTGGAAAGATCTCCACCATCTAGTTAATTAACATATATATCACTTCAGGTATTTATCATTTTGTGTGTGTGTGAGGACATTTAAATACTACTCTTAGCAAATTTCAATTATACAATATCAACTACAGTCATCATGTTATACATTATATCCTCAAAACTTATTTATCTCATAGCTGGATGTTTGAACCTTTTTACCACCCTGCCCCTATTTCTCCCACCCCCAGCCCCTGACAACCACTTTTCTACTTTCAGCTTCTATGAGTTTGACTTTTTTTTTCTTTTTTCTTTTTTTAAAGATTCTGCATGTAAGTGATACCATGTGGTATTTTTTTTCCCTCTGTCTAGCTTATTTCTCTTAGGATCATGTCTTCAAGGTCCATCCATGTTGTTGCAAATGATAGGATTTTCTTCTTTCTTATGGCTGAATGATAGTCCATTGTCAGGATATTTTGGTAAAGGTTAGGCATTGATTTCTATAGCATTTATAGAACTTTGGGAAAATAGCTACATAAAAATTACACTTATTATAAGTGCTATTTAACAAATATATTTAATACAACACTAAAATAACTCATTATGAAGAAATTCAGTCTTCTAAATTTATTTTGTATTCATTATTATTATTATCACTATTATTTTGTCTAGGACTGTGAGAACTGCACTTCTAGAAAGGTTGGGGTTTAAAGCAAACATTTTAACAAACTTTTGGCATTCTCAGTGCTTAGTGATAATTCTAGATGATTATTATGCTGTATTGGCTTATTTTAAAGTTTTCATAGGAATAAAAACATTAAAAATAAACACTAATTAGTAAAATTTAATTTTTTTCTAACTTTTCCATATTCTTAAACTGTTTAGTTTTATTTTTAGTTTGCCTAAAGCCCATAGACTTCTGTCCAAAGGCGAAAATTATTGCTAAAATGGTCCAGTATGTAAGATTACCTCCATGTTGGCCCCACCCAGGCTAATTGGCATTATTGAAGGTGGGTAGAAGGAATGCTAGCCACAGGGAGGTGCCCATTTTCTATGATTCATATCTTGGAGCCACTGAGGTAAAATTTAGAGGGAATCCACTCCTATTTAAATGCCAGGTTCTTATTCCTAGACATTATTTTTTAGTACACAACTTTTTTTTTTTCTTCCAAATCTGGCCACACCTCTTGGGAAAACAGAAAACACCTCAAGCCTTCACAGGTTGCTTCTTCAGTCTTATTCATTCACAGTTTTTTTTTTTTTTAACTGCAAGCACAATGAAATAAGAAATAAGATGTACAATTCAAAGTAGTGTGAGCTCAGTTGTTTTTGTTTGCCTTCAGCTCTGGGAATTATTTTAGGGGAGCAAGGGCAGAAGGAGAGGGAGAGAGAGAATCTTAAGCAGGCGCCACAACCAGCAAGGACTGAGGCGGGGCTCAATCTCAGCCTTGAGATCATGATCTGAGCTGAAATCAAGCGTTGGATGCTTAATCTACTGAACCACCCAGGTGTGCCTCTGGGAATTCTGTAAATAAAAATATATGCAGTAGAGGTGAAGATTATTTTTTCAAAGAGACAATTTGGAATTTCTAGAAGTTCCTTCTTGCCCCTGCTGATACCTACCCCTCCCCATGTGTTGATACTTTTGGAAGAAATAATATTGCAAAATTAATGTAATCTATGAAGGAATGCTTTGGGTCTATAAAGCTTTCCAAACTGACCATGCAAAGCACATATGCTAAGTTAGCTTCTTTGGTGACTTAGAAGAACCAGTGTAATAACAATACTAATCGGCCAAACTTTCCCCTAGGATCTCTGATTAGAGTCCTTGAACAACAAAGCAAAACAGCATACGGGCAGAAAATAATTAGACTTAAAAGATGTCCTTTACATAGAATTTAAAACACTCTGGCTGTCACCTTTTTATGGAAAGATTTCCTTTTGTTTTGGTTTTCTTAAGTATGCTGATAAGAAAATCTTTTAATTTCTTTCTTTCTTCTTTCTTTCTTTCTTTCTTTCTTTCTTTCTTTCTTTCTTTCTCTCTTTCTTTCTCTCTTTCTTTCTTTCTTCTTTCCTCTTTTCACTGAAGATTTAGATTTGAGTGGAATTTGAAATGAAAATTTCTGTAAAGTGATATACTTACATTCTTCCTTTAGGGTCAACATATAAAATTTGCTAGTGGGATCTTTGAAAAGTAAGCCTTTCCTTTTCAACAGTTTTTCTTTTTTTTTCTCCTTTCCTGGGTAATTCTTCCTTGTTTTCCAATAAGAGGATGATGTCTGTGTCATTTTTCTGGTTTCTCTGTTTGCAAATTAGTGTTTAGTTTTCATATTATTTCTGTCAGCTTGTTTCAAAGTCAGATTTTCAAAACAGGTTCTTTGACTTAATGAATTTTACTGAAAATAATTATATTTAACAGCCCAAATCCATTAATACAACGAAATATAATAATTTGTTAGGAAGTATGGCTGCGATTTTTTTAAATGGCCATATTTCCTTGTGAATTTTGATAAACCAAGCAGTAAAAGGAAAAGCAAAAAACTCTGTAAGATTCCATTATCAAAACTATTTCTGTAACTTACAGTTCCCTTCCTTTTTTTCCTGCCTCAACTCAAAATTCATGGGTAAATATTTTCTTCTTCTCTTTTGACAAAAAACAAAAGACTAATATAGACCTTTTTAAGGATGGGAAATTTAAGGAATGCAGTGATTCAGGAGTAAACTAGGATGTAGGGTTAGCATGACGGTAATAAAGACAGTATTTTTCAGCATAGTCTCTGGAGTGAAGAGTGGAAGTTTCTTAAGTGTAGAGAGGAAAGTGAGAATCTAGAGATTAGATGAATCAATTCAATTATATAAATGAATTTGCAAATTTTAGTGACCTCCCATAGAATATTTCAAAAATTCATTTCTACAAGAGACCCACTGCAGAAAAAGAATATGAGCATCATTGATTGAGATCACTACTATTACACAAATTGTCTAAATTCTATGCAGTCTTAAGTAAAGTTAAATGAATAAATGTGATATTAGAATGTCTTCGTGTTGTGTTGGTTCATTCTCATTTTTTATGATAGATATGTCGTCTCTTCTCACTCCAGGTTCCTACTAATTTTTCCTCTTACATGTCTACAATTCAGAGCATATAACCAAGGAGAAAATGGAAGGACAACCCCAATATGAAGGGTGGAAAAGATTAAAACGCAAATGAAGGATATCAATTTTTTTTCAGTCTAGGCTGTGAATCTATATTGTATTTCATAAAACAGGAGAAGGTGTTGCAGGAAGGTTTTCCCCTGTTGCTGTGACAGGTCACCATTTCTAATCTGAAGGTCACAGCCAAGTTCCCTGTGTAGTAATTGCTTGATTTGACATCTATCTTGACCTTTATTTACTTTGGCCTTTCTGACTAGAGGTCACAAAAGCAAAAGAAGATAGGAGTCTTATAAATGCCTTGATGATGAAAAATGAGAATGGTATCCCTTTGGCCATATGTATGAATATATGTATAATGTGTTGGGGTGCTTTAACTCTTTGGTGCAATCCACAGTGGTAACACTTATAAATTTTTATCTGATTCTGGAGATGTATTTTGTAATGACTTTGGGGTGAAGATAATAGATATTAAAAATGACAAAATCTTGTTCAATCTAAATCTTGACCATAGGAAGTAGAATCAGATTGTCATGGATTAATTATTTTTTTATCTGCTCAGAATTCACAAGCACATAATTGAAGTGTCCCAAATAGAAAGTGTTACTTTCCAAATCCTCTAAAACAGGATTTTGATATATGCTTGTAACTGGATGCACATTATGGATAGGACTACGCATAGGAAATGTGATATCATGAACAGATGTTAAATTTCTCTTTCAGGTATTGTTAAGTATAGATCAGGAATCCCAAGTACAAAATATTACCTTTCCCCTAAAATAATGCCAGCAAATAGAATTCAGATATTTTTTTTCATGTAATCCATGTGTACATGGATACAAACTTGAAGGTGAAATGCAGCATTTTCTTTGCTAAACTTTTGTTCTAACCAAAGAATTTTACTAATATTCAACAAGAGAATTATTTAGAAAAACTGAATGCTATACCTGAGAGTTTATTTTAATGTAATTTTATGCTTCTAATATGAGATATTATTTCTAATGTCAGTAACAGTGGCCTGAGGAAAAAAATTTCTGATTTTCAATAATATTCAAATTTCTCTATGTCTATATCTTTGTAATGGTACAGCAGATGAATGTAATGATACAGTACACAAAAAAAAAAGGGATACTGTGATTGCCAAGGGACATGTATGGACATTTTTAGGAAAAAAGAATCAATCACTATTTAGCTGGGTTTTTCATAAGAATATATAAGATAAAATTTCTTAATAATATTTATAATTGGCTTTTGATGAAATTATCATTACTTTAATTCTTAGTGTCTGACACTGATGTTTTATTTTATACTATTTAGTGATCTAAAAGGGTAAGACGTCAAAGATATTATTTAAATATCTTTTATTGTCTAGTCTTCATAAAGTTATCACCATATACATTTATTTCATGATGTTTTTAAACTAATACATGTCTCTCAACTATAACTCTAAGAATAGGCACTATTGTTTGCTTACCATCGAATACTCACACTTAGTTTTTAGCACATAGTATACCTTCAGTACATACTCTTGAATAGCATGAAAACAAAATACTTGTAATGAATGAATTATCCTCTGAGACTACTGCAATTTTACCAAGGGATAAATGAGGTTAGTAGCAGGAGAAGAAAAGGAAAAGGCAAAAGTTTTAGAAGTTTAGAAGTTTTAACTTCTCTCAGTATAAAGAAATGGGACTTATTGTTTATGACCTCTCTTATTTTGGGCAAGTTGTAGAATGCTGTCTTATCCAGGGCTTTTATTCATTATAATTTAAACCCGTGTTTATGGAAAACAGGTTCTCAGAAACATGTAGCTCTGATTTGTAACTTTTGTCAATTTCTATGGTGCAAATACTTTCACCAAGGATGATTTCAAGATACCAAAGTGATGTCACCAAATGTAAAGTTGGAAAGAGATGTACAATCAGCTTTCTTTAGCGACAGCACATTATTGTGAGAACATGTCTTTGAAAATTGTGAAAATTGACTTTTTTCAGCTTCATTTCCTCCAATCCTCCACATGAAAATTTACTATCTAATAATACTGGACATCTGCTAGATTTACGTTTATGGTGAATGAGGAACATGGTCTGCCCAGATTCCTGCTAGGAAGGATCTGTTGCCCAGGTGCCTCCAGCACTTAGTCTTTTTCTGACTACCATAGCTTCAGAGTGCTAAGGTCATACCAAAGGTCACACCCCTCTGGGCATTTGGTATCTTTTGACAGAGCCAGGGAAGGATATAAAGTATGGCTCCAGAGCTCCCCAAGGTGTTGACAGAGGCTTGAACATCCTGTATCACAGTTAGTTTTCCCCTCTTCCTAAACCTGTTTCTTCCTGTTCTCTTCCACAAGTATTGATCCTAATAATATCTTGGACTTAGTGTCTACTTCAGAGAAACCAGATTTGACTGCACTTCTGTACTGTACTTCATCTTGCTCCATTACCTGAGAGAACTATCCCAACTTCCCTGTTGACCAGGCTCTTATCCAAAGTTAGCACAGGTACATCATCTTTTCCAGGAAATTTGTGAACAATTCTCAGATGGGCCAAATGGTTTCATAACACTCATCTCTAGGTTTCACAGAACCTTGGGCACATTATTATTTTTTTTCTTACCACCTTATGCCAATATATGTTTATTTATGTATCTCTAGACTATAAGTTCCTCAAGAATTTTCTTCTATATTTGTTTACCCCATGCCAAACACAATGATGACACATAGTATGCTCTCAGTAATTACATTTGCTGAACTAAATCAAATGATTTGCCTAAACTTATGCATTTCCCTTTGTGAGCTGATTATATAATAATTGGGAGATTCTGAATCCCTGTGCTGCTTAGGTGGTCTTGTAGAAAAGCAATGACAAACTCAACTCTTGAAAAGTTGGAAAGATCATTACCTGTACCACAGTGCTGGTCATCTTCTCTTGGTATGAAGGCAGTGACACTGACATAATTCTAACATAGGACAGAAATAAAAATTTCAAGGAGAACAGGTATGCCTCTTGAAAAAATACAAAGAGATGATATTTAGAAATATAATAGTCCTCTTTCCTGGTTCATATGTTTGTGTGAGAAGGAAAAATGAATACTTAAATATCATGTCTGTTTATAAGGGACTTAATTTCATTGTCTGATTAAAAAATATCTTCTCTAGAGTATATATGAAGTTTATAAAATAGTGTTTACTAATTTTGAAAGAAAGTAGACAGGTGTTTACTTTTAGATCACTGCTTGATCTGAAACAAACTTTTAAAAATATTTAACATAATTTTTGCAAAGGTAAAATCATACATAAGAAGAGAGACCAAGGGATAGTATAAAGTAGGGAGTAGAGATAAAGATATCTTATGCTGGAATATTTTAAAGCTTGTTCAAATGTTATAGTCTGTAGGTAGAAATAAGGTTTTTAAATGTGGCAATTAGATCATGATAAAATGGGGTAAAAATATATGTGAAGGCCATAAAGTTTTGTGTCCAGTTATGTGAAGCTTAATCAATAGAGCAGTATGACCAGGCTCCAGATATAATTAATTTTTGTAACACACTGGACTGTCTGTATTTTTGTGATTTTGTATTCTATATTCAGGTCATCCTCTGTATATGGAAATTATAAAATTGTAATGCTTTTTTACTTATTCTTCTGGATCAAGTTCTAGCAAAGCAACTGGAACATTGAAGTAAAGAGATCTAATTTTTGGCATGTGACTTACTAACTAGATGATTGAGAAAGATTCCCCTTGAGAGCAATTAAAGATCTAGAATTATATTATTTTGTAAGAACTGCTGTAACAAAGTGCCCAAAACTGAGTGGTTTAAATAACAGAAATGTATTGCCTTAGTTCTGGAGGCAAGTCTGAGATTGAGGTGTCAGCAGAGCTATGCTGCTTCTTCCACTAGGGAAGAATTATTTTTGGGATTTTTTTTCTAGGATCTGTCAATTCCTTGGTGTGTGGAAGCATAATTCCAATTTTCACATAGCGTTCACATAGCATTCTTCTTATGTGTATCTCCAAGTTTCCCCTTTTTACAAAAACACTAGTCGTATCAGTTTAGGTTCACTCTATTCCAGTATGACCTCATCTTAACTAATATCTGCAGTGACCCTATTTCCAAATAAGGCCTTATTCTGAGATATTAGTAGTTAGGACTTCAACATATGAATTTTGGAGGCACACAATTCAACCCATATCAAAAGCCAATACAATTTATGGCCAATTTTAAAAGAGATACCTCCCATTGTTGCTCATACTGTATTTTTTTTCCCTCTAAAATGCCACTGATTCAGAGAGAGCATACATTTATGGGATTCCATCAAATTAATATTGTAATTATGTTTTATTGACTCTTATGGTGAATAAATCTGTAAGAAGCTATGCTGAATGCTTGGCAGAAGGAAATAGTGTACCTGGCAGCCTGCAATACACAGTGTTTGGTCAGATATTAGCATTGCAGGCAATGTGATGTGTAAGACAAATTCACACTAACACTTATTTAATGTCCACATTTTCTAGTACTACTGTTTTACCTAGGTGATAGGAATATTTTTCTGGTGCTCCCAGAGTTGAGCTGTCTCTCTTCTAGAAGCAGTGTGAAACCAGGTTTAGAATATAGGCCTAGGAACCAGAGATTCATGTCTAGCCTCACATCACTTGATGCTCTTGGGAATATCACAACCTTCTCAAGGTTTGAACTTCCTTTTTTGTCAGAAAAGATTTTGAACTAGGTTTAAGTTTATACAGTTGTGCTCTTTGGAGCCTTATAACCTCCAGAGGTCTAGTGAAAGGAGCACAGAAGTAGAAGAAGCAAGACATTTCATATTCTGGCAGTTACTATCCTTTTAACTTTCAAGCAATAGCTGTAGATTGTAAATTGTTCAGGTACCGGGGATCTGAGTATGATTTTGATCTAATGCTAAATGATGTATTGAAAATCACTAGACTAGCTTCCATGTTTCCTTCATGTTCTGAAATTCTATGTCACTATCATTTGAATAGATTATTATTTTTAAAATGTTTTATTTTTTTATTTTTTATTTTTAAAGATTTTATTTAATGTGAGAGTGAGACAGAGAGAGTGCAAACAGGGGAAGGGACTATAGGGGAAGAAAAGGCACAAGTAGAGTCCCCACTAAGTAAGGAACTCAATGCGAGGCTTGATCCCAGGACCCTGAGATCATGATTTGAGACAAAGTCAGATGCTTAACCAGCTGAGTTACCCACTTACCCCTTGAATAGATATTATTATAAACCAAGGCTACGTATCATGGCTTTAAAAAGAAAGAAAACCTTAAATGTCATTATATAGATATCTTTTGTTCTCAGATTTCCCAGTATATATTATAAAAATCATAGGTACATTAAACCTTATAGATTGCCTTTCTTTAGCACTATCATCATCATCTTTCATTTAATCCTATTCAATAAATAAATATTTTGTTATTATCAGCAATAAAAATCTGATGTATACTTATTATGTGCCAGATCTAGTCATGGATATTGGAATTAAAAGATGAAAGGTCCACCTCAAAGAGCCTTTAGTCTACTCAGCAAGGCAGACAAGTAACCAGAACATTATACGATCATGTGGTTATGCATTGGATATTATGGAGCTAAAAGGAAAAACATTTAGCCCAAACAGAGTAAGAGTTGGGAAGTAATCAAAGAAGTTTTTTTTTAAGAGTTTAATTTCAATTGGGGAGACATTAAAGGAAAAGGGAAAAAGGACAAAAGAACATTGTAAAAGAGAAGAGGTAGATCATCACTCCATCATCTCTTACACATGGAGATGACACGAGATGAGAAATTGGCAAAATTAGAGGGAACCTCAAAGCTCAACTTGATAACTACAATAGGTTCCTTGAGAGTTTTGGGCCAAGTGTTGTACCAAACAAGAGTTTATTCAGGGGATAAACAGAGGATGGGTGTATGATAAGATATGTCCTCTTAAAAGCTCATACTAATTGTGATATAGAGATTGGTTTAGAGATAGGTTACACTGTAAGTACAAATATCAGTTGAGAACTTTTATAATAGTCCAGGAAAGACATTGTGAGTGTCAGAACTAAGATATTGGAAGCATAACTGGAGAAAACCTAGATTTGAAAGATAGTAAGTAGAAGAAAGGAAAGGCATGGTGATTGGATATGAAAAAAGAGAAAAAGAAAGAGTTAAGTTATTCCTGTGTTCAGATTTTTGCAGGTGAATGGATGTTATGGTGACATCCACAGGAGTAAAGGATATCACAATAAGGGCACATTTTGGGAGATGGTTGGAAAGATATGCATTTAGTTATAGATGTATATTGACCTAAAGGTAGGGTGACCATATAAACTATTGTCCAACTCGGACACTCCTGTAAATGAATATAATATTTAAGCCATATAACTACTAATAATGTTTAAGTCATATTAAAACTATGCTGCAGTTTAAGGTGGAACAGTTACGGAGAGTTGGATATATGACAAGAAGCATTATGTGGTAGAAGAGCCCAAATTTCAGAGTCACTTGGAACTACATTTGAATCCTGTTTCTGTTCTTAGACTGTGTTTTGAGGATATAGTTTAACTTCTATGAGCTTCAAGCTCTCTTCATTGTTTGTTAGTATGAAGGGTAAAATATCCGTCTCATAGGGTTTCTAGAGCATCAAATGAAGAACTTAGGTGAGCACATACTTGACATTCAATGAATAGTAGTTATTATTATATAAATTCAAAAGACAGACAAGGACTAGAAACTCTTGAATAGCCAGTGTCTTTACATAGGTTTGAAAAAAAAATAGAGGAATACATCAGATACATCAAAGGAAATGTTGTAGGCAATCTAAAGTATGCTTATCATGTTCATGTTTTAAATCCTATCCAATCCTTGAAAGCCAAGGATTACTTTGATTTTTATTGAAACTATTATTGGATATATAGGTATAACAATGAAGATTACTCAAGATATGAGTATGCTGCCATTCAACTTTGAAGACAAAATTTTAATCATGGAAATGCTAGCAAATTCAAGGAATGATGCAAAACATACTTCTTCATAAATAAATGAAGAACTGATTTTTAAAAAAGATTTTATTTATTTGATAGGGGGAGAGAGAGAGAGAGAGAGAGAGAGAGAGCGCAAGCATGAGCAGAGGGGAGAGGCAGAGGGAGAAGCAGACCTCCTGCTGAGCAGGGAGCCCAATTGGGGCTCAATACCAGGACCCCAGGATCATGACTTGAGCCCAAAGCAGATGCTTAACCAACTGAGCCACCCAGGAATCCCTAAAGAACTGATTTTGGATGAAATTATTTAGCTATGAATTCTGCTTCCAAAACTTAATTTCATGTTTCCCTAAAATTGTGTGCAACTAAGACTGATTCCCTGAATTAAAACTTGGCATAGGGAAGTGAAAACTTTGGATGCTGTTTAACCACCTCATGGGGTATTTTTCCATCTTTGCTGTGTCATCTTTTAATTTTACTATCATATAAAATTAGACAATTTTAGTAATAATACTGCCTTTCAGTGAATAAGGCTTTCTTCTTCTTCTTCTTTTTTTTTCAATCACATCATATAATTAAGAACCATTAACTACTGTTACGGGATTTGGTTAAGTCATCTTTAAGTTCATGAAAACAAAATGAATGGCCTTTCATAATCTTAAAACAGAGTCATAGACTTTGGCAGGCAGTGAGAAGCTACTGTCGGCAGTTCTCCTACAGTATTATTGCATCGCGGGTTCTTAATCACAAATGTTTTGAAGACCTTATCAGTGTTTTTATATAAACTTACTAAAAGGTTTTGGGTTTGCAAAGCAACATTAGCTAGTTATAACAAGCTATTCATTGTTAAAAATCACATTCTAGGGAGATGTTGTACTTTTAGTAGTGACAATTTGTGTATTTTAAGAATGAATGCAGTATTAACTAAGCAGAAATTAAAATCTAAATACAATTTTAAAGGCAGTATTTAGAACTATGCTTAGTTTTGGGCTTTTTTTTTTTTTTTTGGAATGAAATAAAAGAGGGCTTAGTTGTTTCATGAGGCATGATAGACCTTTTTCCTGCAATTGCAAAAAATATTTTCTAAAAATTTCTTCTACGTCTCTATTACCAGTATCTCCTCAACTTTGTTAAAGGAGATGATTTCTATCTAATTGTACCACAGTATTGTGATAATATGCTTAATTTTAGGTTGTTGAATATAGTAATTATTGAGACAATGTATTTTGTTTTAGTATGACTTAATGGGAAGAATTGGTCAAATGTTGAGATGGGTCCAGAGAATATTTATGATGATTCAAACCACTGAGTAAAATTTTGAGGACGTCCAATCATTGGTGTCTCCTCTACTAGTCTTTAAAAATACAAAACAGTTTAGATTACTTCATAGGCCATGGGCAAGTCTAATCTTGGTGGGAAGCAAAAGTATGGAGACAAATGCTATCAGTGAAACAAAGAATCAGTTGCCAAATCAAGGGGCAAGTACAGTTATTTGTCACTTAAAAGAATAGAAATCATAACTTGGCATGTGAGCCCTATCTAGTTCAAAGAATAAGAGGTTTGTACAATTTTCCTAAGGAAGCAAATAAATTCTATATGCAGGCATTCAAACAGCTTCAAGGTGATATTTATAAGATATTTATCTTATCCCTTTCAAAGTATCTGTTAAGGGAAAAGAAACTCTTTTTTTTAAAGATTTATTTATTTATTTGAGGGAGATGAAGAAAAAGAGAGAGAGAGGGCACTTAAATTGGGGGAGGGGTAGAGGGAGAGAATCTTCAAGCAGACTCCCCATTGAGTGGGAAGCCTGCCATAGGACTTGATCCTACAACCCACGAGATCATGACCTGAACCAAAACCAAGAGTCAGACACTTAACCAACTGAGCCACTCAGGGACCCTGGAAAAAGAAACTTAAACAGAGATGTTTCAGATCCTTAAAAATGCCATCTTCTTTCTAATAGATGCTTGGATGTACCGTGGGTTCCTCATGAGTAACAGATCCCAAACTGGATTCATTGGCTTTCGCCTTCATCTTCCTAGGCTTGTGTCTCTCCTAATCAGGCTTGACTTTTCCATCCAAACCCAAATCTGATAAATACATGAGTCCTGTTAGTTCTAACTCTGTGTAATATTTTAGACTCTCTCTTTATACTCACTACTCTTGCTTTTGGTGGGACCTTTCAAAAAAACCTCTCTCTTCTGGATTTTAAAAATATCTCCTGATATTATTCTTCCAGCTTAATCTTCTCCAGCGCATCCTTCATATCCCGGCCAGAATTCTTCTTCCAAAATGTATATGTATTATGTAGCTTTTATCATTAAGACCCTTCACTCATGCTCCATTGACCAGAGGATAATCTAAAAACCTTAGCAAGATATGTGAAGCCCTCCATGAAGTGGTTCTACCCATGCCCTTTGATGATCTCATCTACAACCTGTTCCCTAGCAATACGCATCCTACTAATTGGAACATCAATAATTTACTATGTTGTTTTGTACCTCCATGCTTTTGCCTATGATGGTCCTTCTGCCTAGAATACCTTCTCTCTCTTTTCCATCTTTTTCTATTCTTGTTAGTCTCCATTGCTTATCTGGCAAAATCACATCCATTCTTTAAAATTCATTCTTTGAAATTTAAACTTCTTTGCGAAGTTTCCCTTGAACTTCTCCTCTGCTTGTCATTATATCATCAGCACCTGGCACATGATAATGTTCAATAATTGTTGGGTAATGATGATGGGAAAGTCATGGAATACACACTATTAGGTCACACATCATTCTTTCACCTCTGGTGGTTGATTTGTCTGTTGATTGAGAAGGAGGTAGGGATTGTTTTATTCTTGCTTGTTGCTCTTTTATCAAAATTAAAAGATTCCCTTTTGGTAATATCTAAAGACAGAAGTAATCTATGTAACTCACATTTAACTCAACCTAGTGCTAAATCCTGCAGTAATCCTAGGGTTTGGATATGGGGAAACTTTGACCCTTGAAGTTCTTTTATTGATTGATTGATATATTGGAGTATACTGAGAGATGCAGGAGGATTTGAGATATTACTTTCAAATATTATTTAAGCCCCTAAAGCATGCCACTATTAGAAATAGTAAATTTTTGTAGATTAATTGTAATGTATGTGGAATTTTTTATTTCAAATTTTTATTTAAATTCTAGTTAACATATAGTGAAATATTGGTTGCAGAAGTAGAATTTCATGATTCATCACTTACCTATAACACCCAGTGCTCAACACAAGTGCTCTCCTTATGTTTTTTTTTAAAGACTTTATTTATTCATGAGAGACACAGAGAGAGAGAGAGAGACAGACAGACAGACAAACAGACAGACACAGGCAAAGGGAGAAGCAGGCTCCATTCCATGCAGGGAGCCTGACTTGGAACTTGATACCAGGTCTCCAGGACCACACCCTGGGCTGAAGGCAGCGCTAAACCCCTGAGCCACCCGGGCTGCCCAAGTGCTCTCCCTAATACTCATCCCTCCTTTAGGCCATCCCCTGCCCAGTTCCTCTCCAGTGAAGCTCAGTTTTTTCTCTATAGTTAAGAGTCTGTTTTCTGGTTTGCTTTTTTTCCATCCCTTTTCCCCTATGTTCATATTTTTTGTTTCTTAAATTCTGCCTATGAGTGAAATAATATGATATTTATCTTTGACTGACTTAGTTCACTTAGCATAATACACTCTAGCTCCAACCACATCGTTGCTAATGGTGATTCCATTCTTTTTGATGGCTGAATAATATATATATATATATATATATATATATATATATATATATACACCACCTCTTCTTTATCCATTCATAGGTCAATGGACATTTGGGCTTTTTCTGTAATTGGCTATTGTTGATAATGCTGCTATAAACATTGGGGTGCATGTGTCCCTTTAAATAAATATTTTGTATACTTTGGGTAAATATTAAGTAGTACAATTGCTGGATGATAGGGTACTTCTATTTTTAACTTTTTGAAGAAACCGCATACTGTTTTCCAAATTAGCTGTACCAGTTTGCATTTCTACTAAGAGTGTAAGAGGGTTCCCCTTACTTCACATCCTCACCAACACCCGTTGTTTTCTATGTTGTTATTTTCAGCCATTCTGACAGGTGTGGGGTGATATCTCATCATGGTTTTGATTTGTATTTTCCTGGTGATGAGTGATGTTGAGCATCTTTTCATGTATCTGTTGGACATCTGGATGTCTTCTTTGGAAAAATGTCTATCTGTGTCTTCTGCCCATTTCTTAACTAGATTATTATTTTTTTGGGTGTTGAGTTTGATAAATTCTTTATAGATTTTGGGTACACTAACCCTTTATCATATATGTCATTTGCAAGTACCTTCCCCCATCACATAGGCTGTCTTTAGTTTTGTTGATTCTTTCCTTTGCTCTGCAGAACCTTTTTATCTTGATGAAGTCCCAGTAGTTCATTTTTTGCTGTTGTTGCCCTTGCCTCTGGAGACACATCTAGTAAGAAGTTGTTTCAGCCAAGTTCAAAGAGGTTGTTCTATAGGATTTTGATGGTTTCCTGTCTCACATTTAGATCTTTCATCCACTTTGAATTTATTTTTGTGTATGGTGTAAGTGGCCCAGTTTCATTCTTCTGTATGCTGCTGTCCAGTTTTCCTAGCACCATTTCTTGAAAACACTTTTTTTCCATTGGATATTCTTTCCTGCCTTGTCAATGATTAGTTAACCATAAGTTGTTGGCTCATTTCTGGATTTTCTTTTCTATTCTATTGATCTATGTGTCTATATTTGTGCCAGTATCATACTGTCTTGATGACTACAGCTTTGTAATATGACTTGAAGTCTAGAATTATGATGCCTTCACCTTTGGTTTTCTTTTTCAAGATTGCTTCTGCTATTCAGGGTCATTTGTTTTTCCATACAAATTCTAGGAATGTTTGTTCTAGTTCTGTGAAAAATGCTGGTGGTATTTTGATAGAGACTGCATTAAATGTGTAGATTGCTTAGGGTAGTGAAGACATTTTAACAATATTGTACTTGAATCCATGAGCATGGAATGTTTTTCCATTTCTTTGTATCATCTTCAATTTCTTTCATAAGTATTCTATAGTTTTCAGAGTACAGATCTTTTACCTCTTTGGTTAGGTTTATTCCTAGATATCTTATAGATTGTGGTGCAGTGTACATGGGATTGATTCCTTGATTTCTCTTTCTGCTGCTTCATTATGACTGTCTAGAAATGCAACAGATTTCTGTATATTGATTTTTTTCCTACAACTCGGCTGATTTTGCGTATCAGTTCTAACATTTTTTTTGTGGAGTTTTTCAGGTTTTCTGCATAAAGTATCACATCATCTGCAAAGAGTGAAAGTTTGACTTTTTTTTTGCTGATTTGGATTCCTTTTCTTTTGTTGTCTGATTACTTAGGGACTTCCAGTACTATGATAAATAAATAACAAGGATGAGAGTGGACATCCCTGTTTTGTCCCTGATCTTAGAGGAAAAACTCTCTCAGTTTTTCCCCATTGAGGATGATATTAGACATGAGTTTTTTGTATATGGCCTTTATGATGTGGAGGTGTGGTCCCTCTACCCTTCTTTGTTGAGAATTTTTATCAAGAATGGATGCTGTATGTATATGTTCATCAACATACATACTAATGAAAAATAATTGCCTTGAGGATGACCATTAGCAAAAAACTGGATACATAAAAGATACATAAAATATACTTAAAATGTTATGGACTTTCTGAAAATAATATGGTTACTATTCTTTATTTTATTTTTGAGGAGACTGCTTTAAGTAAATTATGTTTCTTGAATTGTGATTGTTTTCCTTTTCTATATTCCTTTTTTTCTTGCTCAAATTACTTTACGTTAAAGACTTGTGTGTAGTGGTATGTTTGGCATAAATCTAATATATGCAATATTTAGTTGTAATACCTAATAATCACATATTTATTTTTAGAAAAATGGATATTTAGACCTGTATAAGCATGATAAATTTTTGTTATACATGATCCATAGTCTTTGAAAAATTATCTTTTTCATGGATGGATGGATTATAAGATGATTTTCTAATCATGTTATAGAGACACACAGTGCTATGTCAAATAAAGTCTTGGAGTTTCTTTCTCCAGGATCTGTAGGAACATTTTAGATAGACTTTCCTGGATACCACTTATAAATTATTATTATGATTATTGTTTTTAAAGATTTTATTTATTTATTCATAAGAGACACAGAGAGAGAGAGAGAGAGAGAGAGGCAGAAACACAGGCAGAGGGAGAAGCAGGCTCCATGCAGGGAGCCTAACGTGGGACTCAATCCTGAGTCTCCAGGATCGCACCCTGGGCTGAAGGCGGCGCTAAACCGCTGAGCCACCCGGGCTGCCCACCACTTATAAATTAGATATTTTTTCTTTTTCTCTCCCCCCTCATATATAAACTTCATGCTTGTTATACATTTTAGTGTGACAAAGTCAAATGAGTGGGAAGAAATAAAGATAAAAAAAAACAGATAAAAATAGTAGAATCTAAAAAAGATGAAAACTAGTGCAGATTATATATATATATTTATTTACTTACTTACTTTTCAAAGATAGAAATTATCTGGGATTATTTGTTACTGTAGCCATTCCTTAGCCTAAGGGGGCTAAAACAGATGAAAATTTTAATAATGAAATGACAATAGATGTAAATAAAAGTACATGAAAATTCTTTTTTTTTTTCCAGTGACATCAAAGTACAACTCAAGGTCTTAATATAAAAAATAAATATATCTTCTAAAGTTGATTTTTAAGACAAGTTTGTTCCAAAAAGGAGATAACTTAACCAAATATGATTTTTGTTGTGCTTCAATATCCCCTGAAAATGAAATTCGTTTCAAGCTAAAATAAAAGTAATTTTATTCTGTGGGAAGGTTAAACAAGATTTTGAAAGATGTTATTAGTTGGAAACTGGAATTAAATGTAACCAAATGAAAATAATTTATCAACTGGAATTAGATACTGTAATATACAGATAAGATGCCTGTTAATGGAAGTTTATACCAGTAGCTTCTTTTTAGAAAGTAGATATTTGAGTCTGTGTGAGATAATAAAAAAGGAGTACAATTCAGTAAAGATCTTCAGATAATAGAATATAACGCAACCTTGAAAACAAAAAGATGTGAGAATGAGGATACAACTTTCTGATGAATATGATAAAAGCCATGTAAGAGCCTGATATTATTATTATTATTGTTATTATTACTATTATTATTATTTTTTTGTGAGAGAGAGAGAGAGAGAGAGAACACGCACCATCTGGGCGGGGCAGAGGGAGAAGGAGAAAGAGATCTTAGGCAGGATCCACACCCAGTGTGGAGCCCAATGCCAAGTTTGATTTCACAACCATGAAATCATCACCTGGGCTGAAATCAAAAGTCAGACCCTTAACCAACTGAGTCACCCAGGTGCCTGAGACTGATATTCTTTTTTAAGTAATATGTCCTTTTCCACAAACCCAAGATATATTTTAATCAATCAAGTACTTTCTTTTTAGTACTTGATTTAGTACTTTTTAGTACACCTTCTTCTTAACTGCCCCCAAAGCCTTGAAAATCATTAAGGCTAAGAGGGAGGCTAGTTTTACTTTCAGTACTAGGCATATAGGGAACATTGAAAGTTCTTTCAGTTCACTAATGCCTTTGATTCCCTTGGGCAAATAGTTGCCATATCATGCTTTATACTTTCTGCTAGATGCTACTCCACTTTGCAAAAGCAAGTCTTTATGTATATATGCTTATATACCAGTCATTGTCACTATAGCACAACCACTGGGCCAGGGTGAGTGAAAAAGGTCTTCCTATGTCAATCACACATAGTGTCCAACATAATTACTTTCAGGAAAGCCTTCAGTTTTTGTTGAAACTTGAGTTAACAGCCTAGACTTCCTCTGACTTGCAGGACATTGCTCTTTACTCCTATCAGACTCTGATTAGAGCCACTATGGTCTTGGACTTCCTTTGAAAATGATCTACCATCTCCTTAGTAATAGCTGTACTTATAAAAGAGTGGGGCATATTTCATAAATGTAGTAAAAAAAGGTACAAGCTATTTTTTATATCAATCTCCTTAGACCTCAGGTGCCTCCTTATTTTATATTTGCATCCTATAACATACCCAAATTATCCAGGATTCAGCTATCTAGAGGGCAGCCATATTTTCGATCTATGTATTTGTAGAGAAGAAAACAATCAGTTTCTTGTAGTCTTTGAAGTGACACCTACTGACCTAAATTATCAGAATGCACTTGACTTGCTAAAGAAGTTCGGCTGAAATATCCCAGCATAATGACCTCTCTATACATAGTCATAGTTTGGTCAAAAGAGGTAAACTCTTTTTTCAAATACCCTCCTCTGTTAACTGACATTATATTTCCCAGCCATCTGCATTGATGATACATTTCTGTGAATTTTTAGTGTTTCCTCTGACTTTGTTCTTTGACATTTTTAACCCACTGAGGAAAACTAGCCCAGATTATTATTTTCTGGTGAATAATGTGATGAGCGGTGTATACAATTGGTAAGGGTGACATATTCCAGGGCTTTGCTGCTGGGGATCCTGTTTTGCTACTTGACTTCTAAGTGTGGTTCAGAGCAGGCACTTCTGAAACCATGTGAGAAACAAGATGTGTTTTTTGTGATGGTGGTCAGAACCTTAAAAAGTTAGACGCCATGACTATTTTATGGAATTCGGGATTTCTATCATCTTTCCAAAGGATATTGTCATTTCTTATTCTGTTCTCTATCTTCCTTGCTGCACCTGTAGGAGTAGATCATTATCTTTGAGCATCTTCCCAACCCCTTCTTAGTCTGGCGACCAATGTTCACAATTGAAATTATTCTCAAATCTTTCTTTGCCCTTGAGGTTTAAAAGCTTAACAGTTAAGTGTCTGTTTGGGGAAATGCTTCTGAAGGGAATATGATCTGTTCAAATATTAAATTGGAATTATATATTTTTAAACATTTTTTCAAGAATTTTTAAAATTATTGCATGTTTCCACTGGTTTTCCTACTTTTCACAGGTTGTGGCACATTTTGTTGTTGTTGTTGTTTTTCTATTGGATTTTTAGTTTCTCTAGCATTACAAATTGTTAGTGAAGTTTAGGCGTGATTTTGGTTTGCTCTGCTATGCTTTCTTCTGAATTATTGATTCTTAGTTTTGTTACACCATTCTCCCTTTTTCTAGTCTCCATGTATGTTTCTTCTTCAATATCAATAGTATTCACAGGTGCAAAAAACTTATTTTGACTCATCACTCACTGTGACCTTCTGGGTTTTAGTATCTACTTCTGGCACCTATTTTGGGATGTCATTTATTAGTCCCTGCCTTTCAGTCATTTGTTGCGGGCAAGGTATTCAGGACTGTTAATCCCATTCTGGATCCCATTCTGATTCCTTCCAAGCAGATGGCTGTGGTGTTGACATCCTTTGAAAGTAAGGGTTTTACAGAAACTTATATATTGCAAGATCTCAGTAGTCACCTTTCCAAAATACTGACTATACAACAGTCACCTTTCCAAAATACTGACTATAAAAGACCTAAAGTAATATTCCATGACATAAATTTGATGACCTTTTACAAAAAGCAGACTATAAAAAAAACCAGTTTAAATGGTAACATTTCATTTTAATGAAGCTCTATATTTCATTTAAAATGATAAAGATTTGACAGACTTAAATAAGGAATTAAAGTATATATATATACTTTATAAAAAGTATATATATATACTTTATAAAAAGTATATATATATATATATATATATATATATATATATATATATATATTCAGGGAATTTCAAATGTCTTTTCCATGCAATTTGGCCAGATTATATAGTTAGTCCATTTGTGGTTTGCTATCTCTTGATTTGTTACAGAAAAGATCTTTAGCCTACAAATCTCAAAGTCCTCTTGGATTATTTCAAAGTTCTGACAATATCTTGAGGTAACACTTTGACCTTGAGATTCCTGGAGCCTTCCAAGAGCTGGCTGATTTGAATCCACTGGTCATCATGCCTTTAAACAACTTATCTCAAATTAACATTACTTTTCTTTTTCATGATATTGTCCAGTAGGAAGGAACTCCCTAAAATTATAGTTTGTTATGATGATTGTCATTAAAAAATTTGGGGCAGGTTTTACCATTAATACATCTGAAGATACAATCAATTATCTAATTTCATTACTATTCTCTAAAAAATTAGATCCATTATTTTACTTCCTAAAATTACTTCTAATTCAATATATTCTAATTTTAATAATATTCAAGTAATATATTAAACATATATGTAGTTATTGTCCTCACAGAATCATATAAATCTTCTTGATTACTTTGATTATTCTGATGCTCAGGACAAATGTATTTTCAGTGAAAATATAATCATCACAGAAGGTTTTATTATCACTAAACCATTCTGTCCTAATCTAGTGACCTTTAGCTCAAGTAACAAGTAAGAAATGAAGTTAGACTAAATGACTATTGATTAATATTGGTCTCTAGTTTCTAGGATTCAAAGTAAAAGAAGAGACTGAAAAAAAATCATTACACACTAACACATTTATCCCAAATGGATTTATAAATTAGTGTCTAAATATTTATGTGAAAATAGTAGATAGTAAATGATTGGGTTGTATGAGTATTGGACATCAAGTTATGTTCCTTCTCTTTCTATTTCAATTCTGCTTAAAAAATCTCTTCACTTAAAAAACTGATTGCCTAGAGACCTTTGAAGCCAGGGAGGATGATGTGGGGGCAAGAGGTTTATTCCCAGGGTCACACTTCATTTGCATAAGCTAGTAACCAAAGGGCACTGTGGAATGTCTGTAAATAGATTTCATTACAGAAGTTCAGCTTAAAGGGACTAAAATAAATCCTCAAGCAAACATTTTATATTGCTTCAGGTTCTGCTCTAATAAAAATATTTTAGTAACACAACATTCTATGAAGACAGGAAATGAAACAGGAGGGTCTCCATATCTTTCTTTTGGTGTACTGTTATGAAATGTTTTAAAGGAGACAAACACAATATTCTTATTATTTTAACAAAATAGTTCTACAAAAACAGGATTATGTCCTTCTATATGGCTGTCATGGGCAGTAAGACAAACACAAGTTTCTCTCTCTCTCTTACCAGCTCCCCCCCCAACTCCCAAATCCTTATCCCTGAACTTCTCCTTTTTTTTAACTTGGTTTATCTTACTCTTGCATCCTGCTGGGCTTTCAGGTTCATTGCTGTAGGATCTGCCCCCAAACAGGAAATAACAAATATTGCAGTCTCTTCTTTAAAGGAGTTTTGGCCAGAAAAACATGATTTAAAACCCAAATATCAGATTTAAACATTGGTATTTCTGAAAAAAGAATGAATGAAATAAGTCAATCGGAGAAGGACAATCATCATATGGTTTCACTCATATGTGGGATATGAGAAATAGTGAAAGGGATTATAAGGAAAAGGAGGGGAACTGAGTGGAAAAAATTAGAGAGGGAGACAAACCATGAGAGACTCCTAACTCTGGGAAACAAACAGAGTTGCAGAAGGGGAGATCGGTAGGGAGATGGGGCAGCTGGGTAATGGGCACTTGATGAGATGAGCACAGGGTGTTATACTATATGTTGGCAAATTGAATTTAGATTTAAAAAATGAAAAAAAAAGAATGAAGATAAAAATGTTGTTTTAGTTTAATTTAGTTTTGACACAACAAAAAAGACAATGTTCCATTAATAAGTCATGACTAATTTGAATTTGAGCGAAAATAGTGGAAGACATTGATATTCCCAATTCCTCAGATTACAATAAATATGAAAAAGCATATATTCTGGTATTTTAAAGTGTGGGCAATGTATCAGTTCTTCCAATAGAAAGATGCTGCTGTAAATGAGATTTTAATGAAATTTATATCAATGATAAATACTTTCATGATTTTGCATGTTAGTTTTAAGAAACAAAAAATAGGTACATTTCAAACTTGTGAGTCATGTTCTAGACTAACCAAGCCTAAAATTTGATTATGTATTCATTCATTCATTCGTTTATTGAACATTTACTAAGCACTTACTAGATGTCAGACACTGTGCTAGGTGGTAAGCAAGGATAATACTAGGGTTTATGTCTCAGAATTGGATACCAGGAATATGGGAAGCTAAGTGGTCTATTATTATTAAAGATTTTGTTTATTTATTCATGAGACACACACACACACACACACACACACACACAGAGAGAGAGAGAGAGAGAGAGAGAGAGAGAGAGGCAGAGACAGCAGAGGGAGAAGCAGGCACCATGCAGGGAACCCGATGTGGAACTCGATTCCGGGTCCCCAGGATCAGGCCCTGGGCTGAAGGCGGCGCCAAACCGCTGAGCCACCAGGGCTGCCCTAAGTGGTGTATTAAACTAATGATATACTTTAGAATTGGGTTGACCACAGCTTAAATACTACCTAGACATCTGGCTGGTTGAGCAGTTTAAGGTAAAATCCTTCACATATGCGAGTCTTAGTTTCTTTAGTGTCCCCCTGGAAAAGGGGTCAGCATATCTATTGTACAGAATACTTGTGAGGTTTATATAAAACTTAGATAAAATGATTAGTATTACGTATGTCATATAGATGCTGAAAACATAGATAATTTTATTATTGCGATTGGTACAGATTTATTCCAGATTTAATAAAATTAATTAAGTAAGCAACTTAAAATATTCATTTATCATTGATATAGGAACACATTTTTAAGGGTTCCAAATTCAAAGGTCGTAATAAAGTAGTTTTTATTTACATTTACATGAGCTCTATACGATCAAATAAGTTTAATGAACTTAGCCATATTATCAGAATATAAGGACTAGTACATTGAAAATCTTAAGGCTTAATTTGGAATTGGCATTCAGGAAGAGCATCTATAGAAGTAAGATGCTTGTCAGCCTAGGAACTGTCAGATCAGGATCTAAACATACAATGCCATACATACATCTCTAATTGCATATGCCCTAAACTTCCATTTTTATTTGAAATATCCCCACATCCTCTGTATGTATTTGATTATGAGAAGGTGCAAAGTTATAACAATTCTATAACAAAAAAAGAGAGGTAACATGTAGAACACATAAATGCTTCATTTTTCCAGGGAAATACTACTTTTTCATAGCAATTTAATCAGATAATTTCAGTTTATGTTACTTTGTGTTTCATCATGTTTACTTTTCTAATAACTACAATTATTCTCAGACTGACATTACATTTTTCCCCTAGAATAGATATGCTTAAATTGAAAAAATCCAATTGAATAAGAGCATGTAACGAGAAAATGTAATCCATCGTTATTAAAAAAGGCAGCTTACCTTTATCTGGGTGTTAAATAGTACAAATCCATGAGAGCCAGTGAATGTTTTGAAGTCAAAACGAAGGGCATTACCAAGGCTGAAGTGGATTTGTCACAGAATTATACGTATTACCTCAGAAATAGGTTATTATACCTAGGAGGGGTATGGGGAAATATGAAGGCATAAAATGAGACAAGGACTATTTTACTTCTATGTCTTTACCTGGGTAAATTACTTCTGATTTAGATTTTTATGTAAAATTTATTTAAGATGAATAAAATCCAAAGCAGTTTAAAGAGATTTATATTTAATTTATTATATAGGATATGGTTTCTAAAAGAAAGCTTTAGATGAAGATATCTTTGACTAATAAGGGCTCTTATAGTAGCATAAAGAACACCAGCACAGAGAGCAGGCATTATGAAGGATGGTATCTGTTTTGACTGGGGATGCCTATACTTAGCCCACAGAATTCAGGTTTGGTTCCATGTTGTTGGTAAGGCTTTACAGTATTTATGAACCATGCCTCTCTTGTTAAATATGTGGCCACTTATGTAGTTATAAAAATTTTTTACAGTGGCAGTAACAAAGTCAACATTATTTAAGCATGGATTTTTAAATAAAGCATTAAAATGTTCTGATTTATATGTGGTTGTGCTCTTGAATCTATTAACAATGAAAATAACAAAAAGCTGTGAGAAATAACACTTCGCAGCATAGTAGAACTTTAATATTATAGTAGAATAGCATGGTTTGGGGGTAAAATTACCTGGTTAGTTGAGTTGAATTATGATATGATTTTACCTGCATGATATTAGGCCCTGCAGCATGGATTTTATGGACCCACTTAGAGCATTGTGCCAATGTTTAAATTACATGCTCTATGGAATCAAATTCAAAAGTATTTCTGTATGTCACCAAAAATGTCATGGACCACAGTACCCATACTACATGTAATGTGGTTTTTCATAAATAGTCTTTCAAAAAGAATTTTTTATGCTTTCATATGAATTGATCCAGAGCAAAAATTCGATTCATCTTAGCTCTTAATACTTATTAACTTTTAATCCTACTATCATTTCTTCTTTTATCTTGTAAGAAAGACTTTGTTTACCTTTTTGGTTACTTTTCTGCATGCCTCTCTCCTGGTATTCAGAATGAAAACAAGACATGCTCATGACCCAATGTTATTTTGATTATAAGGGAATATTTTTCTGTCTTTTAGATTCTTGAACACACTGTATATAACGATACTGCTGCTACAGAATTTGATCAGTTATGACTGAATAATGAAGTCTCTGTATAAAATATCTGTCATTATTCCCCACAGAAGAGTTCCTTAAGAGTAGGCATGAAGTAGGTATGAAGTGCTTAAGAACTTTGGAATGACAGATCACAGGGTTCCTGAACCAGGAAAGAAATTGCCTTATCAGAAAAACAAAGATAATAATAGCAGATATTATTTATTATGCTGTAAATATGAGCCCAGCACTATGCTTCATATGC
This sequence comes from Vulpes vulpes, assembly GCF_048418805.1. NCBI lineage: Eukaryota > Metazoa > Chordata > Mammalia > Carnivora > Canidae > Vulpes > Vulpes vulpes. Next base: position 33,824,494 of record NC_132783.1, read on the forward strand.
AGTACTCTAAAATAATCTTGAAAGGCAGATATTATCTTCATAATTTCACAGTTGAAAAAACTAGACTTCATAGGATTTAAGTAACTTGCCTAATGCTACACAAATAGTGGCAGAGCTAAGATTCAAATGAAAATTTAACTTCACAGGACAAGCAGAGATGAATGAATGTATAGATAGGTTGAAAATGGACAGAGAAGCGGTAGGAGAAGAGATACTGTGGTTGTGAGTGACAAATCTAAATAAACAATTTAGCTGTGCAGGTTGAGGGTGTTAGGGTGGTCTCAGAGGCTATGGGCAGGATATTAGATGCCTTAAATTTGTTAGTACCCCAGGATTTGTTGATGCATTTACATAGCAGTGTCTAGACAGGTCATACTGCCACACTGAAAAGTGATGTTCATAGGACTTCGGGGGCACTGCCTAAACGTAATTAGGCTGAATGGATCTGAGGATTACTTTGTCAGAGATATGTATGTCTCACATAAGTAATGTATGTTTCATTATACAAATTTAGCAAGAAAGACTTCCACTCAAAAATGAGTCTTTCTTATTTGCCTCTCAGAGTAATACTCTTCCAGGAGATAATAGTTTTTAATGATTATAAATGTATATTATATATATAATATGTACACACACATTTGTAAAATCCATTTCTGCACATATTTACATGGGTATATCACTTTTCTTGTTAAAATTTATTAGGATCATAATACAATATTTGCAAACTGAGTTTTCATTTGGCTGTATATCTTAGATATTGACAATGAAATATCTGTCTTGTTCTTTTTAACTGATAAGTATATACTAAATGGGTACCAGAATTTATTTAAACAATTATTTTATTGGTGGATGCTTTAGGGTGTTATCACATTACACCACTGCTATTAATAAAACAATATTGTCGTAGGAGCCTTTTTTGCACATGTGTAAATATTTCTCTAGAATGTATACCTAGAAGGAATTAGTGGATTAAAGTATATTTAAATTTTGATGAATACTGTGGAATTGAATCCCAAAATTCTTTACTATTTTGCCCTCCTACATTAAAGTATATGAGAATATTTATTTCCCCATAGCTTTACTAACATTGAATTTAACTTTTATCAATGTGATGGATAAAAATTATATATCCATACTGTTTAGTTGTTGAATATTTGGTAACACTGAGAAATGATCAGCAAACAAACAAATCTGTACCTATGTTGATTATATTGTCCTTAATCTGGTTTTCTAATTAATGCACTTTAAAAATAATCTTATAGATTATTTCATTAAGTCTGTCAATACTAATATGCTTCAGATAGTAGCTGATAAATGCAGTTTAGCCATGGGTACAGGTGCTAAAATTTTAGCTAGAGTATTAGTAAAGACAAGGTGATATAGTGTTTTGAGATTTTCTTTTTAGGATAATTTATCTGCTAAGTGAATTATGGTTAAATAAGGGATAGTTGCAGAGTGCACATATCAGAAGTGATTGCATTTCTTAGTGTGATATAATAAAAAAAATAAATAATGTGGTCTTTTTCCTAGGTTCTTGGCACATAGCTCCTAAAACCCTTGGAATTTACTGTCATTTGCTAGTGAGATGACTCATTGGGGGGACTGGATATCTTTGGGATGGAGTCTTGTCACAAGAAGGCCAATCAGGTGATGAAAGTGTTAGAATTTTCAGCTCAACTGTCCAACCTCTGGAGGAGCTGGAGATTGAGTTCAATCACCAATGCTCAAGATGTAACCAATCATGCCTATATAATGAAATTTCCACAAAAATCTCTAAATGGTGAGCTTTGGGGAGCTTCTGAGTTATTGATTACATTCATGTGGTAGGAAGATAAAGAGATGAAAAAGGTAGGCAAAAATTGAGAAAATAGCGAGAATTGGTAAATTTATAGGGGAAGTGGTAAGTTCATAGTAAAATCCATAAAGGAAAATATGACCAAATAGGTCCTATTCATTCATACCTTATGGGTTCTTAAGGATCATGTATAAGGTTTTTAATCTTTGAATGCACCTGCAGCTTTAATCAAATTTTTGACTTTTTAATTTACAAATTACACAACATAAATTTGCAGGTGTGAGCATTATCAGCATTAATAATACCAAAACTCCTCATATTTGTAAATCATTTTACAGTTACAGAGAGAGGAGAGAGTACTTTGTCATGCTAATTTTCATTTGATCTTTCCTGTAGCCCAACTACTCACAGTAGATATTACTGAAAATGGAGACATAACAGAAATTATGTCACTTGACCAGAGTCCTAAGGATGTATTTGGTGAACATGGGAATAGATTTTTTATCTTCCCATTCCCAATCTAATGCTTTTTGCTTCTACATGGATATCTTTCCAAAAACACTGATAATCTGTTATGTGCAAGATAATGTCAGGTCCTGAGGATGACACAAGATATATCTTCCTGGTGCAACAGGCTGGTTAATAAACCAGGAGTAGCACGTAGTAAATTAGGATTTCTCCAGTATCCTTGACTGGGGTCTAAAATGAGGTCATTTTTTTACTAACAATCCTCTTTGTTTATTTGGTAGCTGCTTCTGCCTAATAAGTTCTGACTGCCAGCAGATCTTCTAGCATTGACTATTGCTGAAAATCACCAAATGGTGAAGACCGGAGTCACCTATCTCAGCCCCTGACTGGATTAGATGATTAGCTTTCTACTCTGCCTCCCACTGTATTTGCCTGACTAAGGAAAGACTGAACCTTAAAAGATGGAAAATAGCATCATGACATAAATCTTCATTTTTTAGTATGTAATTCCCAGAAGTAACTTAAAAATTATTAGGCATGTGAAAAGACATATCATATGACCAAAAACTTAAAGAAAATAAGTTGATACTAAAAGGAGACCATAGGTAGATCCAGATATTCAAGTTAGTAGAGAAGAATTTACTATACATATGTTCAGGTAAAGAAAAGAAAAGGGGGGATCCCTGGGTGGCGCAGTGGTTTGGCGCCTGCCTTTGGCCCAGGGCACGATCCTGGAGACCCGGGATCGAATCCCACGTCGGGCTCCCGGTGCATGGAGCCTGCTTCTCCCTCTGCCTGTGTCTCTGCCTCTCTCTCTCTCTGTGTGACTATCATAAATAAATAAAGAAAAAAATACTTAAAAAAGAAAAGAAAAGAAAAGAAAAGGTAGGCAACTAAGATGAAAAAATGGAGAGTTTCAAAATAAAAATATAATTTGTGAGGGATGCCTGGGTGGCTCAGTCAATTAAGTGTCTGACTGTTGATCTCAGCTCAGGGCTTGATCTCAGGGTTGTAAGTTCAAGCCCCTTGTTGGGCTCCATGAGGAGTGTGGAGTCTACTTCAAAAAATATAATTTGTGAAAAGGAAACAAATTGGAAACAATTAAACTGAAAAATAATTCTGAAATTAAGAATACAGTGTATGGGTTTAGCAGTAGATTGGTCATACCAGAAGATAGGATTAATGAACTATATATAATATAGGTTGACAGAAAATATTAAAATTAGAATAAAAAAGAAAATATACAAAATATAGAATAAAGTGTAAGAAATGTGACATGTATTGAAGAAGCTAATCTATGTGTAATTGGGGTAACAGAGAAGACAAAAAATTGGGAAGAAGTATATTTGAAGGAATAATGGCTATGTATGTCCCCAAACTAATAAAAGACACAAACCCACAGATTTGAAAATCTCAGCAAACCCCAAAAAGGATATATATCAAACAAAACCAGCACACACACGCCATACTCAAACTGCTGCAAACCAAGGACAAAGAGAAAAATTTTAAAGAGAGAACTTTAAGGCTTACAAGTTAACTTTGTGGCAGAAATGATGAAAGTTGGAAGACAATATTGAAAAACTTAAAAGAAAATGACTGTGAGTCTAGAACATTTGCCCAGAGAAAATAGCCTCAAGAATGAAGTGTGGTTTTAAAATATTTTTAAGCAAATAAAAACAGAATTTGTCATAAAAGACCTGAATCAAAATAAATACTAAAGAGAGTTCTTAAAGAACAGGGAAATGATCTGAGACAAGACAACAGATGTAGGAAGAAAGGTAGTTGGAAAAGATAATTGTGTGGATAAATATCAACTACACAAAACGATGTCTTACCGAGTTCAAAGTATTTGTAGAACATTTGTAAAATAAAAATTTAAAATATAACTTGAAAGATGGGAAGAAGTAATGTTAGATTTAAGATGCTCTGAGAGTTTAGAATTTTTCAAGGAAGTACTGATAATTTCCATGAGAATATCAAATAAAGGAGGCACGTTTTAACATCTACAATAATGGCTAAAAGAATGCATACCTGACAAGTTTACAACTTAGAAAATGGAATAGTATTAAAGAAGTTTGTTTTGTCCATAAGAAGGCAAGCAATGATAAAAGCAAATGTAAAACAGATCAAATAGAAAAAAAGAAGAAAGATACAAACTTTACTTTATCAGTGCTTACATTAATGTTACTGGCCTAATTTACCAAGAAAAATGCTAATAGACACGGGGAGAAACAAACATGTGATGTTTAAAAGAGATATATCTCAAGTATAAGACAAAGATTGAAAGTAAAAGGATGAAAGATGTATAGCGTATACTGAAATAATTCCAGAGAAATTGCACTTCAAGTGAAGAAGTATTATTGGAGATAAACAGGACATTTTATTTTTTTTCTTTAAAGATTTTATTTATTTACTCATGAGAGACACAAGATAGATGATAGATGATAGATAGATAGATAGATAGATAGATAGATAGATAGATAGATAGGCAGAGACACAGGCAGAGGGAGAAGCAGGCTCCATGCAGGGAACCCGATGTGGGACTCGATCCCGTGTCTCCAGGATCACGCACTGGGCTGAAGGCAGATGCTTAACCGCTGAACCACCCCAGGCTTCCCCAAACAGGACATTTTAAATGATAATTGGTAAACCCACTAGGACAATATCACAATCTTAGATTTATGTATATAACATAATTTTATGACATTAGAAAACATAAAGCACAAATTAGCTGAAAGAAAAAGGGAAATACACAAATCCTTAATCAGAGTAGGTGACTTAAATAGACCTACTCCAGTAGCTGAGGTAAACAAAGATAAAAATCTTAGTGGGAACATAGAAGATATAATAGTACAATTAACAGATTTGACCTAATTAGTATGTATAGAACACTGTATCCAAAAATGAGAGAAGTCACATTCATGTTAAATGGATGTGAATTATTTATCAAATTTAATAAAATTTGGTCCATAGGAAGTCTCAATACATTTCAAAGGATTGAAATAATTCAGAATATGTTTTTCTAAAGTAAATAAAATCAATAAGGTAAAGATAACAAAAAACCCCACAATTGTCTTTAAATTAAACAAAATACTTATAAAGGCCTGTAGGTCAAGGAAGAAATCATAACAGGCTTTTAAAAAAGAATTCCAAATGAAATGATGAAAATATGGCATATCAAACTTCATGGAATGCAGCGAAAGCAGAATTTAGATGGAAATTTATAGCATTAAATGTATATTATAGAAAAGAGAAAAAGCTGAAAATCAATGTTCTAATGGTTCCATCTCAATAAGTTAGAAAAAAGTACAACAAATCAACTCAACAGAAATATAAAATGGAAATAATAAAGATGAGAAACCAAAATACATAAAAGAGAAAGTAAACTTCAAGAAAGTCAACATTTTTTTTTGAAAAAATGAATGCAATTGAAAATCCCTTTGTAAGACTGATGAAAAAAAAGAGAGAAAACAATGATCAATATCAGTGATAATGGGCAGCTTGGGTGGCTCGGCGGTTTAGCGCTCTTTCAGCCCAGGGCCTGATCCTAGAGACCCGGGATCGAGTCCCACATCAGGCTCCCTTCTCCCTCTGCCTGTGCCTCTGCCTCTCTCTCTCTGTGTCTCTCATGAATAAATAAATAAAATCTTAAAAAAATATGTCAGTGATTAAATAGGCAATATTATTACAGACATTAAACACTTTTACACGAATAACTTTGATGATTGGATGAAATGGATAAATTCCTCTAAAAACAAATAAAATTGACAGAACAAAAAAAATAAAAATGCTTGAAAGCTTGAAGAGTCATTGCTTTTAGGATAACATGCAAGGTTACTATGTTTATTATTAACTATTAGTTTCTTATCTCATAGGCTTTTGCTAATCCTCAATCCTTTTTCTTATCTATTTCTGCTCATTCTTCATTGATTTAGGCTTCTCATGATCAGATTATGCAATGGCTTTCTTAATTTTTTTTCTGCTTTATATCTTCTCTTGACTCAAATATTTTCTGAATGTTTATGGCCTCATTAATCTTCTGAAAGCACTATTTTCATATTAGACTACTTATGATTCCTAAAAAATTCTTAAACCTTTAACCCTTAAATATTTGCTTAAACCATTTTCCTTTTCTTCTACATAGTGGTTCTCAATTTTTGGTTCTTACATCAGCTATATCAGCATTATCACGAAACTTGCCATTAACTGGAAACTTCTCAAGTGCTGTCCCAGACTTATTAAATCAGAACTTCTGAGAGTGAGAACTTCTGAGTGAGATCTATTTTAATAAGATTTACATCAGATTCCAGGTTACCCTGATCTATGCAATAATTTGAGAAACATTCTCCCATGTGAAGAAATCAATTTTTCAAGTCTTCATTAAATGATCTAGATAGGCTTCTTTTTTCTAATACTTGAATGCATTTATTATTTATAACATTATTATTATCACATCATTTTCTATTTGTTTCATCTACATATCTTACCTTTTTAACCAGCCTGTATGTCATGCAAGATAAGGAAGCATTTACTCTCATAGTACTTTACATATGGCATGTTCTTAATTAATTAAATCAACCAGAATGCATAGGTATATTTTTTCATGGATTCTATAACAAAGCACCCCATACTCAGCAGCTTTAAACAACACAAATGTATTATTTCTCAATTTCTGTAAGTTAGAAGTCTTCATGGACTTGACTGGGCTCTTTGCTTAGGGTCTCAGAAAGGTGAAGTCCAGGTTTTGGCTAGGCTGCATAACTTACTGGAGGCTCTGGGGAAGAATCTACCTCCGGGCTTATTCTATTGGCTAAATTTAGTTCCTTGTGATTGTAGAACTGAGGTCCCCGTTTCCTTAGTTAGTTGTCAATTGGTATTAGTCTTTGATCTTAGGGATTGCCTGTATTCTTTCTTCTGTCTTCCATGAAGCCCCCTTTAACAATGAGGAGCTGATTACTTGTTATGTTTCAAATCTACTTAACTTCGTACCTCAAGTCTCTCTTATTTCTTCTGCAGCATCTCCTTGACACAGTCAGAGAAAGTTACCTGCTTTTAACAGCTCATGTGATTAGATTGGGTCCAGTTGGAAAACCCATGATGATCTCTCTATTTTAAGGTCCATATTTTTAATTACATTTGCGAATTTCCTCTTGCCATGCAAGTTAGCGTATGCACAGGTTTCAGGAATTGGGACATAGACATCTTTGGGGGACTATTCTGCCTACCATGTCAATGATTTAATGGATATATGCAAAGTACTGTGATTCAGCTGAAAATGATGAATTCTAGGTTGCATTTGTAACCTATGAATAGTCAAAACAAAAAAATATTATAGTACAGTAAATATCATTTATTTATTTATTTAATAATAAATTTATTTTTTGTTGGTGTTCAATTTGCCAACATACAGAATAACACCCAGTGCTCATCCTGTCAAGTGCCCCTCTCAGTGCCCATCACCCATTCACCTCCACCCCCTGCCCTCCTCCCCTTCCACCACCCCTAGTTCGTTTCCCAGAGTTAGGAGTCTTTATGTTCTGTCTCCCTTTCTGATATTTCCTACCCATTTCTTCTCCCTTCCCTTCTATTCCCTTTTGCTATTATTTATATTCCCTAAATGAATGAGAACATATAATGTTTGTCCTTCTCTGATTGACTCATTTTTACTAGTAGTGAGAAATATTTATCCATATGAGCAGAATTGAATGATATAAGGAGAAGAAAAAAGAATCTTAAAAGCATTTAACATTTACAATAATACAGAGAAAAATACCTTAGCTTGTATTCTAGTAAGATACTACATTTATGTATTACCGTTGACATTGCCTATCTAGTGTAGCTTCAAATACTGTTGGCAGTTTCTGGGTAATGATGGCTTCTCCCTTTGAGAGCACCCTGCCAGGACCCTCCCCATTGGACATATTAAATAATTATTACTTTCCTAAGTCAGGTCATCACAAACATACCTGCCAAATTTGGTGAAGATCTAACTAACCATTTTCAAGTGATGTTGTAATAGCTAGCAGATGAAAACTTTATTTATATAGATTAGGATAAATAAATGCATGTATGCCAATTATGATGCAACAGTCACACTTGAAAAGCTTTAAAATTTCTAAAACAAACATAAGGTATTATTATCATCAATAACAACAATTATGTTTTATGATTTTTATTGTAAGCACTGTCATTTTATTTATGTCTATAAATAAGAAGGGATAAAACGTACTATCAAATATCTGTTTAATAGGGCTTAATTATTTATTATGGGACTTTATAGTATATTTAATAAAATTAATGAGATTCTGATTACTTGAGCCTGCCACTCTCTTTGGCTGGAAACTCTCTTTGATAAGAAGTAAAGCAAGATTGCCAGTTTTCTTATGAGAATTACAGGGTTTGAGGATTAGTCAACTGAGAATTGGTGAGGTCCTCCTCTAATTAATGTCTTCCCACTGATGTTTGCCCTAATCTCCCCTTTTATTACATTTATTACAATGCTTCAGCAGGATGTCTGTGTGTCAAGGAAGATCTATTAAATAAGGTTACTATTCAGTTAGTGAAATAGCAATAAAGGTTCTAATTCTGCATTTGTTGCTTTGTTAATTCCTTTTAATTTAGAGTCACCTTGAGGGAGATACACATTTATAATGGAAAGAACAATTGGACTGGAAGCGAGGAGATGCGTATCCATTCTTGGCTTTGCAATTTTTAGGCAGGTCATTGAATCTCTTTGGCCTTCTGTTTCCCAAATTATAAAATAATTGGACAATATGATCTATAAAGTCCCGTTAGTTCCCAAATTAGACAATTTGCTGATTTAAAGGAAACATCTTGCAGAAATTCATGAGAAGATACATTTTCATGATGTTATTTACATCTTACTTAGATTTTTGCAATTGTCTTTTAACCAGCTTTTCCTGCTAACACTATTTTATTGCAGTAACTATTCTATAGTGCATTGCCAGATTTAAGTTCATAAAATGTTACTTCATTCCTTGTTCAAAAACTCTCTATGTTAAGTGTCAATTTCAAGGCTTTCTGAATTTTGATTTGATATTAACTTCCTTTTTTCTTATTCTCTGAAAAATTCCTTTTCCCATCCCCACATTTCAGCCAGTTGGTTTGCTATAATTGAATATGTTTGTATTTTATCCTCCACATCTTTACTTATGCTATCCTATCTGCCTGATATGGTTTCTTCTCCAACTCTAGCCCCTTCTCCCCAGCACTCAAGCACATGTTTTTAACCCCATCTCCTGAAATTCTAACTTATTCTCTAAGGTCAACTGGAAAGCTATTTCCTTTAGATAGTCTTCTATAATTACACCAACTGGAAGCAATCATTTCCCCTCTGAAATCCTGTAAGAGTTTATTTGCAACTCAATAATAAACATTTAGTACATTTTTAAAAACGCGCATGTGTTCACGTCACTGTCTTTAGTACTGGGGATAAGAGAAAAATGGACATGACCACTATCCTAATGAACCTTACTGTCTCATGGGCAAGATGGATATTAATCATAATTATATAAAGTGGAATAAATTACATGAAAGAAAAGGTCTTTTAAAATTTATTTATTTATTTATTTATTTATTTATTTATTTATTTTTAAAGACTTTATTTATTTATTCATGAGAGACACACAGAGAGAGAGAGAGTGAGAGAGAGGCAGAGACACAGGCAGAGTGAGAAGCAGGCTCCATGCATGGAGCCTGATGTGGGACTCAATCCCAGTCACACAGATGCTCAACTGCTGAGCCACCCAGGCGTCCCAAAAGTCTTTTTTTTTAAATTATTTATTTATTTATTCATGAGAGACATGGAAAAGAGAGGCAGAGATATAGGCAGAGAGAGAAGCAGGCTCCCCGTGGGGAGATTGATCCGGGACTTGATACCAGAACCCTGGGAATATGACCTGAGCCAAAGGCACATGCTCAACCACTGAGCCACTCAGGCACCCCAGAAAAAGCCTTATTTCACTTTCATTTACCTTTTCACTGTTTGAGTGTCAGATAAACTAAATTTGTAATTTTGAAATTGTAAATTTGAAAAAGACATCATTTTTATAATTCTGTGACAGTATAAATTCATTTATGAATGAATATTTATAGATTAAAAGAAATGCTTAGACTTTTAGATTTGGGGTTATAAAATAAAAATGGTCTCTGAGATTGTCCTAGACCAGAGAATAATTTTACATTTTCCACTACCCCACTGTTTTCAAAGTTAAAAGGGAGTTATATTGGATTAAGCGCATTAACAAAAATCATGCATTTAATTTGGAGTCTAAGAGATTTATTTTGGGTGCCCTCTGTTTTAAGTGTTTCAACTTAAAGGAATTGTTTTTATTATTATATTTTTGAGTAAGATGTCCATTTTCATTTCATAAAGAGGTCATCATTTTTCTAAAATATACTCATTGAATACCATCTATGTACAAATATGACCTGTGAAACTAGTTATGGATGCTACAAAATAGTCTGAATTAGTTCAATAAACTTCTGTTGAATGCACATCATAATCTTATAGTGCACTAGGCTTTGAGCATGTATCAGGCACAATTTATGCCATCTGAAAGCTGCAGTTGGCAGGGGTGAGTAGAAGCAAGTATCAATAATGGCAAAATTTTGGATCTGAACATGGATATTTTGTTTAATGGACTTAAGTTTGCATAACTTCCAACAACAATGTTCCTAAGAAGATAGAGTTAAGGGCCACACAATGTGAAAATAATGAAAATTCTAAGGATGCTATGACCAGAGGTTCATCTCATTGTGTCAGGTCTCTGGTTTCTTTCTTTCTTTCTTTCTTTCTTTCTTTCTTTCTTTCTTTCTTTCTTTCTTTCTTTCTTTTCTTTCTTTCTTTCTTTCTTCCTTTCTTTCTTTTTTTAAGATTTTATTTATTTATTCATGAGAGACACAGAAAGAGAGAGAGAGGCAGAGACACAGGCAGAGGGAGAAGCAGGCCCCATGCAGGGAGCCTGATGTGGGACTTGATCCCGGGACTCCAGGATCACACCCTGGGCTGAAGGCGGTGCTAAACCTCTGAGCCACCAGGGCTGCCCCGGTCTCTGGTTTCTAAGATATTAGAAACTGTTGTTGTTATTAGGAGGAATAGAAATACTTCAAGGAAATACTTTGAGCTACTATCAATATTTTCAACTTGATATTTTTGAGTACAATAATCCATTGATCACACTAATCACAGGCCTAAAAATCTCACCTTTAGACTGATAACTGGTTTCCCATTACTAGAGAGGAAATTTATCAGATTGGTTAAGCTCTAAACTCTAAACTCTAGATTCAAATAGATCTGTGCTAGTATTAAAATCTTGGCTTTACAGGGTGTCCTGAGTCGCTGAGTTAGTTAAGCATCTGCCTTTGGCTCAAGTCATGGGCTTCCAGGGATCAAGCCCCACATCAGGCTCCTTGCTCAGTGAGGAGTCTATTTCTCCTTCTAACTCTGCCCCTCCTACCACTCCTTCTCTCACTCACTCACTCTCTGTCTCTCAAATAAATAAATAAAATCTTTTTAAAAAAATCAAGGCTTTCCTGCTGACTAGTAATATGATGCCAAAAAACCCATGTCTCTTTAAGTCTCAACGTTCTTATCTATAAAATGGCAGTAATAAGAAAACTATCTCACAGTAAGTGCTAAAGAAATGTAACTATTCTTTATATTTTCAACTAGAATTTAATTTGAAAATCGAAGATCTTTATTGTACTTGTAAATACTTTCAATCCAATGCTGAAATAGCACACGTTGATTCGGTAAAGCAGAGATAGTTAAGATGGGCCAAAGAGCAGAGTATAGTATTGGCCAAAAAAATAAAACTAAAGGCACCTATAAGAGTTTACACATACATGGTCAAATTACACTCACATTGCTTGCCAAGGCTCAAAAGAGCATAAATTTTATTTTATTTTTTAAATATTTTATTTATTTATTCATGATAGACACAGAGAGAGAGAGAGAGGCAGAGAGAGATGCAAGCTCCATGCCGGGAGCCCAACGTGGGACTCGATCCGGAGACCCCAGGATCACACCCCAGGCCAAGGGCAGGCGCTAAACCGCTGAGCCACTCAGGGATCCCCAAGAGCATAAATTTTAAAGAAGATGTAGGTTCTTTTAAGGATAGCCTTTTTGTTTAATTTTGTTTACAGACTTATCATGTGACAGTTTCTGAAATGGCATAGGATAGGTCTATAGAGCATCTTAAAAAAAAAATAAAAAGGATGAAAGCACCATAGTTCCAGAATTATGAAGGCACAGAGAAGCTTTCAAATTAGCATTACAAAGAAAATAGACTTAGGATTCATATTGGGGAAGAAAAAATAGATGAGAGAAAAACAGGAGAAGCAGCCCTTATTATAATACGTTTTGTTTATTGTTTTTCATTTATACTATGCATTTAGAAAAGTATGTCACAAAAAAAAGAAAAGTATCTCACGACCAAGTGAATAACATGTTCTTTTTAATATTTTCTAGAATATTAACACTAACATTATAAATTTTGCTGCCAACAGTCTCAGAAATATGCAAATTAAGAATATATAAATCTTCTTGTTGTGGTGAATCTACACAAATTATAGAAACAAAATAAATTTTGAATAAGTACTATTATGGTAAAGCTGAATTTAGTCCATTTAGGATTTTTGTCTTTTTCTGCTTAATGAAGGGCATATTATAAAGGTTATTAAAGTGAATTTATAAAGAACTATAAAAATAAATATTCTTTCACTAGTTCTTAACTTTCAGCAATTTTTTACTCATTACCTCAAAATGTAGCCTGTAATGTTCAAAATGTCATCTTATACTCCTAAGTTTTATGGTATATTTTACCAAAGCTTGTGATGATACATAACTTTGGGCAAATTTAAGTTGGAAATAAATCCAAGGTGGAGAGAGAAATGGGAAGGGAGGGAAGAGAGAAAGGGAGAATAAAGAAAAAATGAGATTGGAGACCCTAATAAACTAATCAGGAGGCAATATTAGATCTACAGTAGCATATCTGCCATTGTGAGAAAACCTAGGGGACCTCTCTCTCCTATGTAGTTCAGAGGAGATTTCTTAGGATCAGTTTCTTATTTCAGGAGACTTTCTTTCTTTTCTTTCTTTCTTTCTTTCTTTCTTTCTTTCTTTCTTTCTTTCTCTTTCTTTCTTTCTTTCTTTCTTTCTTTCTTTCTTTCTTTCTTTTTTTCATTTAGGTTTTATTAGCATACAGTGTTATTTTAGTTTCAGGTGTACAATATAACGATTCAACAATTCCATATTTCTCAGTTCTCATCAAGATAAGAATACTTTTAATCCTCTTTACCTATTTTACCCATCCTTCCACCCACCTCCCCTCTGGCAACCATCAGTTTTTCTTTTCATTCGAATCTGGTTTTTGTTTTGTTTTATATTTCTCTTTTTAAATTTGTTTTGTTTCTTAAATTTCACATACAGATGAGACATGGCATTTGCTTCTAATTTCACTTAGCATCATATCTTCTAGGTCTATCCGTGCTGTTGCAAATGGCAATATTTCATTCTTTTTTATGGCTGAGTAATATTCCATTGTGTATGCATGCATTGTGTTTATGTACACACACACACGCACACACACACACACACACACACCACATTTTCCTTATCCATTCATCTATTGATGGGCATTTGGATTGCTTCCATATCTTGGCTATTGGAAATAATGCTGTGATAAAAATAGGGATGCAAATATCTTACCAAATTAGTGTGTTTGTTTTCTTTCAATAAATATCCAGCAGTGGAATTACTGAATCATATGATAATTCTATTTTTAAGTTTTTGAATTCCCACCAACAGTGCATAAGTGTTCCTCTCCTTCATATCCTCCCAATACTTATTGCTATTTTTTTTTTATTTTAGCCATTCTGACAGGTATAAAATGATATCTCTTTGTGGTTTTCATTTGCACTTATAGGGAGACATTATTTCTTTTTAAAGTTTATTTAAAGTTCTTTTTAATTTATTTCTTTTTCTTAGGTAAATCTCAAGATGACCTAGAACAATATGAGAAATAAATTATTTTAGTATTATGCCTTGAAATGCTTGTTAGATTTTATTTAAATGGATTCTTCAAATGCATGTTAACATTCAGTTAAATAATATACAATTTTCGTTGATAGAAATTATAATAATGGCTAAGTTTGCAATTACTCATATACTGGGGAACAAATGCAATAGGACTGATTTGTTTTGATCCTCCTTAGCTCAGACTTACTTAAGCCAAGATATCCTTTAATTCAGTAAGGTAGCTTGATTTAAGATAATTAATAATAATCCAAAGAAATGTAGAATGTAAAAGGCTTTGATTTTCATATGCCATTACTTTTTCTTCTATTGTAATCTGTGTTGATAATGTGAAAATGGACTTCCTTGTGAATTTTTCAGGTTTCCAGATTAAGGGACTATAGAATAACTTTTGTGGAAATAGATAATTGCAAAGCAACTTGTTTTGTAATTCTATTCCACCGCTTCCTATTTCTGGGATGGCCAAATTTATGAAGAATAGATTATTTAGTACTTATAACACATTTTGAAAACCTAAATCACATTGTTGCAACTAGGCAACTGTTGAAAAGTAAGTACCAGATTTATTAGCAGCTATTTTCACAAAGATTCCATTTAATAATGTTGGTGTACCCTCTGTAATTTATTTGATTAATAATATTTGATTTGAACCCAAATGATGACTTCTCACATATATGACAGAACTAATGAACTGTGAAAGAAGAACTGTTCAGATGGTCACCAATAACCACTGCTTTGTTAATCCTTTAAATAAACTGGAGCTCACAATGTGTCCCTTTGAAGTCATAAATAATGTATATTTTTCTTTTGACTTTTAATAAGCCAGTAGGGTTCATCTCACAGTCTCCAAACACATATATTTTATTATGGGCCTCTGCAGTTTACTTTAATTAGTGTGTCTGAGTGCTTTGGGAGACTTAGCCCTACTGAAAACAAACAGAGTCTTACCATCTATAAAACATTAGCTCCCTTTGGTTTATCCTGACACAGCGGGGGAGGCTCAGTGAGAAACACATGGTGTAAGTAAACACTCATAATTGCATTAGCATTCTCTGGTGGATTGGTAATTCAAGCTCTGTTCCATGATATTGTAAGAGCAGTTAGAACAGGTTTACCAATCTTGTGGTCTGCTGGGGATTTCATCAAATTCCATGTGAACAGAACTAAGTGACAAATCTACTGGAAACAGAGTATGAGAGAAGGAGGCATGCTGTAAAATGAAAACCTAGTACAGGCAGTACAACCTTTTTAAAATAACTTTGTTTTATTTCTGATGTAGCTGTGAGATTTTTCAGTTCCAGTTTCCATTACTTTTCCCATGTTATTTAATATCAAAGTCAGTTTCAATCTATTCTTTGGATATGGCCACTTTGTTGACGATGATACAAGATAGCTGGTTGATTGATTAAAATCCTCAGCTTTCAAATATCTATTTTGATGTAATTATACTCAAATATACTTGCCAATAAAATAGCTATTCTACTGTTGATGGAATGCATGTATTACATCTTAAAATAATTAATTTGTAATTAAAATTCTAAGTTTTGTAGAGATATTTTGTATATATAAGCCTATACATTATCACTTATACTTTTGAATTTCATATTCTAGCAACTGCTTAGAATAATACATGATCAATATATATGGGAGGGTAACAAGAATGAGAAGTATTCCCTGGTTGGATAAATCTGATTGACCTGGCTACTTGAGTGATTTGATCAGTAGAAAATAGGATAATATGAGTGAAATGTGGTATTTGCCTCTTTCTGACTGACTTATTTCACTTAGCATCATATATATTTTTATAAAACTTTCCAAGCTTTATGTTTTTTTCCGGCATTTGGGTTTATTTCACTTCTCTTTTTCTTTTGGTTAATTCTGGTCATTTTGGTCAAAATAGGCAAACAGTTTGCTTAAAGTATCTATAGGCACTTCAGAAAAAAGAAATTATATCAAAATTTTGATTGAAGTCACTGATGATGTAGTGCCATGTATATGCAGTCTGCACAAGTGCTGCCCATTAGATATATAATACAAAAAATACAAAATATACTTTTGCATTTTCTGGTGGCTATATTTAAAAAAGTAAAAAGAAACAGGTGATATAAATTATATAACTATAAATATATGTAGTTAGAATGTATATATATATATATATATATATATTTTTTTTTTTTTTAGTGAAAGAGAGAGAGAACACAGGGGAGGAGCAGCGGGAGGGAAGGGAAAAGAGAGAGAGTATTGAGCAGGCTCCATGCCCAGAGTGGGGCCCAACATGGGGCTCAATCTCATGATCCTGAGATTGTGATCTGAGGGAAAATCAGGAGTCAGACACTTAACCGACTGAGCCACCCAGGATCCCCTACTTATAAATTATTTAACACAATATATCTAACATATTATCATTGCAGCATGTAATCAGTATAAAATGTCTCTGAAATCCAGTGTGTACTTTGCACTTACAGCACATCTCATTTTGGGCTAGCTACATTTTGAAGTGCTTAATAGCCACATATGGCCAGGGGGCTACTGTATTGGACAGTCCAGGTTACACCTTTTCATACAGAGGAAATAAATGAATGGTTGAAAAAAAGAAGTAGGTTGATTTTGTTTTTAATTCACAAAAATTCTTACTTACATATATATTTACTTAAGCATTACTCTTTCTGTGACTGAAATTCCTGGTCTTATTTGTAAATTGTAACTTTCCTATTTTATTCTATCTCTTCTCTCAGAATCTGATGTTATTTCATTGTTTGCTCTCATTGGTTTATATTTTGAAAACTTTTTGGATAATATGCATTTAAGACTGTCCCTTTTTGACATTAATGTCTATGATGGCACATTGTGATATTATTGGTATAAAACTTATTTTCTTAACAAATAATTAAAAGAGTTATGTGGAAAAGATTATTATCTTTCAGGTATCAAAAAGAAACTATATTTTTCAACAATTATACTGCTTTTGGACTGTTTTTGTTGGTGAAGTATTCAGTTTGGGAGCACTCATTGCCTGCTGTTAAAACACCATGAAAAAGAAAATGTTAGAGCTTTAAAATTTGTTAGTAAATAGCAGAGTACTAGAAATTAGTTTTTCTCCTTAATTTTCATGTTTTATAAGTAAATTTACTTTCTATATAGAACATATCTTAAAAATTTGTTCCAGATACTGCAGGCTCTATAGTTTTTATATAATTCTTACTGTTTAAGAAAAATGTCATCAAAACATCATCATTTTATATTTAAGGTAAAAAAAATCTAGAAGTGAGTCTTACCAGTAGTCAATTAGTAGGCAAATGAAAAGAAAACTTGTAAGTTTCCGATCTGTAATTTGTTATATATTACAAAGATACTTCCATCTGGCACTACCTATTCAATTCTATATCTATTCTTTCTATGCCTATTTTATAGGAGTTCAACTTACAGAGCACTAATATTTCAATATTTTAAAGTATTTATGGTGCTAATGTAAAAAAAATCACGCAATACTTATGCTTTCAGATGATTAATTTAAAATGAAAATTAATCTAAATACATAAAAAAATTTCAAAATTGTATAATGATTCAAAATTTTTTTTTTAATTTGCTGAGCCAAAATGGATCTTTTCATTGGTTAGGTTTGCTTGTCAAAATGTTTAGCCAAATGGATCTTTTCATTGGTTAGGTTTGCTTATTGCATTTCCCTATGGCTATAATTGATGCCACATTTTTAAATAACCGAGTGCTTTAAGTTCTTTTTTAAAAAATTTGTTCATGTAGTATAAATTTATTGTATACTTTAAAACTCTATATGTAAATGGACAGTATATGATATATAAATATATTTTACATTTTATATAGACTTAAAGCATGTAAGTAAAAATGTATCATTTATAAAGTGAAAGTATAGAAAGGGAAGCTTTTCTTTTTCATAAATCTGACATGTTTAATTACTTAAATATTTTGTTATGTTATTATAAATATTTAGGTAATATTTGTAATGACATAACATTATAATATTATATTATTATATATTATAATATTAGCTAAATATTTATAATGACTAATATTCTCTAATTTTATATTGACTTTTGGAGATCTATTTTGAGTTACCATATGCAAAAGTATATTCATGTGTAATCTTATTACTAGAATTCAATTTCTTAGAATCAGAAGGTAGGTAACATAAGCAATTTAATAGAATAAGATAACTTTTTTAAACATCTAAACTATTAGGATAGGTTTTATATATGCATTATATATATGTGGTTACTTAAATTAAAAAAAATTAATATTATGAGACATGCCAGAAGATATGTCAGCATACATAACATTTTTAAAAAGTTGTAACACAACCTTAATTTTGAAAAGTATTTTTCAAATGGGGATTTAATTTGTAGAGCAGCCTAATTTGTATTTTTGTACAATTTATGTAGGCTCTTTGTTTATGTATTGTGACTATTAAAATCTCATGAAAGAAATCAATCTGTCAAAACGTTCAAGATTTTATTTGATAACTAAATGAACAGTGCTAAATAATTCTTTGAATTATCTCTGTAAACTTGTTCCCAGTGTCTTCTTTTGGAGTGGAAACCAGGTTTGCTTTGAAATTGCTCAATGCTTGCCTGCTGCCAAAGCTGAGCTGCCCGATAAGCACACCCACTGGCTTAAGCAAGGTGCCTGACTGACTAGAATGGTTGGTGAGGAATCAAAAATATGCTTTAATCCAGTGTTCATTTTCATATCACAAAAGGTGCTACAGAATGATTGCCATTTGCAAAAGAAAAAGGCAAGCACAATTAAAAGCCAGGTTTCTAATCCCCTTTGCCTGGGTTTAGAACCAGAGCCAAAAGAAATAGTGTTTTAACAGGTACATATGCCCTCCAGGGGAAGCACACCCCGACCACCTAGCTGGTGAGATGAAAAGATGCCAGGATTCGGTTTGTATCATTGGACAATAAATTGTGCCCCAACTGCTGTGGCTGACAAGAAACCATAGAGCTAGTGGGTAGCCAACAAAAGCTCTATTTTGTGACAGTGGGCAGACAAGCATTGTGTGCAATCAAATACTGTCTTTTTAGCCTGTAGCTTCTGTCTTAGCAGCTAAGACATATATCATCAGTATGTGAGAAAATCTTACAGCGAGTGCCTGACACTTGTGTGGAAAGCTATTTCCAAATGATTGAAGGGCAGTCTGAGCTGCTAACCGCTAATTAGCCTGATTGACACCAAATTGAAAGGGATGACTCAGCTGTTGCAGAAACACTGCCTAATGGTAGTGTTGTGTCTCAACTGCTTGAATGAGAAATGATTATTAATTGTACCCTGTGGAAAGAGAAACTGCTGCATTATATTAATATGGGGGAAGTAGAGGATTAAATTTCTTATTAATCTTACTGTAAGCTTGCCCCACCTTACTGGGACTCTTGTCATCAGGAATAGCTGACACTAGTTGAGTAAAGTGACTTAAGCTCTACTATTGCTCCACTGAGGATTTGCAGACAGGTTGAATTGCGAACAAACCAGTTTTCTGTGAGCACCGATACTATTAAAGTATATCTAAAATTGAAGACAAAACCAAAAAAGCTCAATAGTGGATATTGAATAAGTGTTTGCTACTGAAGAATCCAGGTTTTTGTGGTTAGTATTATTTTTTAACACAACACAATGTTATTTGAAATTAATAAATAGAATTTTATCTATTCTAGATATTAATTTTCAATTGCTGGATATGACATCTGGTCAGTGTCTAGTGAAGAAAGGAAGGAAGGAAGGAAGGAAAGAAAGAAGGAATGAATTTAGAAGGTACTACTAGTTATAGATTCATATATGACCAAGTTGAAAAGTAGATTGACTTGGGGCAGCTGGGTGGTTCAGTGGTTGAGTGTCTGGTTTTTGGCTCAGGTCGTGATCCCCAGGTTTGCGGATTGAGTCCTGCATCCAGCATCCTATGGGGAGCCTGCTTCTCCCTCTGCCTATGTTTCTGCCTCTCTGTGTCTCTCATGAATAAATAAATAAAATCTTTAAAAAAAAGTAAATTGACTTTAGCCGTATTTGTCTTTTTAAATTGAGAAATGAATTCCTAGAACCAATAGAAAAGAAGATTTTTGAAATACAGCTATTATCTGAGGGTTGTAGTTTTCTTTATCCTTGTAAATTGTTAAGGATAATATTTTTGTTTGCAGTTATAGGACTGGACAGACCTTGACAGGCTATTTGGGGTTTTGGCAAACTTACAATAGTAGTAGCAGCAGAGGAGCTGCTGCCTTCTTTAATATGTTTGAAACTTTTAATTTTGAAGGAAATTACTGAATTAAAATAAGGCACAATCATAACAGATTTAACCACGGCTTTTAAAATTTACTTGGAAAAACTCTTGCGGGAAGTTAAAATTTGGTTCTACTGTAATAACAGCTATAACCACAGAGTTTATGAAGATTTGGTCTGGCAGTGGAGAAACAGCATTATATTTTTTAGTCCTTAGTAAGATTCATAGTTGAATGAAATTGTATCAAAGGCAGTCAGTTTCCAAGATGAATGAGATGTGTTCTAAGTGAGCATTTTTCAAATAGATTGGACATCAAATGCATTTAGATTCCAGAATAGTGATTTGATCTTACAACATCCATTCATTCATTTGCTTATTTATTCATTAATTCAGCAAAATTTCTTAGTGTGTACTTTTTAGAATGTATTTATCATATAAATCTCTGAGCTGAAGGTAAGATTTGCTAATCAGACACCATTAATTGGTAGATGAAATTGTAATATTTCCAAAGAAAGTGGTAGACAATAATAATTAAAATCTACTTACAAGATAAAAGAGTACAATTTTGAATCCTTTTGTGCATTTTTAAAAGAGTTTATTTATTTATTTGAGAGAGAGAGCAAGAGAGAGAATGACCTGGGGAGAGGCCACTGAAGAGGGAGAGGTAGACTCCCCACTGAGCAGGGAGCCTGATACTGAGATCCATCCAGGACTTGGGATCATGACCTGAGCTGAAGACAGACACTTAACTGACTGAGCCACCCAGACATCTCATTTTTCTGTCCATTTTTAATAAAACACACAAAATTACAAATTTTCCCTCTCCTCAGAAATACTTACTTTCCACATCAGCTCAAGGAAGAACAGATCTATGTTCATCAAAACACATGAAAATATGAAGCTGGTTGTTGCCTAGCTTCCCACTTGGAGCAAGGTTCCTGATAGAGATTATTTCAGTGGTAACATGTGATTATAGTGTCAGTGAAGGGAAAAAAGAAAGGGAAGTATTGGTAGGGTAGAAAGCTATTTAAAAAAAAAAGTGTTTGTAAGGTACGATTCTGAGCCAGGTGCTTTCATTTGTTACCATTTTTCGGATGCTCACCTGGCCTCCTGTAGTATAGGCAGGTTATCCTCAGTAAATCTGGGTGAGGAGTTTTGGAGTAATTGGAACAGTACAGGTGGTAATGATTTTGGACAATTTTAGGAATATAATATTTTCTCATACGTGCAGTTTAGCAACTTAATTCTTCCACTGCCATATTCAGAAATGCTTCTATAGTATTCCCTTCCATCAAAACCTTTGTATGACAAATATTGTAAAATAACTGAAGATACATTATGGGGGTGCAAGGTGCAACTATATTATGGATATCTTCTAAGGCACTGTACAAAATAGTATCACAAAATTGAGAGAAGAGATAAATATTTATTTAGTTATTCAGCAAACACATGTACAACCCCTCCTGTGCCAGGCACTTGGGTATGCACTTCCTGTGTGGAACCATTCCAGTGACCCTAGAGGTAAGAAGTGGGAAAAGAGTTTTGGTAGGAGACTGAAATCAACACAACCTTGAATGTTGAAATGTAACTTAAGGAAGAATTATAGTTATTCACTTTCCTCTTGACTTTATTTAAGGTGCTAGGAAATAAAAGCAGTTACTTCTCTGTACCTAAAGAATAACCATGGAAGTTGGCTTTTCCTTTCCTTTTAATTTTTTTCAGACCATGGTATTGTTTTTTTTTTTTTTTTTTTCATGGTATTGTTAAGATGTGCAAAGTGGAGAGGGAGGATTTGAGTCTTTACTCTCATGGGTTCAAGGGAAGAGGTTTAGGGATACCTGGGTGGCTCCGTGGTTGAGGTCTGCCTTGGCTCAGGGATCTCTGTGGTCCTGGGATTGAGTCCTGCATTGGGCTCCCCGTGGGGAGCCTGCTTCTCCCTCTGCCTGTGTCTCTGCCTTTTTCTCTGTGTCTCTCATGAATAAATAAAATCTTTTTTTTTAAAGGGAAGAGGTTTATTATCAAAAGCTTACCAGAGAATTAGACTCTTTTCTAAAAAAGAGAGAGATGTTATGGGAAAAGGGTAAGGAAGAGGAATGAATGGGATGCCTTTAATTTCCCAGGTAATCTTGAGGGTGGCTATTTGGAATGACAGTTGGGATGTCACTGAATTTCAAAGTTTTATTCTCAAGATTGCTATGAAGTTGTGTGGTATGTTGGAGGAGGCTCTCAAGGGCTGGTTGTATGTAGCTCTTCCTAACTCTGAAGTCAGGGACCTCTTTAGTTATCTTGAAATTGGCCATGGTAGGAGTATTTACTCCATGGAAATTGGCAAATGCTATAAATCAGGCCTGGGGTTCCCCCCCCCCCCCAGAAAACTGGTCATTAACCATTTACAAACACACTACTGGCTGTAAGAGATGTAGGATTTCAGGGAATCATTCAACCACATACAACCACACGGTGACGACAAGTTCCAGCAATTAGCACTTAGCTACCGAAACAATATAAATCCAATCTAAATCACTCAAAGACACTGGGAAACCCAGTTTCTGCAGTTGCCTCATCGATGATACATAACAAATAATATGACACTTGTTAATTTGTGTCACACTTAGGTTTTGGATAAAAAGAAAGACAAAACCACAAATAGCTTAGGACTTGTAAGATTAGACAAAACACTTTATTGTTCACAAAGCATCAATATTCAAGGAATCTGTTTCACATTAAGTATTGCTAAGATCTCAAAGGAGAGATATTTATTTAACAATAAATAAAAGAAAGAAATCGGGAAAATGTATGCCGGAATTGATAATGTGCTTACATGACAACCTACAAGTAGGGGTATTTCTGGCATTGTTTCTGAAAATTTACAATATTAGCTTGTTTGAGTTTTTAATGGTTAAAGATATGTACTTTATCTTCCTTGATTCTCTTATTTTAGGATTTTCTGGTTTAGTGGTTTCCATGGTTTTTACTATGATTGTTTTTACTTGGCAAGGTATTCTAATCTCATTTCCACAAAAATTGCCTAGAAGAATGTAGGATTGTACATTTGTATATATAGTTGTATAGTTTGCATTGGAGCTAACAAAAATGTATTTATTTAGAGCCAAAAATATTTAGTCTCTCTGGCATTGTGGCTTTCTTAAAATTTTTTGAGTTAGTTTAAAAATACTTGAAAGGGTATATATATGTTTAATTACATATGCATTATCTAATTGCATATATATTGCATAAGCACAGAAAATAAAATGGATATATGTTAAACATTTGGGGAATAGGGTAGGGGGAGAGTGTGACTGTTTTTTTTTGTTTTGTTTTGGGGGACTTATTTTTTAATGCATACATTTGTGTTTGAATTTTTTACAATAAATGTATTTTAATTAAATACTTTCAGGTTTCATTTTTGCAATGCTCTTCTCACTCAGCCCCCTAAATGCAGATAAAAAAATGCAATGAAAGGAATAAAGATAAGAGCATGCATTATTTAAATAAATTTGTGTATTTCACCTTTATCTGTCAAAGGAAACATACATGAGCATTTTTAATGCTTTCAAACATCTAAGTCATCTATTTTCAGTTGCTGTTTCTATTTTTATACCAGTACAAATAATTACGCTATGTCCTGAATGAGAGGTTTTCGTTTTGCTCTGCTAATGTTTTGATGTTCATATGGATATTTTTATTAGTCCAGTCTTGAGCTGAAATTTATTTTGTTGAAGGTTTCTTGCCCTGAAATCTTCGTGGCATAGGCTAATATGCTTCATTGGAATAGTTTACACAGTCACAAGTTTGTTTGTCGTATGGTTTGTAAAGCAAAGTAAAATAGAGCTGAAATCATTTTTTTTTCTAATTCCAGGGGACTTTTCTATTTTTTATGTTGACACAACTTGAATTGTGGCGGTAATATTTTTCCATTATTACCAAAAAATTCAAGTAATTCAAGTGACTGTTAAACAAAACAATGGGGACACATTCAATAAAGGAGAGCTCCAAACCTTCCTATACATTATGCACCTTTTAGCAAGATGAAAGTAACATTTTAAAGTCTCAGGCAGTCAGAAAAACAGTTTGAGGTGTGCCGTTACCACATCTCCTCAGCTTTTTTCAGTCAAGAGCTAGTTCAGACCTCTTTGCGGTATGTTTGGCAATACACTTAAAAGATTACTACTTAAGCTACTAATAATCTGGCTTCAAGCAATTGTCTGTCTGTCCATCCAGCTGCCTATTCTTTCGTCGGTTTTCAAAAACCCCCAAATGAACAGCATGAAACACAACAACAACAAAAAGGGAAGAAACCGTAATCCTGCTCTGAGGTTCCCCCCAGCTTTTAGACAGCTGTGATATTACTAGAAGGCTAACGTACTCTGGACTCGTTTTTAAGCTTTTTTCGGGGAGTGGAGTGGGATGGGGCTAGGGACAGAAGGTGGTGGGGAATGGAATAATTTTGAAATTTCCATGACTTCTTTTGTGTTTTAATCTGTTCCTTTCAGTGTTTTAATTTAGATTAGGGAAGAACAAATCTCTTTAGAGTTTTGAAGTTTGGTTTTTGAGGGATTAACTTGATGGAACATTGCTCTCATGAGTTCAGCTAAAGACAAAACTAATTTTGGTTGTTTTAAGGACAGAGGCAATTTACAAAGTAATCTTGTTGCCTTTGACTTCCTCACTGCTAAGATCCATATTTCATATATCTTGTACTTCTGAGGACTCAGATATATATAATCTAGTTGACATATACTTCAAAATAGTTTTATTTAAAAAATAAGTATAACATTTTAAATTATAAAACTAGAAAATATGAACAAGTAGATTACTCATTTCTATCATTTTTGAATTTCATGCACTTTTTTTCATGCTTTTTTTATAAGCAATAATAAAAGTATTTTTCACCTTTCCTGTTAATACTAATGTTAACAATTACCGAGTACATCAGTACCCTAGAATTCTCCCATGTGAGACAAAATATGCTTGTATTAATATTTAATAAAAGTTTCTCACTTATGATTTTATAGCATTTTCATTTCATTGCACTGAAATATCTGACTATACACTATACATCCTATATATACAACATAAAATACACTTATATATCTACTGTTTGTGTATATTATTAATGGCCCTATACATATATTTTAACCATAAATGTTAAGCATATGAGACTAGTTCTTCCTATTTTCTTTCATTCTATCAAAGAGAGAAGAGATACTCGGTTATATGTGATAACTTGATTGATTGATTGATTGATTGATTGAAACTTCCTTTCCAATGATCTCTGTGGTCTTGAGAAAGTAGTTTTTTCTTTGTCAAATAAAGCCAGGTGTATAGCATTCCTAAGATTCTTTCATATTCTTAGAGTCTCTGTGATCAGCCCCAAATTAAATATACAAGTTAGTCTAAAGCAGTTTCTTGAAAAGTATATAAATGAAGTATTTTCCTGGCTAAACATGAGGTACTTAAGGTTTCTGGAACATGGCCAAAATGGTGAATACCACGAAATAGACACTGTACCATAGAAAAAGACTGTGCAATAGTGTTTTGCACTTGGTCACTGACCTGTTTTCCTCTAGCAGGTGTTTCCTCCCAAGATGGCTTTTTTTCCCCCTGCTCTTCTTGGGCTTGTGGAAATTGTTCCTTTCCTAGCTCCTCTCAGGCTTGCAATCTCTGAGAGTGAGGGCATCTTTCCCTTTGCTTCATACCTGGCCATTCCCTGGGCTGCATTACTGTAGACCTATTCTTTATCAAGAATCTGTGGATGTGATACGTCTAGGTCTGGTAGGGCTAGAAGTTTATACACTCTAAGGGGACTACTTTTGCAAAAGTAATACAAAATTCAGTACAAAGGGAAACATCTATTTAAAATGAGCAAAAGTCTTAACAAATTTTAAGGTTTAAAAAGGTGACAAATAAGGAAAACCACAAAAGCTAGAAAAATAATTATTTTAATTGACCATCACACAAGAGTATCTTTTCCCTACAAATTCAGCAGCATATTTTTTTATTGCTTCCTCATATACTTCAGCAATACTGTAGTATCAATTTCTATCACCATGTCTGGTGATATTGTTGGCAAAGAAAAGACTTTGGAGGTAGACCCACACTCAGACTTCACCTTCATTCCATTTTAGCCATATGACTTTAGGGAAATCATTTTACTTCTTTGGGTTTTATCTTCTTCAGTTCTAAAATGAGAATATTAATAATATCAACCTCGGTAGATGGTTTTGAGCATTAAAAGTACTAGTGCGCTCTTGAAACTGTTGGTTCCTCCCTTTACTTTCCCCTTCACTATATTTTCTAATCTGAATTTTAATGATGTGTTTTTGAAACCAGATCTGCATGCTAAAATTGGATGAGATTTTATATCATCATGTCTAGCTATTTGTGAAGGATAGTGAAAAAATTGGGACTTTTTTTGGCGAAAAAATTGGGACGTTTGTGAAGATAAAATACAAATGCTTTGAGTACCTGATTTGTGTCAACTACTTTCTCATGTATTATTTCAATTCACATATCTTGGGCTTCGTTGTCTACTCAACAATATTTACAAAGATGCAGAAAATCATTCTCACATGACTCCATCTCATCTTATTGCCACCAGTATCTAACAGTATCTAAACATAGTTATTAATGAATAAATGAATGATCCTACAACAGCTCAGATAGAGAGGCTGACCTTACATTTATAAGTAAGGCCTCTGGGAAGTAAACCCACCTGTCTATAAGTATACTTATAAGCTTATAAGTATCCATCAAATCTCTTGATACTTGCATCCTTTACAGATTTTGATGCTCTTCAACTCACTCCTTGTAGGTAGATACTTAATCCATATATATCAGATTGAAATGTTTTTTAATCATTAAGCATCTCTGTTTGATACATTCCATTCATTACTAGTCAAAGATAACATAAGAGGATGATCATGCATGTATATTGTAAAGGTATAATAAGGTCTTTTTAAAAAATCATCTCTACAATTTTTGTTACTAAATTATTTTACTCAAATACCTTTCTGCATACATAACTGTCTGTAAGTTTATTTAAATGATAATATTCATTTTTGACTTACCTATGATGATTGAAGAATGGGTGTTTTTGTTAAATGAAGATCTTATTAATGTAAAGTTACAATTATACAGTTCATGGATTGCTACTTTTAAGTATAATGCATGTTGCAATTATGGTGAATGTAAATTTGCTTTGATAATTTACAACACCTCTTGGGTTCTCTTGAGCCACAGAATACTCATGATAAACATCAAATACTATTGTTCTTCAGATATAGAAGGTATAGGAGATAAAGCTGACAGAAACCAAGATTGAGTTTGTGAACTAATCTGGATTTGTTTTTAAAAGTCATTCATGTTAACTTGTTTATTTTTCATTTACCTCCTTGTCTATCAGATAGAGAGAACAATATAATTGTATTTTATATACTATTTGGAGTTTAGAGATATTGAATCACATCATTATTTTATAATTAATCTTGATCTCAGCCAGGTATTGGAAGAAGGCATTAAGAAACCCATATACCTGGAGAATATGAGTGTCTCCACCTCTTAGATCCCATCTATCACATTGGCCACTCCTTCTCTGCATCTTGAAGGGTTTCAGCTCTCTCCTCAACCCCTGACATTGGGGTGCCTCTGATGGTCTTCCTTTTTTTTTTTATATATACTAACTTCCTAGGTAATCTCTTACAATTCCAGTTTTGCTGATGATGCTGAATCTCATATCTTTATCTGTGCCCTCTACTCTAAACTGAAAACTTGATATTCAGCTGTGTACACTACAAATCAATGTCAAAGTTCCTTAAGTATTTCAAATTTAAACTGAACTCTTTTTCTTAAAAAAACGAACTCTTGATTTCTCACCTCCACTCCCCTACATCTAATCTTGTAATGTTTTTTCCTGTTTCTGTAAATGACAACTCTGTCTCTTCAGTTGCTTAGTCCCCAAATCATCTTCTAGTCCTTTTTTCCCATAGCCCAAATCCAGTCTGCTACATATCTTGTTCCACCACTTCTGACCATGACCATTATTACCATATTAGTCCATGTGATTGCCATCTTGTGCTGAGATTATTGCTGTAGTCTTTCCCTTTAAACTGTAAATCAGGTCATGCCACTATGATCAAAACCCTCTTGTGGGATTCCACCACTTCTCTCCATCCCTTACTACTGTGTTCCAGCAATACTGGCTCCTTGGAGTTCCTTCCTTCTACCAAGCACACTTCCTATGGACCTTTGCACTTACTATTTCCTCTGTTTTGAACTGTCCTTCCCTGGTAATAATGTAATATGCTTCCTCTCTTCCTGCATACCTCTGTTCCAATATCACTTAACAAGAAAGCCTTCCTTGATGACTTTAAATGAGACAGGAGCTTTTCCCTCCTCCTCCCTTTAAAATTTTCTATTTTCTTTCTTTAGTGTTCTCCATGTCACTCATCAGTATCTAGCATTACAGTATGTTTTAACTATTTATCTGTTCATTATTTATCTGGCTTCCCTAAGTAGAATATAAAAGACACAGACTTTATCTATTTCTTTACTTAATAAATTCTGTTTCAAATGGTACCAGCCATAGAGCTGGCACTCAATAAACATTTGTTTGAATAATGATATCTCACTACATGACTTATTAGTAAGTGACTTTAAACTGTGTACCCACACTGCCATTTATATGAATTTTATATATATGACTTATACAGGGTCCCAAGGTTAAAGTTAAAATTAAAATGCAATTTTATAACATGAGAAATATAAATGCTACAAACTTATAAAAAGCATAATTTGAAAGTTTAATTATTTAAAATTATTTTATTACCATATTTAAAGAGTTTTCTTCAAATAACTCTCTATACATATTTCTTCCTGGAAGTTTATTTATATTAAAATTCTAATTTCCCACTTATCTACAATGAATGGGGATTAGATATTTTTCTTAATTGAATATCTTGTTAACATAGAAATTATAACCAATTAGTTCACAGATTACTGCTTTTCTTAAAAGTATAATGTTGCATCCCAATTATATTGAGGGTAAGTTTACCTTGATGATTTAAAAAGCAACTGGGTGCTCTTATTCCTCTCAATATTTATAATAAACATCTAATATTACTATATTCAGATACAATAACAGGCTGTTGAAGTAATGGTGTAAGTAAATATTAATAAAAAGTAAATTTTTAATTTTGACTTTCTTCACACCATAGGTTCCAGTAGAGAAAGTATTTTTCCTTGTCCACTTCAGTAACCTGATCTTTCTACCTTAGACTCCTGTGGGGTCACATCAAAACTGTTGTGTAAGTTTTAATACCTGATTCTTTGAATGATATTAAGGCTAGAATTACAAATACAGTCCCTGTAATGTGTGTGTGTACAAAGTTTGAAAGTGTATAATACAACACAGTGGTTACATTAAATTTTAATAAGAAACATATCAACATGTAACAAATTTAAATAACTTCTTGAACATTTCTTTCTAATGAGGTGTTATATTTTCTGAGCTTATTAAAGCCTAAACTTTACAAAGACTTTTGGAATACCCTGTGTACCTGAGTCTTTATCTGTGCATGGTACTTAAGTTAATTAACAAAGCTACGTGGAGTTTATAAAAAACACAAATTTCTAGGATCCCTATGCCATTTTCCCCATTTCCATCAGAAATTCTGAGCCTGTCAATTTGGGTAGTATGTATAGTTAATATTTTTGTCTATCTATCTATCTATCTATCTATCTATCTATCATCTATCATCTATCTATCATCTATCTAATCTAGGTGATTTTAATGATCAACTAGATATGATCACATCTGACCCACAATAGCATTCCTTGAAGTAGATATCGAAGAACATTAATCTCCCTAATTTCTTTGTAATGAGCAGTGTCCACAGTTAGCCCAGATTAGGAAATGCTGGGCACTATACATCTGGAATATTCATAGTGCACATTGGCAAGCATGGGCCTCAACATGTCCTGTTGTTTGTGAAACATGAAACTTTGTTTAACCCATAGTTTATCAAACTACTTAATCATGAAATCCCAATTTCCCTCATACTAGGTGTTAACACCCCTTAAAATGTAGGAGCTGGCATGCTGCTTTCAAACTTTCTTTGTTAGACAACTGAAATTCATCAGACTGTTCTTAAATAAAAGGAGAGGTTATTCTTTATAGAGGACAGAAATTGTAAAACATTTCAATTCCTCCCCCAAATCCAAGTTCATCTACCTCTAAGGTAAGGTTTAATTAGTATCATTTTTCTTGAGGTTGTCCAAAGATTGTTTCTACTTTTTAAAAGAAACAGGTAATAGTAAGTTCTCAAAATATATTTTAATGATAGATCAGAGAATTGGCATGTTGTTTAGATATTGGTGCTATCCTTTACTAGGATTAACATAAATGTATTGTGTTTACTATGTGCTCTAGGCTAGTCCTTGTAAATTTTCACATATGGGCCTATTTTAAAAGGGGCTCTGAATTGAGCTATCACCATGTCTTCTATTCTTATCTGTTGATCATCGCAAGTGTGGTAAGAAGAGTCCTAGGAGTAATGTGTTCCAAACTCTTCCATTCTCTATGTTCATACCTCAAAGAAAGCTTGTTTCCCTCCCTACAAAATAGATTTCTAGTTTATCTATGTTCTAGAAGATTATTACTTTCACAGAAAAGGGTACAGAGGCAAAAACAAGGCAGTACTTAATTATTTTGGTACTTTCCTAATAAGGGCCCTTTGTCTCTGTCTCTGTCTCTCTCTTTTTTGATTATTATTATTATTATTATTATTATTATTATTTGGGTCTTAAGTTATCTACCAGTGTTGTTCCTATCAATCCCTTCTCTCTCTCTTGATTGGTTGATTAATTGATTTATATTTTCATTTCCCTTTTACATACCTGTTCCTTATGAGCAATTATTTTAATATATTTAGTATCTATCCTTTTGAACATATGGATTCTTTTAAATGCATATTGTTAACATGTACAGTTTCTAAAAATTTCACATACATGGTATTGTGCTATTGCTATCACTCTTCTTTGCACATTCCCTGCCCCACCTCTCCCTGTCCCCCTACCTTCACCAGCACTCTATCTGGTGTGTTCCTTTTATCTATTGTGTAGTACTTTGTAATGTTCCCCATATTGTATCTTTTCAATACTTCCACAAGGAAGGATATCCAAGTAGCCTTCATTTCCTGTTACCACTAACAACACTACAGTAAACAATTGTCATATTTTTTCCATTTATAGATCTTTTGAAATTTCAATGGGCTACATACCCAGGTAAATACTTAACTCGATTGAATACTGCCAGTGAATTCTTCTTTAGGGGGCTGACAGCTTCCATCAATGGTGTCCACATTCTCATCAACATGTGGCTTTCTATTGCTTTATAATTTTTGCTAGTCTATAGGGTATAGACTGAAATTTCACTGTGGTTTTAATTTGTATTTCTCTGATTAATAATGAACTTGAGCCTCTTCATTTTCATATAAACTTTTTGTATTTCCTCTTTCCTAAATTATCTATGATAGCTCTTTTTCCTTTTTCTATAGGGGGAAGTTGATTAGATTTAAAGACAGCTGTAGCAAAAATTCCTTTATTTTTAAAAATGTTTAATGTCATCATTACCTCTTATTCACTTTTATTTATTTCTTGTTGCGCAAGTGAATTTTTTTAACCTTAAGTTTTAAGATACATATTTTTGTTATCTACTTCATGTAGAAATGATAGTAATTTAGGTCTTTCTGTTTTCTCTAATCTGTAATGAAATATCTATGGTACAAAAATTCACTGCAGACACAATGTAAGTGAAGATTACAAGAGAGATACATTGTAGAGCTCTTGGTCTCTCTTTACTCTCTGCCAGCCAATAGTACTAGCATATTTTTGCTGAAAGGAAAATAATGTGATAGTAAACCAAGACAAGCCTTGCTTGCTGCTGCAGTGTCCAGAGTGTCCAGGCATTCCACACACACTTGTTGAAAAAGACACCCTATGAATATCTTTTCTTCAGAGATGAATGTTGATATATTTCTTCAAGGCAGCTGAGAGATATGTGCAAATAGTCTCTAAGGATATCTCCCCCACCTTCCCTAAGTCATTATGATTCTTTTATTTTTTCTTTTTCTTCTCCTTTTTCTTTTCTTTTTTTATTAACTAAGGAAGGCTAACAGGAATGGGATCCAAAGTTGCAGAAGAAAGAAAATGAATCAGGAAGCCAGCACATTATGATCACACCTCTCTTTTCCTGAGTGGCAGTGCCAAAGGCAGGCATGTTCAGATGGGGTTTTTGCTTCATACGTATTATTAAATTTTTGTAAAGAAACTGTTTTGCACGGTCTTTGTGGCTAGGCCATGCAAACAACATGATTACGAATAATCTTTTGCATTCAAGTTTCTGTGAAGACTTCTGGGGCTCGTTGGTATTAGCACAAATTGTTTTGTTGTTTGTTTGCTCTTATACAAAAGATTAAGGATATAGCTTCTATAACTCAAGTTGTCTATATATAATTGTTGGGAGAAATAGAGGTGTAGAAGGATGAAACATTTTTGGCAGGATTACAGGTGTTAATTACAAACATATCACAGAGGAAAACGCCGTATCTACTGAACTCCATCTCTTGCTCTATTAGCTAGAGGCTGCTTTCAGGACAAAGAGTCAATGTCAACTTGGCACATTAAAAGTACTAGACCTAAAACAACAAAGTGGAAGGTTATGAAGGTGACAATTTCATATTTGTTCATCTTCTTTGACTTCTTTAAATTTCCATTCTTGACTCCTCAAAAACATTCAGTTTCACATAAAATAACTTTACCTTATACTCACTGTTCAGTCTTTGTTCTGAGATTTCTTATCGAATTTTTAAAGTCTGATTCTTTCATGATGCTCCTGACCACCAAATATGTTGTGTTTTCTCTTGCTTTCTGCCTACAGCTTTTCTTTGGATTCAATTCTCAATATTTTATTTGTGCTTTTGTTCCTTACCCCATTATTCCATCAGTCACCTCAGATATGTAATCTTAGTTGCATTTGACTCAGAAGCTTTTTTTTTTTTTTTTTGACTCAGAAGCTTTTTACACTGAAACCACTATAAAGAAAGATGCTTTCATGAGCCTTGGCCTATATATTCAGAAGAAATAAGATCACTTAAAAGCCTTAATTAAGGTTTTAAAAGGTTAACAAAATATTTTAACAGATACTTCCAAAAAGAAGACATATGAATGACTGATAAACACATGAAAAGATGCTGAACATGGATAGTCAACAGGAAAATACAAAAATAAAACCACAATGAGATACCACTGCATACCTATTAGAATGGCTAAAAAAAGATGACAATACTAAGTGTTAACAAAAGTGTTAACAAGGGTGAAAAGCATATAGAACTCTCTACATTGCTGGTAAATAACATGATATAATCATTTGGAAATCAGTTTGACAATTTTTTAAAGTTTTTTAAAAATTATTATTCATTTGAGAGAGAGAGACAGACAGAGAGACAAAGAGACAGAGAAAGCACAAGCAGGAGAAGGGGCAGAGGAAGTGGGAGAAGCAGACTCCCTGCTAAGCTGAGAGCCCAATGTGGGGCTCCATCCCAGGACCTGGAGATCATGACTGAGCCAAAGGCAGATGCTTAACAGTCTGAACCACCCAAGTACCTTGACTACCCATATAAAGTTAAATACATAGTTACCGTGGGACCCACAATTAACCCACAGTTAATGTTATTATCTTGACTGTGATGGTGGCTACATGGGTGTGCATGTTTGCCAAAACTCATCAAAGTATACACTTAAAATGGGGACATTTTATTGTATATAAGTCATACTTCAACAAAGTTGATTAAAAATAAATAAAAATAAATGGCAAAAGAGAAATCCCCCCAGAGAAAAATCTTAATTAGAAGTTGTAGGAATTTGGGGGAGTTTACAAAAGATGTACAATAAACTAGGCAGTATTATAGTCAAAGCATGTTGCTTTGGAAAAGTGGAATCAATATCATTCCTTATATTCCTATTTTGTGTTAGAAACTATTCAAGTACTTTGTGACTGTTGTCATGTTTAATGATCAAAATATCCCAGTGAAGTGGAGTGGCCTCATTTAAAAGAGTACATTTCAGGAGTAAAAGATATTTTGAGAGGATTTGTTTAGAAACAGGATATAACTGGAGGACAGTAGGCCTGATATATGTCCATAATAAAAACTAGTGCATTCTCCTATTTTCTATGTAAATAGAAAAGTGACTGAAACACCTTGAACAAATAATTTATATTCTTCAGTAATATCATTCACATCTGATTATGAGTAATGCTATTGTAAAATATTTAGTGTTTTTATTAATATAATTTGACTAATATTTTTATAGATGAGGATTTAGCACATTCTTCATATTTTATGTTGTCAAGAGTCATTTTTTTTAAATGATTTTATTATGGTAAATAATTATGAGTGTTCTTAACAAATCTTAAAGCACTTAATACAATATTGTTGACTGTTAGTACAATGCTGTGTAGCAGATCTGTATTTACTTTGCTTAACTGAAACTTTATGCCTATTGATTAGTAACTCTCCATTTTCCACTCCCATCAGCCCTGGCAACCACCATTCCATTCTTTGATTCAATGAATTTGACTATCGTAGATACTTTACGATAAAGTAAGTAGAATCATGCAATATTTGTCTTTCTGTAGATGGTTTATTTTACTTAGCACAGTGTCCTTAAGGTTCATCCAAATTGTTGCATATTACAAAATTTCCTTATTTAAAAGATGGAATAGTAGTCTATTGTACATATGTACTACATTTTCTTTATCCATTTACCTTCTGATAGTCATTTAGGTTGTTTCTACATCTTGGCTATTGTGAATAGTGCTACAATGAACATGGGAGTACTAATATCTCTTTAACATCCTGATTTCAGTTCATTTGGGTAAATACCCACAACTGGAATTGCCAGATCATAAAGTAGTTTTGTTTTTAATTTTTAAAAATTTATTTATTCCAAAGCAGCTGCACCATTTTGCATTTTTGGTGTTGTATCCATGAAATCATTGCCAAGACCAATGTCATGAAGCTATTCTTTTGTGTTTTCTGCTAGTCTTATATTGAAGTGTTTGAGTCTTATATTGAATTCTTTAATCCATTTTTTTAATCCATTTTGAGTTTTGTGCATGAGTATGTGTATTTGATGTTAGGTAAGGGTCCAATTTCATTCTTTTGCATATGGATATCCAGTTTCCCTTTACCATCTATTGAAAACAACTATTCTTTCCCCATTGCTGATTCTTGGCACTCTTTCCAAGATCAGTCAATAGTATATGTATGAATTTATTTCTGGGCTCTGTCCATTGGTCTTTCTTTATGCCAGTACTAGCACAGTTTTGATTACTGTGGCTATATAATATATTTTGAAATCACAAGTGTGATGCCTCCAATTTTGTTCTTGCTCAGGATTGATTTAACTATTTGTTGTCTTTTGTGGTTCTATATAAATTGTGGAATTTTGATAGGGACTGCATTGAGTCTATAGATTGCTTTGAGTAGTATGGATACTTTAACAATATTAAGTGTTCCAAATCATGAACATGGGATGTGTTTCCATTTGTGTGTTTAATTTCTTTCATCAATGCTTTGTTATTTTCAGGGTATATTTTGTAACATAGAAAATGTCTTTGATCCAGTTTCTGGAGTCTCTGATATCATGAGTTCAATAATCTACTTCTGTGGGCTGTATAGGTTATGGTTAGCTTTTTGAGGGAATCACTGGTAACTATACTGTCCCCATATAACCCTCATTTTTTTTTTGCTTAGTTCTTGCATCATTCTGATTATTATTTGTCAACCTTAAAGAGGAAAAGAGGAAAGCTAATATTTCTTCAACTTTTGACTTTAGTTTTCTTTGTGATTTAATGTCTCAATTTCTGTTTTCTTTCTTAGAAAGTGTTGAACACATCTTCAGTTTATGTACCTTGTAAAAGCTCCTTTATCTATCCACATACATATTTCTCCCCTCTTTTTAAAAATCCCAATATACTTAAATAATAAAAATTGAACTTGCTTCAGTGACTTAACAGCTAAATGAGGAACACAGTTGTAAATACTATGTATAGTTTAAGGTTAATTACTTCTAATCTTCCATTTCTCTGGTCTATATGTCTCCATTCATAACAGTAGCAGAAATGAAAAGGATGAAAGGATGAAAAATGAAAAGTTTCATGAAATACAAGCTAATAATTTCAGTGTCTTCTTTAAAAGATGAGGTGGAGGGGAATGGGTGACGGGCACTGAGGTGGACACTTGACGGGATGAGCACTGGGTGTTATTCTGTATGTTGGTAAATTGAACACCAATAAAAATTAATTAAAAAAAATAAAAAAAAATAAAAGATGAGGTATTGCTTTTCCATAGTTTCCAAGAACTCAGCCCATTTTATTCTGAGATCAGTAGGCCTCCTCCTTTAGCAGATAGATGAAATGAGAGGACCACACTACCATCAGACTAAATGAAAGACACAAATGAGAACATTATAGAAATGCTTGTTTTCAGTCACTGTTTCTTTGTGGAGGATAGAATTCATTAGAAGAGAAATGTAATTGCTTATTTCCGTATTTTAAACACTTGCTTATCAATTTGTAGGACCTGAGTGGATAGAACTTGTATTTTCTGAAAAATTGTAAGTGCAAGATTTTTACCAGATTATCAGAACTAACGTAATTGTATATCTCATAAACAATTCCCATTTTGTATACCAGGTTTATCTTAGGACAAACTGCAATAGATTGATAGATTTGTCACTTTTGCAGGTAACCCAAGTCTGAACAACAGAATTCCAGGCATCCTGTAGCTTTATTTGTTCTCTAAATTCTATTACCTAATTTTGATGTTTAGTGATCTCCTTTGTTGGCTAATAGGACTTGTGTTTTGAGAGATGGAGCTAAACTCAAGTCACTGAAGGCACTTAAGTATAATGCCAGCACTTGACACTTTTCCAGTGCTAAATCCTTTGATATCTGTGTTTATAACTTCTGATTTCCAAGAAACTATTTTCTAAAATTACAAAAAATTGATAACAATTCTAAATGGGACAAAATATATAATGTTAAATATATTGATATGTACTCATGTGAACAATGCTTGGAAAGTTAAACAATGGGAAAGACATTAGGATGGTGAGATGTTAATAATTAAAAATTATTTAATTTTATTATTATATTGTTTTCTTGGAGATGGTAACCAGTAAAATAAGACTTAATGGTGAGAGCTCTTTCATTTTCAGAAATTATAATTTGATTTGATAGCTGTTAATCACAATGAACGGGGCAAACAGCTGATTTTATAACTATTATTTAGCCACTAGAACACTAGAGGTCACTGCAGCTAGTATTTGTGTCACTATTTCAATGATTTTGTTAAATTACTAGCAATTTTTTATTTAATTTAAATAATTGAGGGTTTTAGAGGGAATCCCATCTTCCTGATGTGATAGAATAGTTTATATATCTCTACATATTTATGTTCTTAGATAACTCTACCTATATTTTTAATTCTATTTTAGAAAACAATTTTTAAAAAGGGAAATATACAAGACAGATGAGAAATGCGTATGTCTGTCAAAATTGGAAAGTATATGTTTTTGCTTTGCTTTAGATGTTCTTTGTCCTACAATCAAGTCCCAATTTCAATTTCTCATGTTATTAGCCTGTAACAAAATAAACTTCAGGTGACAGATGCAAGTCACTTAGGCTCCTAATTGGTTAACTAATGCCAGATTTAATTGCAAGCCCTCAAGAGAAGTTGTTAGGTGGAGGGTGGAGATACTGCTCACTTGTGACCCTACATTATCATATTAATCCGGAAGGAAAACTTGTGATCTAAAAGTTGTCTTGGAAACAGGTCTCCAGCCTCTTCAGTGGCTTTAGGAGAGTCCAGTTTTACTGAAGTCAAAAGCTGGGTCTGCCTCTTCAACCTGTGTAGGCGGTGGGAGCAGAGTTCTTGAGTCTAATTGGTATTTATTGTTGCCATTGTTTTGCATTCCAGACCTTTGATAAACCTTTCCCAGCACAGCAAACCCATGGTTAACTCTACAGCAGTGAGGAAGCTATGGTAGCAGAACTGCAATTAACCTTCATGGGCAAAACAAAACATAAAAAACCGTGAGGTAGGCTCACTTTTTGCAGATGCAATTTTTAATGACAGCTGGCAGGTGAAGACAATATACCTTAAAATAAGAACATATTTGTGTTCATACATAATAACGAGAGAAGAAACATTTATCTAAAAAAAAGGCTAATTATTCATATTGAAGTGAAGAAAAAAAGGAAGAATGTAAAAGACAAAATAGTTATAATTAAAAAGTAGATTGTTTCTAATACTGGGATTCAAGTATAAGTGTTGTCAGGTGGCTTTTTATTTAAGTGACAATGCTCAAAGAGTACAAAAAAACCTAACCCTTTTCTCAAAACTTTTTCCATGTTGTTATGTGTAAGAGGTGGTATTTATAATGGGAAATATTATGTCTTACGAAGCTGCAAATTCCAGGTAATTATCAGTGGGCAAGACACTTGCTTTAAGCCTCAATTTCAGTATCTGAAAAAT
Organism: Vulpes vulpes; assembly: GCF_048418805.1. NCBI lineage: Eukaryota > Metazoa > Chordata > Mammalia > Carnivora > Canidae > Vulpes > Vulpes vulpes. The sequence goes on from NC_132783.1 coordinate 33,863,661, forward strand.
TCAAAGAGGCCCCTTAGCAGCCTGTAAGCTGAAGGCTCTGGCACATTATACTTTGAGACCCTTTGGGGCTCTAAGCTCTATGACTCTGTAATGCTTTGTAGCAGAACCTCTTCAGTAATTTATCCCTTAACAGACTGCTTCACATGTTAGTAATAACAGGAGGCTGAGGAAAGTTCATTAGATGAAGATTAAGGGAAATAAAAGTCAAAAGAGAGAAGTCAGGCTCTGAAAGTAGAAATGAACAGTAGTTGGAGGTAGAGGAAAGTGACCTACGTGGGAGAAGTAGCTCTGTTAGGGAGCAGAGGCAAGGTAGAGGTAAAAAATAGAAGAAAGGAAACCAGGAAAGGGACAAAGGTCAAGAGGGGAGACCCATTTAAGAGGTGGGATGAGCTACCAGAATCGGTGAGTCAGTCTTGTTGGTAGGAGGGGTCAGCCTAGCCCCCCTCCGAGTTCTTACCTGAGCAGTCACCATGGTTGTGAATTGGCTGTGCATAGTGCTTGTGAGCTCACTGGCGCTGCTGACTATAGAGGCTTATAAATTTGAAAGGCATATATATCTTCCCATATTCATTCCAAAGCGTTTTCCCTTCTCAGAAGCTGTGCTTTGAATTTAGAGGCTGCCATGAAGGTTGAACCCTCAAGAGAGTCAAGGCAATGCTGTATGTGGGATATGGTTGAAACCTGAGCCGAGGCCCAGAAGTTCTGATGCTGTGAATCTCTGAGTGTCTGCCTGGAACCTCTGGGAGTTGCTGATATTGTGGGCTCTCAGCTGGAATATATTCAGTACATTAAAATTTTTTATTGTGTCAGTTTTCATTCCAAATTGCTTGTCAGCTTGGGAATATGTTGGTATTAGCTTGTCCCCCGGTGTTATGGTTTTTCTTCCCCTTTTCTGAATCTGAAGCTATTGTATTATTAAATGAAATGCTATGTGGAGTAAAGCCTGGCTCCTATCTTCTCCCTGGCCATCTCTTTTCCCTAAAGTTTAGTCGTATTATTTAAGATTCAGAAGTTCTTAGAAATTTTATCTTAGTACTTTTGTTACTTTAAATCGATTTTCTATACAAGGGAAGTCCTCCTGGATTTGACCTCTATCTGTTTCATCTCATTTTTACATACACACCAGCTGTTACCAGGTGGTGAAGAAGATTGGACAATGGGCCTTAGCTGGAGACCAAAGCATCACTTTCTCCCCTTCTCTCTGAACTGTGCTGACATTCCCAGTGGCCGCTGGGGGGAGCCACATACCCATGTTCTCTCAGCCTTAACCTAGTCCTTCTTTAAGGAAGTTGAGATCATATTTACCTTGTGGCCAGTATGAAAAGTAAATTGTTTTAAATGCCTTTGAAAGAAAGCAGCAATTCAAACTGACAAATTTATGGGTTTTAATTTGAATCAAATATTGTACTTGACTTTCTCCCGTCTTTTCTCTAGAGGTTGTGAAAGCTAATGAAAAAGGGAATGTATTTTGAAGGAGAAATGCAGACTTGCAAAGCACTGCTTTCCTATCTTCCTTTTGCATGCACTTCTCAGGTTGGTAGTTGTGAGATTGTTAAAACTTCATTTATACTTGTCTTGTTATATAGGTTATAAGCCCATGTTGAGTATTATAGCTTCTAGATTGTCTAGAAAGATCAGATGAACAGCATATTTTTATTTCATTCTTTTTGTTTTGCATCTCTCAAGGGTCTCTAAATTGAATCTATTTTTTTAACAGTATCTACAAACAATCTTAAATTGTAACATCAAGAGATTTGGCATACTATGGGAAATAGAAAGATAAGTAGTAGAGATATAGGGGCTACTACTTCTTTATCAGTTTATACCAGTGGCTGTTTTGTGTACTGTTTGAACACAGCAAAACAAAACAAAACAAAACAACAACAACAACAACAAAAAACTGAGAAAAAGTAATGAAGTTAAAAGGAAGAATGGCATTTCACCTCAGGAACTGGGATTTATTTTAAATCTTTTTTGGAGGGATGGGGTCAAACGTATATTGAGAAATACTGGATGTGGGATTTAAGAAGATAGTAAACCCAGTGACTCGAAACCTTAATTAGTGTGTTGCAAAGAGAAGGGCCAGTGCCTCTGACACCCCTTTGCTAGGCTTTTCTGTGAGGAGGACCCCTCATTTGGTTATACTGTGTTAGTAGTCTCTTTATTTTCTCATCATGCATTTTACTGAGTTTCACAATCTTGCTCCCACTTCCACTTAACAGCAATGTAATCAGCTATCTCTTTGAAGAATAATAAAAAAATTCTAAAATTTTAAGCAGATTAATGCTGTGCCAGATTTACGTGAACTATATATTAATGCTCATTATATTTGAAAAGACACTCTTCTTCCAAAAAAAATTAAAGAGTATTAGAATTCTATGACCTAAAAGATCATATCAATCAAACCCTTTGTTTTTCATGATTAAAAAGAAGAGTCATACCCATGTTTGTGGCCAGACTTAATTTTGGAGAAAATTTAGTTATAGATGTGATTGGAAGATTGGTTGTTCACTACCAATTAAGATACTGTTTTTGTAAAGAAACATGCAGTATTAGCAGATTATTTTGGGGGATTTGTCTTGTAGAAAATGAAGATTTGTTGAAGATTTGCTCTGTACCAAACATTTTATATACATTTGTTCATTTACTCTTTCCAATAAAAATGCTATACATTTTACAGATTAGGAAACTCAAGGGCAGATGTTAAATAATATATACAACTTTGAGCAGCTAATGTCAAATCATAGTCAAAACAGGTCTCTGTCATACCAACAGCTATTCCCTTAAGAAAAAATTTGCCCTTTTGCCCCAGCTTTCTTGAGAAATAATTGACGTACATCACTGTATCAGTTTCACATATACAGCATGATGACTGATTCACATATACCGTGAAATGATTATCACAGTAGGTTCAGCTAACATCCATTTTCTTATATAGATACAATAAAAAAGAAAGAAGAAAGAATAAAGGAAAAGAATTCTCCTTATGATGATAATTCTTAGATGATAACTCATCTCCTTCTGATGATTTACTCTGTGAACAACTTTCCTGTATATTACACACTGTTATTAACTATAGTCAATATGTTGTGTATTACAGCCCAATACATATTTATCTTGTAACTGCAAGCTTGTGCCTTTTGATCACCTTCCTCTGATTCTCCCTCCTTCTACTCCCTGCCTTTGGTAGATTATATGAATTTGGGTTTTTTGTTTTTGTTATTTAGATTCTATGTAGAAGTGAGATCTTACAGTTACTTGTCTTTCTCTGTCTGACTTATTTCACTTCCATAATATCTTCAAGGTCCTTTCATGTTGTCACAAATGGTAGGATTTCCTCATTTCTTATGGCTGAATAATATCCCACTGAATATATATACCACAACATTTTACCCATTCATTCACTGATAAACAATTAGGTGGGTTGTTTCCACATCTTGGCTATTGTGAATAATACTCTATGAACATGGAAGTACAGATACCTTTTCAAGTTAGTGTTTTTGATACCTTTGGATATATTCCCAAAATGAAATTGCTGGATCATATGGCAGTTCTAATTTTTAATCTTTTTGAGGATCCTCCATACTGTTATCCATAGTGGCTGTACCAACTTATAGTCTCACCAGTAGTGCATTAGAGTTCGTTCTTCTCCACACCCACATCAGCATTTGTTATCTCTCATCTTTTTGATGATGATCATTCTAATAGCCATTGTGGTTTTAATTTGCATTTCTCTAACAACTAGTGATGTACAGCATCTTTTCCTAACTGTTGGCCTTACATGTATTTTATTTGGATAAATGTTTCTTTGAGTCCTTTGCCCATATTTTACATTGTTTCTTTTCTTTTCTTTTTCTTTCTTTCTTTCTTTCTCTTTTTTTTTCTTTGATGTTGAGTTGTTATGAGTCCATTGTATTTTTTGGATATTAACCCTTACTAGATACATGGTTTGCAAATAATTTTTCTGATTTTGTAGATTATCTTTTTACTTTGTTAATAATATCTATTGCTGTGCAGAAGCTTTTTATTTTGATGCAGTCCCATTTGTTTATTTGTTATTTTTTGTTGCTTGTGCTTTTGGTATTTTAGACAAAAAATTATTACCATGACCCATGCCAGGGAGCTTTGTTCCTTTTTTCTTCTAGGAGTTTAATTATTTCAGATCTTATATTTAAGTCTTTTATCTATTTCAAGTTAATTTTTGTGAATGGTGTAATGTATGAGCCCTGCTTAATTCTTTTACATGTGAATAGAATCTATAGATAGCTTTTGGAAGTATTCACATTTTAACAACATTAATTCTTTCAATTCATGAACATGGGACATCTTTTCATTTATTTGCATCTTCTTCAGTTGCTCACATCAGTGTCTTAGAGTTTTCAGCATAGAGATCTTTTACCTCCTTACTTAAATTTATTCCCAAGTATTTTATCCTTTTTGATGCTGTTGTAAATGGGATTGATTTCTTTATTTCTCTTTTAGAAATTTCAGTGTTAGTGTATAGAAATGCCAGTGATTTTTGTATGTTAGTTTTGTATCTTGCAAATTTACTGAATTCATTGATTAGATCTAAAAGTTGAGACTTTAGGGTTTTCTACATATAAAATCATGTTGTCTTCAAATGCAGGCAATTTTACTTCTTCCTTTCCAATTCTGATATCTCTTATTTCTTTTACTTTCCTGACTGCTTGAGCTAGGACTTCCAGTGCTATGTTGAAAGGGAGTAGTAAGAGTGCGGGAGCTTTTGTCCCTGATCATAAAAGAAAAACTTTCATTCTTCCACCACTATGTTGTTAGCTATCAGCTTGTCATATATGGCCTTTATTATGTTGAGATATGTTCCTTCAAAGCCCAATTTTTTAGGAGTTTTTATCATGAACGGATGTTGAATTTCATTGAATGCTTTTTTCTGAGTCTTTTGAGATAATCATATGTTTTTTTTTCATTCTATTAATATCACATTGATAGATTTGCATATATTGAACCATCTTTGCATCACAGGGTTAAATCCCACTTGATCATGGTAAGAGATCCTTTTAATCTGCTACTGAATTTGATTTGCTCATAGTTCATTAAGAATTTTTTCATCTTTATTTATGAGGAATAATGAATGGCCTGCAGGTTTGTTTTTTGTTGTTGTTTGGGGTTTTTTGTTTTCTTTAGTAGCGTCCTTTTCTGGTTTCAGTGTCAGAGTAATGCTGTTCTTGTAAAATGAGTTTGGAAGTGTTCTTTCTCTTATTTTGGAGGAGTTTGAGGAGCCTTGATGTTTATTATTCTTTTTGTTTGTTTGTTTATTATTCTTTAAGTGGTAAAATTCACCAGGGAAACCATTTGGTCCTGGTTTTTCTTCCTTAGGAGATTTTTGATTATTGATTCAACCTCCCTACTAGTAATTGGTATATATATATATATATATTTTTTTTTTAGTAATTGGTATATTAAGATTTTCAATTTCTTTCTGATTTAGTCATGGTAAGTTGTATGTTTCTAAGAATCTTTCCATTTCTTCTAGGCTATCCAGATTATTGGCATATTTTGATCTTTTGAATTTCCATAGTATCAGTTGAAAGTCTTTTCTTTATTTATAATTTTGTTGCTTTGGGTCTTTCTTTGTTTTTGTTTTGTTTTGCTTTGTTTTGCTTGGTTAGTCCAGCTAAGGGTTTGTCAATTTTATCTTCTCAATGAACTAATTCTTTATTTGGTTAATCATTTCTATTGGTTTTCTGTTCTCTATTTCACTTATTCCTTTTCTAATATTTATTATCTCTTTTCTTCTGTTAAAGTTTGGATTCACTTTGTTCTTTTCCTAGTTCCTTAAGGCAACATGAGATTGTTTATTTGGAATCTTTCTTACTTCTTAGTTTTCTTAGTTTATTATTATAAACATCCTCCTTGAACTGCTTTTACTGTATTCCACAAATGCTGGCAAGTTGTGTTTCCATATTTGTTTCCAGAAACTTTTTTCTTCTTTGATCCATTGGTTGTAAAGGAGAATGTTTTTTAATTTTCATGTGTTTGTTAATTTTAGTTTTCTTCCTCTTATTGATTTTTAGTTTCATGCCATATTGTCAGAGAAGATACTTGGCATGATTTCAATCTTCTTCAATTTTCTAAGATTTGCTTAGTAGCCTAACATATGGTCTATCCTAGAAAAATTTTCACATATGCTTGAAAAAAAATGTATTCTACTGTTGTTGAATGGAATGTTCTATATGTGTCTGTTAGGTCTATTTGGTCTAAGGTATTGTTCAAATCTATTGTTTACTTATTGATTATTTCTTGATAATTGTTGAGAGTGGGGTATTAAAGTCCCCAACTATTATTATATCATTGTTTATTTCTCCTTTTGGCTCTATTAGTTTTTGCTTTATATATTTAGGTTCTCTGATGTTGGGCACATAAGCATTTGTAAATGTTATATCTTCTTGATATATTGACCCCTTTACCACTATATCAACTTCTTTTTCTGTTTATACATTTTTAGCTTAAAGTCTATTCTGTCATACATAGGGTTGCTCCTACTTTTTTATTGATCACCCTTTGCTTGAAATGTTTTTTTCTATTCCTTCACTTTCAGTCTATGTGCCTTTAAGGCTAAAGTGAGTCTCTTTTAGGCAGAATATTGTTAGATCGTGCTTTTTAAAATTCATTCAGCCATTCTATGTCTTTTGAATCCATAATTTGATCTATTTAGATTTAAAGTCATTATTGATAGGTAAGATTTACTATTCCCTTTTTCCCCTTGTTTTCTGCTTATTTTGTAGCTCTATTATTCCTTGCTCTTACACTGTTTTTTCCTGTGTTATGATATCTTTTTGTATCAGTGTGCTTTGACTTCTTTATAATGGTCTTTTTTGTAAGTACTATAAGATTTTTTTGTGTGTGGTTATCATGAAACTTATATAACATATCTTAGCCCAGATGTGAACATTGCTGGGGTGCAGATGTGGGGAGGACGTGACAGTGGGCAGAGTATGTCTCCACTGAGCACTTGGATTCAGCTCTTTCATTTCCAACATGGAAGAAACTTACATGAATTCCCTGGACCCTAGAGGCTATTACAATGTCTGTATAATAAAACCACCAGATCAAGGTCTGCAGGTTTTCTTATCATATCAAGTGCAGAAAGATTCATCTTGATGTCGCAGATTGGCTACTTGTCCCTTTAATGTTTGCCATCAGTTTCCTTGGGCCAAAACCTGTCTCATATCTCAAGCTGTGATGATAAAAGTTGTATTGAGCAGAATGTCGTCAACCAAACCATGAACCTTGGACAAGAGATTCTGGCCAAGAGCACAAGGCAGTGCCTTCTTTGTAATGAAGACTGAGATAAAGATCTCTGGGACTAGACCAGCACACCATTGATCTGGGGCATAGCTAACTACTGTGGCAACAACAGCCCTGAAAACAACATAGTTATGGAACGTAAGAGTAACCTGGCTTCAGTCATGTGCATCCCTGAATCTCTGCTGTATGTTCTGCCATGGAAAAACCATGGAAATGCACAGTAAGTCACTATCTATCTCATCAAATACCAGACACTAGAAGACTCTTGCTTCCTGCTTCCAGCGGGTTCTTCATTTTTTTTTCTCCTAATCTAATTATAGAAAGATAAATTGTGATCTTTAAACAAAAAAACAAAAACAAAAACAAAAAAACCCCACAAAACTTCAACACTTGTAACACTCTGTTTTAAAATGATAACAACTTCAATAGAATTATCATATTTTACACTTTTACTTCTCTCTCTCACAATTCAGGTTACTGCTATTACAATTTACATTTTTTAAAATGTATTGTGTATCTAATAACCAATTATTGTATTTATGGTTATTTTTGCTATGTTCATTAAAAAAAAAAAACTTTTAAACTAGAGTTAAGAGTTATGCACCCCTATTACCATATTGCACAATCTAACTATGACAACATATTTACCATTACCAGTGAGATTTTTACTACTTTTTTGTGTTTTGATGATTTTTTTTTAGAGACTCTTTGGGGGGAGGGGCAGAGAGAGTGGAAGAGAGAGAATCTTTTTTTTTTTTTAAGATTTTATTTATTTATTCATGAGAGACACACAGAGAGAGGCAGAGAGACACAGGCAGAGGGAGAAGCAGGCTCCATGTAGGAAGTTCGATGTGGGACTCAATCCTGGGGACCCAGGATCATGCCCTGAGCCAAAGGCAGACATTCAACTGCTGAGCCACCCAGGTGTCCCAGGAAGAGAGAGAATCTTAAGCAGGCTATATGCCCAGCCTGGAGTCCATCGTGGGACTCCATCTCACAACCCTGAGATCATGAACTGAGCTGAAATCAAGAGTTAGATGCTTAACTGACTGAGCCACCCAGGCACCCCTGTTTTGATGATGTTAATTTGCAGTATTTTACTTCAACTTAAAGAACCCCTTTAGCATTTCTTATAAGGCAGGTCTAGTGATAATGAATTTTCTCAGTTTTTGTTTGTTTGAGAAAGTCTTTATTAATTCCTCCTTTGTTTCTGAAGGACTACTTTGGTATAAAATTTTTGGCTGACAGCTATTTTCTTTCAATGTTTTTAATATGTCTTTCCTTTCTCTCCTGACCTGAAAAGTTTCTGTTGAGAAATCTATCTGTAGTCCTGTGGGGATCCCTTGTATGTAACTTCTTTCTTTTATCTTACTGCTCTTAAAATTTTTTGTCTTTGACTTTTGACAATTTAATTATAATGTGTCTCAGTGTAGCCCTATTTGGGTTCAAGTTATTTGGGATCATTTGTGCTTTCTGGATCTGGGTGCTCATCTCTCTTCAGGTTGGGGAAGTTTTCAGCCATTATTGTTTTAAAGATATTTTCTGTCCCTTCTCTTTCTTTTTTTTTTTTCTTTAGAATTTTCAAATGCAAATGTTTCTTTTCATTTTGTCTTATAATTCCCATAGGCATTCTTCATATGTTTTCATTCTTTTTTTTCTTTTTGCCCCTCATACTGGGTAATTTTCAATAGTCTATCCTCTGGGTCACTGATTGTTTCTTCTGAATGGTCTTTTGAAACTTTTGAATTCTTCAGTTCAGTTTTGCATTTTTCAACTGTAAGATTTTTTTTTTTTTTTTGATGGTTGCTATTGTCACACTTTTCAGTTGTTTATGCATTTTTAAAAATTTTGTTCAGGTATCAATGTTTTCTTATCATTTGTTATACTTTCTTAAGATGATTATTTTGAATTCTCAGAAAGTTTATTAAATGTTCATTATTTAGGGTTAGTTATTGGAACTTTGTCAGTTTCCTTTGGTGGCTTCATGTTTACCTAATTTCCTTGATTCCTTACATAGGTATCAGCACATTTGAATAAGTGGTGTCTTTTTTTTCCCCCTAGACTCTACAGGTTGCTTGGCAGAGACAGTTCTTCATAAGTCTGCTCAGTTGGAGTTTTTGAGTTTCTGTTGGTAATGTCCTTGGGCAAATAGGGACTTCTATTATGCTCTATTTTTGGCTGAGGCAACTGTTCAAGCTCTGAGGCCAGGGATGGAATGTGTGTCACTGGCTGCTGGTTGGAATTTCTCTCTGTTACCTACCAAGTGAGGCTATAAGATGAGCTCTGTGATTACCTGAATTCTTTGGTCAGGCTTAGTAGATGGTTGAGACCAGACCCCATATCAGAAATAGATGGGCTATGAATTATCTTCCCTCCCCTGACAGAGCAGTAGGACAGGGCCCAGGGCCTGTGCAGTTCATGGGGGACCCAAATAAGGTCTGATTATGCACTGAATTCTCTGATCATGTGAAGCCACTAGTTTGCTTTGCAGATTATTGGCTCTATCTATGGAGAGACAGAGAACTGCTCTGACCTGTATAGCTTGGCTTAAGAACTGCTCAAGCTTTGGCTTGAGAACTGCTGACCTGCATAAGCTCTCAGGCATTTTCACTATCCTTTCTAGTTAGATGGGGCTAAAAGTCATGTTCCACAGGGGATGGGACAATATCTCAATTCCCTTTTCTGTGGAGGAGCTGGAGGACCTCTTCAGGCTATTGTCAATTTCCCAAACATGCTCTCTGATTGGAAGGGGCCAGGAGCTACCCTTAGCTTTGGCTATGAATTAATTCCCCTGCCTATGCATAGTATGGGAAGCCTCCTTGCCCAGTACTGGCTTTGGTTTGAGGATAATCAGCTCTGCTCATTTGCCTCTCAGCTTGAGTATCACTGGTATGCATAGCTTTTAGGAGTTGTCACTAGCCCTTCTAGTCAGATGAGGCTACCCAGCACTCTCCTCAATATGTGAGGCTGTGACTCAGCACTTTGCCTGAGTGCAGACTAACTGAATTCTAGGGATGGCAAATCCATTAGAGTATCTGTTCAGAAAGACCTGTACCCCAATGAGTTTCATGGTCAGAGTACCCTCAACTTGGTTTTGCAGATGAACAAAGCTGCTAATTGGTATTACTATGTGGGCACTGGAGGTATGAACTTTGTCTGTCAAGATCAATTTTTGGTTGTTGCAAGCAAACAATTTAACTAATTCTATTTTCCTAGAAATCAGACTTTTAGATTTATTAAAATTGCCACAGTGAAGAAATAAATGTAGGTGTCTTACTCTAGTATCTAATTAATAGTATGTGATCACGCTTCAAATGTATAATTAGATTTGATTCTAATGAGCCTATTCTTCCAATTTTGGCTTTAAGTACTATTTTATCATTTAAAGGTAGATGATATGATTATGAGTATTAGAAAAAGAATGGAGGGGAAAATGTGATTTCTACTTTGTAAGTAACTCAAATATTTAATTGAAGCAAGAGTTTATTGGATATTGGGAGAAGGTCATTGTGGAGAAGTTAAGTAGGATAATAACATCTACTTTAATCACAGGTACTGAAGAAATATTATAGAGAGCCACAAAGTAGCAGGAAGTGAAATATTATCCTTTTATTCCCTTAATTTGTTTCTTTGACCAGTATCTTTTGTTATTTAACGAAAAGCCTTAGTTTAGCAAGTGATGTCTTAGCAGTAAGTACAATTATTAGAGGAATAATCATTATTATCGTTAAGAGAAATATTTTTAAATGTTAGCGGATTTTGTTTCAAATTTTGCTGTATGTCAAAGTCTAGGCAGTCAAATAGCCAGTATGCAAACTATGTACAATAAATAAATTTTAAATTAGAAATAACAAGAAAGGATTCAAAATGACCTAGATAAAATTTTCCCATGAACATATTATTTGGCATGTTCTTATTTCAGTGTTCTAGGTACAAACTTGTCTTGAACAATTTAATCTGGTTTCCAGAGATCAGTTATTTGTATCCAACAGTCTAGCCTGAGTCTAGATTACAGATTTTTCAAATTGGAGAAGAAGAACTAGAAAGCATATTTTTATATTGTTTGTAAACTTACTTCTAATTTACTTAAGAATTAAGACAATTCTCATTTAGGTTTTTCAAAAAATTAAAAATAGAATTACCATATGATCCAATAATTCTGCTACTGTGTATTTACCCAAAGGAAAAAAAAAAACAAAAACACTAATTCAAATAGATATATGCACCCCTGTGTTTATTGCAGCATTATTTACAATAGCCAAGGTATGAAAACAACCTAAATGTCCATCAATAGACAAATGGATAAGGAAGAAGTGGTACCTACATACACACAATGAAACTTTACATAGTCATAAAAAAGGATGAGCTCTTGCCATTTGTAACAGCATGATGGACCTAGAAGGTATTATGCTAAGTAAAATAAGTCAGACTGAGAAAGACAAATACCATAAGATTTTACTCAAATGTGGAATCTTAAAAAACAAAATAAGTGAATAAACAAAATCAGAATCAGACTTATAAATACAGAGAACAAACTGAGGGTTGCCAGAGGGAAGGGGGGGTGGGGAGTTAGGAAAAATGGGTGAAGAGGAGAGGCAGCCACAGGCTTCCAGTTATGAAATGAGTAAGTCATGGGTATAAAAGGCCCAGAATAGGGAATATAGTCAGTGATATTATAATAGCAATGTATGGTGACAGATGATAAATACACTTGTGAGCATAGCATAATGTACAGAGAAGTTGAATCACTAGGTTGTACACCTAAAACTGGTGTAGCATCATGTGCCAACTATAGTTAAATAAAAACTTTTAAAAAAGAAAATAATCTGCATTTCCCCTCAACTTTTTATCTTGAAAATTTCAAAACTTCAGAGTAGTCTAAACATCGGCATAATGAACACTCACATATCCTTCACCTGGGTTCTGCAATTGCTAATATTTTGCCACATTTTCTTTTCTTTTTCTCTGTCTCTGTTTGTCTCTGTTTTTCCACATACCTACTATTGAAAATTAATTGCAGATATCATGACATTTTACCTCTGGATACTTCAGCATGCACTTTCTTTTCTTTTTTTTCTTTTGAACTTTCTGCACTTTTATTGATGGGCTCAAAGTAAAACAACAAAAGAATGTACGCTAAAGTGTTCTATACATTCCAATGTAGAAATACAATGCTTTAAATAGGTATTTTCTTTGTTTGGCAGAATAGTTAGAAAATATAAAATGATAAATAAAAGGCAAAACAAGGAATCAAACTTTAAAAGAAATTAAAATTAACTAGGATGGTAAGACAACTGTCTAATCCAAAAGCTGAAAATTGTGGGTTTGCAATAAAAAACAAAACCAAAAACATACTCTGCCATCCCCCAGGCCTCTCCCTGACTCCTTCACAAAAGCAATTCACATTCTACCTTGTTTTGTTCCTCTGCACACTGGCTTTAAAAAAAAATCAAAATGGCTTTAATATTACCTAGTTTAACAAGCCCCAACTCTCCCTGTTTTAAACATTTCCATTAGCCACCCATTTGATGCCTAAAAAGGCATTTAAGTTTGCAAGTCTTTTCAGCTGTCTTGAACATAACCACAATGTCCTAAATAAATACCATACACGTGATTACTACAATTGTAGCAGCTATTTTTTTTTCCTTACTGGCCTATAAGCTACCTGAGGACAAGAGCTTTGTCTAATAATGATCTTTACAGTCCCTGCAATGTCTAGCACTGACTAATGGTAGGAGGCTATCAGAAGAAATCAGTAAAGGAAAGATTTTTTTCTCCCAGGTCTCAGTTCTAGGAATAGTTGTACTTCTTTAAAGCAAATGGTTTCTTCCTTTGGACACTAGCAATCTATTACGTCCCAAGTGGTAGTTCAGGGGCTGACTTTGGCCCGTATGTATATTATGTTTGATCTATGTGGTGTTGGTTCAAATAGTGCTTTAAACCAGATTAGTGTCCAGTTTCTAAATGTTGAGGCAATTCATATAAAAAAATCCAAATTCGGGGATCCCTGGGTGGCACAGCGGTTTAGTGCCTGCCTTTGGCCCAGGGCATGATCCTGGAGACAGGGGATTGAGTCCCACATCAGGCTCCCTGCATGGAGCCTGCTTCTCCCTCTGCCTGTGTCTTTGCCTCTCTCTCTCTCTCTGACTATCATAAATAAATAAAATTTTAAAAAAATTTAAAAAAAATCCAAATTCCTGGCTTCTCCCTCAAGAAGTTGACAAGGTTTGGCCTTCATCCCCAATTGGCAAAGATTAATTGGGGGTGAAGAGTTACTGCCCCCTTTCCCTGGACAGTTGCTCAGAAGTTCAGGTTTTCATTACACTTGGCTCACTAGGCAGGACAGCATGTTGAGAGCACCAGCTCCAGAATCAGTCTGCTTGGTTTGCATCCTGGCTCCACCACTTTACTAGCTGTATGACCTTGGAGCATGTGACTCAACTTCTCTTAGACTGTTTTCTTGTCTGTAAAATAATAAGAAGAAAAAATACCTATCACACAGGGCTAAGGTGAGGACCGTATGAGCTAATGCATGTAAGCACTTAGAAGAGTGTCTGGCACAGTAGAAAATACTCAATAAATGCCAGCTATTGTTACCTGCCCAGCCCGGTAGGTGTTTTCCAACTCCTATGTACATGACGATGTTTCTTTACACTAGCTTCTGGTAGTTACGTAGATGAATTTATGGTTCCCCTCCATCAAGCGTACTGAAGCCAAGAAATTCAGGTATACCAACTTCATCATCTTTCCCTATCCCTGTTTTTTGTAAAGCCCCATTAAATGGGACGCCTGGGTGGCTCAGCGTCTGTCTTTGGCTCAGGGCGTGATCCTGGGGTGCAGGATCGAGTCCCACGTCGGGCTCCCTGCATGGAGCCTACTTCTCCCTCTGCCTGTGTCTCCACCTCTCTCTTTGTCTCTCACGAACAAATACGATCTTGGCCAGCTTCTCGCTGATCCACTGTGGCGCTGTAGTCCACTTCCATCTTGACGATGCGCCCATCAGCCTGCTCCAAGCCCTCTCCGCCATGGTCCCTCCTGAACGTCCCTGATGTCCCTCTGCTTCAGCCACCACTCGTCACCCACACCGGAAGCCCCAGCATGCGCTTTTTAAGAATAAAGAACTTTCTCATATATAGCTACAAAACCGTTATCATACTTAAGAGATTTTATAGTACTTCAACAATTTTATTTTATATCAAGTTTATTTTAAGAATTTTCCAATTATCTCCCAATGAGATCCCCTAATGCTCTTGGAGATTCTTTTCATTAGCCTAGCAGAAAACTTCACAGCAAGTCTAAATCTAGGTTAATTTCATGGAAGGTGAGGCAGATACCAGACACTGGTCTCTGAAGGCTCCATATTCCTGAGACCATTTCTTTAACCCAGGAGCTTCCAGTGTTGCATGGATCATTTCTGCCCAAACTACACTCTATAAATATGTAGAGCTTCATCAGTAGAGAAGGCCCTCTCTCTACTTCACATTGGCCAGGAACTTAAAAGTTATCTATGCCCAACCTAAATTGTGAAATTGTGAGAATTACGGGGACTCCATGCACTCTACCATGTTTCTGCTTTAACCCTTTCACTCAATAAACCCTACTATATAACCTAGTACAATGTGTCTGTGACCTCTATGGATGGCATCCCCCAGAGACTTAAGCGATATATTTTTCCTATGCACAATCTAGTCAGAGTTCATACATTCCATTTGGTTTTTATCTCTCTTTAGTCTTACCTGAAACAAGACTCGTGTCTTCTATTTTTACCCCATGACAGTGACTTTTGAACTCAGAGTAGTTTTCTCTTACCTAAAATGTCATATTTTAGATTTGTCTGATTGCTTCCTCATGGCATCATTTAATTTGTTCCTCTATCTCCTGTATTTACTATAATTTGAATTTATGATCTAAAAGCTTCACTAGATTAAGGTCAAAACTTTATGGCAAGAATATTTCATAGGTGATGAGCCATTCTTTGTATTACATTTTATCAGAAGGCATATAATAAAGTTGCCTCACTATTAGTGATTGGCTAAAGTGCAGACTACCAGAATTAGTATAGAAAAAAAACATGTTTTTGATATTTTTATTAATATTTAATATGTTAGATGATATTTTGTCACTATGTAACTATACTGTAGTACAACTACATTTCACACAATGCCTTTAACTCTGTTTACTGATCCTTACCTGAATCATTTATTACATTGAGGGGGTACAAGATGATTATTTTCTAATCTGTAATTTTTCCTCTATTAGCTGGCATTATTTTATAAATAAGACTATTCTTCCTCTCCACTTCCCTCCTTGCCTTGCCTTGCCTTGCCTTGCCTTGCCTTGCCTTGCCTTGCCTTGCCTTGCCTTCCCTTCCCTTCCCTTCCCTTCCCTTCCCTTCCCTTTCCTTTCCTTTCCTTTCCTTTCCTTTCCTTTCCTTTCCTTTCCTTTCCTTTCCTTTTTTTAAAGAGATAGACCAAAATTTTAATTAGATCAAATATATGTGTAAACTTTTACAAAAACTGGATGAAATATAGAATTGTTGAAGATAATGTGTGAGTTTAAAAAAAATAAGTCTAGATTTCCTATTTATGGTGACAATTTGAGTTCAAATAATACATTTCCCTCACTTTAACATTTTCTAGGGGGGACACCTGGGTGACTCAATTGGTTAAACGTCTGACTCTCGGTTTTGGCTTGGGTCATGATTTCCTGGTCATGATCTCAAGACTGTGGGATCAAGTCCCTCATCAGTCTCCATGCTCAGTGAGTAGTCTGCTTCACATTTTCTCTCCCTCTGCTCCTCCCCTGTTTTTTCTTCTCTCTCTAAAATAAATAAGTAAAATAAAATCTGAAAAATAGTTTTTTTCCTTTATTTTTTCTAACAGCTATAGACTGTTTTTTAAATTAATTGTATCTTAATCAATTATCATAGTTATTTTTATTGATGATCAAATTGGCCTAAATAGCCAATTTAATTGGAGCTCATTCAAAATTGTTCCTTTGCACATATGATCTGTGTAATCAGTAGCTCCTAGAATGTCTCCCAGTGATCTGTGCTTCCTAAATATTAATTCCCTTATATAACCTTTCCCCTTGAATTTGGATTATACCTAGTGATTCACTTCTAAAAGACAGCAGAGGGCAAAAGTGATAGTATGTCATGTCTGAGATTAGGTTATGAAAAGCCTATGGCTTCTGTCTTGCTATTCATTTCTTACTTTCTTGTTTGCTCATGCTAATAGAAGCCAGACACAATGTTGTCAGCTTCCCTATGAGAAAGCCCACATGGCTAGAAATTGAGAATGCCTTCTGATCAACAGCCAGCAAAGAACTTAAGCTTTCGGTATAATAGGCAATGAGAAAACACATATTGTCAATTGTTAACAGACACATGAATGAGTTTAAAAGTATATCTTCTCTCATATGAGCCTGGGAGGACTGCAGCCTGGTTGACAACTTCATTGCAGCCTTTTGAGAGACCCTGAGCCAGAAGACCTAGCTAAGCTGTTTTCCTATTTTAGAATCACAGAACTGTGAGATAATAAATATTTATTGTTTTTAGGCCCTAAGATTAAGAGTAATTTATTTTGTAGCAGTAGATATGTTAGTATACAACTTCACTAGTCTTTGAGCACTTTTATTTCTTTCTAGTGCAACACGCTTTCTTAGATTAACTTTGTGTTTTTCCCAACTTATTACTGTAATGAGTATTTCTCCAAATTTCTCTATTTTCTTTCAGTGGAGAATGGTGTTTAGAATACAAGATCTGGTCATAAAATGTCTCATTGTTATAGAAATGTCTTTGTTTCTACATCCATTCAGTGGATAGAGCTAGAAAACACATATAAAACATCTTGAGCTCATACTAATATTACCAATTCTCATTTAATAGTGCATATTTACCTTCTTTACCTTCTTTAATTACATATTTTATCTCTTTCCTCTTATGGTGAAGATCCCCCTTTCTTAACAGTAGAGGGTTAGTATTACAAGGAAGTGGAGTAGAGTGTCACAATTTTAGCAATGACAGTAAGTTCTCTGGCTTTCTGGAATATCTTCCTTTTTATAATTTCTCCATTTCTACCACTTAAGATTTATTTGTTTGATTTTTGAGAGCTTTCTGAGTGTTGGGTTTCCTTATCAAAATTTTTTAGAATTATTTTCCAATTTAGAAATATGATCCAGAAAGAATAGAATTTAAAAATTGATCAGAAATATCTAAAAATATAAGTAAGTTCATATTGTGATGAACTTGTGTTTTTGTTTTTTTTTTTAATTATTATTTGTTTACTTTCATAGAAAGCATGTTGTACCTCTAATATATGCTGTTCACTGTTTAAGACACAAGAGTCTTAAAATTTCTATTTCTGGTTAAAATTTATATTCTGGTAAGGGAATCATATAAATGTATCAATATAGTTAATATAATTAAGAGATTACATAAAATTACATAACACTTTCCCATGTTAAATGTTGTCTAAAGAACATATATTATTTTAATAGTAAAACATAATACTTTGTTTTAAAGGGAGTAAAGGATAAGGGTACCTGGGTGGCTCAGTGGTTGAGCATCTGCCTTTGGCTCAGGTCGTGATCCTGAGGTCCTGGAATCAAGTCCACATTAAGCTCCCACAGGGAGCCTGCTTCTCCCTATGCCTGTGTCTCTGCTTCTCTCTGTGTCTCTTATGAACAAATAAATAAAATCTAAAAAATAAATAAATAAAAAATTAAAAAAATAAATGAAGTAAAGGATAGATCAAAGGGAGATAATTCTTCCTTAAATAGGAAAAATGTCAAAGGCAAAACTAGTTAATTTCACAATTTTCATTAAGCTTTGATGAGTTTATCAAGAGGATTTCAGTTTTGCTTGTTAACCTCCCTACTTCAAATATAACTACAGATCTTCCTCACATACAATGTAGTTATGTCCTGATAAACCCATTGAAGCTGAAAATATCATAACTTGATATCATAAAATATCATAACACCAACCTACTAAATATTACAATTGAGCCTAGACTACCTTAAACATGGTCAGAATACTTAACATTTGCCTACAGTTGGATAATATCATCTAACACAAAGACTACCTTATAATAAAGTGTTGAATATCTCATGTAATTTATTGAATATTATGCTGAAAGTGAAAAGCAGAATGACTGTATGGACACAGAATCATTTTAAGTATATCAGTTGTTTACCCTCATGATAACATGGCTGATTGGGAGCTCTGGCTTGCTGTTTCTGCTCAGCATCACTTAAAAGTATTGTATGTGTATCACTAGCTTGGGAAAAGATCAAAATTCAAAATTCAAAGTATGGTTTCTACTGTATGTATATATAGCTTTTGTACTATCCCAAAGTCAGAAAATTATAAGTCAAACCATTGTAAGTTGGAGACTGTATATAGATTTTTATTCTGCATTTTGGTCAATAGTAGCATGCATATTTATAATCAACTGTCATGTGGTTAATTAAAAAGTATAAAAACAAATATTGAACAATTACTAAGGTGATTAAATTCTATATTTCTTTCTAAAAATATATTATTGTTATTTTAAATTTTGCATCTCTAGCTAAGCTCTCAGATAAAACCTTTAAGAAATCTGTACAACTGTAATTCATGCTCATGCTCCCAAGGAGCAAGAGTCAGGGCATTAATGCAATGATCTGTTCAGTATAATTCATAGAAATCCTTGGAGAAAGAAGAAGAGTGGGTGGAAAAACAGAAAAGGAAGGCAACTCAAGTCGCATTTACATTCTTATTTTTTGTTGTCTTTGGTAATTTTGTTTAAGCTTATCTATGTTGCTTTTCTTTTACTTATTTTGTCATTTATATTGATCAAACTGATGATAATCCTGTTAGAGGCGGAAAACATGCTATAAAAATGACTTTAGTAGGAAATAAATCAAGGCTGACATTTTAAACCTATTTGTTGCTAAATACATGCAACTGCAAAATTTCATTAGTATCAGAGAAATTAATTCTAGGAAAGTGCAGTGTATTTACAAATGATGGCCATCTACACTTTATGAGGTTCATGCTAAACCAATGGCCTATGACTGGATGAGAGAAAGCCACTTAAGATGGATTCTCTGGGCCCCTTTAATCATAATGAACTTTACTAAAAATTATAATTTACTCAGCTACTGGATTTTTTTTTCTTTTTCAGTTCCATTTCTTTTTTTCTTTTCTCTTTTTTTTCCTTTCTGGTTCCATTTTCATGAGCATAGTCATCGGAACAATGAATGTTATTCTTTTTTCAGAGAAGTTATTTCTGATTTTCAAAGCTAAGAAAAAAGTCAGAAATTGCTACGGTTGCCCTAGGCATTATAAATACAGAGGATAAGATAAAATAAAACCCCTGCTTTCCAACTCTCAGCTTAAGTACATTTGAGTCATTACCATGGACACAGACATTTGTATTAGGAATGTTTTATTGAGCAGTGTGAACCAATGAGGGCCTTGGAATATCACTGGAAAATACTCACTTAGGAGAATACCTTGTGGACCGTGTTGGCTCTTCTGTTCTTTGTAACACCTGAAACAAAATGAATTTATATACTTACTATCCTGTCACTGTGTGATAGATAACAGTGAAATAAATACCATGAGGAGCTAGCCTAATTCCTAGGCCTTGTAAACCATAATCAATTTGATGTAGTTGTACATACAAAGTGGTTGTGAGTCATGGTTAAGTGATTGTGATATGTTTGAAAGGCAAACTATGTCACAGAAAAGAAGAGCCCTCTGGATAGGTGGTTAAGTATAGTTTTGTAAAGATATTTGAAAAATTTGATCTGGAAAAGACCACATTACAGAGAAACTATTGTTATCTGAAAGCACACTGGTGATAAAAACCTTTCAAAACATATCTTAGCTAAATTTTATATGTGCTCAAATTGCCACCTCTTTTTGTGATCACTGGAGTTAATAGTCTAATTGTCTGCCTATGAAATATTACGAGTACCCATAAGGGTAAATAGATATTTAGAAGTCCTGGCAAGGTTTATACTTCTTTGATCTTTTATTTTTTAGAAAAATATTTTATTTATTTATTTGAGAGAGAGAGCACAAGAGAGTACAAACAGGGGAGAGGGAGAAGCAGGCTCCCTGCTGAGCAAGGAGCCCCATGTTAACTTTATCCCAGACACCTGGGATCATGACTTGAGCCAAAGGCAGAACCTTAAGTGACTGAATCCACCCAGGATTTTTTGTTTATTTGTTTTAATTTGAGAGAGAGAGAGAGAGAGTGCACATGAAAGTGGGAGGAGGGGTAGAGGGAGAGAGAGAATCTCCAGCAGACTCCTGCTGAGAACCCAGCCCAACATGGGGCTCAATCCCATGACATTAAGATCATGACCTGACATGAAATCAAGAATCAGACACTTTATCGACTGAGCCACCCAAGCACCCATCTGATATTTGATTTTACTTCCAATATTCACTCTAAGCATGGTAATATCAATACATTTTACAATGGATTTTCATGTTATAATTCCATTGTTTTCTCAAATGACTACAAAAATAATGGAAATCCAAGAAGAGTGTATTTAAGAAAGTTGAAAGGAAAGATGTTCACTTATTTGACATAAAATGCAGCATTCTCCATATGATAGCTCCTAACTTTCCAGTTTTAATTCTTGCCATGTCTCAGTGTACGTTTTTTCTTTTTTATGCATCCAAGCCAACCCATTGGCAACATTTTCCTAATGTTCAAATTCCTCCTAATTGGTATACATGTTGTCATCTCACTATGCTCCTTGTATACTTTTTCATATCTGCAACAGCCTAGAGGTTATTACCAGAAATAAAATTATATTTCTATTGGTCTATTTAGTCTCATGGAGGCCAAATTTCTTTTTCCTTCTGGTCCTATTTCTTTTCTCTTCTTTGCCCACACTTTCCTGAGCCTTTTTGACTCACCTTCCTTGTGACCATTGGATTCTCTGGGGAGCAGATATGGAGACTGAGTAGAAGTGCAAAAGGGGGAAGGAAAGGAGGAAGGGGGCAGAAATGGTCAATGGCAAAGCCATGAGACTATGATGCTGACCTGGTGAAGCTCAACAGAGAAGTCTGGAGAACGATTGCCCCTCAGAGGGTCCCACGTTGGAAGAAAATAGCCAGCTTCTTATACCAGTGTCTTTTTTTTTTTTTAAGATTTTTATTTATTTATTCATGAGGGACACAGAGAGAGGCAGAGATATAGTCATAGGGAGAAGCAGAATCCCTGTGGGGATCCCAAGACCCCGGAATCATGCCCTGAACCAAAGGTAGGTGCTCAACCACTGAGCTATCCAGGTGCCCCCTATATCACTGTCTTGTTCAATCATTGGCTAGACTGTCTTCTACTGTCCTCAGATAAGATTGACCTCAGCTACAAGGTGGGGACAGACCCTGATATAGTTAATGGTTGGAGGCTGTCAGTAATACACTTCATAGTTTGCAGTTGAGCAGCCAGCCCGTCCTTTCTTGAAGGGGAATATTTCTCACACCCTGCTCCCAGGATCCCAGTCCCACTTCTGAGATGCAGCAAAGTCCCCAACATCCCCAGTTTCTGTTTCTTTTTTAAGATTTTATTTATTTATTCATGAGAGACACACACAGAGAGAGGCAGAGACACAGGCAGAGGGAGAAGCAGGCTCCATGCAGGGAGCCCGACACGGGACTCGATCCTGGGTCTCCAGGTTCAGGCCCTGGGCTGAAGGCAGATGCTAAACACTGAGCCACCCAGGTGTCCTGTTTCTGTTTCCATCAAGGGGTATTTCCTCCTCTATTAGGAAGAAGTCTTAGATCTTCAGATTTAAGATAGTAAAAAAAATAGTAATAATAACCCTTTCTCCAGCTGATTTTTAAGAACCCCTCATAATGTAACCTTGTTAGAAAATTTGAAGGCTCTGTGTCTTTACTCTGTCTCCTTGATCTTTAGTACACTGTAAGAAGAAAGGAGAGAGGAAGAAGAATGATTCAGATGAAAGGTCACCTTCTTCATGGAGGTCAGCCTTCCTCTAGGCTGACTTCACTGTTTTTCAACTGACCTTGGACTGGCTGCTGTGAATGCCTCAGTTACAGGTCTTAGCATATTGTTCTAATAGTTGACTTTCTTGTCTGTTTTTTCATTAGACTGGATGCTTTTTACGGGCAAGAAAATTCCTTGTCCCTCTGTTTCTTAACTCTTAAATTTGTAATAGATTTTTTGGATTTGAACTCTGTAGTGTGCCAAACCCACTGTGATATAAAGCTGTATTTTCATTAGTGATTTCCAAATGATTATTGAAAAAACATACTCAGTGCTTAATACTTTATAAAATGTTTATAATATATACATATTGCCAAATTCAGGAAATACTGAATACTTTTTAGAAGGAAATAAACCTTGATAATTATATAATCTAAATATACTTAATATTTCATTTCCTTTGTTTTTTTATTTAGAATTTTTATAAGTTGACATATGTACTTTTATATTTAATATTATATTTAAAGCATTTACCATGTTATTCAATATTATTAAAAATTATTTAATTATTCTATTATTGGAAATTAGGTTGTTTCCAATATTTGCTTTTATGTATAACTTGTCATGAACTTCCTTCAATATGTCTTTATTCTCATCTGTGACTATTTCCTTCAGGTTAAACAGCTATACATTTAGTAGTCGTTTTTCATGTTTTGAATTATCTTCCAAAGAGTTTATACCAGTTTATCCTTTTTTGTAGCTTTGTGTGTGAGATCCTTCTTGCCATACTCTTAGCAGAATTCTCTTTAAAACAGGACAACTTAGACAACATAAAAAATAGTTCTGTTTTAATTGGTATTTCTTTTAGTAGCTTGAATATTTATTTCATATTTTATTATTCATTTATATGCCACTTATAATTTTTATATTCATATTATTTGTCCATTTTCAATAAAAACTTAGGTGTCCTTTTTATGAGTTTGAGTGAGTTTTTAATATATAATTATTTTAATATAGTAATAAATGGGTCATTGTTGATATAAGCATTTTTCTCAGTTTGAATTGTCTTACAATCTTATGGGCTTTTGCTCTTTAGCAAGCTTCATATTTTATGTAGATAAATTTAACCAACATACCCTAATGATCAATTTGTTTCTAAATTTAGAAAGTGTTTTTCCATCCTGAGATCAGTCATTAATCCCATCCATTTTCTGATTTTCTTTTTAAAAAATAAAACTTAATTTTAATGGATGATAGTTTAAAATTGTGATCCAACTTACTGTGTTCCTCAGAAGTATAATTTCCCCAAAACTTTTGGGCAATTAATCTATATACATTAGTTTACAATGCTTCTTTTCCATCTATTATGATCTTTTTTATTTTAGTGGTTTTAAGGTAGTCTATAATATTGCTGATTTGTTTGCCCATTCTTAAAACAATATTTACAAATGTTTTATGGATGCTTGAAAAGAAGGCATATTCACTGTTAGTGGGAAAGAGGCACACATGTATCCATGTATTAACCATTTGTTTCAGGTCATTCAAATGTTACAGGATTTTTTCTCAGACAGTGACCATGGTTCTTGGTCACGCCCCTTCAAAGAATGAAGAGATAGACCATCACCCAATTACCCTATCCTCCCACCCACCTCCCCTTCTACAACCCTCTATTTAAAAAAGAAAGAAGAAAAAGGAAAGAAAGAAAGAAGAAGAAAGAAAGAAAGAAAGAAAGAAAGAAAGAAAGAAAGAAAGAAAGAAAGAAAGAAAAGAAAGAAAGAAGTGGACCAGACAGAGTGGTGGGCAGCAAAGCAAGGTCTATTGAGTGACAGTAAAGTACTGCTACAAAGCGACTGAAGAGGGAGGGGACCTGAAAGGGTAGTCCCTGGAGTTTCTAAATCTAGGGGTTTTTATAGGCTTGTTGGCTGGGCTGTTTTAATCTGATTAACCCTCCCTGTGCTTGCATTCCAATCAGGTTTTTGTCATCTATCACATGGGAAAGGGTGGAGGGCTCCTTCCAAGTTGGTATAAAATCCTTTTATGGATGGTTTCCTCTTGGGATGGGGGGTTGTCCCTGCCTACCTGCCTTCCAACCATCCTTCATCAAATACCTTTAGAAATAAGGTAAGTGATATGAATGTGCTGAACAGCCAAAAGCAATTCATTAGGAAGTGATGCCAGTGAGCTTGGTAGGGAGAGCACATACCTGGCCTAGAGATACAAAGTCAAATATTATAGATAGATAGATAGATAGATAGATAGATAGATAGATAGATGATAGATAGATAGATAGATATAGATACAATTCCTCAACCCCAGGTATGTTTATAGGGTTAATTTGGCTTCTTTTCTCTACATAATCCAGTATGACTAATTACTGGGAGAAGGAATTTTTTTTTAAAACAAAACAATTGGGACACCTGGGTGTCTCAGTGGTTGAGTATCTGCCTTCAGCTCAGATCTTGATTCCCAGGGTCCTCAGATAGAGTTCCTCATTGGGATCCCCATGGGGAACCTGCTTCTCTCCCTCTGCCTATGTCTCTGCCTCTCTCTCTGTGTCTCTCATGAATAATAGATAAAATCTTAAAAAAAAAATAAAACAAGACAATTGTAACAGTCTTTACTTTCTGAGAGGAGGAAAGAATGATGTATATATTTTATTGGGAAAGAGATAAGGAGTAAGGAGAGGAGAAGGGAAAGATTGAACTATCAAGGCTTCTATTAGTTCTTCTATATTTAACAAACTGTGAGGTCATTTGCTTATCAGAGCATATGATCTAATCTTTGGACTTTTGGAAAGCTAAATTACTGTGTGAATAAATAGTGGTGAGGCCTGGGGCTAGCTCTTAGGGGTGTGGAGGGAGAAATTAGACACCTTGCCTTTATTGAGAAGTAAAATGATGAGAGGTTGTGCCAATATGTATTTAGGTTTAAATAATACTTTACAAATAAATAGACTGCTATCTAAAGGGGAAAAAATTCCACTGGTGCCAGATGAGATAACCTAGGTACACGAACCACTTACCATAATATAAAGACATGCCAGGGGAAGAACCTGGAAGTGCTGGCTTGATCTCCCATGCCAGAGAATAGCCACAGGATAAGTGGAGAACTCACACATGAGGGAGGTCCATGAAAAATCAACTTTTCAATGCCTTTCATGCAAAGAGGCCACTATCTGCAGCCAGAAGAATGGCACAAACTGGAATAAACCAAGAAGGAGTCTGTCACAGTGAGGGAACACTGAAGGGGATTTTTGGGTAGAGAGAAAAAAGACAAAGAAGAGGATTTTGGTCTGTTCTTGTTTTGTGTAAATCCCAAATAAGCACTGTTTATTAAAGGGTGGATCTCAACTGGGTGGAGTATAAGCCTAAAATTTTATTTTTCTCTAATCAGTGCTTTCAACATTTATCAAATCCTCCACTTCATTCTCTAAAAGGGTTATAGACAGAGTCCATAATCTTTAGACATTCTCAGATTTAAAAACTCAACCTAATTAAGTTTAAAATTATCTTCATACTTGATCTAAAGTTTTGCTTCATCAAATTACTTCTTAAAATAATGATTCAAGGGTTTTTAAGTGAGAGATTAACATGGACATTTCTTGTACCCCCTTACCTCTAGACAAGAGGAAAATGGACTGAAGAGTTAAGTTTTTTAACTGAGCATGTTATCCTTTTTTTGTTGGCTTGTACTGGTTTATGCTGCTCCTCTGGCTATTTCTGACAGGCTGCTGATGGTGGCCTTTCTGTGTGAAAGTCATTGAAAGTATTAATTTCTCATGGAGGGGCATGTATGAGTTCTTCGCACCATCCTGTGAGATTTTCCTGTGGCTCATTTCTCTGGCACGTTGCATCTTCTCTGGAACAAACATTTTTAATTTTTCCTACTCAGTTCCCATCCACAGTGATATATACCATAGCCTCTCCATGCTGGAGTCCCTTAGTCTAATCTAGTCTGCCTTCTTGAATGAAGTATTGGCAGAAAGATCTCAAGATTAGTTCCTTTTCTGGTATCGCCAGGACCTATAAGAAATTCATAGATCCTTGGAACAGCAAATGCTGTTGCGACTGCTCTACTGCCATCATCTCTCTTTTATTCATAGGGACAAGTCATCAAGTCTTAGCAGATAACCATTCCCCCAATGCAAGGCCACTTGACTCATTTTGGAGGAGCTAAAAAAGTTCTATTCAACAATCTCTAAAAGAACGCCCTCCTGCCATCTTGGCTTGAGGGCTGAGGAAGTACATTTTCCTATGAATACTACATTCACTAAAGCCCAATGACTTCAACAACCTTTCCTTCTCTGCTTCCAGTTAACTTTTTATATAGGTAGTTGGGGTGGAGTATGGTGGGAATGGGGCCTGGCTGAAGGTAGAAGGCTGATTCTTTAACTTTTCATTAGATTTTGTGAGAGATATTGATGCCCAGAGTCTCTTTAGAATATGATATAATAGCTTATTTTTGTCCTCAAGTTTGAACTCTAGTGAGGTTAGTGTACTTAACAAATTAAATTAATCAATTATACAGCTGCATACCTATGTTGCCTGAACAGTTCTACTCAGTATTGTTGCATAGAGAAAATCATGGACTAGAATAAGGTGGAATATCATATTCCTGTGGTCTGTGTAGGATCCAAGCAAGAGAATCATCTTGTTGCTCAGTGTCCTTGCCCTGCTTTTATTTCTGCCCTGGAGGGTTAAGCTGGTTCTTGTGGGAGGAGTCAAAAAACTTGAATCTTTTTTTGCAGATTAAACACAGAGCTTTCTAGAGTGTATGCTATGTGGTGCTAATAAACTTGTCCTCTAAATAAGCAAAACAAAACTAAACTAAAAACCACACAGAAAAACCCTCAAATCTCCCCCCAAACCAAAACAAAAATATTGATATTTGTAGCATTTGCCAATTTACAAGGTGTAAATAATTTCACTATGTGGATTTCAACCTACTTAACCTACTTATGTGAAGTAACTGAATGGAGAGTAGGAAGGAAGTCCATATAATTGTCTCTTGTGAGCCAGTACAAGCTGGCTGCAGTGCATCTTTATTAGGTATGACTCTAGGAGTCTGATGGAAATTATGGTGGTAACTCTTCTGATATGTTCTACCCAGCTATTTGTTGGAGTTATCTGAGAGAGAGAGAGAGGGAGAGAGAGAAATAATTCTTTTCTGAGATGAGGCAAAATGAAGTAGGCCTGAAAACAGAGCAACAGGGAAATGTTTGGGCAGTTTTCCTGGGGGGAGCAGAGATATGTAACAAGGCAAGAAGCTAGATTTACTAGAAAGATGGGAGAAATTCACAGTGGTGGTATAGCTAAACACTAATGACATTTAAGAACAGTCTGCCTAGTATGTATAAGTAGGTTGCTTATCAGGGCTATAGTTCTACCTACTTTACTGTCCCAAACATTCACTTAGGTTGACTACAAACAAAAATGGCCTTTATGAGCTGGTGTTAGATAAATGAAGAAAAGGGTCTGTGTCCCACGTCTGGGCCAATGCATAGGGGATGAAGTAGAATGAAACAGAAGGGAAGAATCTAAAGAGTCTCAGAGGACAAGAATAAGGCTAGAGGGATTTTTGAGAAGGAAAGACATAGGAATTCTCAGAAATGTTGGGGAGGCCATTGAACCTTTGCCTGATGTGTAATGAGGATGTTTACCAATTTTATTTCAGACAGAAAGTTTACCTTAACTGACATCTGGATATTATTTATTCTACTGTTAAAAATAATTATGACCTTATTTTTATTTATCTGATCTGCCAAATGTTGTTACTCTGTGTTTCTATGATTTATTCATATATTTAATAGTCTTTTTTATATATGATTTTGTTACAGTATTTGTTTTAGGCATTAAAATTCATGGCAATTACAACTTATTTGTGGATTATCAAGGTAAATTTTCTTGTTGTTTACCCAAAAATATGGTGTGCTTTTTCATTTGTTCAGATCTGTTGTATCTCTCAGGCAATTTGGAAAATCTTTCTTTGCAGATCTTACATTTTTCTTTTAAACATTCCAAGGTGTCCCCTAATATTACTTCTCCCCTTCTTTCTCTGTAGTGAAGGCCCTGAATTTCAGCTGGAACATGTCTGCCCAGAATGGATCCTTCATTTCAGCTTCCATTGCAGGTAAGCCTAGCTATTGACTAAATTTTGGACAAAGTAATATATGTGGAAGTGGTATATATAAGTTTTGAAAAGTGTTCTTTAAGGGAGAAGGTGTGTTCTCTCTTCTGTTTCTTGTGGTGAGAATGAGACAATATGGCTAGAGCAGAAACCAGAAAGGAGCCCAGGACTTTTAGAAGCCTGTGAAACAGTTATTCCAGTCTTGGATCCCTGACCAGTGGACTTTTCACATGAAACAATAACCAATTGTGTATCTAAGCCACTGTTTATTTGAGCTCTGTGTTGCATGCAGCTGGACCTAATGGTCATTTATTTACTAAGCATTAAAAAAATCTTTATTGTTATTGTAAATGCAATATTTTTCCCATTAGATCTTCTGATTGGTCATTTTTTTACATACAAAATGTATTGATACATTCACCTTAGACCTTACTATGTGACTGAATTTTCACATTGTTTGTAGCAATTAGGGAACAAGGATGGAATACAGAAAAAAGAGGAGGCATGAGCTTATGTGATAACGTTAGCATTTAAAACCTATTGTGGCAGGGGGCAATGTTTCTTATAACAATAGTGGAGATGATTTTCATTTGTTAACTGCCACAGTAGTTTCATAGGACAAGAATGACAGGCTCATGACAGCTAACTACCAAGGCACATCATGAAGACTAAAAAGCTTACAGAGCAGCATTTATAGAGAGCCACCTGTACTGAAAATTAGGCCTGAAATTTGATTATGAGACTGGCAGAGTTATAAGAGATTGAATTCATAGTTCCAACTAGTTCTCTGTGGTAAGGACAAAGACATGGAATGGAGATATTTGAGTAGATGCTCTGGAGAACTACAAACCCACAGATTCCCGTGAGTCCTCCAGAAGGGAAGCTAACTCACCTCCCTCTTGTTAAAGGATAGGAGTGTCCCACTGCATGGAGGCAAAGACCTTATCTGAAATAGATTTCTTGAAAAAGATGTTTAATCTCCTCAAGATCTTTCACTAGTTTTTTTTTTTTTTTGTATTTGTTTGTTTGTTTGTTTCTAAACCAATAGAGCCAGACCTCAGCATGGTCTTTCTAGGGGACTATTACCTCTTCAGGAGACATTTACTGAGAGCTGTGGCTCATATTTATCAGCAGGAATCAGAACAAAAACAAACAAAAATCATGTGTGAGGATGGATCTTGAAGATGCTCATCTAGGAGGGACAGAGTATAGAGCTGAGTATAGCTTTGTCTTTCATTTTTTTCTTCTCTTTCCATCAAACTTTTTTTGCTAGAAGTGTTATTTGGTTTTCCTACTGGAATCTAGGTATTAGGTTTTGGAGTCAGGTGTTTATGATGATTGGAATTTGCAAGGAGTACTACACTTGGATGATAGGAAAGTGAAGAAAGGAGATGACTTATGTATCAGAAGAGCTGATAGATATATTAAAGGATTGGTAGTCCAATGAAGCCAAACCACTGCTTGAAGTGAGAGGTTGAACAAGTGAGGTGGAACGAGAAGCAGTTGTGGGAAGAAAACAAGATATTTGATTGAATATTTTTGAAGATGAAGCAATTAGGAATTGTGACAAGGACTGGATACCAATCTGAATATCTGACTTGGAAGTGAAAGAGAAGGTTACATGGAAACAGTAGGCCTGGAAAGTGAAAGGGCTGGGTTTGTTAGAACAGCAAAATCCTTCCAGAAGATTATAGGATTTAACATGGAGAGAAAACTGGGCCAGACAACAAAGACCTTTAGTTCATCTGATGATGGTAAGAAGAAGGAATGAAGAATGTAATAAAATTTCCTGAATCTTAAAGAGCAGGTTTTCTATTCCAGAAGTCTGGAAACAAAGGTACATTCCTTTGAGTTCTGAATCCACAGAAATATAGTGGAAGAGAAAATATTTTCTTCCTGTGTTCTTTTGGATAGGAAAATATTTTTTTTCTTCATCCAGTCAGATGAGTCTTGTTGTTTGTAGAAATAACTTCAAAATTTCAGCAATATCATTTCTGTCAATATGAACACATTTCAAATGTAAAGTTGTGAGAAGCCAATTCATGGAGCTGCCAACCCACTGCCATTTTAAATGGAAGTTTAAATAAAATCATTATATATGTCAGTACATTATATATATGTCAGTGGAAAGCTATATTTAGTTTATATAAATGTTAAGGGTTTATAATGTTCTTCACCTATCAATGGCTTAAGCCAAAGTGATGCCAATACAACTGAACAACTTAATAAAAAATTCAAAACCATTTCTTTTAGGACAAATCTGGTTATTCAAGTTGACCAATCTGTTAATTTCAATACCAGTTTAAGAGCATAATTTTTTGGCCTTTCAAAGTTTTCCATGACAGCTGTTTTCTTTCATTTGTTTCTATTTTTGCCTGTTACTCCCTGAAAACAATAAACAGAAAATTCTGAAACAGATGGCTACTATTGTATTTTGTAGTTTATTTTTAAAATATGCAACCCCAAACATCTGCCATAATCTGGAACTAGTTTTCAGAAAATGAATTTGACTCGATATTTAATGTGGATCCAATTGAAAAATGATAATGATGTATATAGTGACTAGACAAACACTAAGGTGAGCATTTTGCTTTTGTGAAGGCATCTGAAGAAGTTTCTAAAGGTTTTATTTTATTTTTTAGTTAATTCTACCCTTGTATAAATAATCTATTGAATTTCAATTAGTCTTTGTACTTGCATTTGTTTTCTTTCCAGAAAAATCCCTACATTTGCCCGCTATTTTCTCACCAAAGCATACTTTATTTTATAGGTCTAGCCACATTAGAAAGCTAAGGTCCCTATTATTTCTAAATTAGCCCCACTGTCCCAAAATTTAATATATGGACCTCAGTAAGATGATCAGGATATATGTTTAAATAATTATCTGCTCCCAAGTTTACTTATTAACAAAATACATGCTTTTTCTAAGATTATCTTGAGAAATGCTGATATATTCAGACAATACCTAGACCATCATTTTTTTATCACTTTGAGGTTTAAAGTTCTCTATTGGTGTTCTAGAAAACTGAGAGAACTTGCAAATCAGAGAAGTGTTGACTTAC
Organism: Vulpes vulpes; assembly: GCF_048418805.1. Taxonomy (NCBI): domain Eukaryota; kingdom Metazoa; phylum Chordata; class Mammalia; order Carnivora; family Canidae; genus Vulpes; species Vulpes vulpes. The sequence goes on from NC_132783.1 coordinate 33,895,093, forward strand.
TCATTATTCTTAGAGAAAATAGAAATACTAAAGAGATATTTAGTTAGGATTTCAGCAAGATTGCACTTGTGTTAACATAATGCAGCTCATCTAATAAATATGTGAATCACATATATGCATGTTTTAATATATTTTTTATTCTGATATTTTAAATTAATTGATTCTTTTAGCAAATACTTATTGAAATCTTACTATATTTCAGAATGCATAGATGTTAAATATGTGAACAAACCAGACAAAGTTTATTCAAATGGGAAGATAGATAATAAATAAATGTACAAATAGTATAATTTTAGAAAATCACAAATGCTAAGAAGAATTCCTTTTATTGAATTAGCTTGGCTTCTTGTGGCCACTTCCTTTACAATGTTCAGAAACCACCAACTGATGGCCTGTTTTACATAATTAACTAGGATCAATACAAAGCTTTCCAGTTTCAATTCATGTTTCTTATTTACTTCTGTTTTTTGTTTGTTTGTTTGCTTTTGTAAATTGAGACATTTCTCAATCTCTAGTATTCAGTGATAGATATATTACAATTTTATTTGTAAGTTATTTCAATATCTCGGGTTGTAACGTATTAGAGTCAAAAGCATAGAAATAATTAGGATCTGTTGTTCGCTTACCTGTATTGTTGAAAGTAGGCATAGTCTAGGGGAGAGAGTGATATTTATATTCTGAATATTGGAGTTTTCCCAAAGGTAAATAATCCATCATTCTCTTTGGCCTGCATTCTTTACGTACATTCAATATAATTGTGAATAACTCTTTTATTTAGCACGAGAGCAGAGTGTGTACACAACAATGTTTTATCCATTGCTTAGGCTGTGGTTTTGGCTAATACCAATTACCAATGGGCCCCAAAGGCCAGGAAACCAAGTGATACAGAGATGATAACCACTAATTGTACATTCATGAAGCTTCTTTTGTTTATTTCCTAGTATAAATGAAGGGCAATTCTGAGTTGAGGCTGTTCTGAACCGTAAATGTGGTCTCTTGAAGATGTCTCATAGTTCCACCTTACCTTAAATTCATGGTCTAATTGAGTTTCTGTGTGTTAAATATAATTCACAAATGTATTAATCCTCTCCTTTGAAAGTGGTGTTATGGAAAATTTGGTGCAAAGTTCCTGTTTGTTGATCTCTTGTATTACCACATGGAACATAATACATATGTTTGTATGCTGCCTTTTTTATAGAGTTAAATTTCTCTAATTTTCCTGTAAAGTTAATTGATTTAATGTCATTACACCAATTCAAATAAATCGATAATCTGCCTATCGGTAATGGAATGCATTAACAAATTATTTATCATTAAAATGAGCATCAGCAAAGTAAAGTTGTCATCTCTTATTTTTTCATAATACTTTTGGCTTTAATCCTCTTTTTGAGATAATTGAGTGGCCTTTTGTAATGATTGATTTAGGCCATTAATGACAAGTCCAACTAGGTTTTGGTTCATCCATCTTCTCTTAGTCTAGGCAAAAATGCTACTACAAATAAACATCATGTCTGAGTGATTTTTGACATAAAGAACTCCAAGGAGTCTTCTGTCTTGTTATATGTTTGTCTCTTCATCTACCTGACAGGAATGACATAGCTCCAAGTAGGACCTCTGGACCCTGAATTTAGCATGTCCAAAAACCTGTGAGATAACCTTTTTTTGGGGCACTACTTGACACCTTGAAATTCTGGTACAGTTTCAGGGGTCCCTAAGGCTATCTGGGTGTAGGTGAAAAATGACATATAGAAACACAAATCCTTACTATAATACCACACACAGAGGCTTGTAAGTGTGCATTTCTGCATGATGTCTCTGCATGTGGAAAGTGACAAAAGCAGTAGGAGAAATTGTGCTAATGGGGTACCACCATCTCTGATGACAGTAGTTTCAAATATGCCATTTCCTGGCTGTGACAAAAAGTGATTTTTTTAAAAAAGTTTCTGTTTCAAAGAGGGTGTGGATATGTCATGGATGAACTGGCATCATATTGACAGGCAGATTTTCCAGTGCACATTGGACTGAATGCTCCCTGTTCCTGCTTTCATTTGATTCTCTTGAGGATTCTGTTCTTGTCTCTGCAGGAAGGTATTAATTATCCTCCACTTGTACCTCCTGTGCCTCTAAAAGCAAAAATACCCAAAGCAAGGTTCTGAGTAATTTGAGAAACTCCTTCAAAAAGTAGAAATCCAGCAACTTTATTAGCATGACTAAAATCATTACATGACTAAAATCATTACAATTCTGTGCATGTCTGCTGTGCTTTTGAAGGGTAAACTCTTTTTCTCCTAAGCCTTCTGGTAATTGTCATCATTATAAAACATTTTTTTTCTTTTATAACTCAATCAATTTTTTCTTAGATATTCACACAAAATTGGAACCAAACTTGAAATTTGGGCTGGAAATTGTGAGATAAATTTAATATATGGGGCAGCCTGTGTGGGTCAGTGGTTTAGAGCCACCTTCGGCCCAGGGCATGATCCTGGGGACCCGGGATCGAGTCCCACATCAGGCTCCCTGCATGGAGCCTGTTTCTACCTCTGTCTGTGTCTCTGCCTCTCTCTCTATCTCTCTCTCTTGTGAATAAATAAATAAAATCTTTTTTAAAAATTTAATATATGAAAAGTTTGATGTTTACATTCTTGCTGCATTTAAATATGATGAAACTACTACAAAGGAAGATAAGTTTTTGGATTCATTTTGGTACAAATGTCTGAAGTTTTCCCTGTGTCTCCCCATTTTCTGAAGTTTCCAAAAAGAGATCACTTCCAAGCAGCTTGTAAGGATCTCGCTACCTTAAATTCACACTTCATTCTATGCCATTCATCTGCTGGAGTGTTTCCCTTAAGTATTATTTAGACCAGGTCACTCTGCTGTTCAGTGTCCATTACCTAGTGTCTAATGCAAACATAATGCCCTGTCAGGACCTTCTATAATTTGGGCCTATCACACTGTGACATCTGGTTAATAGCCTTTTTAATTCTAGTGACATTTCTGCTTAATTATTAGGAACCGTTCAGCAATAATCATACCACTTGTTTCCATAACATTTGATTTTACCAGATAAGTTCTATTTCTCTGAAATACATACTTGTCAATGTAAAAGAAATCATTTAACTTTTTCAAAGTATACCAAAGTCTTGGTCATGAAACTGCAACGACTAGATCTTGGCTCAATAAATCTCTATTCCACTTCTTAGACATGTGTTCACTTTAAGTTGAATGTGTACACCAACCCAAAAGAGATGTACAAGACTATTCAAAGAAGCATTACTTGTAATGATCCAAAGGCAAAGTAGTCTCTTATAAGTATAGATAAAATTTATAGTCTATAATTTAGCTAGATTAAAAAAATCAATATGTAAAAATCTATAGAAATGCTTTGAATTAGAAAGAACAATTTAAAAATTATAACAAAGATATCTTATTTGAAGTAACAATAAAAGAAATTTAATAAGCAAGGTATTCCTATATGGAAAAAAATTACATTATTGGAGAACTTTATATAAAGTTGAAACAACTGCAGAGTCATAATATGTTTCCCAGGGGAAAGAGTTAATATTATAAAAACATAACATTTCATAAAAATATTATTTCAGTTGGAATTTCAGTGGAGTGAAATTTTCATTTACTAGAATAAGATAAATGAAGTCAAATTTCATATCAGAGTATTATTGGCTGAGAGTAGCTATGCCAGTTTGAAAAAGGGCCTAGAGTACTCCCTTTACCAGATAATAACCGCTACAATAATTATTTAATTCAATTGCTTGTTCAAGGTAGTCTAATTGCTATAAACAGCAACCCTTGAAATTTAGTGGCCAAACACAATTATTTCATATCCTTGTAATGGGTGGTGTGGGGTGGGAGGCTCTTTTCCAACAGTCAGACAAGGATATGCTGTATTAGTCAGGAGACAGAAACTCTACCAGTAATTTGAACAGGGAAATGGTAAATTGAAGGTTTATGAACTAGGGGGAATGAACCATTAAGTTATAGAGAGAACTCTAAAGAATAGAGGACTAGCAAATATGGAAGCAGTTTCTACCTCTAGGGCTGAGGCAGAGTACTCAAGGAACAGACTTGGAAGAGCCTCCCCTTCAGCCTCTGAAAGCTGAGAGTCAGAGCTCTTTAGAGAGCATGTGCTTGTGGCCCATTGGAAGGTGGGCAGGTTTGCTGAGCTGCCACAGTCTGGCGCTGGCAAGCAGAAAGCTACCCACTATGTTAGACTCAGTAAGAAGCTGCCTGCTTGTGTGCCAGGGAAACTTGTGGGCGAGTGAGAGCCACTAGGTGTCCGGCACACCGTTGCAGTGTCCTGCAAGAATCAATAGGACAAACTACCTCAGAATCAGGATGAGAATCCCATTCCTCTTAAAGGGTCCCTCTAACACCTTCTGCTGACAAACTTAGCCTTGTGCCACCTAGCAAAGGAGAAGTGTTTGTTTATTGGATCTAAACTTTAGTGTAACAAAGCAGGGCAAAGAGGGGTAGATTTGGCGCGGAGAGGCAAAACATTGATAGACCAGCACACCTGTATTCTTTGTCTTATGGCTTTTCCTTTTCTCCTGAAAGTCTTCATCCATCCAGTGATTGGCAAAAAGATGGAGAAGTCTCACTTTTTTAAAACTTGCTTGATGAGTAATTACTAATCATATGGCTTCACCTAAATGCAAGAAGAATGAGGGGCACCTGGTGATTCAGTAGGTTAAGTGTCTGCCTTCAGCTCAGGTCATGATCCCAGGGTCCTGAGATTGAGCTCCATATCTGGCTCCCTACTCAGTGGGGAGTTTGCTTCCTCCTCTGCCCCTCCCCCGCCTGCTCCTGCTTTCTCTCTATTTCTCTCAAATAAATAATTTTTTTTTAAAAAAATAAATGCAAGAAGAATGAGAAATGTATTCTAGTGGTATACCCAGGAAGATGAGGAAAACACAGATACTGATGAGCAATTGTTCTCTCTACCACAACCTATAATCAAAACAATATGTTACCACCCTAGAAAAAGACAACTAGATCAGGCAAGTAGAATAGAGGAAAGATCCATGCATATTAAATAGTCAATTTCAAATTTAAAAATATATATATTCATTGGCTCTTTGAAAATCTAGCTTAAAATAAGAAATAAAAGCTCTATTTTGGAAAGATATTTATATAAGGCTATTTACCATAGAACTTTTTTGTAATGATTTACAAACACGTAAACTGGCAAAACAAACCCATGAATGTCCAAGCTGAATCAGTTGTGGTGTATCATCCTAGGGGATATAATTCTATAATTTGAAATGAGTTAGATTCATATTTATGAACTAGATGAATGTTTATGTTACATGAGTGATGCAATGTATTTGATACAATTCCATTTTTGTAAAAATAAATCCTCTTCAGAATTGTGTGTACAAAAAAAAAAAAAGAATTGTATGTACATATCTGCTTCTATATATTTGTATGGTCAAGGAGAAAAATGCTAACATTGATTACCCAGGGTAGGAGGTGGAAAAAGAGACAAGGAAGTCATTAACTCTTTTTTCATTCAGTTTAGCTTGTTTCATTCATGAATTTCTTTTCTAAGACAAAATAATAAAATGTGAAATGAAAAAAATAAAACTCTCTATGATACAAATAAACAAATGTCTGCCGTCTGGAAACAGACAAGAAGCTGCCTCTTCTGAAATGTTGACACACAAATTTGAACTAGTTTCTTGACTTGCCTTTACTTTGTCTTACAATAGTTCTCTACCTGCCTGTCTGTCTTTAAGTACTTGCAAGAGAGAACTGCTCTTAACAGGTAGATGACATTGCCGAAATAGTATTTGGGTGATAACTGTTTTTAGCTGAAATAATTCTGGATATACTTTTGTGGAACATGTGGGAAGGCAGTTTGGGTATAATGATACCTAGTGTGTGATATTCAGATTATGCTAATGTTTAATAATGATATACATACATATGTAAGTATGTATATATGTATATTCACATATACATATATATTTGTATTACCTTATAGAAATCTTTCTTTTTAAACATTTTTAAGTTAATTAATTTATTTAGTTTTGTCTTACAGCATCTTTATATCAGTCCTAAAAGGAAGAAGTTGCCCAGGCTGTCCAGGATCAGCTTTTAAAAGTGGAGTGCTATCCTACAGGTGTGAATGGATTTTCTTATCAAAATCTCATATTTCGATTAAAACTGTCTTCTGGGTAGAATAAGCTAGACCTTGGTAATTGATTTTGTTTATTGTGATAAAACATATATAGCATGGGCAGTCCTGGTGGCTCAGCGGTTTAGTGCCGCCTTCAGCCCAGGGCCTGATCCTGGAGATCCGGGATCGAGTCCCACGTCAGGCTCCCTGCATGGAGCCTGCTTATCCCTCTGTGTCTCTGCCTCTCTCTCTCTTTCTCTCTGTCTCTCATGAATAAATAAATAAAATCTTAATATATATATATATATATATATATATATAGCATAAAAGTTACCATTTTAACCATTTTTCAGTGTACCATTCAGTGGCATTAAGTACATTCACATCATTGTGCAAACATCACACCATCCATCTCCAGAACTTTTTTCATCTACCCAAAATTAAACTCCTTACTCACTTCTCCAAACTCCTGGAAGCCACGATTCTAATTTCTGTGTATAAATTTTGACTGCTCTAGGTACTTCATCAATGTGGTATATCATATAGGACATATCCTTTGGTGAGTGGCTTAAAGTGTTGTCTTCAAGGTCTATCCATTTTGTGGCATGTGTCAGAATTTCTTTCCTTTTTAAATTTGCATAATATTCCATCGTATGTATATACCACATTTTGTTTCTCCATTCACCCATCAATTAGCACTTGGGTTGCTTCTACCTTTTGGCTATTGTAAAAAATGCTGTTATCAACATGGGTAATACAAATACCTGTTCAAGTAGCTGCTTTCTTTTTTAAAAACTTTCATTCCACTTTGTTAACATACAGTGTTCTATTGGGTTCAGGTGTACAATACAGTGTTCAACACTTCCATACAATACCCAGTGCTCATCACAGCAAGTGTACTCTTTAATCCCCCATCACCTAATTCACCCATTCTTCCATCCTCCACACCTCTGGTAACCATCATTTTGTTCTTTATAATTAAGAGTCTTTTTCTTGATTTGTTTCTCTCTTTTGTCCCCCTTTACTTGTTTGTTTGGTTTCTTAAATTCCACACTGGCGTGAAATCATATGGTATTTGTCTTTCTCTGACTGACTTACTTCACTTAGCATTATACTCTCTAACTCCATCTATGTTACTTAAAATGGGAAGATTTCATTCTTTTTTATGGCTGAATGATATTCCATTGTATATATGCCACATCTTTATCCATTCATCAATTCATAGACACTTGGGCTGCTTCCAATAACTTAGCTATTGTAAATAATGTAGGTATAAATATAGGGGGCATGTATCCCTTTGAGTTAGTGTTTTTGTGTTCTTTGAGTGAATTCCCAGTAGTAAGGTAGTTTTATTTTTAACTTTTTGAGGAAACTCCATACTGTCTCCCATAATGGCTGTACTAATTTGCATTCCCATCAAGAGTGCATGGGACTCCTTTTCCTCCACATCCTCACTAACCCTTATTGTTTCTTGTGTTGTTGATTTTGGCCATTCTGACAGGTATGAGGTGATACCTCATTGTAGTTTTGACTTGCATTTCCCTGATGGTAAGTCATGATAAACATCCTTCATTTTAAAAAGATTTTATTTATTTATTTGAAAGAGAGAAAGAGGGGGGGATGGGGAAGAGCACAGAGAAATAGAGACAAACAGACTCTCTAGTGAGCATGGAACCCAATACAGGGCTCGATGCTGGGCCCAATCTCATGACCCTGAGATCATGACCTGAGCCAAAATCAAGAGTTGGACACTCAAATGACTGAGCCACCCAGCCGCCCTAATGACAAATGTCTTTTCATGTGTCTGTTGGCCATCTGTATGTCTTCTTCGTGTCTGTTCATGTCTTCTGCCCATTTTTTAATTGGATTATTTGGTTTTGGGGTGTTGACTTGTATAAGTTCTTTATAGATTTTGGATTGTAACTCTTTATCAGATATATCATTGGCAAAAATCTTCTCCCATTCTGTAGGCTGCCTTTTAGTTTTGTTCATTGTTTCTTTTGCTGTGCAGAAGCTTTTTATTTATCTGTAGTTTCAATAATTTATTTTTGCTTTTGTTTCCCTTGCCTCAGGAAGTATATCAAATAGCTGCTTTCAGTTCTTTTGGGTATATGCCCAGAAGTAGAATTGCTGGATCATGTAGTTATTCTACTTTTAATTTTTGAGGAATCACCATACTGTTTTCTATAGCAGCTGCACCATTTTACATTTCCACTGGCAGTGTACATTCCTTTACTTCCTTGCCAACACCTGTTTTCTGTTTGTTTGTTTACTTTTTGGATAATGGCCATCCTAATGAGTAAAATGGTATCATTGTGGTTTCGATTCACATTTTCCTAATGTGTAGTGATGCTGAGCATCTTTTCATATGCCTCTTGGTCATTTTTATATCTTTCTTGGAGAAATGTCAGTTCAAGAACTTTGCCTGTTTTTTAATTGAATTGTTTGGTTTTTGTTGTTATTGAGTTGTAGGAGTTAATGATAAATCTGGGTATTAACACTTTGTCAGATACATGATTTGCAAATATTTTTTTCCATGCAGTGTTCTGCCTTTTTACTCTGTTGAAAATGTCCTTTGATGCTGATAGTTTTTAGGTTTGGTAAAGCCCAGTTTATTTATTAGTTTTCTTTTGTTGCCTATGCTTGGTGTCATATCTGAGAAATATTTGCCAGATCTAATGTCATGAAGTTTTTCCCACTGTTTTGTTCTGAGGGTTTTATGATTGAGGTTCTACATTTAGATCTTTGATCTCTTTTGAGTTTATCTTTGAATATGATGTAAGGTAAAGGTCAGACTTTATTCTTTTGCATGTGGTTATCCTATTTTCCCAAAACCATTTGTTGAAAAGTCTATCCTTTCATGAAATAAAATGACGTTAGTCCATACAGGGGAAAAAAAATTAAAAGGAACAGTACTAAAATAATAAAAAAAATCAAGTCATAGTTATTAGGAGATTTAAAAGCAACAAGTTTATGTTGATCATGTAAACATGATTTAAATGTTTTTTTACCCCTAATATTTTATGGCAAATGAGGAAGAAGTAAAGACTGATACATATTTTTTTTATCACATCACATTCTAGATACTTATATATGCTATTTCCTTTAATCTTCATAAACCTATATATAAGTGGCCAAAATAGAATTTGAACCCAGGTGTAACTCCAGACTTTTGTTTGTCTCATATAGTGTTGGAGTCATTTTAAATATATATGTGTGTGTGTATGTGTGTATGTATGTATGTAACAAACCATTAAACATATTTTGAAAATGAAGTGTATATCTAAAATAGCAGAAATTAATTAATTTTGCAGAAAGTAGCTATACAGTTGATTATGAGGCTTGAGAATTTCTGTGCTAGTCATCCTTTCCAAAATGGCTGTAATATTTAGAATGCAGGGTCTTTTTTTTCCCCTTCTCAGATTACTTTGTGACCCTCTATTTCAATACATCATTGATAATTGCACTGAATTGGAGCTAATGGGAGACAGAGAAGCTGAAAGTGTGGTGTTCGAAGTTAGAGGTGGGTAAACACAGCCCTTTCACTTGAAGTAGTTGATGGAGCTTTGGAAGTACAGTCTTCAAACCTGACTGCCAAGTGATCCACTCTCAACATATCCCTCGGTTTATCTTCAGCTCTTCAGGCACTAGGCAGTATTTACGGGCAAATCAAAACAAAATGAGTGTCCTTGATTTTTCAAGTATGGATACATTTAGATGATTCTTTGAAATTTGTTCTTATCGGTTTGTATTGATAAAACTTTTTAAGAGAAAAAGCAACTTGAGTAAAGATTTTGATATCAGTCTTTTTCTGAGTGAAGCATTTATGTCAATCTAAGGGGAAGAAAGTGTTCGGAGGCTTGTCTTAAAAGGCTAGATAGGAACCCAGTGCCATTTGGTGCTAGGCCCCACTGACAGATTTACTGCCTGCTTGGAGCTGCGGCTGCAGTGTGATGGGAGTGGCAGGTGAGGGCCGCAAAGAAGAGGATTCCCATGCTCCGTGTATATGTGTAACTGGCGCATCCAGGGTCATGGAGGGGCATGCCTGTGTTTACAGTCAGGATTTGTGGTGAAAAAAAAAGAAGTTATTTTTCTCTTATTCCTATAGCAAAGAACTCCACATTTCTTGGCTAGGAGACATTTCCAAATGACCAAACCAAAAGACAAGCATGGGGCTTTAGAAATGGGGAAATGATTCTTCCTTAGGCAAGTTCTATAGTGTAGAAAAAAGTCACAAATGCCCCCAAATTAAACTAATCTTCCCCCTCCCCCTGTTAAAAGACATTTGATGTAAATTAATGGCAGTTAGGGCATGGATATGATGTCTCCTGTAAGTGGCAGACTGCAGAATTTTGAACTTAGTTCATAATGAATTAAACATCAGTCTAAAAACTATCCTAGGTAATTGCTAGAGACCTACTACTGAAGTGCAGTAATGCTACCTGAATGTAATATAAATGGTAAATGCATCTAGTTCAGACAGAAAAAGGACTATTTCAGTAAGTGGAATTATAGATTCAAAGTATTTTACGGACAGAGGATTGTGTGTAAGTGTGCATAGGCCGAAATTGGAGCTAACGTGCCAGTGCAAAGAGAATTCTCCCCAAACAGTGTTGGAAAGCACTTCTTTCAGTCTGTGTTAACACTTTTTGTGTGTGTGTGTGTGTGTGTGAGAGAGAGAGAGACAGAGAGACAGAGAGAGGGAGAGAGAGAGAGAGCGTGTGCAAGCCAGCAGGTGGAGGGGCAGGGGGAGAGAGAGAATCTTAAGTAGGCTCTATGCTCAGTGTGGAGCCAGACTTGGGGCTCTATCTCATGACCCTGAAATCATGACCTAAAGATCAAAATCAAGTCAAACACTTAACTGAGTAAACCACCCGAGCACCCCAGTATGCGTTAACATTCTAAGATGCTCTATACACTATTTACTTTCTGAAAAAAAGAATAATTTGACCCAATTAATTAGGGAGCATCTTTACCCCCCACCCACTATTTAAACATATCTTCAATATTTAGAGTTGGTAATTTGGTAACTAAGTTGATAGCTAATCTTTGGAAGTTAAAAATACCTTCAATACTTTAAATTGGTAGCTAATTAGGGAACAAATTGTTCGAAACAATTGTGTAGTCAAATTTGCTGGTAACTATTCTGTTACAGATACCAAATGTCTTAATCCTAGTTTCTTTTTTTTTTTTAAACAAATTTATTTATTTATTCATGAGAGACACAGAGAGAGGCAGACACAGGCAAAGGGAGAAGCAGGCGCCCTGCGAGGAGCCTGATGTGGGACTCAATCCTAGGACCCCGGGATCACGACCTGAGCCAAAGGCAGATGCTCAACCACTGAGCCACCCAGGTATCCTAATCCTAATTTCTTTATTTTAATTATCAGTTGCTAGATTACCTGATCCTGTCAGGCATCCACCATGTCTCATTTCTTTCTGAATCCTTAGTACCCAGCCTGGACCCTGTCTCATAGATGCTTAGTGAGTGCGTATTAAATCTGTGTTTAAAAGGAAACTTCTTGGGCACTTGTGCCACTGCATTTGTTCTTTTGAATCCTGAACACCTAAAGCGATTTTCACTTTGTGGTGCACTTAAAATGTTTATGTTTGCTTTGATGTGCCTGGAGAAGCAGCAGTACTGATTTTGCTTGCTGATAGGTGGATGTGTTGTGGCAGGGTACATTTTGAAATCATTTGATAATAATAAGGAACTGCTGCTAGGAATGGGAGTATGCAGAGCAGCTGAGTTAAGTTTTAATGAACTTTTATATTTAACACTTGGAGTGTATATCTTGGTGTGGTAGGCAGGGATGATATTACAAGTTAATGAGTTATGAGGAAACTCCTGGATGCAGAAGAAAAAGACCTAGACCAAGAACTTAGGGAAACTCAATTGAGCTATCTCTTGCTTAGGGTCTGTAATAAAATAAAAAATAAAAAATAAACTAACTTGGCATTTTTCACACTACATTGTGATTATCTGTTTATGAATGAGGTTTATTTTCTATTTTTTCTTCAAATCTCTCTTAATAGTGTGTGAGGTTTGCAATGTCATCTAACATATCTAATTTATCTTTATCCACTATTAGTGCCTGACCTTAATATATCCTCAATAATTAGCAATTAAAACAATAAAACAAGTGAAAGTAAACAGAATCTTATAGTGAGTATTGGAAAACTAAATTTGAATGTGTGTGTGTGCATGTGTGGAATATATATTATTTTTAGTATAGTATCCATATAATGATGTTGGTGTAAAAGTTTTGTTTTGGGCTTTTGTTTATAGTAAAATAACTTTCAGTGCAATGAGGTAGTTGAAAAATTAAATGAAGATAAATTCAAGATCAACTGTCCAGGATCTTGAGAGTTCTCAATACTGATATATTGCAATGTGCCAAAAGGTTTGTATCCCAATGATCTTAGTTTTGTGATTCTCGGAATGCTTATTCTTTATGGACTTATATTGCTCCCACATGTTAAAAAATTTGAAAAAAATACAAATATCATGTAGAATGACTTCAATGTTGATGAAGGAGGAATGAGACTTAAAACCATTTATATACTGTACTATGAGGAGAAAGCTCAGAGCATCTTACATTTTGTTGTTAGTGGAGGCTAATAGTACATGGCATCACTGTATGAGTGCCCTCCCATGCAAAAATAACTCAAAGCTTAGGGCACAATAAGAGTGCATAGATGATTTGACTAGGATACACATGCTTCTTAATAGGCTGTCTGTTCCTAAAAAAAAAATTAAAAAAAAAAAGAGTTAAGCATTTTTAAGCATGTTTCTTTCAGAAGCTGAGAAAATGGAATGGAAAAAGGGAACTTGCCTTTTCTCACTAGCCATGGACCTTGAGGGCATAGAACTGTCTATTTTTTACTGCACTAAATCTATTTCAGTTGCTTTGATCCCTTTGTCTTTGTTTTGAGCAAACTTGTTACATATTTCCTAAGATATATTTTTCTTATCACATCACATTAGGTCATTTTAAATTATCAAATAGTTTATTTGAGAGTTCATCAGAGTGACAAGTTGCTTATTTTACCTGGGTTTGGGGTAAGTTCAGTGGAATGTCCAGAATGCATACAGTTAGAACCACAACATGTACTTTTCACTGGAATTGTGCATTAGTTCTGCATTTGAGCAATAAGCATGGGCATGTGTTCAGGTCTGGAATTCAATATAATACCAGCTAGCAATGTAAAGCCTTGACGTATTAAGTACTACATTTAACAAAAACTGTAGTCATGTCGTATAGAAGGGACTATTGTGTAGCTTTTGGATATGAGAATTCAATTCTGCAATTCAGAGCTATTCATAGGGCCTCTGTTCCCTTCCCAATGGAAGCACTAGTTCTCAAGTCCATTTATTATCCTTAATTATGTCACTGGTCAATATCAATTTTGCAGTTAGATATTAAACAAAGGTGAATGAGGTCTCTTCTCCAAGTCTGTTTACCAGAAACCATTCAAGAGAGCTATTAGAAAGTTTGTTGGGAAAAGCCTCGATGAATTTAGCCTATAATTTAAGAAACATGTGTTTCAGCAAGCTTATATGCATCCATACTGTCAGTACAATAATATACTATCACTTTCATTTTCCCTCATATTAGCTGGTGATGTCAGAAAGAATGTTTAGTTCTCAATATTGTGTGATTTATACTTGACTGTGTACAAATCTCTGATAGCATTATTCTAGTAAGCCAGAAATTAGTAAGAAAGCAGACTCAGGAGCTAATACCAGGTTCTGGACCAGGGCAAGTTTTAACTCCTTAGTTTTTATAAGTCTATAGTAAAAATACATGGATCTAGTACTGAGCCTTAATGGGAGAAAAGAGTAATTTTGTTCTGTTAATAAAATGCCTTACACTTTCATGTTGCAGGGTAATAATTTGGGGTAAAATTGAGCAGAGTAAAGCAATTCTTCTCGATGCAGACTTGAGCCCTGAGGTACTTTAAAAAGACATAAGACACAGTCGCAAGTAGATCACTTTCACAGACTTTCTTTGTCCAGAATCCATTTAGAAAAATGGCATGTATTATTTTGAGGGGCACTTGAAGAAAGTGGTAACTTCAACATTACCTTGGAAAATTGTGTGTGTATAAATTTTACAACTAATAATTCTGTTTTTTAAAGCATCATATTTTCTGGTTTTCCTTAAAAGAAGTTAGTTTCACAGAGAATTATGTTTCCACAGAGTCTTTGAAAGTTTTAAATTAAATTTTTGAATTTTGTCCAAAGAGCAGTCTAGAGACTATAATTTTTGTATTTTTATGTGTACTAGCAGTAAACCAGATGAGAAGGAATGGGATTATCATTTGCCACCACCACCAAAGCTTGATGCACTTTCATTTGTTTGGTGTAAAGTTTACCACTATTTACCAAATATGTCTATTAAATATTGAGTCCAGATTGTTTTTGGTCAAAACTTGACTGAAGAAATAAGTTGATGAGTAGGCTTGAAGAAGCAAAAACAAGAATAAAGTCAAATTTCCAAATGGAGGAAGTGATCTCTCCTAGAAAGACAGCCTTCTGAGACTTTAAAAAGAATTGGGTGCGTAGGCACTCTCCTCTCTCAGACTGTTGAGCACAGCATATCTGGCTGGAAAAAATCTCACCACAACACGTACATGGCTTGTGTGGTAATCCTCACAGTGATCTGAGAAGTTTCTGCTCACTGTGGTGGCATGCTGTGTTCAGCCTTCCTGCAGCCTTATGCAATGGATTGCATTTTATTTCAGATTTGTTTTGCCTACAGACTGTTTAACAGCTACTTTGGCACCTACTACTATACTAATGTTATTCACTTATATTTGTATAATATTTTAGAGCAGTTGTGCTCCAAGTGTGGCACCTGGTCCAGGAACAGGACCATTGCCTGGGAACTTATCAAAATGCAAATTCCCAGGCCCCGCACATGACCTACCGAGTCAGGACCTATTAGGGTGGGGCTATCCGTGTGTCAACAAGTCCCTCAGCTTGTGCTGAAGCACCCTAAAACTTGACACAGATGGACTTGGAGATTTCACAGTGTTTTCACTTTGGTATAGGTGTTAAGGCACTAATTTTGTTTTATAGAGCAATCTAAAGTTTAGGGAAGTTGATTGATGTGCTCAAACTCACTCAAATCCAAGTGACATAATTTAGATTTCAATCATATTCTTTTTGGTCCAAGCCTTATCATTCTTTCCATCCTATGGTTGCCACCGGGACTTGTCAAAATGACTCAAACTGTGGTGACTGGAAGTTGGGGAACAGACTCAGGCTCTTGCCAAACAACTTCATGATGATGAGTGCTGTCTGGACTCTAGGAGTAACTGGCTTAAAGGGGCAAGATTGTTTTACTTCTCTTCAATGGGCAGGCAGGAAAGTGAATCTTAACATAGCTGTAATTCTCGTTAAGTCCAGAGAATCATGTCATGGATTTGGAGACTCCGAACAGAGGATGTTATTTCTCTGGTGAGATGCCCACCACACTGGCCATGTGATTTATTACCGCATCCATGATTTTCTCATTGCAGTGATGATGAGGGACATTTTTGTCTCTCTACTCAAAGTATGAACCCAAACTGGGCAGTAAGACACTGAAGGATTGTTAAATGAGCTGATTTAATTTATGATCTACAACATTTATTTGGAAATACTGATCAAGCTTTACTTTCCATGCTGATGCCACTTCAAAAACAATCCTGAGAAATCCTATTTATTGCTAACTTTTCCTAACTCTTCTTCCTGTTTGATTTTTTTTTTTTAAGGAAAGAAAACCTTACATACTAAAGAGAAAGTTAATCAAGTTCCTCTCTCTGTAAAACATCAGTTAATCTAAAAGTGGTTCAAAAAAACCTACATCATACTGGGCTACCTGCGTGTTGGTTCAGTTGGTTAAGCATCTGCCTTTGGTTCAGGTTATGATCATCTGGTCCTGGGATTGAGCCTGGGCTCCCTGCTCAGCAGGCAGTCTGTTTCTCTCTCTCTCCCTCCTCTCATTCTCTCTCTCTCAAACAAACAAATAAAATCTTTAAAAAAAAAACTTATATGATACTGACACACTATTCCCTTACTATTTTGCCTCCATAATATATAAATATTGGAATGTGAAATACATGAGTTTCTGAAGAATGTTGTTTTGGAATGGAAGCAGAGGACTAATTATACTAAATTTTAAGGATAAGTTATAAAATACTTCAAAACTGGGTTTTGGTTAGCATTTCAACATGTAGTTTTCTCCCATCTTCCGATTTGTAACTTCAAATCTAATTTTAAAAAATGCATAATAAATCTGGAAAAGAACAATTTCTTATTTGCTCATATTTAGCAGTGTGATATTCAAAATGGTAAATATAGTGATTCTGATATAATCTATGTAGTACTTTTTAATTTTTAAATAAATTCCATCTACGTATTTTTGTTTAATTCATAAAATAAAAGTGTGATTTGGGACACGTGGGTGGCTCAGTGGTTGAGCATCCGCCTTGGGCTCAGGGAGTGACCCTGGGGTCCTGGGATTGAGTCCTGCATTGGGCTCTCCCGAGGGATCCTGTTTTTCCCTCTGCGTACATTTCTGCCTCTCTGTGTCTCTCATGAATAAATAAATAAAATCTTTAAAATAAATAAAAGTGTGATTTAATTTTTATCGCATCTTACTTGATAGGTGAAGAAGCTAGTAATGAAGGATAGTTGGAAGAAAGTCAGGCAGGGACAAGGAACCCCCACCCTAAGAGGAAACCACCCTTTAGAAGGATTTTACACTACCCAGGAAGGAGCCCTCCATGCTTTTTCATGTGCTAGGTAGATGACAAAAACCTGATTGGATGACGGGTTTATGGATGGTTAATCAGATTAAAACAGCTCCGCCAGAAGCCCATAAACCCCGCTAGACTTGGGAACTCCAGTGGCAACCTCTTGGGTCCCCTGCCACTTTGGGAACTTTGTACTCTCAATAAACTTTGCTTAACTATCACTCAATAAACTTTGCTTTGCTGCCCACCACTCTTCATCTTGTTCTACGTCTTCATTTTTCAAAGCAGCATGACCCAGAACCGTGGGCACTAAAGGAAAAGAAATCGTGTAACTTTAGGCTTTAGGGAAGTGACATGAATTTTCAAAACGATAGCAAATTGGGCCCTCTGTCTTGAACTACCATTCACTCACTTTCTTTCCACCATACTGAGCCTACCACAAAGGACATGATGAGCTATGCTTCTGGGCCCTAACTGATGTGAAAATGTTATTGATAAATCTATAAGGGATTTCATATGTACATATATGTATTTTCATATATGTATGATAACATTTTACTTTTTCAAAATATTGTAAAATAATCTCAGTTTAAAAACCTAAAAAAATAAAATAAAATAAAAATAAAAACCTATATTATCTTGATCCATGTTTGTCCTTGAAGTAGACTTTTTGTAGCTAATATTTCTAACATTCAAAATACTTGCACTTTGAAAATTATGATCATTTACTCAAAGTAAATTGCTTCTTTTTTTTAAGATTTTATTTATTTATTCATGAGAGACACAGAGAGAGAGAGAGAGAGGCAGAGACACAGGCAGAGGGAGAAGCAGGCTCCATGCAGGGAGCCCGATGTGGGACTCGATCCTGAGTCTCCAGGATCAGACCCTGGGCTGAAGGCAGCGCTAAACTGCTGAGCCACCCGGGCTGCCCAGTAAATTGCTTCTAATGTAACTTTACAAAATATTGCAATACACTAAATCAAAATTTCTTTCTTTCTTAATGTTTCCTTCTATCTTTTTCTTCCTATGTTCCTACCTTCCTTCTATATCCCATATTTTAGGATCCTGAATTGTGGGAACAATTGTAAAAACGTTGGAAACTCTGACTTGTTTCATCTTTAGTATTTTTGATCCTGATTTGTGTTTCTCACATAACTGGCAAAGAGGAAAAAAATATCACTGTTTGACTGGAGAGATTTATTGGTATCCAAGACTGTAAGCCCCACTCCATATTTGTAGAATCTTCAATTACTGAGCTTTAAAAAAAATATATTCATGAAAGTCTAGAAAGCCTGACTTATGGAGAAAAACTGGAAAAGCCATATAAGATAATGTTGCATTTTATTGACAGCAGTGAATACTTGATCTGAAGCCAGAGTCAGCTATTAAAACAATTTTAAACAATTATCTTCAGGGAAAAGAATGTGTTATCAGTTGAATTAAGCTGCTATTTAAGTAAGCTGTGGTTTTGGAGGCTACTGCTCCTGGCACAACCAACTAAGGAAAATGGGTTAGCAATATTGAAATTGGCAAATTAAATATTGCCAGTAATCCATTTAGTCTGATGTCTAGTATCTATCAGAAATCTTTTTTGATTACTTCTTAAAGACTTCTTTCCATAACCCCCCAAAAAAACCATTTTTAGCAAAATATCACATGGAGTATCTTTTTTCCTAAGGCATTTAAACATAAATAGTTATTCCTTGAAATGTTATTTCACAAAAGGTTAGCATGAGGGAACGAGCCATTCCTTGTTTTCTTTCAAGACTGAGACACTTATAAGAGTTTTATTCTTATTCAGGCCCTGAGAATTACCCAGATCAGTTGACTACCAACGGGTTAATAAGAGAATAGAGAAAAGTATGACACTTAGTATGAAGAACATAAAAGCTTGTCAGCTTTAATTTGAAGTTCTTAATGTGCACACATGCCATATTATTTATGAGATAGAATGAAAGTATAGTGCTAGTGTTTTTTTATTTTCCTTATGGAAAAATGAACTCAGGTCATTCATTTTCCTTTCTCATAGGGAATTGCTATAGTAAATAATTTTGTCCAAAAATGGGACAAGCATTATTGTTGGTCCCTTGTGCTTTTCCAGAACTTTGCCAGCCAGCCCTCATCAAGAAGTTAGATTTCCCCTTGTTTTGAAATTAGATGGGCTTTTGTGAGACCCTCCACAAACAAAATGCAGCTGAATGATAGACTTCAGAGTGCATGGCTTCTGAAGTGAGGTCATAAGATTGGTAAAGCTTCCTCCTGGCTCTCTCTCCTTTGGGACTTTTGTCCTTGGAACCTAAACACCATGTTGAGAGGAAGCCAAACATCCACATATAAAAGTCACATCTAGGTGTTCGGGCCATAGCTCCAACTGAATTCCCAGCCAACAACAACAACTAAACATGTAAATGAGTCTTTAGATAATTTCTGGCCCCCAGCCTTCAAGCCACTCCATTTGATGCTAAGTGGATTAAAGATGCACTGTCCTCACTGGGCCCTGCCTCCATTGCAGATTCATGAGACAATGAGTATTTGAGGTGGTTTGGTTTATAACAATAGATAACTAAAAGAGCGCATGCTCCAGACCAAAAAAAAAAAAAAATTATAACAGCATTTCATATAATTACAATAAGAGAAAAGAATTTGTTGCACATACATGAAATGCTTCTGAAAGCCAGACCTCATAAGAATTAAAATTCATCAGAAAATGAGACAAGATAAGGAAAAATTGCCATCTCTGAACATCCCTTTTCTGCTCTACACAATTCTTGACAGCATTTTAAAGATTATTGCTACTTTCACTTCCCAAGGCAGTCAACTGACTGAACCATCGAGACCACCCCAAGACCACACATTTCTGACACCAACTACAGAATTTGGGGGTTCCAAAGATCACCCTCAGTTTTGCTAGTTCACTAGAAGGATACATCATACTTACTGTGGGCTGTTATACTCACAGTCACAGTTTATTGTAGGGAAAGGATAAAGATCTTTAAAAAAATCAGCCAGTGGAAGAGATTCATGAAGCAGAATCCAAGAAAGTTCCAAACAAGGAGTTTCCAGTTTTCCTTTCCTCAGGGAGTCATGGACAGTGTTACTTTTCTGGTGATGACGTGTGATGATACACATGGAGTACTGCCAACCAGAGAAACTCACCTAGGCTTCCATGATAGAGTTGATTGCCTAAATGTCTGACTGGGAGGCAGGGTTGAAACTTTTACTCTCCAGCCCCAAATGAGGTAGAGCGGATGCTGCGTGGCCCCAAACTTCCATCATAAGTCACATTGTTAGAATTTCTTATGTGTCCCAAAGCTCCCAATTTAAAAAAGATACTCTTTCTAGAGATCATCTTCCAGGAGACAAGGGTAAAATCCAGACCTCTTTTCTGGCAAGATTAACTTTTTTTCAACCTATTCTGAAGTTGAACTAACTTAAGTGACTAAATAGCTGATCTGTCTCTTTCACTTCCTGCTAAGGAATGGAGTTGGTCCTGATTATTCAAGAGGTGGCATAGAATATGTTTTATTGCCTCTTCTTAAGTAGTTATTATGTTTTGGTGATAATTTCCAACTTTTTTTTTTTAAGATTTTATTTATTTATTCATGAGAGACAGAGAGAGAGAGAGAGAGAGAGAGAGAGAGAGGCAGAGACACAGGCAGAGGGAGAAGCAGGCTCCATGCAGGGAGCCAGACATGGGACTCCATCCCGGGACTCCAAGATCACGCCCTGGGCCAAAGGCAGGCGCTAAACCGCTGAGCCACCCTGGGATCCCCCCAACTTTTTATCAGTAGGGAAACAATGGGAATGTGTGATGGGTTTGGTTCAGCTTTTCAGTACACATTCAAAGGTAAATGTTCTGGTTCTAATGCAGTAACCTGAGGCCTAACACAGTCATTAAACCATAGAGCTTCTCTTTGTCTTTTCTGTATTACCCTAGCCTTACCCTTATGAATTGATACTGACTCTCTTCTTCCCCTAAACATCATCACCTCCCTATCTCCTCTCCCCATCATTGTACAAATGTTAATTAGAAGATAACATTCAAATATAAATATAAATAATAATCAAAATCTTTTGTTTTTTTCAGAATGAGTTTGCTGAATGATTTGACTCAATTCAAATCATTGGATTGAGTGCTGAATTATTCAAACTGGAAGTTTTTGTTTTATTCTGTTTCACTCATTCATTCAGAGTCTATTAATCTCCTGTGATGTGTCAGGTACTGATATGCACACAAATATAAATGCAATATATCTTCTCCCTATAGTGGGTAACTTTGTCAAAATATACATGACCTCTCTTCTCTCTTCTTTACTCCCTACCTTCCTGTGTTTTGTTAGTCTTTAGGATGGAGTAGAAAGTGCTGGGAAGGCGGATGTATATAAACAAAAGGTCTTTAAATGACCACACACCTCCTCTCCAACCACTATCAAGAATTGCTGTTAGAAGTTTCCAGTCTGAAGGGGACAGGTGAGATGAATAAATAATTACAACCCTCCAGGTGAAACACTAAGAGAGGTATGTTCAAAATGTTGCTAAATACTTTAAAGTGTTTGGCTAACACTGTCAAAGTGGAAAGGCAAGTTAGAGGAATGGATTCTCTATTAGATTTCCCAAATTTTCATGAAAAATAGAAAGTAATTGAAAGGAGAAAAAGATGTGTCCAGGTACTTTTAAAGTTTGCATTATATTTTGTTTAGATCCTATTAATTGATGCTTGTTAAATGCTTGGCATGGATTATTTTCTTGATTAGATAGAATGGTGAGTTACTGGTAGTGATGAGTGTTTTAACCATGGTCTGACATATAGTTTTAGAGGAGAATAAAATTAGGTAGCTTTAGAATGGTAGAAATTTAAAACATATATATAGTCATTAATTATATAACACTGTTCATAGGCATCTTACTGTAAGCAGAAAAATAAGCCATTTTTTCTTTTTCATTAAAAAGAAATCTATATAGATGTAGCCTAAAGAGGATGAAAGTGTCGGTTTTTACATTTAAGGATTTGTGCTTTATGAGCCTTGATATGTTAATGCTTCCTCTGGGACTCTTCTGGATGAGCACATTGCACAGGTGGCCCATTGAATTTATAGACACAATAACTAAACAGGAGAAATAAGAGGCCAGATCATTTGTGGCACATGGGATGCAGCTGGCTTGGCCACTTAACAGCCAACATAAGTTTTATATGACATAGCCACTTACTAAAGCACAGGAGATATTCTTTTTCCTGGGACTCCAACCTAGTGCTTTTTTTTTTCACTCTTCCTTTGCTCTGGCACAGATCAGGAAAGGCTCTGAGAGCTGCTTTGTCAAACTCCAAAATGAGCAATTAATTTACAATAATTTATAAGGTTCTGAAGCTCCTTGAAATGAACATCTGTTAAATGCAACTTCGCTTTGTAACATTCTGAAACGTCAGTTAAGGGGCTTGGAAACTGAAAAAGGTAAAGTGCCTGTGTCTGAAGAAAATTTAAAAAAGCCAGGGAACTAGCTTTTGCAAGTTAAAGTGGTTATTTTATTTTATTATTTTTTAAAGATTTTATTTATTAATCATAGAGACACACACAGAGAGAGAGGCAGAGAGAGAAGCAGGCTCCATGCAGAGAGCCCGATGCAGGACTCGATCCAGGGTCTCCAGGATCACACCCTGGGCTGCAGGCGGCGCTAAACCGCTGCGCCACCAGGGCTGCCCTAAAGTGGTTATTTTATTATTTAAATTGCAACCACCACTTGGTGGGTGGGAGTAGGGTACTTGGAACAGAATATCCTCCAGAACATCAAGATATCTATTGCCAAGCTTTGTTGAGAATAAAAAATAAAAATCATTACGCACGAACATACACAGACTCTAACTTTTGAGACTTAGAATTAGTCATGGGCAAATACTTTTAAAGATTTTCCTGCCAGTTTAATCTAAGCTAGTGCCATATTCAACATGGAGGTGGTCTAGAGAGCATCACTATTTCCATTGAGGTATATGAGTCCTGGAAAGAGAGGAGATGAAAGCATGAAAGAAATGGAAAAAAGAAAGAGTAATATATAAAACAAGAGTAAACATGAGGGGGATCCCTGGGTGGCTCAGCGGTTTAGCACCTGCCTTTGGCCCGGGGCGAGATCCTGGAGTCCCAGGATCGAGTCCCACATCGGGTTCTGGCATGGAGCCTGCTTCTCCCTCTGCCTGTGTCTCTGTGCCTCTCTCTCTCTATGTCTATGATGATAAATAAAATCTTATAAATAAATAGATAAATAAATAAATAAATAGATAGATAAATAAATAAATAAAACAAGAGTAAATGAGAAGTAGGATATGGTAGAGAGAAAAGAGGCAAAAATATTGTTTTCTTTACTTTTGCATATTATTTGTATCAAGATAAGTTAATAAGATATTAATCAGTTTTTCTCTATTATTATTTCCTGGCCTCAAGCCCATAGCCAGACTCTGGTGCCCTTGGACAGTTTGTTTAGAGGGCTAAGGTGGAAGTTATTCACAAACAACCTGTGTTTTTGGATTTGTTTTCTAGAATCTTGAGCTTTTTGAAGAGGAAGAGATGAGAACAAGGACGTTCTTAGATGCTGGAGCGGGCCTGGAAGACATTTGGTCCCTAAATGGGAGGTGGAAAGTCCTCAGAAGGCCATGCTGACAAGATGGGCCCTAGAGCTGGGTCCTTAGGCAAGGACTCTCTTGTGTTACATATGACATAAAAGCAGTCCCATCTAAACTTGGTCAACGGACATCTCTGCACCAACCTGTTCAGAGAAAAAAGCAGAGGAAACATCCTTGATGTACTGACATGGTGTGGGACCTCTGGACTATTGTGATACTTGTGTGGAGGAAGGAAATCTTCCCATTAATTGAGGAAAAATTCTCTGTGTTCCAATGGGATGAGGGTTCAGATTAGGGTGAGAAGTTTCACATTTCTCTCTGCTACATTTGGTGTGTGGGCTTGGAATTTCCTTTTTAATAACTCCCAAGTACATCATACCCATTTCTTGTTTTATTTGTAGCAGAGAAAAATATTTACAGTATTTTTATCTTTGTCCTTAGAGATAGGTATGCGTGTAGGTTTAGATATATATGTATAAATGTAGTTATTTTCACCCTACCTTTTCCCGCAAATGATTTTAGACAATATAATTGCTTTGTTTGGGGAAATTATCAATTCAGTGATAAAAATCTCTCTTCCACATTGACAATAAAATATAGCTAAAAAATATTGTGGTACCAATTGACTTGAGACTAGAGCTAAATCTAAATTTACTCATTGTTTAAGATACATGGTTTATTTAAAAATTAAGAATTTACAAAATTCTATGGGTTAGAGAGTTGGTATTTTCATGAGCCCACATCATGTAGCAGCTAATGAATTTAACCTCTAAGGCCAGACATACCTGAGATTCAATTCCAGGTTTCTTAATGCTATCTTTGTAATATTGGGCAAGTTATTTTCTCCTTAGTTGTATAGGATCATTGTGAGGATTGACTGTAAATGTGGGATAAAGCACTTGAGCAGTGCCTGCACAGACTTCATGTTTAATGTGTAATAATGCGAGTTAGTTCTTCCTACTAAAGAGTCCTGCTATCAAGAACTTAGGATGTACCCATGTGAGGCAAGCAATCCATTTGTTCAAAGCAAGTCATAATCCTTGGTTTATTTAAGTTAGACTCCTAAGAATCCCCAAAAACACATTTTAGCATTGCTACTATGTGTACCCAGAGAAATAAATCTATATTTCTTTGGGATGTCTTATAAGTCAAATGATTTACTACTTCAAACTGATACTTCCCTAGACTTACAATGAAAAATGAGATGTCTTTATTCAATGACAATACCTGTGTTGGCTTGCTTTTTCCAAAAGTAGTAATGGATTACACTAAATTATTAGCATAGTTTTCCCACTTTTACCTGTTACTTCTACATATTTGTCTGTCTCTCTGTGTATGTGTATGCTTGCCTGTGTGCATGTGCACATATGCCTACATTCATGTCCCTAAAGAATGTAAAGTTAATTAAGTTCAGTACCTTAATAGGTGTTGATGTTATCACATTGGCCCAATAAATGCTGTGCACCAATTTTTATCTATCATCTATCATCTATCTATCTATCTATCTATCTATCTATCTATCTATCATCTATCTATCTATCATCTATCTATCTATTATTTGGGAGACAGTGAGTGAGCAGGAAGAGGAGCAGAAGGAGAGGAACAAGTTGACTCCACACTGAGTGCAGAGCTTGATGTGGGGCCTGATCCCAGGACCCAGAGATCATGAGTGGGGATGCTGAGTTGACTGACCCACCCAGGCACGCCCTGTGCACCAATTTACAAACTAATTCAGACTACTGAGAATCCGTGGCAGGACTAGATAATGCATTTTTAGAGCATATTTGTACAATACATGACATATGCTGATATAAATCATTTTTAAGAGGGATCCTACAGGGGGTGATACTTGCTTATTCAGCAGTTTTTGTTGTTGTTCAGCAGTTTTTTAAGGAAAAAAATGTGATCTTTATTTGAATAATGTAACTTCTACCTCATTCAAGATATTTATTAGAAAGTTATTTTTACTTGGGAATTTATTATTGCTCATAAAAATAATTAGAATAACCAAACACGTACAATGGAGTGAAAAATACACACTGTTAAGTAACAATATGTGGTGATTATTTAGTTCAAAAATACCAAAAACCCATAGGGTGGTAAGATTATCCTTCCTTACCAAAAAGGGGTGGAAACCTTTGTCAGATGGAATTGGCAATATGGTTTCCTCATTGACTGCATTGGAAGTTTTGTTTTCTTACATAAGGCTTGAATACGGATTGTGGAGTTGTTTCTCCTCTTGCAAACATTCAGAATTCTGTCTTTAAGGTTCTCTGTGCTTCCTGTTATCTTCTAGATCTAGGCAGAGCAGACTGTGGAAGGGTTTGCTCTGATGGCACATGCTGTCTGTGTTACACATTGTTTTACTCTGGAAATACTCTTTTAAAACTACAGTTTGTTTCCTGTCTCCTGGAGTTCATGTCAGAGGTGGGAGGGACTCAGAATGTCCTAGGTCAGGGTTTTACTGAAAAAGGTTTTCATTTTTTACTTGAAAAAGTCATGGAGGGAAAAAAAAAAGGAGGGGCATGTGAAATTACAAAGTAAATTGTTTCAGTTGCAAACATTACCTTGAATATTTTCTTAAGGCTCAGAGAGAATTATTTGTGGCAGCAGAATGAATGACTCCAAGAGGTCAATATCCAGTTGACTTTTTACAGAGTTTTACTAATCTAGGTAAAACATTATCCTATTATTGGGAATATTGGATTGCAAAGAATGATTCATTGATAAGCCCTGCTTAAAAAAGAGAGTTTAGCTATTGAGCAGAGCCAAATAATAGATTTTTGTAACTTCTAAGAGTTTATTCCCAAACAAGAGTATATGGACAGACTTGACTATATCAACTTGTTCACTGTAGCTTTATAGTATGTTTTTTTAGCTGAGAGAACAAATTTCCCAGTATAATTCTTTTCAAAAAATGCTGATCATGTATTCATTCAGAAAATCTCAGGGGCATCTGAGTGGTTCAGTGGTTGAGCGTCTGCCTTTGTCTCAAGTCCTGATCCGGGGGTCCTGGGATTGAGTCCTGCATCAGGCTCCCTGCAGGGAGTCTGCTTCTCCCTTTGCCTGTATCTCTGCCTCTCTCTGTGTCTCTTATGAATAAATAAATAAAATCTTAAAAAGTAATCTGTATATCTGTCATATTCCATCACCTTTGCCATAAGGTATATTTTAATGTAAATTATATTAACTCTGCAAATAAATATAGTAGAATTAAATCTGTACAGTTTTGAGTTTTTCATCTAAGAATATTGAATTTTTTTAACATTGAGGAAGTACATTATATCTAGCATTATCCAATTTTATATTTGTGATTGGACTCATTTTTATGCTTGTCAAGGTAATTTTTAATCTTGTTTTTGTCACCTGTGTAATACACATTAGATGTATAACTTAGCTTCAAAAGTTTTGGTGAGGATATTTTTATATGTTCAGCAAAGTCAGTGTTAAAACTGTTAACGGGACAAAGCCATGTACACGAAGCCAATAAAATTCACTGAATTAAATGGCATAGATTTGTGATCTATTTAAGAGGCTTAACCAATCTCTAACTCTGTTTAACATAAAAACTATATTTTTGACATAGAATTTAATTTAAAAATAATATTTAAAAATCATTCAGGAAGCCTTTGAGGGGCTTTATTGTCTCCATGTCATTTTATATGGGGTACCATTCATATATAAAGTATTGATAACTGATGCTAATGTTTGGTAGAATGCCCAATAAACAGGTTTCATTTCCTAAATACAGTAGTAAATATCACTCCTGCCCTACAAAACTCCACATTCTTCTGCTCCCTTTTCAAAATCTCACCCTTGCTCAATGGCTCTCAGCAGATCTCTTCTATTGAGTCTGTTCCTACTTGTCCAGTTTGCCCAGTATTTAGCACAGTTGCTGAGGTAATGCAAGTCAGTTTTGCCTACTTATTAAGAATCCATAAATCTTGCCAGGGAAGAGATAAGCAATCTATCTGTTGCTCTCAACTTTGAATCTGATGTTCAGATGAGCCCTGACTGTACTAGCTTGGCTTTTTTCTAACTAACTTCCGGGTTTCATTCACATCCTTAAAACAACTTTCTAGGAAAATGTCAAGGAAATAAAAACTTTTCAAAATTTATAAGAAAAATATCAATTGCAATTGCATAGCATATTTTTCCCCAAATTTAAATTCACTCATATTTTTATTATCCAAATGTAGATCCCATGATTACTAGTTTATAATTTAAGTACAACCAAAAATGAAATCTTGTCCGGAATATCAGGCTGATTTGGGCCCTACCCTCACTAACCCTTTATTTCTGAGAACTTGATTTCTATACTTAACACCCAGCCTTGCTGACTGAGGTATCTGAGGCATTGGTTCATTCTATCTTCTACTATCTCACATCAAGATACTACTTGCTTACATTGTGTATTGTCAATTTGAGTGGAACTCCAGGTCATGAAACCCCATTAGGCATTTGGTTTAGTGTTAGTATTTCTGCTTGGGCCCAATTCCAAAGTTATTTCACTTTTCACAGACTCAGAATTATTGCAGTTCTGAATACTTGCTTTTTCATGCCAGCCTACTGCTTAGGTAGCCTCAGACATTTTATATGAGACAATGAAGACAATGAAATTATCATATCTTCCTGGACATCTCTAGATTAATTATTTTTTTCATGCAGTTTGCAATTCAATTCCAAACTTTTCAAGGGCAGGAATTAGGTGTTATTATATCTCTTGTTGTTGCAGCCATATATTTTTGAAAAAGATCCAGATACATGATTTGATAAAATCTGGTATCTTATAAAATCAGAGCATGGATTATTTGATTTAGGACCTGACATTGTATTCTGACTACTATGGTTATTTCTAGCATAGTTTCTTATATATAGTATTCAAAGTTTGCTTCTTGGTTAATCTGTATGAGTACTACATAAAATGTATTGTTGAAAGAAGCATTTTCCTTAGATTATTTAAAATTGTAATTATTCTCAGGGAACTTTTGAATAAGTTTCTCTACTGAAAATTCTTAACATGCATAACTTGTGTTGGGGAACCTCTTCCACTCTGCACATAGAACAGTCTTTTCAGTACAGCACCTGAAGGGGTCACTCATACACAGGACAAATAATATTCTCCGTGGCATAGACTCGAATAGTACAATGCCTTTGAGTGGTCGTGGAAGCATTTGACTGACTTCTTAGGACAGAGCAGTTGAATTCTTTCTGGAAATAAAGGTTGTTTTCCTAAGGAGTATATTCAAACTTAGGAACATAAGGGATATTCATCTTATCAATTTTGAAAAGTTCTTATTTCCTTGACATTTTCCTAGAAACTTGTTTTAAGAATGGAAATGAAACCCAGGGCACATAAGTATTAGAGAGATTAGACTTTCAAAGGCTTTGAAGGAAATGAGGGCAAAGTTTTTTCAGACTTTTACTCTCTATTTTCTCAAGAAGAAAGGATTTTTTAGGAGCAGGGTTGAGAAAGGTTGCAATTTCATAGCATATCTTCTTTTCAAAATTAAATTTACTTGTATTTTTATTACCCAAAATACAGCTCAAGAAAGCATCCCCTTCTTTCATGGTTTATTACTGATTTCACTTATAGACTAAAATATATGAAAACAAGCAGCTTCTAGCAATTAGATATTGCCGTAATAAATAATACTGATATTTTTCCCATTAAAAAATTAGGGTTGATTAATTTCACACAAAGGGAGATTACCTTGAGAGTTCTGTCACATGTATGATTGTTGTATATTTAATGTATTCTGAGTTTTTAAAAATAAAATGTGTGTGCCTAAAAATCCTAGCACAATGAATATATGATAAAAGTTCTTGATTTTGAAATACTTTAAGTCTATTTGTGACCAAAAATTAGACGAAAAGCCTAGTTTTTCCACACTTTCTCTGAGTAGGTTTCCCTATTTCTAAATTTAAATTAAAGTTGACATCTGAAAGTCGTTTTATAGACGAAAGAATTGTTATATGTCTAGGTTCCTTATGTTTGACACTTGCATTTCTCTAAGCAAGCAATACTCATTGATTACCTAGAAGGTTTCTTTATGCTTTGTTAATTTGATAGACCCAGCAATTTATTAGGTGTTTCCTGTTTTTAACTGTAGTCTGATTCTGAAGGAAATGAGCAGTGTCTGTGGCACAGCAGATGAGTCTGTGTCTGATGAGAGCCATGTGGGCCAAACTCTCATTTTTCATAAGTGCTGTCATTTTACAGATGTACGACCTTTTTCTTCTTTCTTCAGAGGAGGAGGGGCTGGAGGAAGAAGATAATGCACAGGGTTCATTTGAGAAACTCTTGTAGGCAGATACACAAATCATGTCATGTAAACCAGAACAGGCTAAGGAAACCTCACATCTCTTTTCCGAAGACAATAACAGATAGGACAGAGAAAGATGGAGTCGAAGATGATTAGGAAAACAGGAATGGTTAATGGATAACAGCAACGTGGCGCCAAGCTGTTCATTCCATGTCATAAAGATATGAAGCCACACAAACAGAGGCCAGGTAAAAGGTCTTTGAATGCATATCCAATCAATGCACATGTAGATTTGTGCTTTGAGACTATTTGATGGAGAATAATATGAAACAGGGAGAAGTTACTCAAAGCAAATTAAGCTATTCATTCCTTACAATTCACAGGACACCCAGGGCTGGCTTCATGGATGTATGGTGTCATCTGTGGAGCCATACAGGACTTGCCTCTCCTTTGATGCTCTGGTGTTTTCCCACATTTCCATTTTGCACTGGGACCCAAAAGTGACAGAGTAATTTCTTAGCCTGCCTAATAAGTTTTGGACCTGTATTTCCATTGTGTTTTAGTACATGATTTTTGACTTCTCAATTCTGAAACCATAGGTCCACACAGTCTTGAAACCAAGACGGTTTAAGTGGTCATCACAGTGGTCAGCAAGAAGCGATCTCTTAGCCAATTTTCCTACTCAACATCTGACTTACCTTTACTTCCTCTAGGCTTAGGGGCTTTATTTAAACAAAGTCATATTTGATGAAAAGCTGATGTTATATCTGGAAGACTTTCACATTGCAACTCATGTTTATGATAGAATTTTTAAAAAATTAATTCTTAGATTCTGTTCCTGAGGTGAAACTCCGTGTTATAGTCTCTACACTTGAACACACATATGCCCTATACATTTGTATATACATAGCTAGGGATGTTTAGTGATCAAAACTACATATTATTTTAAAAACTACAATTTTATTTTTTTTAAATTTTTAAAAAAAAATTTTTTTAAATTTATTTATGATAGTCACAGAGAGACAGAGAGGCAGAGACACAGGCAGAGGGAGAAGCAGGCTCCATGCACCGGGAGCCTGACGTGGGATTCGATCCCGGGTCTCCAGGATCGTGCCCCGGGCCAAAGGCAGGCGCCAAACCGCTGCGCCACCCAGGGATCCCCAAAACTACAATTTTATTTCACAATATAAAAACAAACGACCAAGCCTAATGTTTTCATCCATACAAAGGACCACAACTTCATAACATCTCCTTATGGAAATGTCTCCACCATTTAAAGTCTTCATTTGAAATAAATGTTCTATAATATTATCATCTCACCATTAGAAAGTGTTCATTGAGAATAGTATTAGGTTTTACTTTACTCTTGCCAAAATACTTGGTAATATCGAGCCAGTTTCTGTTTTGTGATCACGCATGTGTGTTAGGCCTAACCATGAGTCCCATTACTGTAGCATGAAGTCGGTTTCTCATTTCATTCTGGAGAACTTTTTTGTTCAATTCATTTACTTGACTTGGTCCTGCCATAAAACGAGATGAGAATGTAACTGATGAAAGCCCAGGGAATGATCTTGCCTGAGGTTTATTGGACTTCATTATTCAAGGGGGTTCTTTAATCTGAGCTTCTGGAGAGCAACCTCCATCTACCTCACATACATTACAAACTGTACTGGGAGACGGGGAGCCATGCCTCATCCTCCCGTCTCTGACTCAGGAGTTAATGTTTATTTTGGGGGGAACTACAAAGGGAGAATCTCTTTCCCTTTTGTTGATCTTTTTCAAAAAGAAGATAACACACAATGCACAACACAGATTGTATCTAACGATAAATGGGAAGAGAGCTCTGATATCAATTAAATCAACTTTATATATTCATCTTAAAGAACACTCAATCAATTTAAATGCTTTCCGGTTGTGTCCAAGCAGAACATTAAATGACAGTTGCCAAGCAATTTCTATTTTACAAATCAATTTGATGCTAAATTGGGGTATATGGTAAAAATGGCTAATCTATTACATAGGGTTTTTTTTTTTTTTTAAAGACCCTTCCCTTCCCCCAACCCAAACTGTTAATTATTGCACAGTCAAGGGTGCAATTAAAGGCTGGAGAGATTTGTCTAGTGAGATAACAGGGGGGGAAAACAAGGACACATCTCTCTATTGGCGGTTACATCACACTTGATAGCTCTCTCATGGATGCTATTGTGTTTGTTCCTTAGCAGAATGTCCTAGTCAATAGATACGTAAGAATAAAGAGCAATTGAGATGTACATCTGCCTGATTATTGGAGAGGAATATATCCTATGAAAGGCCTGAAAGATTCTCCTCTACTCAAACATCCCAAATGCAACTCTTTCTCTTTAGTTAATGCCTCTGGAAAATGTCATTGATTGGAATACAGCTATCCAATCACTTATTTATTTTAAGATAAGGGACTATAAACTCACTTAAGAGAGACATAGCAATTCTTCTAAGAAACAAGCAAGATTTTCTCATAAGATTTAATTTATCCAACAGAATCGAGCTAAGACAATACAAAGATATTTAAAAGCAAAGATAATCTTATGAGATATCCTTTTATCTGCATTCTAAACTTGAAGGCTCTAAACCTGTAACTTTAAGGGGACTCAGGTTTGTTTCAGGCAAAACCTTTTCCATTACTTATGAAGGCCTTGTTCATCTAATTTTCATCTTCCCTCTTTAATTTTTAACATCATCTATTTCTGCAAATAAATTTTTCCTTGTTTTACTTTCTTTTTTTAAAACAATCGTCAACTACTTGTCATAATCTTCTGAAGTCGCGACATTTGAAGCTGGAAAAATAAATCTTCTAATTCAGTTTTTACTTTTTTTTTTTTTTTTGAATTGTTTCTCACTTACCTAATCTCTTTTAAGAGTCTCCATTGCATATTTAGTTTAGTTACACTCACATTAATCTTTCAGCAATACTATCCATCTTGATACAGGGGGCATTGATTAAAGTCTACCTAGAAATTAAGTACTTTCTCCTTTTAATAGTTACCGTATTATAATATAGTTTCTACATACTTGAGATTAGAAATAATGTATTTTCATCTATTTGTTGAAATCTCCATGAAATATATATAAAGTACTACAATGATAAATAAATCATGGTGATGTTTTGAATTGAGTCTCAAGTTAGGTCAAAAAGATATTTAACAGATTTTTTTGATAAATGCAACTATCATAACTACATATTTCTATAGTCTTACAACTTAAGGGAAACATTTTTTCTTGCCATAAGATTGAAGATGGCCTAAGAAGAATATGACATAGCCACAAAATAAAGTATCGAGGGGGTAGGAGTTGGGAGAGGTTGAGGCTTACACTTAACTTTCTGCTTGTAATATTTTACTAAGGTTTAGTTATGTTGAGACTTGAAATGTTTTCCTTTTACTAGTTCATAATAAATACAGAGAATTTAAAAACCAGTCATGGAATTTGAATGAAAGGGTTTTATGTGAATCTAAAAACCCTATCTGTGAGCATTACACAAGAATTTATCCTTCCTGAGATTTTGGCCTCTTTAATTAGGTCTGATACATATGTATATAGATTTACATGAAACGTGAAAACACGGGGCTATCCCAGTGTGGAATCTTCTTGAGCCATTTTAATATGGCCCACTTAATCTTTCATTTATATTGAATCTTCAGAAAGGCCTGTAGATCCCAATTTAAGGCTTAAATTGCTACCCACACAGATTCTGAGTATTTAGAAAGCTCAGTATTATCACTGGGATAGAGCATATTCCAGCCCTTCCTTCTTAACAAATGCAATGACATAATCTAATAGGATGTTGAGAGTTGAGTCCTCATTTTGTGTAATATCTGCTAGGCAGCAATTCTGAGTTGAAATAAAATAGCAAACTTTCTGTGCTCAATAGTGATATTCATAAACTATAATTTTTAGGCTTTTTGTACAGGAAGTTGAAAACAAAATACAAAATAGTATGCTTATTTCGCTTACCTATGGGGTTGTAAAACTTAATATTCAAGCAACATGCAAATTAGAAAATAATATCTTAGGAACTGGTCAATCAAAAAAAAATCCCATGATTAAATAATTTGTTTGATAAGCATTCAAAGAGACCCCCCATATTCTTTCTCTTTTTAGCACAGATGTTTCCCTTCTTATCTTCTTAGGCCTAAGGCATTTCATTTGCATTTTATTTGCCTTTTGTTCTTAATGGAGAAAAAAGAAAAAGCAAGGAGATAAGAGAAAGAAAGAAAAAAACAGTTCCAGATATCTAGCAGTAACCAATTCCTTGGTGTTAGTCTGTGCTTTTGAATATTTTATAATTTATAAACTGAAAACACATTATGCTCTGCTTTTCAAACAGGCCATGTCACATGCCTTTCTTAAACCTTTTAAGACATAAGGCTTGTGACTGGGATAAAAAATATGCATTCTTTATTTCTACATATCTCCTGCAGTGCTACATTGTGGGATTGGAAGAATGGAGGAGGTTAGAAGGAGGTCTGAAGTGCCTGCTAATCATTTACAGAGGCAAAACTGATTTTTAACTTTTTACTTTCATAGAAAAAAAACTATATGTTGATCTTTTTAAAAATATCAAGGGAGTGTCTGTTAGCTAGAGAAGTCCTTTTCCTGACTGCCTAATCATTATCTGGACACATATTTTTAGGGATGCTACTAAGAGATTTGTTGAACCTCATTGAGTTAAAGCCAACTCATCAATTCTTAACAGGAGTATAAATTGAAGTTGATTCCTAATAACTTCTGGAATGTAAAAGAAACACTGACCTTTAGTCTAGATGTCAATGGAAGCAAAGTCAAGGGCCAGAGAGTTTTGGTAAGAAATTTATACATTGCTGATAAGAGATGAAGATTGTTTCTGTGTTTCATACACTGGCATCCAAGGTAGTGTTTCTACTTCTGCTTTCGTGAGACCAGGACCAATCATTTCACCTGCCTGTCTTTTATTTGCTTTGCACGCAAGAGGATTTATGTTGGCAAATTGCTTTTCTGGAGATAAAAATGAAAGCTACGTTAATGTAGCATATTAACCGATTGCTGTATGTATAATATAAATGATTTCAATTTGCTAGGAGAAAACATCCCAGGTTAGCTGAAGACCAGATCTGGAAATAGAACATTGAAGAAAAGGACAGAGCCTGGCTGTTCTTTAAAAAGGGTGGCCATGTGCCGCGCAGCTTCCTGACAACTGCCTGAGAGCCAGGCAGTGCAGGGATCCTGTAAAACTTCAGCCCTTGAGTTCTGCAGTGATAAGGCAAGCTCTCTGGATTAACAACCCTGTCAAGGGTAACCCTCTGGAGTGCTTATTTGTTTAGAAGAAGAACCTCATTCATCATCAGGGAGTGATAGAAATGGGGGCTCTCTGACACTATATCTGAAGGCTACCTGGATGTATGGGCTCTTTTGGCACCAGGAAAAGGAAAAGGAAGAGAACAGACATGATTGCTATTCAGTTGCAACACAGTATTAAAATGAAATGTATTATACATGTTAAAAAATGTTATTTGTTACAATGCCAATTTCATCTTTTTTTGTTATAAACGTCTTTGGGGAAGAATTACAGTTTACCTTTTAATTATTTTATATTAGATCCTTTGAAACCTATTTTATCAATCAATTATTTTCATCAAGCATGTGGATTTGGTATTCGCTTGCTATAATAAATAGATTATAAGCCCAAATAAGTTTTCTTTTAAAAAATGCTGTAGTTTCAATCGTGATGGGAAAAAAAATGTTTTGGGAGAACTTCAGATTTTTTTTGATAGTTTAGAATTTATAGTGTTATGAAAATGGGAAAAAGCTCGAAAGCAAATATTACTGTCTGTGGAAATTAATGACAATAACTCACATAAACACTGAGGGCCTTGAGTGTAAATAAGAATAGGATTACTTGTGAGGTGAAATTTTAGGAACCATACTTAATCAGTTATGATTGTCAATTAAAACTAAATTCTGATTTTTGAGTGTATGTATCTAATAAGATTTGTTTTATCTAAAGCAGAAATGACATATATTTCAATAACTAATTTGTACTTATATAGTATAGAATTCACTACTACATGGTGATCTATTCATATCCAGTTCTATAGATACAACCTATAAAATACAAAGCCTATCTGCACTGTCTAATGTAAATATAATTTATTGAGAATTATGTGCTAAAAATTATTTATTTATTGCATTTCCTGCAAGTAGATATTGTGGTCTTAGTTTATAAATAAGAAAAGTGGAGTTCAGAGAGGTTAAATAACATGTCCAGGTTCAGCTAGTATGTGGCAGAAACAGGATTTGAAGGCACATCCACCCAGTTCAAAGCCCTAGCCATTTACTCTTAGTCACGTTGCCTCCCTTTAATATAGCTACATGCATCTATCTATAAATAGCATTCTTATTTCTAATAATATTGTGTGCAATGCCTTCCTCAAAAGATCTTTCAGATACTATAATGGCTTTAAAAAGAAAAACAAATACAGTGGTTGATTCTCGTTGCCCCCTAAGAAACAAGCCCAATGTAAATGATAAAATGTTGGAAGGGAGCAGACTGACATCAGAAAAAAAAAAAAAGTGCTACAGGCAAAGTATTTCTGATATCATCTCACTGGTCATTCTGTTTATTCCACTCCTTCCCAACTCCTTGTAGAGTCCTCCCCTTTTTTGCTTTACTCAAATCTGACTTCCCAGGAGCTTCTCTCTGTTTTATCCGATTTCTCAAAGTCCTGATGGTTCCTGTGTGATTATGGGAAAAACAGATTATCTTACTACTCTAGTTAATATGGTATTTAGCTAACTTGCACTTATTCGGAGAAACATAACAATAATAAAACCAAGAAGAAGAAATAATAATAACAACCACATGAACTGTCTACCCACATACACTGAGGAGTGAAACTACTTACCGCCCCTATTATGCCCTCCTACCTTACCTCCTCCCCGACACAAAAACAAGTCCCAAGTAGTAACAACAGCAAAAGCCAACCAATTTACTCTCTATATTAATGTGGCCACTATTTCAGGAGACTGTTGCCCAGGGAGATGGCTTTACTGTTCATTATAGGAACTTCCTTAAAGGCCTACCAAATCATCAGTAGAAAGCATCATAACATGGTTAGGGACAGGCAGTTGTATCCTAACCTTCACCTTATAGAGGCTATAAGCAAGCCCCCTAACTAAAAGATTCACCATATACCAAGCTTTCAATTCCCAACAAATTTTGACCTTGCCTCCTTCCCTTCTTCACAATACTGTCAAGATTTCTGCCAAAGTTTTCCCTTTTCCCTTAGTGAGGTGATATATTAAACAATATGTTGTGTTAGTAATATTTGGAGAGCTGGCATTTGAGAATAATGACTATTGATATAGCATTTACTATGTGCCAAGTGCTGTGTATATACACACACGTACACATTATCATTTAATCCTCACAATAACACTATGAAGTAGGAATTGATATTTTCCCTGTATTACACATGAGGGGACAGGGGCCCAAAGAGGTGTTAGGTAGCTTGCCCAGATAACCCAGCTTAAGTGGCTTCCTAAACTGCTTCTTGTAGTCCACCATCACCAAAGAAATGGGTCTTCAAGAAGCTCTACAGTATTGACTGTTAAAAGGAAGCTGATGGAACTGTGAGAGCAGATCTAGGGAGATGGCTGTTCCCTGACAGATATTTACTTCTGTTATTGTCTACAGGCAGTACCAGCCTCGCATGTGAGTAAGTCAGGCTGAAGGAATTAGTGTGGCAGGTTGGTTGAGGAAGGAAGACTGTTCTATTCGGTGTCTGAGGAGAGGTGTAATTACCATAGATGACAGTCCTCCATAGATGGCTTTCAATGCAAATTCTATCCACAACTGCAGAAGGCTCTGCTATGCTCACCCTCTAAAGAAGAGAGGATTTATTCGTGGGAAAAGCATTTATGGCACAGAGGAAAAGAAACTACAGATAAGAAGCTCACACCTTCATACTCTTGAGTCGTGGACCATGGTCACTGCTATAATAGTAAATCATGATGATTCATTAATAGAAGTCTGACTGGGGTAAATCTTTTCTTGACATTCTATCAATTCTCTATCAGTGAGCTTCTAAGTAAATGGTACTGGTTATGTTGCTTCTACTACTCTCTCTTACCCGATGTTCTCTGACAGTACACACATTCCCTGCTGACAGAATTAATCAGGTTCTTGAATTTGGATAGCAGGGCACATCTGGATGTTTCTTGGTCTTCTCTCCCTCTCTCTCACACAAATTTCTCTCCAACCCTTTCATCTTTCTACTTTCCCTCTTACTTTTCATGGTGCCATCATAGTTCTGCATTAGTTCCTTTGCAAAGGTGGTGATTGAGTTGACATGTGTTTTGTGACTTTATCAGTGGAGTTAGGGTCTGTTGATTCCTTTTGATAATCTGTTACCTGAGGATGACACTCTGAGACCATTTAGCTTCATGGAACCCAGAAGCAAAGAATCTTCGTAGGAATTAGTATGTAAGTAAATATAGGCTAAAGTATAATACATTTAAATATTTCTTAAATCATCTATCCTACATGGCTGTCAAGTGGCTACTCATTAGGATTCTCACTGTGTCTATGTTATATATCTCTCTATAAGTAGAGATATAAGATGAAGATACATGCGTGTATATTTCCAAATTCTGATACACAATAGTATGTTGCTCTTTCTAAAGTAACTCCTCTTCTTTTACCTTCTTTCGTCAACAAGTGAAATCTGGAATGTGTTTCTGAAGCTCAAGGCTTATATCTCTACTTGTCATGCTCTCTTGTGGTTTTCTAGAACAGTGCACCTCAAACCTTAATACGCAGACGAACCATCTGGAGATCTAGTTAAAATACAGAGTCTGATGCGGTAGGTCTGATATCCTGCAGCTCTGGCAGGCTCACAAGCAACATTGATGATGCCAAGCCCTGACCTACACTGTGGAGTAGGGGAGAATCTAGGTTCTAGAGCATTATTACATTAGCCCACAGCCATCTGTTTTGCTCATTACACCTTTTCAGTCTTTGCCTTTCCTACCCAACTTGAATTTGTCCACGCATTTTCCCTCCACCTCTTTTTTTTCTGAGTTTTGTATCACCTACAGAAATGGAAATGAACATGATCATTTCTCAGAGGTACAGCATGTCCTTTCAAACACCACATCTCAGTGCCCTTGAAGAGAAATCCCTTGCTCTCCAGTTTCCTGAGTAAACACATCTCTTGCACCGTCAAGAATTCCAAGGACTTGGAAAGACCATTTGGATGCGGTCATGCGACATTGGGACAGTTTAAATCACTGAAGGGGGCAGCCCGGGTGGCTCAGTGGTTTAGCGCCACCTTTGGCCCAGGACGTGATCCTGGAGACCCAGGATCGAGTCCCACATGGGGCTCCTTGCATGGAGCCTGCTTTTCCCTCTGCCTGTGTCTCTGCCTCTCTCTATGTCTCTCATGGATAAATAAATGAAACCTTAAAAAAAAAAATCACTGAAGGCATGGCTACAGATGGAAAATACTGTCTTTGGCTAAGAGAAAGAACACTTCTCTTTTTCTACTAAGGAAAACACTGCAGTCTCTGGATGAACAAATTAATAATTCTAGGGTATAAGAAATAACACATCCTGGCTGGTTCTGCCAATGAGAAGTCACCCTGATTTCTGCTCTGACTCTAATGGGCGTGTGCCCTTCTCCAACATTATTTTGGAGCGGCTGCCTTAGGACTCGGTAGCAGGCTCCCTTAGAAAGTGCTAATTAGGCCACGGAAGTCACCAGTGTTTGTGCTTGCGGGGCGCTGGCTCGTGGCGGCTGGGCCGCAGGGCGGCAGCAGCAGCAGCAGTGGGGGCAGCAGCGGGGTGGGGGGTATGGGGGGGCAGCAGTGGGGGGGGCAGTAGTGGGGGCGGCAGCAGCAGCAATAGCAACAGCAGCGGGGCTAGCAGTGGGGGGTGGGCAGCAGCGTGGGGCATAGCGGGGGGTGCAGCAGCACGGGGGCAGCAGCAGTGGGGGCAGCAGCGGGGGGTAACGGGGGGGTGCAGCAGCAGCGAGGGGGCAGCAGCGGGGGGGTATGGGGGAGCAGCAGTGGGGGGCAGTAGTGGGGGTGGCAGCAGCAGCAACAGCAGTGGGGCTAGCAGTGGGGGGTGGGCAGCAGCGTGGGGTATAGCGGGTGGTGCAGCAGCGCGGGGGCAGCAGCAGTGGGGGCAGCAGTGGGGGTAACGGGGGTGCAGCAGCAGCGGGGGGGGCAGCAGCGGAGGGGTATGGGGGAGCAGCAGTGGGGGGCAGTAGTGGGGGTGGCAGCAGCAGCAACAGCAGTGGGGCTAGCAGTGGGGGGTGGGCAGCAGCGTGGGGTATAGCGGGTGGTGCAGCAGCGCGGGGGCAGCAGCAGTGGGGGCAGCAGTGGGGGTAACGGGGGTGCAGCAGCAGCGGGGGGGGCAGCAGCGGAGGGGTATGGGGGAGCAGCAGTGGGGGGCAGTAGTGGGGGTGGCAGCAGCAGCAACAGCAGCGGGGCTAGCAGTGGGGGGTGGGCAGCAGCGTGGGGTATAGCGGGTGGTGCAGCAGCGCGGGGGCAGCAGCAGTGGGGGCAGCAGCGGGGGGTAACGGGGGTGCAGCAGCAGCGGGGGGGCAGCAGCGGGGGGGTATGGGGGAGCAGCAGTGGGGGGCAGTAGTGGGGGTGGCAGCAGCAGCAACAGCAGCGGGGCTAGCAGTGGGGGGTGGGCAGCAGCGTGGGGTATAGCGGGGGGTGCAGCAGCGCGGGGGCAGCAGCAGTGGGGGCAGCAGCGGGGGTAACGGGGGTGCAGCAGCAGCGCGGGGGCAGCATCGGGGGCAGCATCGGGGGCAGGAGCGAGGGGGGCATCAGCGGCCCCGGCTCGGTGAGCCGCCCCCAGGCCGCACAGCGGGAGCCCCGGGGACCGCGCTCCTCCAGGAGAGAGGCGCCCTGGCCTCGCGCTCCCCTGCCTGCCCGCTGCCGGCCTCTCTTTCCTAATCAAAGTGACACTGTCTGCTCGCGGGGTGACCTGGCTAATCCTCAGTGGGCTCAGAGGAGGGGCCGTCCAGGTCCCAGGGGAGCGAGGCGGAGGCGATGCGAAAATGAACCAACAAAGGATTTTAAAATGTTCAGTTCACCTACATTGCATTTTACTTCTTTTGTCTGAGAATTAAGGTCGTAGGTCATCTTCAACGATGATCTATGACTTGCAGACTTTATACAAGTTTCTGTGGCGAAATGTAAAAATCAGGTGATGAAACAAAAGCGGCATTTTTTACTTAATTTTCTCCCCTCCCCTCCCGCCCCTTTTTTGCTTTTCTAACCTCACACAGTACAGTGGGTAAGATTTTAACTTCTGCTTGAGGTTGATTATTCTTGTTTCTGATTTTTCCATTCAGCAATACATATTTTCAAAATATTTGTTTTGTTATGAAAAGAATCTTGTTTTTTCAAGTGTATTTTTCTCACTTTTGTCATGACTAAACATATTATTAGTGCCCCAGAGGAAGTTCTATATATATATTTTAAAGATTTTCTTTATTTATTAATGAGTGACACATAGAGAGAGGCAGAGTCACAGGCTCCACGCAGGGAGCCCAATGTGGGACTCGATCCTGCATCTCCAGGATCAAGCCCTGGGCTGAAGGCAGCGCTAAACCGCTGAGCCATCAGGGCTTCCCAAGTTCTACATTTTCAAAAGGCAAATTCCTATATACCCATCAATGTTCTGATCCAAAATTTCTAGAAGGAAGCGGAGAACCTGTATTTTTATCAAGCACTTCAGATCATTTTGATGCACACTGAAAACATTCTCTGTATGTCTTACTGATGAAAGTTTCCTTTTTTATTTAAAAACTTCTTATATGAAATAGAGAGTAAAAGACAAATACAGCTCAGAGTTTGAGAGGACATTACATTGGTGCTTCAGTGATGAAAGGAGTCCCCCAGATGGCTGCTGGACCACCACCCCTAGTGGCTCCACTGGCACAGAGCGGGGCTTGGTGGGAGTAGATTAGTGCAGAAAGATTCAAGGGGAGAGGGCAATTGGGAATTCTTATGAGTGATTTTGAAAGGAAGGAATGGTTTGAGTGGAAGCCACATGGTTTAACTTACAGTGAACCTGCAGGTTTTGAAAATCACATGCTGGATTTCCTCATAAACATACATCAATTTCAAGGAACAGGAGGCTCTGCTCCTTGGTATGCAATCTTTTGGGAGTTTTTTCTCATTCAATACAAATACATAGAAAATATACATTAGAGTTGAGAATTTAAAAATGCAGAGAAATAAAAAAGCTTTCAATAATTTAATAAAAAGCATGTGGGCAAATGTGCCTTCTAGTCATTTTCCATTTAAATTATGAAACCTTTGAATTTGCTTTGAGCAGGAAAAGCACAGTGTCCCTTGGCATTCTCTTTCTCTTTTTTCTTCATTTTTTTTAAAACCTGCGTGTCATTTCAGAATGAAGTGGTAGCAATTATTTTTAGGGACCCAGGCAACCAGTAGCACTCAGTAGGAAGCAAGACGCATGGTACAGAGTGAAATTGGGGTTGCCACCTGGAGCTCAGTCTTAAGCACTTGTCTTTTCTAATGCACAAATACACAGGAAAAAAAAAGAAATATGAACACACAGAGATATAAGAGTGTTATTTTGCTGCTTTTTGGGAATTAATGAAATACACAAAAATCTCTGGTTTGTCTTGTAGGAAGTTTAGCAGGTTTCAAGGATTAAATGGCTTTCCTCTTCTGTGAAGGGTCTGATGTAAACCCTTGTACCAAGGCTTAAAGTCTTAAGGCTGTTAGAAGTTTCCATCAGTCAGTCTGTGTGTCGTGGATCGAGTCAGCTGCTGATCTAACCTATTCATTGCACTCTGGAAAAATGCATCCAACTATAGAAGTATTTTTTTAATGATGAAAGAGGGCTGGGAGAGTCAAGGCCTGTCAGATGATGAAACATGTTTTCTAACTGGCAACATTTTAGAGCTACAAACTACCACAATGCTTTCCTAAGTAATTCGAAGTGTTGTGTTTGATGAAGTGGTGGAGAAAAAGGAGATTGGTTGTCTTTGGTGGTCATGTCTATGAACTGAAAGTTTCCCTCCTTTTCCATGGTTAGAAAAGTTTGTGTTCTAGTAGATTCTTCTTGAAATAGTTGATTTTGCACATTCAAAACCAGAAAAATTAAGTGAAAGAACCTAAGATTTATTTTACTTTCTCCTGCCTTGTTCTCTTTTGTTGAATGTTGATCTACATTTTTAATATTTGAAGTGTCCACATTTTGTGATGCTGTATATGATGGGTAGAAGGATGTGTGCGCTCTGTTAGTCAACTAGTATTTGACACTGAGTGCTGAACTGTGTACTGCACTCAGTGAAATGTTAGCAAAGGGGCAGACAAAGATAGAATATAGATAAAATACCACATCTGGTGTTAGCCTTGGCCCTCTAGGGGTTTATATAGTATATTTGAAAACATACGATTATAGATCTTAATAAGCTTGGTTGAAGGCATACAAGGATACACGTGTTTTGCATGCCTGGGAATTCTTCAGAGGCTACTCTTATGGTTCATGTCACAAAGTTCACTAAAGGAATTTGCTAATGATTTAACAATGTAGTTGAAATTGCTGGGTTACTTTCTAGTTAGGCTGGCAAACTTTCTATGAAGCATTTTAATCGATATTATCATGCTCAATTCCAATGATGGGGTTCCCATAATATTGGTCAGCTTTGGTATCCTCCAAAGTTATAGTACTTTTGTCAGATATTCTCAGGAGCCAGTTATGGCTACAGAAAAGAAGTTGATTAATAGGTATGTAAGGTGGGTTTTGACTTTCTCCTTCAGTCTGAATGACTGGATCCCAGAATTGATTTAGTCTGTGTCTGCATGCCTGGGAAGATATGCTATTCATATTTCCAAATGTTACAACTAAGTTTTTGAGTCAAAAGAAGATCAAAATAAAATCTTGTTGTGGACTTGAGAATAACACGAGTTTTTGTATATGAGCAAATGGTAATAATAGGAGAATGACAAACTTGGCTTTCCAAGCGAAAAGTATTGATTAGAAGAAATTTCATCACTTGTGACAGATATGAAATAGTAATATGGTAGTTTTCTCAAATCTAAAATTTTCTTAAGCCAGGTCCACAGACTAAGTCAGTTACTACGAGTTTCACTGTTGAACTTTACGAAGGGCAACTTTCTGATTGGGCCACTTGGATAACTGTGTCCAGCACTTCTTAGGAGAGAGGCTTATTCATATGTAGCATCTGGCCCAACATTTGCTTCATTATATTAGCATTTTTTATCAAAACCTGGTACTGATTTCCTGCTGCTACTTTCTATCTCAGCTTAGACATTTTTTTGTAGTTGGGATAGTGTATCTGCTTTCTTCCTTCCCTCCTCTCAAACCTCCAGCCCAGATGTCAAAATTTTTTTTTTATTTGAATACAGAGAAGTTCATTACTTTTTCTTTAAAAAGAGCTTTGATAAACATGTAAAGTACAAGAAAAAAAGGAAATAAAACCTTATTAAAACATAAAATAGTTTTAAATTTTAGATGATTATAAAATTCACCTTAATAAAGCTCTACAAAAAGTTAAATACTAAATATTAGCCTAGATGTTAAACAACAGAACAACTCCCCATTCTACCATAGTGAGTGACATTTCCACACTTAGCTTT
Organism: Vulpes vulpes; assembly: GCF_048418805.1. NCBI lineage: Eukaryota > Metazoa > Chordata > Mammalia > Carnivora > Canidae > Vulpes > Vulpes vulpes. Next base: position 33,939,515 of record NC_132783.1, read on the forward strand.
TAAACAATGCTTTGATAACAGATCTTTCCATAGATGGCAGTTACTCCAGTCAAATGACCTGGCTTCATGGTCATGGGGGTCACGGGTACATCTCATCTCATCATGTTTGTAGTTGAAGAAAACAAGCTAATAAAAGTCAGCTTGGTTAATTTTTTGTAGCTGATACTATTTGTAGAATGCAGAGTTTATCATTTGGGAGGAGGGCAAAATCATGACAGATAGGAAACAAACATTAAACTCACATAGCACGAAAACAAGCAACACAAGACTTTGGCCAATCACATAAGAAAATAACTTCATGAAATTGCCCTGAGCAAGGAAATCTTTGCTTTGTTTTGGAAAAGATTGGCCACCCTGGTCTGTGGTAGTAGGTCCTTCTTACCTTTATTTAAACTATTACCCTAAAAGTTTCCTAGCACTTTTCATTTTAATCAGTAATATTTAAGTGAAACATATTTTTTAGATAGAATAACTATTTAAAGTTTAAAATGTATTTGATTTATGCTAAACTTCTTAAAACACCCGGGGGAGCATTGAACATTTACTGCCATCAAACCCTGAATGCCTTATGACTGAGGTGACTGCTCCTACAATTTTACTCTCATACTTCCCTACAAATATTTTACAGGCCAAATTAGAACTTCATCTGTTGATTGTTACCATTCAAAACTGACTTTTGGTTAAGACATCTGAATTATTACAAGGAATGCTGCAAAAAAAGCACTTTTATAATATATGAACAATTGCCAAAAATTGTTCTGGTGTGGTTCAGCTGTCTGCATGAAAAAGGATGCTTAACTTTGAAATTTTATTAATCTTTTTCCTCCACAAAATTTTGATATTATAATTTTATTTTATGTATTTTATTTTGATATTATAATTTTAAATAGAAGCAATGAGTGTCATAGTTTTTAAGTTTCCTGCCAAATGCCATTGATGTGATTTTAATAATCATAACTTTCTAATGATGAAATGTTCTATAGCTGGTTTCCTTTTTTTCCTCCAAAATATCATGATTTAATAGGGAAGTAGGATCTGACCTCACATCATACCACAATTTTGGTGAGTAAAGTACCCAGTTTTTAGCCTCGATTTCCTTAATTTTGAACAGAGGTCTAATAATAATATGTAATGTATAGTAACTGCTTCTTCTGTGCCAAATGCTGTTTTGAGTCCCTTATTGACTTTTCACAATAATATTATGAAGTCAGTATATTATTATTCCCATTTTACAGATGAGGAAACTGAGGCAAGAAAAAGAAAGTAGCTTGTCCAATTAATAAATTGATAAAGAGCAGAGTCAGGATTTGCATCTAGGAAAGCTACTTTAGTACCTGTATTTTTAATCATTTCACCCCTCTGTGTTAGAGGTATTCTGAGCATAAACTAAGGGTAAGGATTGATGCTCCCATAAGCAGTGGATGCTTCATATTTATATACAGTTTCAAAAAAAATCTACCTGCTTCCATAATTTTCTTTAGCCCTTTAGACTTATATTAAAGTAATAACATGTGATAATGATCCTAGTGAACTTTAAAAATGTGTAACAATTGAGATCCTTCCCAGTTAAGCTGAAATTTAAGTTTATGTCACTTTGTCATAATTTATTTTAGGCTTCCAGATTCTGGACCTGCATTAATATGTGTAGAAATAATTAAATGAAAAAAATGTTTAAAAAGAAAATATAAATTTAGTGGTGAATTGTATAGAAGGATATTAGCAATTAATCAGTATCAATCTTCCTTGGGTTCATATATAACCAGGAAGATGTTAACAGTAGGCATGTTTGTTGGCTAATTAAGTGCCAGATATAAAGATGTTGATTTAACAGTTTTTTATTGAGCACCATATACAATTTTTGAAGTCTCAGAAATGGGCCCTTCATAATATTTTGCCTTTTCATAATTATTTTTATAGGGAATACCAATGCATTTCATCTCAAATTATTAAACTTCCTCTGATATAAAATTATTTTTGTAAGAAATTGCTTGGTACACATGGATCTCAGTGTTAATTCCCTCAGATGAGATTGAAAATACAAAAATTCTTATTAATTTGTTCTGTTGTTTTTGAATATGCATGCACAAACACACACATGAGTAAGAGAGAATCCGTATCTCAATGTGAGATTGAGAAAATAAAGAAGATAAAAAAAGTCCTGACTACTTCCTTTTTAGTGAAACCCCATTTCCCACATGGTGATCTTTTAAGAAAGTTAACTATTGTTACATTCTTCAAATAAATAACTCGAAAGAATAATATCCTAATATAAATCATCACACCAAATGCATTCTGTTTGATCTTGTCTTTGCTGCCAATGTGGATATATTTTTTCCAACATCTATGAATGATTAATTATAATAAGAAGAGGTTTATTTTAAACTATGTATTTAGGGGAATACCTTATTTAAATTTTGAAGTAGACAAACATTTATTTGCTTCTTTATTTAAAAAATAGTGTTGAGACACTATGCTGTATTTTCATTGTTTGCCTGCCCTTTCTGGTTCCCATTGTTTTGGGATGCCTAGAATTCCATAACTACCTGTGAAGGATTTCTTTTTTTAATTGTGATAAATATATGTAACATAAAATTGATCACCTCTAGCTATTTTTTAAAAATTTTTTTTAAATTTTTATTTATTTATGATAGTCATCACAGAGAGAGAGAGAGAGAGAGAGAGAGGCAGAGACATAGGCAGAGGGAGAAGCAGGCTCCATGCACCGGGAGCCCGATGTGGGATGCGATACCGGGTATCCAGGATCGCGCCCTGGGCCAAAGGCAGGCGCTAAACCGCTGCGCCACCCAGGGATCCCACCTCTAGCTATTTTTAAAAGATTTTATTTATTTCCTTGAGAGAGAGAAAGCACAAGCAGGGGGAGCAGCAGAGGGAGAGGGAGAAGCAGGCTCCTGCACTATCACCCAGCAGGGAGCCCAACATGGGATTCCATCCCAGGACCCTGGGTTCATGACCTGAGCCAGAGGCAGGTGCTTAACCTACTGAGCCATCCGGGCGCCCCTCATTTCTAGCTGTTTTTAGGTGTACCCATAAGTGCCAGTGAATGCTTTTACATTGTTATGTAAACATCACCACTACTTCCAGAACTTTTTCATCAGTCCAAACAGAAGCTGTATAAACAATAAACTTCCCCAACTCTTCCTTTTCCTTAGATCCCAGTAACCTATACTCTACTTTTTGTCTCTGTATTTACTAATTTAAGTATCTCATATAAGTGGAATCATATAATATTTTTTTTTTCCTTTGTGCCTGGCTTATTTCACTTAGCAAATGTTTTCAAGATTCATCCATGTTGTAGCATATATTAAAATTTCATTTCTTTTTAAGGAGGAATAATATTCTGTTGTATGTACATGCTAGGTGAGTAATATTCTATTATATACATACACTAGAATTTTCTTTATGTATTCATCTTTTGATGGATACTTGGGTTGTTTCCACATTTGGCTATTGTGAATAATGCTGCTACAAACCTTGGTGTAAAAGTATCTATTTGAGTCCTTGCTTTCATTCCTTTTGGGTATATACCTAGGAGTTGAATTGCTGGATCATAAAGTATTTCTATGCATAACTTTTTGAGAAATCCCTGTTTTCCGTACAAGCTGAACCATTTTACATTTCTACCAGCAATGCATGAGAGTTCCAATTTTTCCACATTCTCCTTAACACTTGTTTCTTGTTATTGTTTTGTTTCATTTTATACCAACTATCCAAGTGGGTGTGAAGTAATTTCTCATTGTAGTTCTTATTTGCATTTCCCTGATGACTAGAAATGTTGCTTGTGAAGGATTTAAGTGTTTTGACTAAATTATGACAAATGTTGCAAGAGCCACATTGATATTCACCCATCATAGCTTCTTAAATTATTGAAAATCAAAACTTTTCTTCTTAAAACTTCTATCAGAACAAGAAGGGGCAACAATATGGGAGGTAACACAATGTGCCATAAAAAAATATGATCCACAAGTAAGCAGAGACTGAATTCTGAATTCAAACCCACTCCTTCACTTGCAAACAGTAAGATCTTGTCCAAGATTCTGTAAAATAGGAAACCGTTCCCGCTTATGGAATACTATGAGGCTTTCATGGAGCTGTGCACATTTATTTGTTTTCTTTTTCTTTTTAATTTTTTTTTTAAAATTTATTTATGATAGTCACAGACACAGGCAGAGGGAGAAGCAGGCTCCATGCACCGGGAGCCCGACGTGGGATTTGATCCTGGGTCTCCAGGATCATGCCCTGGGCCAAAGGCAGGCGCCAAACCACTGCACCACCCAGGGATCCCCATTTATTTGTTTTCCATAGTAACTCTAGCACTTATAACAGTGCCTGGGATAGCATAGGTACTTAATATGTATTTGCTGAATGAATATTCATTCATTCAATGCTTATAACATTGCTCAATTGATTGTAAGTATTGTTATTTGATAAGCAGAAGCATGTACCTTCTATTTAAACAAATTTAAATGGCAGATCTCAGTTTGTTCATTTTTATAACTTTAAATATATCTAGCATATGTAAGGATACATATACTTATTATATGTATAAATTGTATATAACTTATGTATGTATATGTAAGTACTTAAATATATAAGTATCATAGATATCATTGGATAAATAACTTATCAAAATATGTATTAGGTAAATATATAGCTCAGAAAATTGTGAAATTTACAGTCCAATATTTTTTTTAACTTATTTATTTATGATAGTCACAGAGAGAGAGAGAGAGAGAGGCAGAGACACAGGCAGAGGGAGAAGCAGGCTCCATGCACCGGGAGCCCAATGTGGGATTCGATCCCAGGTCGCCAGGATCGCGCCCTGGGCCAAAGGTAGGCGCCAAACCGCTGCGCCACCCAGGGATCCCTACAGTCCAATATTAAATGTTAAAACTTCTCATAGAGCCAAATACTGAGCAATTGAAGAACTATAGAACCTATCTTAGTTCCTACTGCTTAGTTTTTAATAGGATCTAGGGAATTTCTTAAATGAGAATTTGATTGTTTTCTTGTAATCTAGATAATGTACACTCAAATAAGAGTTACTAGAAAAACTTTAGAGTGTGTCTAAGTGAATTGATTTGAGAATTACCATCTCAGTATGCACTATTCTTTCTTAGAATGTGGATTGTTTAAATGTCTGTACCTATAACACATAAAGACAAGCAAACTTCTGCCTTTTCCTTTGGTTTTTCAGGTATTTTTTAGCTATCCCTTTGTGTTTATCTGTTTCAGTTTTACAATTTGTGTTTCTTTAAAGCTACTCACAGAGTAAACAGGTCTTTGTACGCATCATGAAAACAAGGTGAACTGACCAGTAGACTGCAGACAATTCAATCTTCTTGTGATTTTTTTCATTTGTTTAAACAAGATAAAATAGAGATAAAGCTATATTCTCATTTACTTTGTAGACAATCAGCTCTAAACAATTAGCTCTAAACAATTAGCTCTCACGCAGTTGTTTTAAATAGCTTAGGAAAATCATCTTTAAAGGTTGATGCTTATAATTAAAGACAAAAACAACTCTTGATAGATTCTGTTATACACAATTATTAGCAGAATACCCTCTCATCTCAAGTTAAATGGATTCTCAATGGCTCCTTTTTATAAAATGCTGATTTCTTCTAAGGGATGATCTCTTCTTGGAAAATGTCCACATTCTCTATCTGAGGCTTTTTGATTTTGCTTGAATTATATTTGGAAAATTACCACTGTCAATGTTCTTTCCTCTCTCTCTCTAGATGGCAGCATTTGCCTTGCAGACTATCTCCCCTTTCTTTTTTGGACCATCTTTCTTTCTTTTTTTTTTAATGAAGGTGTGACACCTGGGGAATAAAAATTATGACTAACAGACTAGGTGACTAAATGCATGACTGCCTGGCTTATTAGTGAAAGCTGGGGTTATTATTTTGCAAATCTTATTTGTGTCTTCTCAACAAAAAATTCGTATTTCACGAAAATCAATTCATACAAATTCAGGGGAAAGCATTCCTTTTTATTTATTTTTTTATATTTTATTTATTTATTCATGAGAGATGGGGAGAGAGGGAGAGAGAGAGAGAGAGAAGCAGGCTCCATGTAGGGAACCTGACGTGGGACTTGATCCCAGGACTCCAGGATCACACCCTGGACTGAAGGCAGGTGCTAAACCACTGAGCCACCCAGGAATCCCTGGGGAAAGCATTCCTAATGAGATGAGTAAATACTAAACCTGAAGGCTTTCCTTTTTCCCATTCCTAGTACGTTCACATGGGATTCTGTAATTCTTCCATCTTAGAATATATTAAGATTTTTACCAATTTGGATGAAACTCAAGAGCTCGTGAATGTAAAAAATCTGTTTTCTAAGTAAAGTAATCTATGAAAACATATATCCACTGGATACATGGAAATAGAAATAAAATCTTCAAACTTTTTGAGGGTTGCAATCTTCCATGCAGATTATTGAAGGAAATGTGAGGATAGAGCATAGGACTTAAAAGTAGCTGAAATATGCCACCATTTATGGCTGTCTCCTTGGACATCTGAACTGTGCCTCTGCGTATGGTTTTCTACTTAGAAGAGCTCTGAACCTGGGCCTTTTAATGGCCTACTATACCCATCTAGAGATTCTTAGTAATCTAGTCATTCTTGCTGTGTTTTTACTAAGGGTCAATGTCTCAGACTGACAAAACCTACGTAATTGCTAATGCTAATTCTTATTATATCACAAAGTGTGAAGTATACAAAATGTTATACGTTAACTGAGACCTCTAGGTATAATTAGGAAGCACTCACTTAAGTTTCTTGAATGTTTAAAGTCACAATTTTGCAAATAGCAAGATTTTCTAAATTCATGTCAATAGAGGAATAATAAAGACTGATAGAAATGGTGTTCTTTCTTTCCTTTTAAAAAAACTGAATGTATTTCAACACATTTGTTTCTGTGGTTCCAATTGGGATCCAGAAACCCAGTAGCACATATAAAAGAAGGAAGACAGAAAGAGTTAGACGCACTTCATTTATGTCCTTTTGGATAAAGTATCTCATAAACTATTATTATGGCTGGAGAAACACAGCGAGGATATGGTACTGGTACCAAAACAAAGCCTATAGGCAACCATTTTTTTTAACTGAGTGTGAACAACAAATCAGGACATTGAGACTTTTTTATTTTTTGTAAACTTAAAAAAAAAAAACCCATTAATTTATGGCTACTCTAGAGAAAAATCCCATACTCATTTTCATCTCAAAGTAGTAATGTAACACAGAACATGCGCTGAGATATATATGGCCTGAGCAAAAGAGTTGTTTAGAAACCATTTAAAAAATCAAGGTGGAAGGCACCACTGCAGGAGTTGCCAATTTAAATTTATGGCTGTGTGAATTCAGCTTACTTCATTGACATTTACTAAAATATGTCATTTAATAGTGGTTGACTTTTTGGATGTTAAATAAGTGAAGGGCATGTTAGCAGCCCAATAACCTCCATTAATCAAGAAAGAGTGCAAATAATGTCCTGTCTCCTGTTTATCTCATCAGTAAGTTCCTAGATACTAGGGCATAAGCCAGAAGGTCCTAGAAAGGCATGTAAGCTCTAGAGATACTTATAAAGACAAGAACTTAATGATAATTAGAAGAAAAGAAAGAGAAGGAAGCAAAGAAAGGTGAAAGGATATGGGTTTAGTAGGAGTAAGGGCAGATTAGATTTATAGTATTATAGAAAGGGATTTTAAAATTTTACTCTGGGGCCACCTGGGTGGCTCAGTGGTTGAGCATCTGCGTTCAGCTCAGGGTGTGATCTCAGGGTCCTGGGATCGAGTCCTGCATCAGGCTCCCTGTGAGAAGACTGCTCCCTCTGCCCATGTCTCTGCCTCTCTCTGTGTCTCTCATGAATAAATAAATAAAATCTTTAAAAAAAAGTTAAGACAAATTTTACTCAGAATTCCTAAAACTACATACAGTTTCCTCCAAACCTGTAGACTGTGAAATGAATATATAGAGAAAAGTTCCATGCAAAGGTTGCTGAGTGGGGGGAAAGAACATTCACATAGTACTCCTCTGGTTTGAAACCTGAAGAAACAGCCTCTGTGTCCAGGACCAGGGTATAGTATTCCAATTTTATATGGAGTGCCTCTGGCTCTGTTTTTAAAGGTAAAATTTTTCACTGAGCAAGTGAGCGATAAACCCTGAACTTATACCTAAAATAAGGAGCAATAATAGTGATCCTCACATGATACACATACATGCCTTATACAGTGAAAAAATACTATGTCCCAAGGCTTTTAAATACCCTCAAAATATGAAATGACTACAAAATTAGGAGATTGTAAAAAAAGGTGCCGAAAGGCAAAAATAGGGGAACCTGGGTGGCTTGGTGGCTGAGCGTCTGCCTTTGGCTCAGGGCATGATCCTGGAGTCCCAGGATCGAGTCCCATATCAGGTTCCCTGCATGGAGCCTGCTTCTCCCTCTGCCTATGTCTCTGCCTCTCTCTCTGTGTCTCTCATGAATAAATAAATCAAATCTAAAAAACAGAACAAAAACAAAGGAGAAAATAGAATTTTGTGCTAATTAAACAAGAAAAAGATACTTTCCTAGGAATCTTTCCTGACTACATGTTTGGATAGAGGTTAAAGACTGGAATGAGTCTCTGTCATTATCGGAATAACTCAAAGAGATAAACAAAAGTTATCTAAACAAACAAGTTATAATTCTATTCCATGATGACATTTATAGGAAGAGTCATTTTTCCCAAGCTGATAGAATATCAAGAAATACATAAACATTGAAATAAATGGCATATTCTCTCTCTCTCTCTATATATATATATAAAGGAAGGACAGCATAGTGTAATCAGGCGCATATGCATCACACATAGTTTCTTTCTGAGCTATAACCCTGAGTTCCCCCCCACCCCCCAGTTGGGAAGATACATCTGTTTCTTCTCCCTCATTTGATATGATCCAGTAAAATCCAAGCTTTGGAGACGCTTGCCTGGAACATCAATGATTACTTGATTTCTCAGCACATAAATCTAGCTGCAATCCTTGTTGGGCATATATTAGTAATGAGGTAACTCAGCCCATGGCATCATCTGCTCTCTACTTCCTCCACCAGGAGACTTTTTGTAACCTGCCACTTTAATACTGTCAAGACTGATGTCAATTGTTTTCCCAGATCAGTATGGTGGAGAACTATACACTGTTTAAAAAAAACCAGAAATGACTCTGGAGGTTTATAGTATTTCTGAATATCAGCATTGTGAACACTGAATTAGCTCCAAGTTAAATTCCAAGACATGATGCCATAGAAGACTCACCTGCAGCCTGTATGCCAAGTCTCTCTTAGATTTCTTCTGTTAATACCTAAATGGACTCCTCTCATATACCTGTTTTTCCCTTTACTCACCATGTCTTCCTTTTTAAAAGGTTTTGCACACTAATAACTCTTCCTATTTAACAGACTAAAACATATGCATAATCATAACTATTTTTTTTTCCATTTTAGTTTGAAAACATTCAGCAACCTTACCAATGGGGCATGAGCATATTATCTGAGGATGAATTTTCCTTTTGTAAGACACTGGTTTTTTGGTCAGTGCAGTGGAAGTGAAGATATTTTTGTTTGTTGTGCCAAATTGGCTAGGAAGGACTGAATTAACAGGCTACCTGGATACATAAAAACTACCTATGTAATAATGCTGTTGAGCATGTACATTTAATTGTATTTCACATACTGTGTTTTAGACTTTCAGCAAGGCCAGCTTCATGAGCTGTATGTTGTCAAGTATTGCTGATGCTTGTAAAACTTTTTCGGAAGCCTTTTGAGTAGATGTGGAAGCTGGTGGGGGCATCAGCTGACGCCACAGAATTTTATCATTCAGTTAGTATGGACCAGCCATTTGTTCTTTGATAAAATGTAGTACCACCAAAAAACCCAAAAAAGATCATCAGCTATTCAAGGAGGTAAGATAATATATTTACATAATTATAATAATGGCTTCTTCCCTTTGTTCCATAGACACTTTTGGGGAAGTTATGTTTGTTGTCATATTTTCATTGTAAGTAAGGATTGTAAAGTCTTTTAGAACAACAGAGATCATATTTAAACCCTGACCATGGACACCATGATGGATTTGATCTCTGACTACAGTGAAACCCGGCATTTTGACATTTAACTGTGGTAGGAGTATTTTGCTTTGTTTTTTTACAGACTGGCACAGTGCCATTACTTTATATCCCCCCGAAATAACACTTCTAACACCCGTGCCTCCTTCCAAGGCTCTTGCATTGGTTCAAGACGAAGAGGAAATGGCCTGGTGCCAGCTCTAATTAAGCAATAAGACACTCCAGGCAGGACATTTCTAAGGATTACTGCATGCCTGCCTTAAGTGCGTCACTACTCAAGAAAGCAATCATCCTTTAGAAAATGCATTCTCTAAAGTGACTTATTGCCATTTGGAAGGGGAACTTTTATGACCTATAAAGAAAAAAGAGAGGAGGAGAAGTGGTTCCCATGCATTGCATGGCATTTCCTGTGTGTAGTTTTCTTATTCCTTTGAAAGAGGGAAACAATATTCACCTGAGAACATCAGGTGATTGTTCTAGATAGCAATGAGACATTCTATCTAGACCAGATCCAACCATGGACACATGCTTGTCTGATAGTCTTCTCACTGTGGGTCAGAACATGCAATGTATAGGTATTTGAGGTATTTTTGTCAGTTTTATATATATACATTTAAAAGTTTCCTCATCAGACAAATTTACATAACACTATGCCTCTCTTTTTTTTATGCCTCTCTTGTTTTAAGTTCAAAAAGACAAGAGTTAAAAAATGAGTTTTGATGAAGACAAATACTTTAGTTTTTATGTCTAAGAGGCATGTGATATAAAGTACCAGGTGTGAAGCCATCCTCTCAATGCAGAATGCTGGGGTTGAGTACCAACCTTGATACTTTTTGGCCGTATGACCCTGAGAAGATTATTTTAATTCTCTATTCCTTGTTTATCACATCTGTAAAATGTATGTAATAAGCATACCTACCTTATAGGGTTGTTTTATAGATTAAATATTGTGACACATGCAAAGCAATTTAAGCTGTTGTAACATAGCAAGGCAGAAATGTATTTCTTGACTTTTTGAAAATGATTATTATGTTTAATTTATCAGTGATCCTCAAAGGCTATTTAGTAGAGAATCAGAATTACTCTATCTTACTTTACTGTGTAAATTGGGAAAAGTGGACATCTCTAGATTTCAACTTCTGTATCTATACAATGCTCAAAAATTTAGGCAGCCTCTAAAATGGCCCCAGGGATCTCCGTCTCTGGTGTTTACACTGTAGGTAATCCCCTTACCTTGCAAGTGGGCTGGACTGAGGTGTTCCTTTTGAAATTAGGTCAAAATAGGTGGCGGCTTCTGTCTCAGACTCCCTTTCTGGCTGTCTTTCTTAGCGTACTGGCTATCATGTCATAAGGACACATTCAGGCAGCTGATAGATTGGCACATGTGGTGAACAACACTGTGAATGAACCCAAAAGTAGATGCCCACCCCTGACAAGTCTGATATAATTGGAGAGAGACTGAGCTGATAACTTGCTTGACTGTGACCTCAGGAGAGATGCAGAACTAGAGCACAAGCTAAGCGGCACTCACACTCCTCATTACAGAGACTGAGATGATAAACATTTGTTTTTAGCTACCAAGTTTTAAGGTAACTTATTATGTAGCAATAGATAACTAATAGTCAATAAGCTAACATATGTAGAAGGTGCTGAAAATGCACAACATGCTTATAAATTACAGTATTAATATTGTTAAGAGCTGCTTAAAGAAACTAAGTGATATATGCAAAAGGCTATTGAATTACATTATTTTATTGTTTGCCCCATATCTGTTTATATCATTCATTAACAAAAACAGCAAGAATCTAGGGAGATGACTGTGCCTCCTTGCGCCACACACCATTGTGGCAGCAAAAGATCCCCAAACATACCTGCCCTTTTGAAGCCAACATAAATAAATAAATTTATGCATAAATAAATTGCATAAATAAATAAAAGCTAGGGTATATTAGATGTCAGTGAGTACTTAAGCTAAAACTTCAGCAAGGAAGGGGATAGGGAGTGTGTGTTTTGGTTTTTGTTTTACAGTTTTAAAAAGGTTGGATAGGAAGAGACTCCATGCAAAGGAAATATTTAAGTCACAGTCTAAAAAGTGACAAGACTAGGGATGCCTAAGTGGCTCAGCCATTGAGCGTCTGCCTTTGGTTCAGAGTATGATCCTGGAGTCCCAGGATCGGGTCCTACATTGGGCTCCTTGCATGGATCCTGCTTCTCCCTCTGCCTATGTCTCTGCCTCTCTCTTTGTTTCTCTTATGAATAAATAAATAAAATCTTCAAAAAAAAAAAAAAAAAGAAGTAACAGGACTAGAGGACTTTGAGGAAAGAATGTTCCAGACAGAGGCAATAGAAGGAGCTGAGACCCTGAGGCTGGGATTTTCCTAGTCCTTCAGGAACATCAGGAGATAAGGTTAAAGGAGTGTTGGGAGTGGATACAGGTTCCTGTAGGCTATTTCAGATCAGACATAACTCTGAGTAAAGATAGGAAACCACAGAGGGCTCTAAGGAGATCATAGCATGATCTGATTCCAGTTTTACAGGATCCTTGGCTCCTGAGTAGAGAATAGACTCTAGACAGGGGTGTGGGTAGAAGGGAAACAAGAGTGGAAGCCAGGAGGCCAATCATTGATGTTAGTTTAAGTGAAATAATAAAATGTGATTTAACTTGGTGGTAATTGGGGAAAAGATGACCTAAAATTTCCTTTCATTTATAAATATGTTGAATTAATTTTGTTAAATTCTCATGAGAAAGACAAATTTTTTAAGTAGTAAGGTAGAAGTAAAAAATGTTATTTTTCTCATGCTACTTGATAAGACCTAGCCTTAGGAATAAGATTGTGAATGTATATTTAATTCACTGAGATGATTCAGCTGCACACACACACACACACACGCATGTGTGTGTGTGTGTGTGTGTATATATATACACATACTCACATAAGTGTATATATGGGTGGATATATATATACACATACTCACATAAGTGTATATATGGGTAGATATATGTATATATACCATATACATGTATTATGTATATATATTATACATATACATATAAACACTCATGTATAGTTGCAGAGTCTGTGTGTATGTGTGTGTGTATAATCTATGTCAATGTGTGTATAGTTACACAAATGTGTGCACCATGGAAGTGAGCATGCAAATGTGACAAAATGTTAGTAACTGATAAATCCAGGTAAAGGTATATGTGTGCTTATTTACTACTCTTGCAACTTTTCTGTAGGCCTGAAATGTTTCAAAATAAAATGTTAGAGGAAAAATACATTGGAATTGTGTATTCATTCAAAATTGATTTTTTACTAAACACATAAGTATACCACAGTAAAAATAAAAAAGAAATAGGATTATAGCCTTGAGTCTCTCACTTGGGTGTTTATACACTAATTAAACTAAGCTAAACACTATATGGTTAAATCAAATTATGGATGCTGGGGGGCTCTGGCCTCTCCTAGTTGATTACTCTGTAATTTAATGCTCATAAACACTTGCAAAAAAACCCTCATTTACTTGCTAAAAAAAATTAAGCACTTCAGAAAACTTGCTAAGGGGAAATAGGTAAATTTAAATTGACAGGTATATTGTGGCCCTGCACAGAAATGACTCACTTGTTTGATATATGCACTGCCTAGAGAAGTGATTCTATACACATCTCAGATAAGATGCATTATCCCAGAAACACAGAGCCAACTAAACAATCAATGTGGACAGTAGTGCTTTAGAAGTTTGATGCATGAAAATTGTTAGTGGTGTGCTACCACTAGTTCTATCATAATTCTATCTATTCTTGTCTTTGTCTTTCAAATACAGTGTTGAAGCATTTTTTAAAATTGTTATTTCAGGGGCACCTAGGTGGCTCAGTGGTTGAGCATCTGCCTTTGGCTCAGGGCGTAATCACGGGGTCCTGGGCTTGCGTCCTACATCAGGCTCCCCAGCGGAGCCTGCTTTTCCCTCTGCCTATGTCTCTGCCTCTCTCTCTCTGTGTCTCTCATCAATAAATAAAATATTTAAAATAAAATAGTTATTTCAGGTTTTTTTTCAGCCTTTTTTTAAGTAAAAAATTTATTTTTTATTGGTGTTCAATTTGCCAACATACAGAATAACACCCAGTGCTCATCCCATCAAGTGCCCCCCCCCCCCCAGTGCCTGTCACCCATTCATCTCCACCCCCGCCCTCCTCCCCTTCCACCACCCCTAGTTCGTTTCCCAGAGTTAGGAGTCTTTATGTTCTGTCTCCCTTTCTGATATTTCCTACCCATTTCTTCTCCCTTCCCTTCTATTCCCTTTCACTATTATTTATATTCCCCAAATGAATGAGAACATATAATGTTTGTCCTGCTCCGATTGACTCATTTCACTCAGCATAATACCCTCCAGTTCCATCCACGTTGAAGCAAATGGTGGGTATTTGTCATTTCTAATGGCTGAGTAATATTCCATTGTATACATAGACCACATCTTCTTTATCCATTCATCTTTCGATGGACACCGAGGTTCCTTCCACAGTTTGGCTATTGTGGACATTGCTGCTAGAAACATCGGGGTGCAGGTGTCCCGGCGTTTCATTGCATCTGTATCTTTGGGGTAAATCCCCAACAGTGCAATTGCTGGGTCTATTTTTAACTCTTTGAGGAACCTCCACACAGATAGATAAACCATTAGCCAGCCTTATTAAAAAGAAGAGAGAGAAGACTCAAATTAATAAAATCATGAATGAGAAAGGAGAGATCACTACCAACACCAAGGAAATACAAACGATTTTAAAAACATATTATGAACAGCTATACGCCAATAAATTAGGCAATCTAGAAGAAATGGACGCATTCCTGGAAAGCCACAAACTACCAAAACTGGAACAGGAAGAAATAGAAAACCTGAACAATCCAATAACCAGGGAAGAAATTGAAGCAGTCATCAAAAACCTCCCAAGACACAAGAGTCCAGGGCCAGATGGCTTCCCAGGGGAATTCTATCAAACGTTTAAAGAAGAAATCATACCTATTCTACTAAAGCTGTTTGGAAAGATAGAAAGAGATGGAGTACTTCCAAACTCGTTCTATGAGGCCAGCATCACATTAATTACAAAACCAGGCAAAGACCCCACCAAAAAGGAGAATTATAGACCAATATCTCTGATGAACATGGATGCAAAAATTCTCAACAAGATACTAGCCAATAGGATCCAACAGTACATTAAGAAAATTATTCACCATGACCAAGTAGGATTTATCCCCGGGACACAAGGCTGGTTCAACACTAGTAAAACAATCAATGTGATTCATCATATCAGCAAGAGAAAAACCAAGAACCATATGATCCTCTCATTAGATGCAGAGAAAGCATTTGACAAAATGCAGCATCCATTCCTGATCAAAACCCTTCAGAGTGTAGGGAAAGAGGGAACATTTCTCAGCATCTTAAAAGCCATCTACGAAAAGCCCATAGCAAATATCATTCTCAATGGGGAAGCACTGGGAGCCTTTTCCCTAAGATCAGGAACAAGACAGGGATGTCCACTCTCACCACTGCTATTCAACATAGTACTGGAAGTCCTCGCCTCAGCAATCAGACAACAAAAAGACATTAAAGGCATTCGAATTGGCAAAGAAGAAGTCAAACTCTCCCTCTTCGCCGATGACATGATACTCTACATAGAAAACCCAAAAGAAAAAAAAAAAAAAAGAAAACCCAAAAGACTCCACCCCAAGATTGCTAGAACTCATTTAGCAATTTGGCAGTATTTCAGTTTTATTGAAAAAAAAATCAAAGCAAATGTAATAAACAGAAGGTAAAGGAACAAAATGAAACAAAAACTATCTAGGTCACAAAAAAACCCCAACTTTTCATCCCAAAATAATTTAAGCAACATATTTTTTGCTATTATAAGCCAAAAGTTGTAGTAAGAACACTCTATTATTATAATATTTTGTTTCTCTAACAGGATCACCAAAAAAGCATGTCAAATTTCTACAGACTATATTAGTCATGAGAATAACTTAAGCTTTAATCTGTAAGATATTTTTGGCAATAGCCAAGTCTGATAGGTATCTATCAGTCTTAAGTAAACAAAACAAAACAAAAATAACAAAATTCCGGTATTTGTAAGTATATACAATCTCTAAAGTTCTTCTAGATAAGATTAATACCTGGAATATATCTTTAATTTGAACTAGTCTATCTTTATGAGAGACCCTTTCCTTGTGCTAATTTATCAATGAACATTTTGTGATAGCTCGCCACGAGGTATCATCCCCCTCAACAATATCACTGGAGGCTGTTTTCCTACCTGAGCACCACTGACCGTCAGTTGCTCGGCATCTTCCGAGGCAGCCCAGGAAATGTTAGATAGTAGGAGATGGGGAAATTGTCAGGGCTTATTTTAGCAGCAAAATCACTGGCCACATGTGAACAGCATATGCAGTTTTCAGACAAAGTAGCAAGTCTCTCCAAGTGTCAGATAGTCAGTAGCCTCTCAACACCAGAGTAGCTATATTTGGAGGGGTCCCTTTAAGTGCAAGTAGGTCAAATAATTAAGGTACATACCTTTATGTACCTATATGTGTGCATGTTCAGGAGAACATTCTATGATATTCCTCATACATAGGAACTACGAATTTCTTTCAGTATGTTCTTCATTTTATTTTTCTGCCTTCTGTCTCTAATATTCTCTTTAACAATAGATTCTCTTTAACAAAGGTCTTTGCCTCATTTATCATTGAGATTCTAAAATTTGATTCTGCCAATTTTCCCTAGTCTCTTGATGAGTTTAATTCTACAAAACACTAAGAATAGGGTTGCATGCTTCTGGGTGAAATGAATTTATCAAGTGTAGTTTTTTAAATTTTGTCATTCAAAATAAGAAGTAGGTATTCTTGGTGCTATTTACCTATTTAATGTGATGCCAGTGCCCTGGAAAGCTTAGAAGTAAATGATTGGAACCCATATTAGAATTCTATTGCTGTGTAATGCATTATCAATAACTTAGGAAACACAAAACCACACCTAGTTACTGGCTCACAGTTATGTACGTTGGATATCTGGGCATGGGCTAGTTGCATTCTTTGCTCAGGGTCTCACCAGGCCAAAATCAAATGTTGGCCAGGGCTATGGTTCTCATCTGGGCTCACGGAATGTTGGAAGAATTCGGTTTCTCACATTTGTAGGTCTGAGGTCCCCATTTCCCTGTTGTCTGTCCACTAAGGCCCCCTCTCAGCAACAAGAGGCTGCCCTCATTCCCCACCAGATTCTCTCTTCATCTTCAGCCAGCAATGGTACATTGGATCCTTCTTATGTTGTGAATCTCCAATATTCTCTTTTACAAACAGATGAAGAAAACTTTCTGCTTTTAAAAGGCTCATGTGATTAGGATAGGCCCATCTACGTAATTTCCCCATTTTAAGATCAGTTGATGTGGGTCCTTAATTATATTTGTAAAATCTCCTCATGGTAGTGCCTAGATTAGTGTTTCAATAATTAGAAGAAGGTGTATATATACCAGGGAGAGCAGGATCTTAGGGGAGCATTTTTCCTAATATCTTGCCTACCACAGAATTTGATTCTTAAACTGTCTTGATTATGAATCATGTCAACTTCCTGCAAATTCCTTTTAATACATTAATTAATCTGGCATCAAGAGCTGGGCTTTGCAACCTCATTCCATGATTTTGACTCAGTTGTTAAAATTCACTTCTCTTTCTGTGGGGAATAATAATAATAATAATTTGCTCTAGGACATCTTCCTACTTACCAATGCGACATATAACTGACATGCCTATTCAGAAGGGGAGAAATTGAAATAAAATTCTGTAGAAATAGAAGTTCTCCAGTTATCACACACTTTTCAGCATCACATTGATTCAGATGCCAGGTAGAGATAGAAATGTTGGATGGAGTGGAGATGAACAAGTCTACATGTGTGATGTGAGGGGTCACGATGAGTTTTGGGGGTATGTATACGTATGGAAAAGCAGTAGTGTCATAGAAAGCTTTGTTTAACTTCTGGATGCTATTGCTTACTTTGTGTTAAGACGTTATAGAAGGTGATGTTTAGGTATATAAGGTTGGACCATTTTGAAGAGTGGCCAATTTTCCATCTCATTATTTTGACATCGTTTTGAATTTATTCTTTCCTTTTCCATCTTATTCTCGTGTCCCTCACTGAGGCTGATCACCTCATGATTGGTACCACTACAGTGTTTTTCCTCACCCCTCTCTTCTCAGGCTTTCCTCCTTTAATTCAGCCTACACTCAACTGCTAAATCAATCTTCCTAAAACGTTGCTGTCATCACATTAGTCCCTTGATATGACAGGCAGAACAGAGTAGAGGCAGATAAGCCGGGAGACAGGAGGCCTACACTCTAGTCCTGGCTTGACTGCTACTGGCTGGATGCCTTTGGATGTGTCTTTCTCCTGGTTCTTATTTCCTTCAAGGCAAAATAAGACCAATGGAGTCATACAGTTCCCTCCAATTCTAAAATCCCACACACTTGTTATCAAAAATCTAGTCTTATAAATGAGTCTATACAAAATCTGACCTGTCTCTACCTCCATCCCCTGCAGCCCCTACTCATCTGAGTGACCCACACATTTTAAGCCCCATCTCTCTACAGTGATGGAAAAACCTGTTGGCAATGAGAAGTGAATCCTCTGAAATATTACTCACTTGTGCCCAGTTGGATTGACCTCATGGCTCATTAGATGAAACTTTCCCAGATGTCTGCAGTTTATATACTGCAGTTCACACCTTGGAAACCCTCACCCTGATCCTGATCATCTAAATAATGGGCACAATAATATTAGCTAAAATGTATCAAACACTTATCAAGTATTAGGCATTACATTGTTTTCTTTTCCTTATCTCATTTATTCATTGAACAAGTCCTGTTATTATTTTTGCTTTATAGATAAGGAAACTGAGGCAGAGACAGGATAATAAATTTTCCAGAAGTTAACCTGTTGTTAGACGGTGGAGTTCTTGTTCCTAACCATGTCTGCCCAACTCCTAAATCTATGTTCTCAACCACTAGATAGCACATTAATGATGTTGTTTCTCTTTTGTTTTTTTTTTCCATCTGGTAAATTATATTACTAAAAACTCTATCTTATATTTTATGTTGAATACCATGCAAACCTGATCTGTGACAGGTACACATAACATAAATTCTTAGTGGAAAATAGTGATTAATTTAATAGAGATTAAGTAGCATTTTCTCAGGGCTGGACACTTTCTAATTTAGTTGTTCAAAATGTGTTCATCTAAATGTCTTGATGAAGATAGTAGTGCATGAAAGTTTTTAACTTGAGAAGTGTAGAAATTATGATAAAAATAATGTGTATAATTATATATTTTCAAAATTGACCATCTGTATTTACATTTATACATTTTTAAAAAGACTTTATTTATTTGAAAAAGAGACAAACAGAGTGAATACAAGAGGGGGGAGCGGAGGGACAGAGGGAGAGGAAGAAGAAGACTCCCTGCTGAGCAGGAAGTGGGATGTGGGGCTTGAATCAAAGACCCTGATATTCTGACTTGAACTGAAGGCAGACGCTTAACCGACTGAACCACCCAGGCATCCCTACATTTGTACATTTTTTAAATTAGAAACTAGAAGATTATAAATGGGGATGCCTGGGCAGCTCAGTGTTTAAGTGTCTGCCTTTGACTCAGGTCATGATCCTGGGGTTCTGGGGTCCTGGGGTCTCCACACATGGAGCCTGCTTCTCCCTCTGCCTATGTCTCTGCCTCTCTCTGTGTCTCTCATGAATAAATAAAAATTTAAAAAATCTTTTAAAAGACTATAAATGAATGTATATATACTTAGAAATTATTTTTACATTAACATAAAAAGAAGTGAAAAGGCTATACACTAAATTTCTAATATTGAATGTTTCTGTTGGGTGAGATTGGAGGGAAGGAAAAAAGGGCTTAATTTTTCTTTAAACAAAAAAAATAAAGATTGAATGTTGGACCTTAATTTTTTTTTTTATGGTTTCATTTGGGATTTTTTTTAATAGTATCCTTTCCTGAAAATATTTTTATTTTATTTTATCATGCACTTGATTGATTTTGAGCAAGTTGAAGGTAGATTTTACTTAATATTTATTATGAAAAGAATATTATATTGTTGTAAGTAGAAAAACAGAGAATTATTTGGCATGTTTATTCAGCATAGCTTGTCTGAACTTCATAACTATAAGGTTGACATTTAGGATTGTGAATTTACTTTCCAATTCAATCTCTTCTTAGAAAGTGTCTGACACTGAGATTGCTGTTGACCTATTCTTCACATGAAAAATCTGACATTGATCTTTTAATTAATTCAAAAGTTTAGTCATGTGAAAATATTCCTGGATCTTTTTACCTATCATGCTTCACTAACAAAGAATGCTAAGAAATCAATATTTGAAGATGAGAGCCAAAATTTTTGAGATGCAATATTCTGAAACATTGGCTATAAAATTTCTATAATTGGAATGACCCTTGGATAATGATATTCGATATTTTATGAAACAGGGTGTGAACTCTTCCCCTGCCATCCAGGGGACCTGTAATACTATCCAGAATGAAGCCTGGGAATTTCAAACTACAAGATAGTTCTTATCTAAGAAACTCAGGGAGAAAGGCATTTGTCCACTCTACTGACTTCTTTTAGCAGATTTATACCACTTAAATCAATGTGTTTCTACCTTTCTACCTACCTGCTAAACTTACTTCTTAGATTAAAAGAAAACATATGCTTTATCCCAATTTTCATAACTAAAACCCCTAATGTATGATAATAATTTTATGGAAAACCACTCTAGTTCATAGTCTGTTACAATATTTTTTAACATGCCTAGAGATGCAAAGATGCAAATACACAGAAAATTATTGACTTTCCTTGCAGGATTAATCACACATTTTAAGAAAACAACTAAAATTAAATTGAAATAAAAGGCTAATGAGATACTTTATTAAAAACATTTCAATCAGAAGTCATTTCTTCATAAAGCGTTTCTAAGTGGTCATTGTTTTAGTAATTATAAGACCATTATCTTTTCTCTTACATCAGTCTTGACTAAAGATCAATGAAAGGAATAAATGTCTCTTTTATAAAGATAAATACTGTTGGAGAAAGGATGATTTTAAAAAATCGCCTATTGTAACCAAAGGTTTGCTCTTTGATTAAAAGTATCTCTAAAACAAATAACCTGCGTGCGTATATGTGTGTGTAACTAATGCAATTAATCTTCATGCTAGATTAACTTGATAAAATATTGACCTAATTTGGGATTAAAAGATTACGAGTAACATTTTGCGCTGAAGGCTGCAACATGCCTCATGTCAACGCAGTAATGACAGAATTAACCTCCCAAGGCCTCTTCAATTGGGGCATTTCTGAGTTGCTACTTGAGCAGTGTTTAGATGACCTACAATGCCTGGTGCACAAAAGGCCCCATGATGCTGTTTTCTCAGCCAGCTGAGCTGTTTCCCTGGCTCACAACTGTGTGAAGGGAAAACATATTTAAGAGACATTCTAGAAGTGTCCAGCTTCTGCTTGTCAAATAAATGTTTTAATTTACTAGTAAAACAAGTTGTCTGGAATTATTCAAAACATTTTTATTTTAAGCACGAAGATGGCACTTATAAACATTGTATAATTGCTTATAAGTGTCAGACATTTTGCTTTTAAATGTAAAGACTTGAAGGCAGAAAAAAATTTCTCTGTTGTTTGATTCTTTTTTTTTTTGTGATTTTGGTTATAGTTTTCTGATAATTAATAAAGACTTCTTACTGATGGTTCAGTGGGGCTAAAGATAATAGTGCCGGATTCCTTTTTCTCACTGGGCTTACTGCATGATACGTAAAATTCCAATCTATAGTTAATGCTCAGTTACTTTTGTCAGTAAGGGGTGAAGTTGCACAACAGATAAAATACATAGATGATTAAAAATGTTTTTTTTTTAAAAAAACAATTGTAAGAGAAAGAAAAGTAGTGTTAGTGTAACCTGTAATTAGCAAGTAGAATCAAATAAGAACTGGCTAATGAGACTTACATTCTTGAATGGATCATATTTTCCCTTAACAGAGTTTCTAACTATCTCTGATTCTGATTTTCCTTATCTGTATAAGTACACCAAATATTTGCATGGATTAAAGATAGATACATTTTTCCACTTACAAATTGGTAAAAACTCCATGCATGTAACTATATGAATGATCATCTCAGGCTAGGCCAGCCTTATGGGGAGGCATTATAATCATGATGTTCACCAGGGACTTTGTAGGGTTTTATTTAATTCAAGTCTTTATGAAATAAAATGTGAACCAGTTCCTAACCTTTCTACCATTAGAGGTTCCTTCTGGGTTTCAGCAATCAAAAATCTTCATGAGGATCACACATACACTATTATTTTTCCCAAGTTCTGTAACACCTTCTGGCTTCTCCAAACACAGAAGTGACTTCCAGAAGAGAATTTTGGCTCATGTTATGACCAGGTTAAAAAATCCATTGTCAATATTTCCTAGAAGAAGTAAATTTTCAGAAGAAATAAATATGCTAATGCATTCGGTAAGTTTTCTATGGAAAGCTGTATGTTAATTTGGGATATGAGAAGCAAGAAGATATATGAGCCAAATGAGTACTCATTTGTTACTGCTTTTTCCTAAAAGTAGAAAATTCCTATCATCAATTAAGTCTATCTATATCAGTCAATCTTTAATGGCTTATATTGGTTCAACATATGTGTCTAAATATCCCTAAAAATACTTCAAAAATATTAATTACCAGGGGTTCTGATTTCCTGTGAATGGAAGACTGCAGAGACCACTCTTTCAACAATTTCTTGCCTGTTATTCTTTCTGCATCATTACATTACTCATTTCCTTCCCTTGTTCAGTAGTGTTTTTATTCAGGAATGACTCAAAACCTTTTTGGAGTCTCTGCCATTTTATCTCTGTAAGTATGTAGCACGTTGAACATGTCCTCATTGTATTTCCTATATAGGAGCTCAAAATGAAAAGAAAAAATAACAGAAGAAATTGCTATTTTGTCAAAGTTCAACCCATTGAATGTGGCATTTATGGCAGCTTATACTTCAGATGTTTTTAGAGATAAAAGACTTTTAGCTATTCTTGATTTTCAACAGGTCAAAAAAAATTAATGGGTGAAAGAGATTGTAATCTCTTTGTCAGTTGTGTGTAATTGTTTCCACAAAATGATTAGTGCGTATGGTAGAAAAAAGAGTAGACAAACACAAAGCTGTAATTTGTACTTGTACAAAAGCATGGAGTTAGTGTGTGCCAAAGAAAAGAACAGAAAATGTCTATTTTTCTGGCAGAACTTGTTTCTATATACTATTAATATTATTTAATTTAGCAGAGGTTATTGAATAAGTGTCCCATGACATTTGTACTGCTTATATACCATAAAGACAAAGAACTGGGCTAATGCAAATTGACTTTTTCTGTCCATAATTCCTAGGCTTGCTTGTGAATTTGAGATTCTAGACTTGCATCTCCTCAAAACTATTTTTCTTCAGTTTTCTGGTACGTCATTATCCCAATTCTCATATTTGGATGATTCTTTCTACTTTCTTTTTCCGGATCCTCTTTTTTTTTAATATTTCCCTGCTTATTCTGTTTTAAGTTTATTTTCATTTCTCTTTTGGTGAGCTTATTTATTCTCTTGACTTCAACTATCAATTTTAGGTCAATAGGATCATAATTAACCTTGGTTATTTCTGAGGAGTGGGATTAGGGGGGCCTTTTCTAATCTCTAATTGAATTTAACCTTTAATTTGAGTTATTTTCAAATAATAGTGATGACATTTCTATGTCAGCTTTTATACACTGGTAGGTCAGGTCTTAGATCTTTTTCAGCAGAATTTGTCAGTTTCACTTCTTTTTTATTTTTTTCCTCCCTCTAAGTCAAAGTATAGTTCAAACAGCTGCTCATTACCAGACCTCCAGGAGCCTTCAGTCTGGGTTACAGGGTATTCTCTTCAATTTACCACCATCTACAACGATCTCATCAATCTCTGCATTATTTCTGCATTTCTAGATGTCCCTGATGCTTTATGATGTCCCACTAGACGATGTGTTCCTTTAAAATTTACAAGTCACTTCACCATTAAATATTTTTTCATTTCATTCACAAAGTCTGCAAACTGTAGTGAGGATAATAATGGTAAATATAAGCCAGATTATTTCTCTCTGCTCAAACACCTTCAGTGTTTCATCAGTTCATTTGAGTAAAATACAAGACTTTTTCCAGTTTATAATCTTAGTCTACTTCTAAGTTGTAGCCAAAAAGAAATGAAAGCAGGAACTCAAGTATATACTTGCGTATTGATGTTCACAGCAGCATTATTCACAATAGTCAAAGGTTGGAATCAAGCCAAATGCCCATCAGTACATAGACAAAATACAGTAAGTATGTATAACAATGGAATATTATTCAGCCTTAAAAAGAAATGAAATTCTGATCCATGCTACTCATGAATGAACCTTGAAAACATTATTGTAAATGAAATAAACTACATAAATGACATATATTGTATAATTCCATTTATATGAAGATGCCTAGAACAGTCAAATTCACGGTGACAGAAAGAGTGATTACTAAGGTCTACGAGAAGAGGGTGATGGGGAGTTATTTAATGGGTGCAGACTTTCAATTTGGGATGATGAAAAATTTCTGGAGGTGGATAATGGTGATAGTTTCACAGTGTGAATGGACTCAGTACTACTGAATTGTACACTTAAAAATGGATAAAATGGCAAAGTTAATGTTTTTATATATGTGTTTTTTATATAACACATTTATATATATGTGTGTTTTTATATATGTGTTTTATATATAATTATATATATATAATTCTTTCTTTTTTGTTTTTTTTCTTTTAAGATTTTATTTATCTATTCATGAGACACAGAGAGAGAGAACAGCAGAGAGGGAAGCAGGCTCCATGCAAGGAGCCCAATGCGGGACTCGATCCCGGGACCCCAGGATCATGCCCTGGGTGGAAGGCAGGCGCTAAACCACTGAGCCACCCAGGGATCCCCTGCACAGCATTTTCATTTATGCACCTTGCCAGACCCCTCTGGACATCTGAGTTTGCAGCCTCCTCTGAAACCCATCCTATAACTAGCTAATATTTGCATAGCATAGCTTAGGTTTCTATATATATATATATAAATATATATATTTTATATATATAAAACATCATAATAAAAATACTCTAAATATATATTCTTAAAGTATGATAAAAATTGTACAAGGAGCTACTTGTCATGTGTCTACATATGACTGTCAACTTACATTTCCAGGTCTGAATTATCATTTGCCAATCCTTTCCTTCTGCTCTATCTTTTAGAAATGTAAGTTCTAAAATCTGCTTACAGGAAGAAGTAGGAACAAAAGGAAAACAGAGTTATGAACAACAAAAAATCAAGTACAGCAGTGCAGAAATTAAAGTTCAAAATATTTGTGTATGGTGTCTGTGGAGAACTGGCCTATGTGTTTTTATTCATTCATCCATTCAGTTCAATGTGTCACTCATGTTTTGGGTTCTGAGGGTCCAGCAGTAAATGGGACAGATAAGATCCCTAACCTAAGGAATAGTTTCAGATACTAACAAGTGCTATGAAGAAAGATAAGACAGGATAAGGTGATGGAGTGTTTGTGTGCATGTGCACATGGGTGTGTGTGCGCATACTTGAGTTGTTAAGATGAGATAGTGATGAGAAAGAGAGGTGGGAAAAAAAATCAAGATTGTTTAACATGTCTCTATACTATGTATTGCTGCAATAGTTTCTGATGATGATGGTGCTTATCCTAAAGTCCAATGGAGACTACATTACTAAGGTTTCTTCTCTCTCTCTCTCTCTCTCTCTTTCTCAACCTGACACATACAGTTCTTTCCTTGATTCTTTGGAAACATGGCTTTGATTATGTGCCTTTTCAGGGGTGGTAAAATTCACCTATCAATTCATGTATAAGCATTGCATTACTTCAACTTCCTGCACTTCTTTCTGTGTTGCTTTGCCAAGCCTCTCTTAGCAATATTGACAAGAGGGAAAATAGTATTTCCTCACAGTGTATGTGTATGTTTTGCTTTCTAAGTAAGTCCCCTTGTTTTATGATTCAATCCCTGAGATATTTATGATTGCCTTTTGTTGTCCATTAGCACCTGAGTTTATTGTGGTTAGACTATATATTCCTTTTTTTTTTTTAACTTTGTACACCTTTCAACACTTTCTTCAGTGTCTATAGCAGAGTGTTTTCTCAGTAAATATTTCTCAAATTGAACTGAATCTATGATTTGAAGGTTTAGTCTTTGCACATTAGAGATGGTCAGAATTTCATGGTTGTGTTATTATTGTTAAGAGATCTTAACATTTTTCTTCCTTTGGAATTGTTACATAACTATACAAGATAGTACTTTTGGAGGGTGCCAGCATACAGAGTTTGAGAAGCTAAAAGAAATGTCTTATGGAAAATCTGTTGACTTCCTGCTCACTTATTATTAGTAATGAACAGAGCTGTCACCTACACTTGAGCATGCCCAGGGACGCCTGCTTTCTGGAGTTTTCAGTTTTCTGCCTTGAAAGAATCATGAGGCTTTTTCCAAAGGTGAACGTAAGGGTAGATTTAGATGTTGGGTATCGTGATTTAATTTTTTGTATTTTGGGTGAAGTTCCTATTGAAGCTCTGAAAATACTTCTGATCAAAGAATAAATCAAAACATATGTTTTGATGGCAACTTTTTCGTGCAGTCATGTTCCCTTAAAAGTTTATTCGGGGGCAGCCCTGGTGGCGCAGCGGTTTAGCGCCGCCTGCAGCCCAGGGCATGATCCTGGAGACTCTGGATCGAGTCCCACGTCAGGCTCTCTGTATGATGCCTGCTTCTCCCTCTGCCTGTGTCTCTGCCTCTCTCTCTCTCTCTCTCTCTCTCATTGAATAAAAAAAAAAAAAAGTTTATTCGGGGACTGAACAGTTTTACTTATAGAATTGGACAGAAAATGATTTCGAGGTCACTCAGATCCTTCTATCTTTGTTTTAAGATCTCTATTGCAAACATTTTGGATAGATTCATCAGACTTCATTTTTTAAAAACTATTTTGTAAGTTTTTTCTCTAATACCGCCAATTAGAACAAAAAGCATGTATTCTTCTTTTAATGCCAGCATTCCTCAGTATTTTGTCATTAGCCTTCCTTAGCCTTGGGGTCCAATGGCCATCTCACATACTACCTAAATTTTAAAAGTATTTACTATTTGCACTAATGGTGACATTTTCTTGATCTGTCTGGTTTCTAACCAGTCCCTAGGTTCCTCTTCTTCTCCCTTTCTTTCCTCCAGGCTGGATTCTGACTGGCTTCCCAGATTACTCTCACATCAACATCCTTAAATTCACCTTGTAACTACAAACTTCTAATCCTGGTTTATTGACACAATCCACTTTCTCTGTTCCCATGGCCAGGCAGCTGAATCTACTAAAGACTAATCTTGTGAACTTGAATATCAACCAAGATAAAACATTGGTCCCCAATTTGACCAGTCATTGTAACATGCCCCATTTTAGCATTTTATCCACTCACTTTGATGATTTAAACATTTGCTATATTTCTCATATGAAGCGTTTGACCTCGTCCTCCTGTCAGTGAATGACCTCTTGATTTATTGAGAAAATTGTGCTTCTTACAACTGTGTTGCAAACTTTCATTGTAACTTGGTCTTCTACCTATAAGCTACTTCTATCTAGACCAAATGTAAAGTCTTTTTCCTAAACTCAAAGATATATTCCTTTGATTCCATTATATCCCCATTTTGCTGGACATTACTCCATTTTTGAGGGTCCAACCCATGTTCAAACTCACCCTCTCTGAAGGATCCTCTTCATAAGCCTATAGGAATGCTCAAATCTCTCCCATTCTAATAAAATATTTTAACCCTGAGTCCCTACAGTTATTATTCATTTTTTCTTCTCCTTTTCTCATCTAAACTCTATAAACAGATGGTTTTCACTTTCCCTTTAATTTTTCAGTTCTATGCAATGTGATTTTATTTTTAACCACACACTGAAACTTTTTTTTTATTAAGGTAACATCTGTATACTTAAATTTTCCAAAATGAATAATTGTTTTTTTTGAATAATTGTTTTTCATTGTTATATTACTGGGGTGGACACTGGACATAAAAAGACATATATTATATAAATACTAAACTATTTTGACTTTCAGTGAGATTTTATTTTATGCTAGAAAATTCACAACTTAAATATTGCTTCAATATTCTTATTTAGGTTTTCAAGGATACAAAACAACAAGGTTTGCAAAGATACAAAACAGTGAGATCATCTACAAGAAGTGTAAAACTGCTCAGTCCAGGAAAAATACTGTAACATGAATTTTATAGGATTTTAGGGAAATGATTGGCATTTTTAAAAAGGAGAGTAATGAAGTAATGCAGTATCTTTACTCCACTGGGAAATAGTGATCTGCCTTAAGAAGTTCAGAGACTTTGTGTAGGGCTTCAGTTCCTCCTCCCATCCCCTTCCTATCTTTTTTCATTGTACGCTTATAATTCATGCAAGGCTATACCATGTAAGTTATAATCATGGACAACTATTCATTGGCTTGAAATATTTGGTGGTCTTCTCCCCTTTGACAAAATAGAAAAGCCTAGAGAGTGGGGCCATAATCTATGCTGTAGGTGGTTTCATAGGAATGACTTAATAATTGCCACCCACATAATGCCCGTAAAATTTTTCCTTCTACTGCCAATCTTTTAACGGGTTTAAAATTGTAAATATTTGGAGTTTTTATATAACTCCAAATCATAGCCCATTTGTTTGTTTTTATACTGACTCGTCTATGTACATAATATGAATGGCAGCTAAATAAAGTTCTCTTATTCTATAAACATCCTTTGAGGATGATGTTTTTCATCAGCTTCTTTTATATTTCAAAATGTTTTCCAAGCAGTTATATTATTCATGGAGTTATTTTTCTTACTATTTTGCTATTTGAAATAAAGAAATATATTTTAACTTCTATTATTGTTTATTGTTTATATTTCTTCATAAACAGGATGGGCTAGAGTCTCTACTTTCACAGATAAATTCATGACATACTTGTCTTGAGATTTAAAAAAAAAAAATCCAGTACTGTGGAGCTTTCTACCCAGGGTACTGTAGCACAGAGGCCTATCATCCCATGTTTAAAGGTGTGAAGAAAGATTGATGTCGTCAGCCCTGAGGAAGCAGAGTGGACTTTCAGCCAAAGGCACCTTTCTCTGTTAAATCAGTGCCCAAAGAAATACTATCACTTCCTCTGTATACTACAATATGAAAATAATCAGGAAGCAGTACTTTACAGTAAAACCAAACTTATCTTGAGGAAAGTTATGGGGAAAAATGAAACCCTGATATTTATTTATGCAGCTGTTCATATTACAACAGAATAATGAATAAAGATTATTTTTTATTAAAAATCAAGCAATTGAAATGGTTTTGGAGGTTATTGATTGGTAATAAAAAGCTGTGTATCTAAATGTGCAAGTAGTTTGATGTTCATTTTTAAAGTGAGAATAATTTTCTCAGCTATTCCTTTTTTGAACAATACATTTCATAATGAAGGTCTATGGTTGAACTGACTGGTAAGTTTCAAACACAACGTTGCAAGTGTTTATACACAAAGACTGACTTAATTGATTCTAATTTAAAAAAATCATATAGTTTCAGGTCAGCAAAGAGCTTTTTTCAGTTTTTATACTGTGAAGTTGTTTGAATCTATGTTTTTTAGTTATTATTCTTTTAGGCTTCATGCATTAACAGCCACTAGAGCAATACCATGCAAAATAAAATTTCTAACATACTTTTCACTTTTTGTGGATCAAAGTGAATTCAATAATTTTTGCATTAAATGCTTTAGACTTATTTGCCTATTCATCAAATATTTATTGACTACTTGGAATTTAAGAAACAACAGATGAACATAGAGGAAGGGAAGGAAAAAATAAAATACGATGAAAATAGAGAGAGACAGACTCCTGATTATAGAAATCAAACTGGGGGTTGCTGGAGGGAGGTGGATGGGGGATGGCATAATTGAATGATGGGCATTAAGGAGGGCAGGTGATATAATGAGCACTGGGTGTTATATGCAACTGATGTATCACTATATTCTACCCTGCTAACTAATAATACAGTATGTGTTAACTAAATCGAATTTAAATAAATAATTAAAAAATATTTATTGACTACTTATTATTGGCCAGATACTGTGAGATGTCAGAACTCAAGATGGAATTCTCATCAAGCTCACAATGTTAATTTGGGACTGTGGATTCCCTTTTTCTATAATAAGATATGCAAAAGTACACAGCTGAGTTTATCCTGAGGAGTTGGGATTTAATTTATACTGTTTCCTGTAGAGAAGAAAACAAGCTCTTCTACTTAGGGAAAGAGAGAATTTGTTCTTGAAATCATAGAGGAGAAGATCAATGAGAGTCCTGCAGTGTTACTGTTAGGTCCCGGACTGTTAGCTCATGTGAACCACAAAACTCTATTTTTGAAATGATAATGAAGTCATGATGATAATTCAGATAAAAGCCCAAATAGCTGAACTTCCTGTTTTTTGATATTTTGGAAAAAGTTAAAAATATTTCTTAGTTTCAAATGAGTCTAAGCAGAAAGCTTTTTTTCTGATAAGGTAATTTTTGCTGTAAGAAGTGTTGAAGTAGATAATGAAACTTGTAAGAAAAAAGCCAACCCTAAGTTACTTTAGAATGTTAGGTTTGTTCATAAGTGAAAATTGTGTCACTACAACTATTTTACAAGTATTCCTTCAGAATTGTGGTAACTCCTATCTTGGAAAAATGTAAACCTCTTTTATTGAGACTTAAATTTGTTTTTATTAGATATGTATAAGTATTTACACCTATTAACTCTCTCAGATGGTTCTGGAACTGATGTTCAAGTCCTTTTGTGAAAAAAAAAAAAACTTATACTGCATTTATCATCATAATAAATGTAATAATACTATCATGACTATTTACTTCCTTTTGGCTTTAAATTTCATTAAGTAATACCATTGTCTTAAAAATTTATTACGGAAGGAAGAAAGCAAACACATGTCGTGTGGCTATCAATGTCAAGGTTTCCTTTCATCCTGGGGGCCTGGTAGGAGGAGGATATGGGGAGGAGACAAAATAGTGTTAGGAGAAGGAAGGCTCTGTCTTTCTTGGAGGTGGGGGTATTATTTTATGAATCCAATCTCATATCTATCTTGCCATCTGTCACTAGACAGAAGAGATATAGGACAGTGGCAAACTCATGTTAAAAAGGCTGTCTTGGGATAACAAAGAGAAAAGTTAATGGACATGGATTTACAAATTATTAATGATTTTTCTTGTCATTTCTTGAAAAATGAAAGCTATGCACGCTGCCTCTTTCCCCAAACAGATTGCATTTTATTCCTCTGCAGTTTGTCCATCAGCCTTCACTCTGACAACATAATCCAGAACTAATCCAGAGCATTCAGTTTTCCTTGTTGGCTCTCAGGCAGCCTGCTTAGACAAATCCTGCTACCTGTCAGCTCTCCTGTGGGTGCCAAACCGGCTGCCAGGTTAACCTCTGGGG
The DNA here is from genome assembly GCF_048418805.1 of Vulpes vulpes. Lineage (NCBI taxonomy): Eukaryota > Metazoa > Chordata > Mammalia > Carnivora > Canidae > Vulpes > Vulpes vulpes. The sequence continues at coordinate 33,971,283 of NC_132783.1, forward strand.
AAGCAGGAAGACCTGCTGATTTAACCTCAACTTCCCTTCCTGTAATCCACAGTAAATAGGGAGGATGCGAACAGGCTAACCGTTTTAATCAGTCCTGGATCCTTTAAAATCTGTTTCATATACAGCTTTAAGAACTCAGGTTATGAACATCCCTACATGAAATCACATGGCAGTGCCTCCAAATTGTGGGCCCTGAAGCAGATATATCAGATATTCAGAAAGGTCTTAATCTTCTAGAGTAGTCTGTGAAAATATATACATCACTCCCCGAGACCACATCCTTGCTTATAAATACTTCCTAATTGTCAGGATAAGATCCAAACTGATTGAGGGGTAAAAAAGAAAAGGAAAAAACCCCACCTAATTCAGTAATCATAAAGACTCATGTTTTGCTAATTTCTAAAATGTTTGCCCTAATTTACTTTCTCTTTATCCCCTGACTCCCCCAATACATGTATATGCACACACGTTAATTCTTATCGCATGACAGTGAATTTGAATATTGTTTACAGATCGGTCTCAAATGATTCCAATATGAGCAAATAACCAGACAAAATTTTCAAATGAGTAAATATAAATTAATGTTGCATGGCATTTAAATGACTCACATAGAATTGATCAAGAATAAAAATGGAGCACATTGAAGTAAAAAGCCTTTTAAAAATACTCACTCTTTATTCAAAAAGAACAACACACCACCTTCTCCTTGTTTGAATTCAAGGCACACGAGTCTATCTGCTCCTGCAGTATCAACACAATCCACAGCAGAAAACAGAAAAAAACAAAAACAAAAACAAAAACCCCAAAAAACAAAAACCAAAAACCAAACTTCCATGAACATGGCATTCCAAGGCACACTTTCAAGTTTCACTAAGTTTAGCCTTCTGAGTAATGTAATAAAACTTCGTTCAGCTCTTTCAGTGTTGGGAGTGTAAAATATCCAGGTTAACAGGGAGGAGGAAAGCATAGACCAGATCCTGGGGAGAGAAGCAGAACTCTACCACAAAGGGGTGGGTGGGAATCACTGTGATTCTAATGAGAATCTTTAGTTTTCGTTAATTGCAGTCTTTTCTTTAAGAGCAAGAAGGACAGGGTTTGACCTCTTCCCACTAATTCCCTCCCACTGAGCAGATGACGGATGAGGAAGGTTCGTTATGCAAAACAAACACCCAGATATGGTTCAATGAATTGAGTGCACTTGTACACATAATCACATAAACACACACGACTCTTGGTTGGTTTCTGACCTCAACAGTTTTGAAATTAAAAATTGTATTCCTATTTAATCCTTGTGATGATGGAAGTATTTTTCTATAAACAATTACATGTTAAAACTGTGTAGTAGAAAAGAAAACAAGCATTTTGTTTTTTGAATGAGCAATCGTCTTTTATTTTTTTATTTTTTATTTTTTTGAGCAATCGTCTTTTAAAAGCAAATCTTTTATTTTTATTTTTTCTGTTCAATAAGTAATAATTCTTGTATTTATTTAAAAATGGAATTTTAATCTTTTCAAACATTTTGGTTTTTAGCCTCTCTTTTTTCTTAAGTCCATATTCTTACTTTTATTTTACATCTTTAAATTCCTATTTGTTTTATTGGTGGTAAAGTTTACTAGGATGTCACACAGTAATTTATCAAAAAGTAGCTGACTTTCTTAGTTAAGGTGAGAACAGAGATTAATTGTTAAACAAATCCTATAAGACAAAGCTTGTTTTAAAGCAGACCAATTATTTTATTTATTTATTTTTTCATATTAGGCAGTTATTCAACTGAAATTTGGAAATGAAGTTTGAAATCAGAAACACAAGATGAAATTGAAAAAAAATTGGTCACTGTAGTTAAAATCTTCAAAGCCTTCTGTAAGATTATATTGATTACTATTAAAAAATGTGTTTAAACGACTATATTACAGCACTGACTCTAAATTCTGTGATAAGACACATTAGGGTAATAATGTGAGGATTATCAATGGATGATAACTGAGTCACTCGGAGCCAAAGGCCAGAAATAAGGACTTGGGTAAAGGGAGTTGGATGAACAAGGTGGGATTAAAGGAAAGCCAGTTGATCTGGGATGCAGGTTTGAAGGGAAGAAAAAGAGGTATAAGAGAGGATGGAGTGAACTTTTTGAGTTGAGAAGAGGAGGGATGCGGAGAATAAAAAGAAAAAAAAAAAAAAGAAAAATCTGTGCCAGTTAGTTTACATGTAGACATACCACTGAAATAATCACAGAGCTTTTGGAAAATAGTGTTACTCAATAATGCAATCTTTGTGACACATTTACAACATTTAACAATATAGGTCATTAGGAATTTTTATTTATTTATTTATTTATTTATTTATTTATTTATTTATTTATTTTTAAAGATTTTGTTTATTCATGAGAGAGAGAGAGAGAGAGAGAGAGAGAGAGAGAGAAACAGAGAACAGAGACAGACGCAGAGGGAGAAGCAGGCTCCATGCAGGGAGCCCGATGTGGGACTTGATCCCAGGTCTCCAGGATCAGGCCCTGGGCTGAAGGCGGCGCTAAACCGCTGAGCCACCTAGGCTGCCCTCATTAGGAATTTTAAAGACATAAGCATTTTGTGTGCAAAATGCAAGAAGAATCCCTGAGTTGGTAGACCGACGCACAGAGGTTAAGATCATGAACTGCAGAGCTGGACTGGCTACGGTTTGAGACTCAGCTCCACCACCCACTAGCTAGGTCAGCAGGAGGGTACTTCTACTCCCATGCTTCATTCTCTTCTCTAAATGGGGAGTATCTATTCTGTAATTTTTCTGTTCAGATTATTTGAAATAAAATATGTGTAGTGCTTACTATGGAGCCTAGCATAGAAAATGAACTCGATGTAGATTAGCAATGATTCCTGAGTACAAATGCACTCAAAATTCATTTAAACTTCCAGTGTAGGAGGTGTCTGGGTGGCTCAGTAGGTTAAGCATCTGACTTCACCTCAGATCATGATCCAGGGGTACTGTGATCAAGCCCCACATTGTGCTCCCTGCTTAGTGGGGTGTCTGCTTCCCCCTCTCCCCCGCTTGCTCTCTCTCTCTGTCAAATAAATAAAAAATAAACCTCCAATATAAGAATTCTATAGTTAGGAATCATAGGTTGGTAATTCGTTAATGAAATGTTGAGTAGTTTAAGGTTCATACTGGATGGAATATTTAGAATCTCTATATCAGATTTTTTTCCAGAGCTTTAGAGCTTTAGAAAAGAGCTCTGATCCTTTGGGATACTGAGTAAATTCATCTAAAAACCCTCATATACTACTTTGACCTGAGATTTTTGGGGGCTTAAGTTGACCTACTTTTTGTTTGCATTTGACTTATTTACTCAGAGGAGAACACACTATTTTCAGAATAGTAAGAAAGGTGCCAGGATATGTCATTAAAGCTATATATATATATATATATATATATATATATATATATATATATATATATAATATATTACATATTTATTATATATTTTTATAATATTTAATATGTATATTAAATAGAAATACAAAAAAATCAGTAGACACACTGAGAAACACAGCAGCTTCATGGGTTTCTGTCTGGTATATATGTTATAAGGCTTGAGCAGTCATGCTGTTTAGAATACATTGACTGCTATACGATTGATCAATACATTGTAAACAAATGCTAAAAATGCTATGTCATTTTTGATCATCTTTCCTTTCTAAAGTACCAGTTGTAAGGTGCTATCTGGTTATTGATCATGTTTCTTATCAGCTATGCCCATTATGGTATGTTTATAGTTGGTACATAAACTAAACAATACTGGCCTAATTCATTGACCTTTGAAATCTGGGTCTGAATGGCAGTAAGACAAGAAGACTTATCACACTTAAACAAGTCTTTAACTCAGTCTGTATGGTAAAATTTGAAATGATCACAGCCCAGAAAGTAAATTAGATAGTACAGTTTACCTAAAGAAAAAAAAATATTCAAATCTGTGGATGAAAACAAAATTCGAACTTTGAATTTTTAAGTCAGTAGTTTTCTGTTTTTGTTTTGTTTTGTTTTCAGAAAAGAGGAACTATATTCATTTGCAACAACTAATTTGGCCAGAATTTTGACCAAGGGATAATAGGATGACCCTAGAATGGTCTGAATAACATGTGGCTGATTTTAATTTAGGATGAAATATTTCAAAAAACTTAATGTTTTTGTGGTTTGGGGCTTTTAGAATGAAAATTTGTCTAATACTTGGAACACACATTTTTCAGTGACCACACATAAATCTTTTTACTGAATGAATTCTAAGTTTATTTTCAAAAGTATAAAAAATAATCACAAATTAAAAACAGGAGAAAGAAAAACCTAAATTAAGTAGAGCCAATGGAACTAATGGGAGGGAATATTTATTTATTTATTTATTTATTTATTTATTTATTTATTTATTTATTTATTTTTAAAGACTTTATTTATTTATTCATGAGAGACATGGAGAGAGAGAGAGAGAAAGAGGCAGAGACATAGGCAGAGGGAGAAGCAGGCTCCATGGAGGGAGCCCCATGTGGGACTCGATCCTGGAACTCCAGAATCACGTCCTGGGCCAAAGGCAGATGCTTAACGGCTGAGCCACCCAGGTGTCCCAAGGGAGGGAAATTTTAAAGAACAGATTTCTATATCCTTCACCAACCCCCAAAAGTTTGATACATATTCAGTTTGACTTTTATTTTTATTTTTTAAAGAAAAATACTTTACTTATTTATATGAGAGAGAGCACAAGAGAAAGAACATAAGAGAAGGGGAGGGGCAGAAGGCGGGGGAGGAATGGAGGGGGAAGGAGGGGCAGACTCCCTGCTGAGCAGGGACTCCCATGTGGGGCTCAATCTTAGGACTCCTGGAATATGACCTGAGCTGAAGGCAGATGCTTAACCAACTGAGCCACCCAGGCACCTTTAGTTTGACTTTTTAAAAAGAGATAATATTGTGCTGGTGCTTATATGTAACATGCTTTCAAAATTTATCCTAACATTATTACTTTTATTACCTAAGAGTTATTCTTTTGTATAATGTTCCAATAAATATTTAGCTATCACTCTTTGGAGAGATGAGATTATTTTCAAGTTTTCACTATTTTTATCATTCAGATGTGTAGTATGTTTACATTGTTTCACACTTATTATTTCCTAGGATAAATTCTTAGAGATGAAATGAAGAGATTGTATTTATTTTTAAAATTTCAATATATATTGGACATATGATCTAAAAGAATGTATTGATTTATGCTTGGACATCCTTTGCATATAATTATTAGCATCCATCATACATTACACTAATTGCTTTCACTTTTAAACTATTTTTTTATCTGATAGACAAAAAAGATATATCTTATTATTTTAATTTGTACTTGTTTGACTAACAGAGTGAAAAACTTTTCAGGTTTATTGGTCATTTCATTCCTTTTTTGACTATTTACTATTGTGTACTTTTACATTCAGTTGTGAATTTTTCTTATTTATCTGTGATAATTTTTTATACAGTAAATATTTTCCATTTCATTTATATATAAAATAAATATATGATGTATATTGATAGTAAATATAGTTTCACTATGTAGTCAAGTGTTTCTTTATTTATGTTTCAATTGTTAGATGTTTTTGATTCCCAGTTTTATTGCATTATGATCAGAGACTATGGCCTGTCAAAATTTTGCTTCTGTGGATTTTCCTGTGGTTTTCTTTGTGACCTAATACATAATTGTTTTTAAATAAACATTTTATGAATACTTAGAAAAGAAACTATGATCTCTGTTATAGATTGAATACAAATATATTAATCTTACATTATTCAACTAGTCTATATTTTGTTCCCTTTTCATTTACTTAATCTGGCAAAGATTGAGTAGTAAATTAAATTCTTCCACTGCAATTATATATAAAAAAATTTCCAAAGACTTACAATATTTGCATTCTATATTTTGAAATTGTTATTAATTATTGAAAGTTTATGACATGCTTTATTTAGGAAGTATTATACTGCTTTTATCTTAAAATAACCCTTTTAAGGAAGACATATTATTATTCCTTAAATTATTTTCTTATTAATATTGTTTGTTAGATCTTTGAAAAATCCTTTTTACTTACACTCTCTCATGCCATTTATCTAGGATATTTTTTTATTTGCTTGATATTTCTGTATATATCTCTTTAAGTAAGTCAGAGTTTTAGTGATTTGCAGATAGCTCCCTTGGTCAGGTTTTGGTGTGAGGATTAGAGTAACATCAAAAAGCGCATTTGAAACTTTTTTTTTCCTGTGTTAGAAAATATTACGTAACATTGGCATTATCTCTTTCTTAAGAGATTAAAGTGACATCGATAAAGTTATTTTGGTATGAAACTGTTTGAGGACATAATCTCCAATATACTTTCAATTTCTTCCATTTTAGTTCCCTCTTCAGGTTCTTTATTTTATGAGTATACTTTTGAAGTGTACATATATTTTAGAGTTATATAAAATTTCCAAATTTTTCAGTATTGGAATGTACAGAATATTGCTAAGAATCTTTTAAATCCCATTTCTTTGTTGTTATGCATCTTTCTTATTCTGGTATGTAGTTGTTTTTATATAGTCTTTTTCCTTATTTTATTTACCAAAAGTCCATTTCTTTTAATGTTGATATATGTCTTAGTAAGTCTATTGTTAATACCTTTTTGGTTTAAAATTCACTAATCTGTTGTTTTCAATATTTAATTCCTCTTGATTAGGATTCCACACAGTCTACTCTGAATCTGAATTTGGCATTTGTTAGCTGTGTGATTTTGCACAAGTTACTTAAACTCCCTGAGTCTCAGGATCCCACATGCAAAACCCAAACAATGGCATCTACCTCAGAAAGTCAGAGTTAAATATAAAAGCTGTTCTAAAATGTTTAATAGACTGTAGTAGCAGGGTGCTTGCTTAGAACAGAAGCTTCTTTGTTCATCTCTTAGTTTCGGTTCAGGTCATAATCTCAGGGTTGTGAGATTGAGCCCTAATGAGGGGAGCTTGCTTAAAGATTCTCTCTTGTCCTCTTTCTTTGCCCCTCTTTCCTTAAAAACCAAACCAAAACAAAAACAGAAGCTTCTTTTGATACTGTTAATGCTTATATAATAATTATGTTTTAAGTTAAAATTCTTTCTTCATTTATTTTAATTTCAAAATGATTACCCTAAAAGCTATATACATTTGTCTTCATTATGCTTTGGTTATGTCTTACAAGAGTTGAAATGCAGTGTTCTCAATTTTATCATTTCCTGAGTTGTTTACTATGACTTTTAAAATTTATTATTTAGTAGAATAAAGATTTAGATAAGCTTTTTGAAACTCTAAGAGGGTACTTTTTCACTTAGAATTTGTTATTAATTTTCCATTTTTGTTGTATTGTCAGATACAGATATGAATAGAGCTTATACAAATTTTGAAATTGGGGATTTACTGAGATTTTCTTATGTCTTAGTATATAGATTTGTGTATACATATATGTATGCATATATATATGTGCATGTGTATTATAATATTTTGGAAATATACAATGAATACTTGAAGAGAAATTAATTTTAGGCTCTATAGGGTACACAGTTATAATATAACCTTATAATAGTATCTTAATTTTCTTTGTTCTTATATATTATTTACGTATTCACTTTGTCACATATTTAAAAAGATATAATAGAGGCCCCCTGTGTGGCCCTGTTTGTTGAGCATCCAACTTTTGATTTTGGCTCAAGTCATGATCTCAGAGTTGGGCTCTGTGCTTAGTGAGGAATCTGCTTGAGATTCTCTCTCTCTCTCTCTCCCTCTGCCCCTCCCCCTGCTTGCACATGCTCACACTCTGTAAAATAAATAAATCTGGGGTGCCTGCATGGCTCAATCAGTTAAGGGTCTGCTTTTGGCTCGGGTCATGATGCCAGGGTCCTGAGATCTAACCCTGCATCCGTGCTCAGCGGGTGGCCTGCTTCTCTCTGCCTGATGCTCTTTCTGCTTGTGCTCTCTCTCTCTCTTTGTCAAATATATAAATAAATAAAAATCTTTAAAAAATCTTAAAAGAGGAAAAAGAAATAATAAAGTTTCCCACAATAATTATTTATGACATTTCTCATTTTATTTGCAACACTTTTCTTACTTTATCTCAGAACAATAAGTTTGCTTCATGTTAAGGTTTGCTTCATGTTAAGGTAAAATTAATTTTAAGTTAGGATTTTAAAAGGTATATCTTTTAGTTAAAGAAATTGGTTGCACTTTTTTTTAGAGGGGGCAGCCAGAGGGAGAAGGAGAGAGAGAATCTCAAGCAGGGTCCACAAACAGCACATAAACTGTGGTGGGACTCAATCTCACAACCCTGAAATCATGGCTTGAGCTGAAATCAAGAGTCTAACACTTAATCAACTGAGCTACCCCGGCACTCCTGGTTGCATTTTTGACAAATTTTGTTTGGACTTCCTCTCTTTAGAACAGGGTGCTTAATTTTATTTTCATCTTTTTGTCCCATATGCAAATTCTAGGACAATCAAAAAAACTTTACTTAATATCCTATTGCATTAAATTTAGGTGGTACTACAAATTTTATTTTTTCTCTTTGTCTTTTTTTGATACTCTATGGGAATTTGAGAGTGACCACTCTGGTTGGCTAAGTGTGAGAAGATAAGAATGCCTGGGGCTAACAGTGGAGACAGGGATTTGGGGAAGACAGAATATAGTTAGTAGGGATTTTAAATGACTTTACATTGTTGGTTGAGGATTTGTAATGTATAGCACCTGTCTTACAAGTTGTAAAATTTCCTGTAAAGACATCTTCCTTTCTCATCAATTAATTTGTCAAATGGCCTTTTTGGGAAACGCTAAAAAGTATAGAGTCTTGCATAAAAGCTGGTACCAAGTGAAAACAGAAATGGTTACATACATATTGGAAACCAAAGGAAAAGGGGGAAAGCTGACGTTTGGGTAACAGCAGATCAAAATTTTTGATGTGACAAAAGTTATCAACAAAATTGCTCCGCCCCCCTCCAAAGGATTTTAGAAAAACAAAAGATTATTTCTCGCTGTGTAATTAGAAGATCCATGGAGAGGGTGGCATTTGAAATGGATTCTTTGGAAAGTGCATTGTAAGCATAAGAGAGATATTGAAGACATTTATAGTGGGAAGAAGAAAGTGGATAGATTTAGAAAGTTAGACATGTATCATGTGTGTTCAGAGAATGCAGTGATTCAGTTTGTTCAGACTGTAAAGACAATATAAGGGAGTTTAGAAAATAATGTTGAATATAAATGAAAAGATTAACATGTTTCTGAATGTTATGTTACACACCAAATAGAGTAAGTAAATATGCTCCTGATCAAATCAATAGGTATATTAAAAGTAATTTTTATGAAAACCTATGATTTGTTTTATGAAACAAGAGTTATAAAATTTACAATAATCATATGAATGTATATTAAGAAAAAATTGCAATGACAAAATGCAGATCAATAATTTAAACATTTCTGTAGTGGTATTGAGAATATGCAAATCGATGCACTAGGATTCGTTGACATAGATTGCTTGGGTTCAAGAAGACAGTAGAGTTGAATTGTGAAGGGAAGGCCTATTTGATAAATAGTGTTAGCTGGCCATATAGGGAAAAAATAAAAAGATCATCTAAGTGCTAACATTTCACATTTTACATAAAAAAGTTGTGTCAAATCAAATAGGAAACCACCTAGAAATAAGTGCAAAGTAATAACTATGAAGCTTTTATTTTGGGGAGAAAGAGTAAGCATAGGACAGGCAAATTTTAGAAGTAACTGCAATCATCATAGATTTGAATGACTATAGTTGATATAAATGGGATTGATATAAACAAATAGGTTATAAAGAGATAGGCTATAATTAGATGCGAGTTTGACAGAAAGAGAGTCCATTCTTAAGTTTTGAATTTTTTTCTTTTTTAAAGTAGACTCTACCCACCCTACCCCTACAGAGTCCATTTTGGATTACAGCAGTTAAAATCACATCAGGACCAGAATTGGCCCTTAAGAGAAAGAAAGGATCTGTTTAAATAGGGTAAGTGGCAGGAGGGTAAGTGTGAAGTGGCCTGGAGTTACTGAAGACATTTGCAAGGCAGAACAAATTGCACTTGCCAGCTGGGAGCAAAGTGTGCTATTGGAAATTACTGAGAGATCAGATTAAGAAAGGCCTTGAGAAAGGCCTCGCCTGGGTGGCTCAGTCAGTTAGGTGTCTGCCTTAGGCAAGATCATGATCTCAGGATCCTGGGATGCAGCCTGGCAGTCATCAGGGTCGCTGGGCAGTGGGACGTCTGCTTATCTCTCTGCACCACTCCCTGCTTGAGCTCTCACTCTCTCTCTCTCTCTCTCTCTCTCTCAAATAAATAAATAAAATGTTTAACTGAGGAGTGTATGAAACCTTCTAGAGGATGTTGTGGGAAATTAGGCATGAAATAAACATGGAGAGAAACATGCTTTATTTTCGTCTTTAATGATTTTCCATTTGCTTACCCAGTATTTTGCCTTTTCAATATAAATCTTCAGAGAGGAAAAGCTGAAATGATCTTTCCATGAAAATGTATTTGTGCTCTTTGTTTTTGAGTTTGCAAGGTGGAATATACTGACAACAGTTAAATGAACATTAAAGCCAAATGACAGGGCAGCCCGGGTGGCTCAGCAGTTTAGCACTGCCTTGGGCTTGGGGTGTGGTCCTGGAGACCTGGGATCAAGTCCCGCATCAGGTTCCAGCATGGAGCCTGCTTCTCCCCCTGGCTGTATTTCTGCCTTTATCTGTGCCTCTCATGAACAAATAAATAAAAAAATATTTAAAAAAAAATAAAGTCAAATGACAGGAAGTAAGTAAGTACTTGGCATAATGTTTTGTGCCAGTCAGCACTATTTAATTCTGATTGAGTGCATTTTAAACCAATGATGCCAGCATTGAACAAGATAAAGTTTGTCTTGCTTCAGCTTGCAATTTCTAAAATAGTGAGCCATTCTCAAGACTAATAAAATGTGAGGCAAAACTTCTTGACGTTTACTATTTGGTTGTTTACAATGCTCAATTTCGTCTCCTTTGCCTTTTCATTGGTTATTCTGGCTCTAGTTCTAGTAACTGAGCTTGCTTATGACAGCTCCACCACAACAAAATGATGAGAAATGGTGAAATCAGGGATCAATTTTCCCAGGAAGATTTGCTAAATTCGAGAAATGATTAATTAAAATGGCTAATATGTATGTGCAAATGTAATAGGTAAACCAATAATTTACATGTGTTTGATTTAATCTTTAACACAATGCACTGAGCTAGGTACCCATGTTATATATGAGGAAAATGAGACTGATGGCGGTTACATAATTTGCCAGGGTCACAAAACAGGTGAGTGGCAGAGTGAGCATTTGAACACGGGCCATGTAGCTCCAAATCCCGAGCCCTTATTGACTGCATCATCCTGCATGCACCATCCACCATATGTTGAATTTCTCTTATTTGTCAAGATTTGGTTAAATCTTATCTTCTTTCCAAGGACATCTCCAATCCCTAACCTGAATTTATTCACAATGTTCTTTAGGCTCTCATTCACTGGTACATGTACTATAACATGTGTCATTCACACTGCATTTTGGTTTGTCTTACAGTTTTAAAACAAAGATTGTAAATTGCACATGGAATTCCGCCCAGAGACTATTTTGATTTACCGTCACAATGTTTTAGAAATAATTTACTTCATGTGCCTCTGCATGGGGCATGCACTCTAATTATTTAGAGTTCTTACCACTCCCTCAGGTCTTATACTTAACTAGCTCTGAATTTTGTATTTCCTGCCTGTCCTCTCAATGGCTTTTGTAGCAGAGTCCCGGGGCTTGTGTATTTTCATTCACTCTGTCTGGTGTGCCTTCCGTTCCTCCTCCTACTCCCCTCCCCAAACCTTACTACTAGATTAAAAGCTTTCTGAAGTCAGACCCTATGTTTTATTCATCTGTTTTACTTCCATCATCATATGCCGCAGCGTCTGTCACATAGCTAGTGTTAAATAAAATATGTCTTTTGAAATCTCGGCTTATATTTTCCGCAATGCTTAGGGTTATATAAAACTTCTCTAAAAATAGGAATGCTCTAATGAAATGCTTCCAAGAAATTTTTGAAAGGAGATTATTATCATTAACGTTGACATAAAGTAGTTTAAAATGGCTTAAATGACACTTGTAAATCATTCCATTAGAACTTGCTTTTGTTTAAAACCACATAAACAAATTAAGGAAAATATTTCCCCTCAGGAGAAATGTTTAAATTCAGTCAAATGTCTTTTTACATAGCATTTTCATTTACTTCACCCACTACTAAGGAGGTAGGATGCACAGGTACCTTCTCTTTGCAGTGTCTTGTATTAATACTATGGGGCTTCAAGTTCATGTCTTATACTTCTCGGGATTGGTATATTTTCATTGTTATTTCAATGAATTTTTTGAAATGTTGATAGGTGCTCAGTAATCATTTTAAAATTGATGGAATTTTTAATGTTATTAAAACCATCATTATGAACATTATGGATAAGGTTTATGATATAATATTACATAAGTGAATCAAAACGCAAAAACATGAATAAAAATAAACTTAGCCAAATGTCTAATAGTAATCTCACCAAATAGCTATTTGAGGAGAAGGATTTTTTTTTTCAAATTACTTAGGAGTCTAGATATGCTCATAATGATCGCAAGTCATTATTTTCCTATCTGACAGCATATTATTTTCCTAATCTGCAGTAACACTCAACTCAGAACAAACCTACACTAATACCATTTTGTTAACTATAAATTAAAAATCCAGCCAAATCTTTTAAAATATCATGCAGTAATTTTCACATTTATTTCTTTATTAGAGTCAAAACCAACATTTTAAGTTTGAAAGTTGTTAACATCATTCTAACCCCCTCATTTTTATTTTATTTTATTTTATTTTTTTAAATAAATTTATTTTTTATTGGTGTTCAATTTACTAACATACAGAATAACACCCAGTGCTCATCCCGTCAAGTGCCCCCCTCAGTGCCCGTCACCCATTCACCCCTACCCCCCGCCCTCCTCCCCTTCCACCACCTCTAGTTCGTTTCCCAGAGTTAGGAGTCTTTATGTTCTGTCTCCCTTTCTGATATTTCCCATACATTTCTTCTCCCTTCCCTTATATTCCCTTTCACTATTATTTATATTCCCCAAATGAATGAGAACATAGCTGAGTGAAGTAACTCCCTCATTTTTAAATGAGAGTTGGAATCAGAAAAGATTTTTTGAAACTTTTAGATTTAAAAGAATTTTTAATCATTCTTTGGAAGAAAACTTATTAACCCTAGGATCAATATTTACAACATCCTAAGAATAATTGTGTTCTGAAGTAGATTTACTAAGTAGATTATGTCTATAAACACCCGTACTGGAATATAAAACTGCTTCAGTTAAACTAAATATGTTTCAGATGTGTTACTTCTAATAATTATTACTTGGTTCAATTTATTATGTAGTTATTGGACAAAAACTGATTTTTTTAAGATGAGAAGAAGAGAATGCACTAAAATAGAAGAAATAGAAAATATTATGAGATGCAGTTGAATGTGGGCAGTAGTGTTTAACCAAATCTTATTACATATAATGTGGAATGTGTGTGTTGCACCATGACATCCATTTGCAGTTTCTGGTACTACCAGCTTCATTTACTGTAAACATTTCATAAGATACTCCTCAGAGGATGACCTTGCTTCTGTGGGGTTGTAACAGGGGTTTTAGTTCTAAAGGGAAGAATGCAAATTCATAAGGCCTGTGCCTTGGACATCCTTTTAACAGCTTGAGTTTAAATGAGAGCTATTTCACTGCACTTATGGATAGAAATGAATCATAATTTTTTTTTAAATCTTGGGGCAAACCATTTAAAAATTATGAAATTAAAGCTGCACAGTAATTGTCATGCATGGCTGGAAGCCGTAACCACTTCAGCCTTTGAAATACATTGCGATTGGTGTTCATGTGGATTACATTTTAATATTATGCTGGAAGCTTAATTATAAAGGATTATTAGCAGATCATAAGAGGACTACAATGAAATAGGGTCGCGCAGAGTGGAATATTATTAGCTGTCTAATCTTCAAGTCATATCTTTCTCTGAGGTTGACATCTTTCTTTAGTGCGAACTGTGGACTGGGTTTATAAGTTCTACTAGGTTTTCCCCCCGACATTTTTAGCAAAAAGTCTGTCTTTGCATTGCTGTTGGTTTGAATTTTTTGTTGGTCTGATTATTTGGTTGGTTGTATTGCTCCCCGCAGTGTTCTATGATCCTTAGTTGAGCTTCATAATATGATCTCTTGAAAGCTGCTTGTTGACTTGGTGTATCAGCTAACCAGTGCTGGTTCATAAAAAATGAGGATGATATTGGATAAGCCCATCTCAATTTTATTTCTTTGGTAAAATTTTTAACAAATAAATAAATTTTTTAAAGCACTTGGGATCCCTGTTTAAACTCTTGCAAATCCCACAGTAAAACTACAATTAGGCAAAGAATCAGTGCTGCCTGTTATAGTTTTCAACAGATGATAGGAGTAGCCAGGCATAAGCAACTGTCTTTTATAATGCCAGAGCAACATTGTCCTAAAATAGCACTTTTGTTGACTTTTGTCATTTTAACTGTGGGAACTTTGGGGGAAATACATTTAGGTACTTGAAGACTATAAGTTAAAAGATAAGAGCAACTGATACTGTGAACAGTGTGCCTGAGAGGTAAATTGCATGGAGAAACTAAACATGACAGGCTTAGATAAAACACTTATTATGATTAATACCAGAAGTAGTAACAAGCTCATTTCTTTCTGCAACCCCAGGAAACCTCACTTTTACCTGATAATGTTTATGGCTCCAGCTCACTCACCCAATGCCTCACACTTTCTTAATGGCAGGCTACTAATCTGTGAACCATCAGAACTTTAGGAATTCTTGCTTCTCTGATTTTCACCTTTCTTCAGAAGATTTACAAATCATTACTGTCAAATTCCCACATCAAGACTTACAGGAGGTAGGCCAGGGGTCCCCAAATCACTGAAACAAACCAAGATTTAATAGCATTTGTTTTCTTTTTCTTTTTTTTTTTTAAATTATTTATTTATTTATTTATTTATTTATTTATTTATTTATTTATTTATGATAGTCACAGAGAGAGAGAGGCAGAGACATAGGCAGAGGGAGAAGCAGGCTCCATGCACCGGGAGCCCGATGTGGGATTCGATCCCGGGTCTCCAGGATCGCGCCCTGGGCCAAAGGCAGGCGCCAACCCTCTGCGCCACCCAGGGATCCCTAGCATTTGTTTTCTTAAATATAGTTGGATGTCATATGCTGTTGGTCCTTGGAGTGGGTGCAGGATTATAGTAAAGTGATTTTACCTCAAATTATTGCCAAGGGCAACAATGAGGTAGTCTAATCAAATTGATATTTGGGAATTGATTTGGGGCAAATATGAGAAGGAGCAAGAGATGAAAACTCACAGCACATTAACATCCACATAAGGCAAACTCATCTGCTTATATTTGCATCGTAAATAACCACATCTATATCTTCTCAGAGCTGGAGATTTCTGAAGTTGGGAGAAATTGAAAGATCTCATGATCTGACCCACTACATTTTCATCATGACATCCTTGACATTTTTCATCATTACACTGTGATCATCATTTGAGGAAGCTCTTTGATTTTCTAAATAGCTTTATTATTACCTAGTTCTAAGTAGTTTTGATTTGACTTCAGTGGTTATGACTTTGGCTTGATTGTTCTAGATTGGTGTCATGGCACTGTCCAAAAAAAGGTATAGTTCTTCTTTGATAGGGCAATTCTTCAAAACCTATCCCAATTTCTCTTAGGCATGTCTTCTACTTGTGGAAAATTCCTATTTTCTTCAACCATTTCTCAAATGAAATGGTATTTGGACAAATTATTTCTTTAAGATCATGCATTGTTTTTTTTAATATCCCATTTAAAATACAATATTCTGAGTCAATATGTAGTATATAGAGAATAAAGTAGTTTGTTACTCTTGCAGTAAAAACTGTATCTAATGAACTCTGAAATGTACATTACCTTTTTTGGGTATTCATTTCTTAGTTGACTCATATATAATCAAGTAGAGAATTGTCAAGGAAGCCATAAGGCTTAAAAAAAAAACATAGTTTTTAGGGTATATATCCTTTACCTCTTTGGTTAGGTTTATTCCTAGGTATCTTATGCTTTTGGGTGCAATTGTAAATGGGATTGACTCCTTAATTTCTCTTTCTTCAGTCTCATTGTTAGTGTATAGAAATGTCATTGATTTCTGGGCATTGATTTTGTATCCTGCCACGCTACCAAATTGCTGTATGAGTTCTATCAATCTTGGGGTGGAGGCTTTTGGGTTTTCTATGTAGAGTATCATGTCATCGGCGAAGAGGGAGAGTTTGACTTCTTCTTTGCCAATTTGAATGCCTTTAATGTCTTTTTGTTGTCTGATTGCTGAGGCGAGGACTTCCAGTACTATGTTGAATAGCAGTGGTGAGAGTGGACATCCCTGTCTTGTTCCTGATCTTAGGGGAAAGGCTCCCAGTGCTTCCCCATTGAGAATGATATTTGCTGTGGGCTTTTCATAGATGGCTTTTAAGATGTCGAGGAAAGTTCCCTCTATCCCAACACTCTGAAGTGTTTTGATCAGGAATGGATGCTGTATTTTGTCAAATGCTTTCTCTGCACCTAATGAGAGGATCATATAGTTCTTGGTTTTTCTCTTGCTGAGGATTTTGTGTTGCTACTGGAGAAACATTGAAGATTTTGACCTGGAGAG
This sequence comes from Vulpes vulpes, assembly GCF_048418805.1. Lineage (NCBI taxonomy): Eukaryota > Metazoa > Chordata > Mammalia > Carnivora > Canidae > Vulpes > Vulpes vulpes. The sequence continues at coordinate 33,988,101 of NC_132783.1, forward strand.
TATCACAATCAAAAATTTAATCTGCCAGCAGAAGCCAAGATAGATTAGAAAATAGGGATTCTAGAGCCCAGGAAAGAGTTGGAATGCTTTTTGAGGGGATAGAAATGGTGACACTTCTGGTTTAGATTAGGTAACAATGAGGCTCAGAAGCAATGATATGCTCATAGTTTGTAGAGTAGTGGATGGATTCAAGAGCTTCAAGGGATAAGAGGGAGAGAATTATCAATGCAGCTGATAGGCAGCACAGATTTAATAATATGGGTATAATGTTGATAAATGCCACTTCCCTGAGACACCCAAGTGTCCCTCCAGTTTACTGGATGCTTAAAGCTCTCTTCAGATCCAGAGCACCCACAATCCAGCTCACAGAGAAACTGCAGGAGCATGGAGGGTCACTAGGACCTGATTGGTTGGTGCCTTTTCATGCTGCTTATGAAATAGTATAAATATCACCTTTGGTAGTAGGATTTAGTAAATTAAGTTCAATATACCATACCTCCCCTCTTGTCTCCTTAGCTTTGCCAAAATGAAATTATCAACATATCAAAACAAGGGAATATCAGGCAGGGGTTTATCAGATGCTCTGCTATTAGCAGAATAAGACTTTCAGGTGACAGGCAGAGGTTGGTATTTTCAATCAGTCATAAATATATTATGCTTATGTGTTGACTTTGCAATTGCAAATAGGAAAATATTTATATTTTAAATATTATAAAAATGTCTTCTATCCAGTCAGCTATGCCTATGACATCATTATTATTATTAGTCATGATGATACTTAAAATTTTTGTACTAGCTATGCTGTCCTTTTCTCTACTGGGTAGGAAATTTTAGGAAAAAATCTGTATCAAAAGGATTATAATAATCACATATTATAATAAATACATATTTAAAAAATCCAATTAGTTACATTATTTGCTGCTAGGTCAGTTATTAAAATTTTCAGGAGATACTCCAAAGTGGTGGACTAAAAACCCAATATTTTCCCTGCCTTTCAAAAAAATTTTATTTATTTATTTATTTATTTATTTATTTATTTATTTATTTGAGAGAGAGAGTGGAGAGGGCAGAGGAGGGAGGAAGAGAGAGAATCTGACGCAGACTCCTCCCTGAGCATGGAGCTTGCTTGATCTCACAATCTCGAGATAGTGACCTGAGCTAAAACCAAGAGTTAGATGCTCAACTGACTGAACCAGCCAGGCACCCCTTTCTGCTGCTTTTTTGAGTAATCCTAAATATATTCTTTATTGTCTTTGAGTCCCAGTTTTTCCTGTGAAATACAAATGGTTATTATCTGTTAGACCAATGCAGAAATTAGAACTTGAACAATAGAAAATAGTAAGAAGTTGTAAGATTCAATAAGGTATCAGTTCTACTGTTCCAATCCATTGGGAAATTTTTGTGTTCTGAAATACTGTATATTAAATTTGCATTTCCATGAGTGAGCACAGAATCTCTGATTATATGTCACTCTTCCATGGAGCTCAAATGCAACACATTTGAAAACTATAAACCCATTAGATCTACTTTTGAAGTGATAAATATAAGAGCAATGCATAATTGTTGAATTCTCTTGTCAGTCATATTTTATGAAAACTACATTTAAAAAGCTTTAAATGTAATTTTATTTATTTGTAAGAGACAAGTGAAATTACTTTTCATTTTGAGAGACTCTAATGTAGATATGATTTAGCATGTATTGTTTTAGTTTAACTCAATTAAAATATATTAAACCTTGCCATGTTTAAGACACAATTCTAGGCACTTCAGAGAAGATAAGGATGAACATTTCTTATGTGAGGATTATACGGGAAAAACAGAAAAACACAAAGAACTTCAGTAGTAGATAGAGATGAAAATATATTGAGAACCACATTCAAAAAATACATTAGGGGTTAAAAAAACTCCTATACATTTGGAGAGATGATGCAAACAACATCTAACATGTTTTGAGCAATTATTTTGGCCAAGTCAATACTTGTTTAGTACTTCACAGGGATTATTTCATATACTTTTGACTATTTTCTTGTGATGGGTACAACCATATTGCGATTTTATAAACGAGGAAACTGACTATTGGAGAAATAAATAACTCCCCTAAGGTTGCCAGTATAGTAAGCAGAGAAGTCAAAATTCAAAATTTGATAATATGATTTCAAAGCCAAAACTGCTTACCAGTTTATTCTCTTACCTTGAAGGAGAGACTATCATGTAGAAAAGTCAGGGTCTATGATTCTATACATACTAAGACTCTTCAAATACCAGGTCTATCTCTTATACAAACCATCTGGAAAAGATAAAGCATATTAAAAAATGAAATCTTTATTTATTTGTTTATTTTTGTATCAGAAACAAGTTTTAAAGAGTAAAAATATAATTTCCTAGCACTATCTCTATTAAGCTAAATCTCTAGAAATCTAAGAGACAGGATGAATGAAAATCATTTTTATGAGATTGAGCTGGACACTAAAGTGCAGTACTTTATATGTCTCAGTAAAGGTGTTATTGATAAGTGCCATATGTATGAAATTGTAAGGAGGAAACGAGGTAGTTATTAGTCTCCTCTCTAAAAGCATTATAAATTATATTATGGTTACAAATAATATAGAACCAACTTATGTGAAAGAAGTACAAATGTAGCAATTCATCAAATATTTTGTGTGAGTTGAGTTTCAATAAAATGAAAGGGAAATAGAGAGAAATACTGCTAGAGGAAGAAAAAAGTCATTAATATCAAAAACTTCCCTAGACTTTAAATAGAGGGAAGAAAAATAATTAATTTCCAGTCTTAAACTGTTAATAAATTCATACAATGATTATTAATTGAGTATTGTCTATATGCCAGGAATTATTTTAGGCATTGGAGGTAGAATAGCAAACAATAGTCTCCACCCTCTTGAAGTTTATATGAATAAATAAATATTAATGAATATAAATAATAAATAACAACCATGCCAGGTGGTGATAAGTGCTATGGAGAATACTAAAGTAGAGATAAGTGACATGAAGAACGACTTTTTCAAATATAGGGAGGTGGTGAGGGGGGAATCTTGAAATTCTAGGCTTCCACGTGATCATGCTATTTTTTGCTTCTATGTCTTCACACATTCCATGATAAGATATGTGACTAAGAAACCATCAGGATCAGAGGACATGAAGAGCCATTTGCTTTTGGGGCATGGGATTGTGTGATTTCACAGTTATTATGTCACTAACACTGTCAGCTATGATTGTGTCTAAATCACCTAAGCTACATACACTGCATTAAAACCATTCATTTTCTCATACAGGAGATATTTATAAATTTACTACTCCATTAGTTCTTAGGTGAAGGACTAAAACGTTACTAACCAGAGAAAGCACTTTATTTTAAGTAACAGCAGGGGGGAGTGAGATTAATATGTAGGGTCATCAGTCAGGGAAAAACTTGGGGAAAAAGTAAGCAAAGAGTTATCATTAAATAATTTAGTTAATATTTGTATCTACTTAGGACTAACTTCATACTTCTGGTGACAAAAGATTTCCTGTGGTCATTGTCAATTTGACGAGATTTAATTATTATTTCCTTTTGGGAAATATCACAAACTAGCATCACTGAAATCTATAGAATTTGAATATATCATCATCATATCATATCATCGTATCATCATAGGCATACATTATTGGCAATATTTTATCTACTGGAGATATTGCAGGTAAAAATGAACAAGGGAGAAAGACTAGATTTTAAAGATAAGACAGGATTCTTATTTGAGGATAGGTATAGAGTCAAGTGGAGACTCTGGAGAAAATGTTTTAAATGTTTAAAAAATTTGATGGCAGGAATATTTTAGAAGTTAGTACTTATTTGAGGAATAGAATATACAATTTCAGACCTCACCCTCATTCCACATAACAGAATATATAAGTTAATTAAGAGGAAAAGATAGAATTATGAAAGGGCAGCGCCTTGTAATAAATTCTTGACCAGATGTTGGGCATCTAATTGGCATGATCTATGACATTCTTAGTCATGTAAAGTCCCACAGAGGTCTGGGTTCTCTCCTCACTGGTTGTCCCACCCAAGAGCTCTTAGATGATTGGTGGGCAACCTACACATACATGAGCCAGTGCAGGGAAAAGACTATTGCAGGTTGAGGGTTTTTTTTTTTTTTTGGTTGAATTTTTTTAAATGTTAGATTTTTTTTTCATAGAACACAATATCTGTAACTGCACATGAGTTTTATTTCATTATTAACATTTTACTCTCTTTGAATACAATTTCAGAAATCACAAAATATCAGATGATAATAATGCACTTTTAGAATATTCTGTAAAGATTCTTGGAAAACTGAATGGTTTTGTCTTTTATTATTTGGTTTTGTAAGCTATTTGCCTGCAAAAGAAAATCTTATTTCATGATACCTGTCATCACTGTATTCTTTAAAATAAGAAACATTTCTATTACAAATGAAAGGAAAATTGTTTAACATAACGATTTCCAAAACCACTTAATTGAAACAATATTTTTGTCAAGTATTTTTGTCTTCTGGTCAACAGCTATAGGGTACACATTTTATTGAGAATATAATTATTTTTATCAAAATCAGTTGCTTGGTTGAGCCAGTTTCCTCTTACAACTGTGTGGTAGGTAATTGCTCATACTCTTCCTCACTTGAGTAGCCCAGTGGAATGGTGGTCTCTGAAGTGGGTGTGCCTCCCCTGTGAGTGTGAACTATGATCCACTGGTGTGGGGACAGGCAAGATTATAAATTCCACTTATGTGGTTTTCTCTAAATGGGAAAAGAATGAAAATTGATAATAGTATGTTTTCTGGCATTCCTGCTCCCCTGCATTTGATCTCCAGATATGCTTCCAGAAGTGTTAAGGAAGGGCGGGTGTTTTGTCAGTAACATGCCGGCGTGTTTGTTCACTTTTGGCTTGTTGTGAGGTACTGTAGTGTTACAAGGTGCCACGGATTTTGTTATGACAAAAGCAAGACTTTTAAATGCCAGTATCTTTAATATTGTGGAATGACCATGAAAATCTTTTTACCACACGGAAATTCATTGCTTATCTCATGAATTGTCAAAGATGAGTTACACACATTCCGCTTTAAAATTGAAGTAGAAGTGTTCCAGTGTTCTTGATATTTTTTGTGATACCAAGTAGATGATGCTATCATGTATCAAAATAATGTACAAGATGAAATGAACGGTTTAAACAGTGCTTAAGAGATTAAGTATGTTTAAAATAAACTTACGATTTTGGAGAAAATGTTTTGAAAATTTGATTTTGGAAAATTTTAAGCCCTTTGTAATTTTATTGTCAAAAATGTGCTTATCACCTATAAAAACCTTCAGAATTAGACATGTTTTAATTTCTTAAGTTTGGAAGTAGAAATTTCAAACTTCTTTAAAAGTCTTCCAAATGAAGAGTTTCAATAGGTTTTGAATGATGCATTAGAAAATATTTAAAAAGCAACATTTTTCATATAGTTATAAGAATAACTGGAGCAACATAAATTTCCTGGCAACATTTAAATACTATTTTAACTGATATATAATTATATGTAACATTATGTATATTAGAGAACAATGCTATACAAGATCTAATGATACAGTAATAATAGATTATTGTCTATTATATGATGTATAATATTACATATTTTGTTGTGCCAGACATTATATTAAGGAATTATAGAAATAGCTTCACAATTTGGCAAAGGCAGACAATGTACATTGGTGCATGGCCCTCCATTTAGATCTATTTACCTCTGTGAGGTATCCCCCCCCTTTTTTAAAGATTTTATTTATTTATTCACGAGGGACACACAGAGAAAGCTAGAGACATAGACAGAGGGAGAAACAGGCTCCCTATGGGGAGCCTGATGTGGAACTGAATCCCAGGACCCTAGAATCACGACCTGAGCCCAAGGCCACCCATGCATCCCATGTGAGGTATCCCTTTTAGCAATGACTTGCATTAAAATAAAATATCTGTTAATTGTAAAGAAACATTTAATGATGTTTCTACTTAAAAATATTGTCTTTAATTAAGATTTTAGTGAAAGCAAAAACCTTGAATAATGTTGATAATTATATAAAATACTGTTTCTTTCAGTTACAGATTATTATTTTAATTGCTATTTTGTTTATATTTAAACATGCATATTGTGTTTGTTTAGTTTAAATGAGTACACTCAAAATTTTTAATAATTTATTGAATTACAGTCACATAACATAAAGTTAACCATTGTAAAGTGAACAATACAGTGACATTAAATACATTTTCAATATTGTGCAAACACCACCTCTATCTAGTCCAAAGCATTTCTGTGACTGCAAAGTAAAGCTCCTTACCCATTAAATACTTTCTCATCATTCCTTCCTCCCTCTAGCCCTTGACAACCTGCATTCTGTCTCTATAAATTTATTTATTCTGGATATTACATATAAATGAAATCATAGGGACGCCTGGGTGGCCCCGTGGTTGAGCATCTGCCTTTGACTCAGGTGGTGATCCCGAAGTCCCGGGACCCCACATCGGGTTCCCCACAGGGAGCCTGCTTCTCCCTCTGCCTATGTCTCTGCCTCTCTCTCTCCCTGTATCTCTCATGAATATAAAGAAACAAATAAATAAAGTCATGTAATATGTGAACTTTGTGTCTGGCTCCTTTATTTCATATAATGTTTTAGGGGTTTGCGGCATGTGTCGGTATCCTCTTCCTTTTTATAGATGAATAATATACCACTGCATGTATTATTACAATTTATTTATCCATTCATCCATGATAGATATTTGGGCAGATTCCACCATTTGGCTATCATGAATAACACTGCTCTGTTTTTAATTCTTTGGCGGCATATATCTAGGAGTAGAATTGTGGGATAACATGGTAACTCTATGTTGAACTTTTTGTAGAATGGTCCAATTCTTTTCCGTAGTAGTGAAATCATTTTGCATTCTCACCGACAATATATGAAGGCTCCATTTTCAATGAGTATACCGTAAAAATAAACAAATGTATCAGTAGTGCCCTCCCATATGTTGTTTACTGACTAGGAATAAAACTGAAAAGTCTGGAGCCTACTCCGGAGAGAGCACTCTGGCCCCATGTGAAGTGAGTGTGTGATCATGTATGTTTGTAGGATGAGATAGGGCTGGAACACTGTAATAGTGGGGAGGAGGGTCTGTTTCCCTTTGCCTCGCTTCTCCATCTGTAAATGCGAAGCTGCTGCAATGAGATTCTAGGTTACCCCTCAGAGCTCAGTAGGCCACTGATCATTCATTATTTCTCAGGCTCTATTCTGATGAGCATTTACATTTTATACCCGAGAGGAATGAAAATAAGTCATGACCTGACTTCTTATGAATTGTACGAAAATTACATGTACCGTTTGCTTCGCTCCCTCTCAGCACAGTGGGCTGTGTTGCACTGATCTTATTGTAGATGCCTTTATAGCAAATGCAGCCTCTTTTTTTCTTTAGGACACCATAGTATAAACAGCAATCATAGCAATATAGAGAAGCTGCCTTGCATAAAGCACAATGCATTCTTCACAAACATAATTTCACTTAAGTCTCATTAGAACCTATCTCTCTTTTACAAAGAAGGGATCTGAATCTGAAAGAAGTTAACAAATTTGCTCTCTTCTACCCAAGTAGAAGAGCTTGGATTAGAACACAGATTTGTCTGATTCAAGATAACTGCTCTTTCCATTTCAATCCGGGGGAGAGAAAAACCCTTTCTGTATTTCTTCTGAGTGCCTCCCAGTCGTTTTACCCAGCAACTCTGACCTTGGCTTGATTTAGCTTCATTACATATAGGGCACCGCTGAATTATAAAATATCACTGGTCCCATGAATAGGAGATTCTTTTCTAAAAACCCTTAATAATGCCTAAGATGATCTCAGACAACCTAAAGAGACCCAGCCTCTCTGTATTCCTTCTCCCCTGAGGCAGGTGGGTGAGGATTTGTTTACTGCGCTTCATTAAACCCATTCTTTTGTAAGTTTGTACATTTATTTCTGATCCAGAAAAACAGAGATGCATTAAGCCAGTACATCTCAGAAGCTCAAATCCCAAGACGAATCATCATTTTTTTTATTATAAAACAACCAAGGTCCTATTATATAACTATTCTACATTTCCGATCCTGCATTCAATCAAAAATTTTACAAAGATCAGGAAACCCTATTGGGAGCTCTAGAAATACAAATTGGAGGGAAGGACAGTGAAACCTTGCTGCAAGATCATCTTGATAAAGAAAAGTGTAAAGCAGTGAGAATATCACAGGCTAGGGCTTCAGAATCCCAAACACCAAGTTTTAATAATATGGCTACATACAAGTACACATTATTGCTTACCACAAACACCACTAAGGGTTGTGCTCATTGTTTATAAGATTCAAAACTAACAAAGATAAGGAGAAAAGTATTTTTCAGTCATGCATTAAGTCTGGCACTGGGCCTCCAACACTACTGAGGTCATTTTTCAAGTCATCAGAGTAATTTCACTATTTAGCTATTTTCTCCAAAGACCATGTATTACTACTTACTTATCTTGTCATCTGTGATGCTTAGCACCATACCTGACAGACAGAAATCACTCAATAAAAGTATGAAAAAATAATGGTAAAAGAAGCAAGATAAAATTGTTTCTGAAGGCAAAAGACTTTTCTTATGTGGTTTAATGGCTTTGCTTTAGATTTTTAATATGGAGGAGGATATTCTAGAATGGCACAAACATAACTACATATTTTTAACTCTCAGAAGAAGGAGGCTCTAGAAAAAGGGAAGATGAGCATAGATGATGTTTCTGCTGGCTACCTTTCTTCTGCTGACTTTGCAGGTGCACTTTCACCATTCTTCACCTACTTGGCTGACCCAGAATGGATAGTATTAATGGGTTCCCTTGCCTCTGACTTTTGGTTGGATTAGACCAAGGCAGTCATAGTAAGAGACCAGATAGCAAGAGGAGAGTGAGTGAGGTTATTTATTCTCTTTACTTCCTCCCCATTGGGTCACTGTGGACTGACTGCTTGTCTTTTTCCAGTAGACCTTGCCAGACCCATCTCTGTCTCCAGGTTCCCATAACTGCTCCTTCTATTCACCCTTTCAGTCCTCGGAACTTATAGGTCTCAGAGAATGTAATCAATGGTGTTCAGGCTTGTTTTCTAAACTTCCATTAATACAGTCATTATTTTTGAGTTGTAATAATATAATTCACTAGAAACTGTTTTTGTGTCTTCATTATTATATTTCTTTGGGGAAAAATGACATGTTACTACTAATCTGAAACCCTCAAATACACATTTTACCTTCATATTGTTATGTGTCTTTATAAGGCATTGTTTTCAATGTAGGGTTGCTTTGGAATATACTAATCTGCCAGTAGGATAGATTGCTGCATTTCTTATGAAATTCCATATTTCTATTGTCCAAGTGAAGTGGATACATGATATGATTGCTATGAAGCCCAAGTTATTAATTTTAGTTGGAGTTATTCAAGGTAGTTGGTCTATAGTCCAACTACCTGGGTTCCAAATTCTGACTCCACCACTTACTTGAAATTTTTAGAAATGTATTAGTGCCTCAGGTTCCCATCCATAATATGTAAATTAGACTAGGGTAGTCATTGTTGTGTTTTGGGAAGGGCTGAGTGTAAACACTTAGCCCAGCGCCTGGCAAGGGCAAAACACCTGCTGTATGTTCCCTGCTATTATTATTTGCTACAGCATCTCTGTCATCCTCAGAGAATGTCAATTACCTATGATTTGCCAAGAACTCTAATTTTAAAATAGAAATAATTCTAAACTGCATCTACTTCTTTTCTGTGTTTTTAAGATAAAGACTACCTTGTCTTGGTGACCAGGCACATTTTAATAGACATTAATTTTTACTGACTCATGATACTGCTAATAGATATTAAAGTGTTTTACCTTATTCAGTTCTTTACTAAACCTGAACAAGACGAACCTGCTCTATAACCGAGAAAGTGTTAAATACCAATTCTAAAAACATTTCTGGGTTCTTTATGAATTATACAGACAATAAGTTCCCTGGGATTGCTGTGGATTTTAGTGATTAAAGAAGGCTTCATAGATGGGATTTCAGCTGGATCTGGAAAAATGGACTTGTTTTTACTAATCCTCAGATGAAGCGAATCCATTTACACTATGGGCTCAGTCAGTTTCAGGTGAATGCTCCCCAACAGCCACCTGGGGATGAGCCTATCATGCCAGAGAAATGTAGGCTGGGAGGGTTTCATAACAACACCCAGCACAAGCTGGCCTGTTTTGAGGATTTGGATAAAGTACTTTAGGTTCATATCTCTGGCATCAAACTACCACTCCAAAGAAAGCAATGTTTTCCTCTCGTTCCCTCTTACAGGGCAGTGCTCTGATGTCCTGGACAAGCAAAAAAAGGAACTAGCACAAGAAACATTAACTTATGTTTCAGGTATGTCAAACAGGCCTTAGGATTATTAACTCACAGGATGATGTCTCAATTCTCTGCTTTGTCAGAGTACACTTGAAATGGATCATGTGTTTAGCAGTGAAGTGATATTTAGATGACTCTGCCCCATTCACAGTTTCTGTTTTGCAAGGAGCTGAAATAGAGAAGTTGAGCTAAAAGTCCAAATATGAAAGGACCTTCACAAAGCTCAAGGATTGTTTTGGGGGGCAGGGTCCAAGTGAAGAAGACAGGAGAAATGGCAATCGAAGAGCAAAGCCGAAGGGGAAGCAGAGAGCTGGAAAAGCAAGCCTGCCCCTTCCACTGCATGCACCTGCTGCCAACAGCTCTGTGCTTTGATGATGATGATGGGGGATTATAAGCTTCCTGTGGTATTTTTGGAGAAACTCTAAAAATCGTTTTTTCTAAGTTCAGGTTAGGTTGACTGTAAGAGGATTAACTGTGTCTCTATCAAAAAGGCTTTCAGGGATATGGGGATTTTAAGGCACTTGAAATAATCCCTGCAGAGCAGGCAAGAAAATAGTATCTTTACTTTAATCGAGTAAAAGATATTATTAAGGAATCACATATGATAGATATAGTTCAGTTTATTACATTTATACAAAAAGTATTTGCTCAGAAAAATTAAGCAATACTTTATGAAAGCAGCCTGATTTATGTATTTTTTTCAGGTACTGATGTACCCCTTGTCTCAGCATGTCCGTTGCTTACAATTTTAAAAAATGTCGTTACCGTTTTTAATTTACTTTTTGTTCTCTCTGTCTCTGTCTCTCTATCTCTGTCTCTCTGTCTCTCTCTCTCTCTCTCTCTCTCACATTTCCCCTCCTCTGGTGGTATAGAAATGCAGAATAGAGTAAGAGTTAAGAGTTTGATTGTGGTGTGAGGTAGATTGAGATTCACATTTAACCCTGGGCTATTTATTCCTTATTATGCTTTTCAAGTTACTTAGCTTCTCTGTCTCAGTTTCCTGATTAATAAATTGAGGATTCCAACTCACCAACTCATACATCATTGTTCTGGTGACAATCCACTGTGGTAAAATACATATGGTGCATAAGTATATGGCACATAAATATTGTGGAATACGTGAAAGACAGTCCTTTTTTATTCATCAAATGAGCTTTTATGATGATTCTGTTGACAGCTCATACTACGTATTTATTGTACAAGCAAATTTATATTTACTTTCTCATTTTCAGTTTTGCAGTTTGGTAAAGGTGATGATGACGATGATGATGCCTCCTTGTGAGCAGACAAGAAAACTGAGCTCCAGAGATTGTAATTTGTAACTGCTAAATAGAAGAATTGAAATATGAAATTAGGACATCTGGTTTTAAGTAATTGAGATAATTTCTCTCTTAAGTGGTGTATAGAGTGATAAGTACGGAAAAACAGGGAAGAGTGAATTTTTTTTTAATCAATATGATGTTATCTTTTATAGCTCATTTCCCTGATTCTATTGTACTGTGGCTAAGACGTCTTGTCCTCACCTCAAAGGGCAAACAAACAGTGGCAGCAGAAATACATGTTGAGTGTGTGGAAAAGCACAGAAAAGGGGAAATGATCAAGTATCTTCAATGTACCACTTTAAAGAATGAGACTTTTTACAGTTGCTCAAAGGGTTCTTAAAACATGGGGCATACCATATAAAATATAATTTAGAAGAGCTATCCAGTCCCTCTGAGATAAGCAAATGGCTATAGGGATTTTAGCCAGCTTAGAAGGCAAAGCCAGGACACTTTCAGCCTCATTTATATCCTTGAAGGGAACTGTGGAATACAGTATTTTATTTGGCTTCATTTCTACTGGCAGGGAAAAGAGAGAGAGAGAGAGAGAGAGAGAGAGAGAGAGAAACATTATCAGCTCAAAAGGATTTTTCAGGTCTTAAGGATTAACATTGAAAAGAAAGAATTTTATTAAAACTTCTTTACTTTAACCATCTCTAAAGGATTGATTTGAACTATAGATTCCATGAGGTTGTAAATTAGGTAGCAGAATCATTCATCTTTACAAAATCAACCAGTCAGGGCATCAAAATCTAAACTCCTTGGAAAAAATAATGTTATATTGCTTTCTATTGATTGTTTCTATACTGAGAACATGATTAGAAGTTACTCCATTGGTTAGAAAAAAATGCTGTTTTTAACTTCAAGTGCACAATTTATTTCTCCTATATCTGCCTTGAGTATTTTCTTAAATGAAAGGATAAATATTTAATTTTTATTTATTTAGCAGTTTTCAAAATGAGTTAGTTCCCTAGTATCCTCAAAAACCGATCAATGTTTGTGAATTTAAACAGGCACTCTATTGCAATTATTATCCTTGTGGATGTTCGTATTGTCTTAATTTTGGTCATTGGAAGCATCTTTTAGCATCGAGTCTTTTGGACACAAACTTAGTGGTTCTGACAGCTTTCTCACTCGTTTACAAAGCTCATCCTGTATACTTTGTACTCCAAGACTGGACTCAGCCATTTCTTAAGGAGCCCGGCTTCTTTTAGTGGGCAACATATTTCAGAGACCACAGTTGAATGTGGGAGAAACCAAAATTTTCTGTGAGATATTTTAGCATAGCTTGTTAATCAAAATCTTTAAATTATTATAATTGCATTTCAGTACCCAACCAGAGTAATTCATTTTATTTTTTTATCTTTAATTTTTTTTTTACACCTTTTGACCTCCTTCACCTATTTCCCCCACTCTCAACTCCCACTTGTGGCAACCACCAATCTGTTCTCTGTATCTATGTTCTTGGTTTTTTTTCCCCCTCTGCCTCAGATTCTGCTTATCAGAGAGATCATACAGTATTTGTCTTTCTCTGTCTGATTTATTTCATTTAGCATAATACCATCCAGGTCCATTCATGTTGTTGCAAATGGCAAGATTTCATTTTTTTCTGTTGCTGAATAATATTCCTCTGTGTGTGTGTGTGTGTGAGAGAGAGAGAGAGAGAGAGAGAGAGTGTAGCACAGTTTCTTTATCCATTCATTGATAGGCATTTAGGCTGTTTCCATATTTTGGCTCTTGTAAATAATGCTGCCATAAACATGGGGTTACATACAACTTTTTGAGTTAGCATTTTCATTTCTTTCTTATAAATACCCAGAAGTGGAATTGATGGATCATGTGGTAAGTTCTACTTTGAATTTTTTGAGAAGTGTCTTTACTGTTTTTTACAGTGGCTGTACCAGTTTACATCTCCATTAACCATGCACAAATGTTCCCTTTTCTTTACATACTTGCTAACACTTGTTATTTTTCGTCTTTTTGAAAATATCCATTCTAACAGGTGTAACCATCTCATTATGGTTTTAACTTACATTTTCCTGATAATTAAAGATGTTGAAGATCTTTTCATATGCAACATGTTTTTTTTTTATTAATAGCTTCCTTTTCTGTGCAGCTTTTTAGTTTAATGTAGTTCCTCTTTTTTATTTGTGCTTTAGTTGCCTTTACTTTTGGTATCAGATTTAAAAAGTCACCACCAAGACCTATGTTAAGTTGCTTACCTCCAATGTTTTCTTTTAGGAGTTGTATGGTTTCAGGTTTTGTGTTAAAGCCTTTAATCCCTGTAATCCCTGTTCTTTAATCCTTTAATTTTTGTGAATACTGTCAGATAGTGGTCTAGTTTCACTCTTTTGCATATGGCTGTCCAGTTTTCCATCACTTTATTGAAGAGACAGTTCTTTCCCTATTTGTATATTCTTGACTCTTTTATTGTAAATTAATTGACTATAAATTTCTGTGGGTTTACTTCGAGACTTTCTATTCTATTCCATTCCATTTTGTCCTTAGTCTCTTACAGTTTCTGTATACATGTCTTTTACCTCCTTGGTTAAGTTCATTCTTAGTTTTTTTTTAAAGCATTATAAATGGGATTTTTTTCTTAATTTCTCTGATAGTTTGTTATTAGTGTATTGAAATACAGCAAATTTTTGTGTATTGATTTTGTATCCTCCAACTTTTCATTATGTACAATAAAAGTGGTAAGAGTGTCCTTGTCTTATTCCTGATCTTTGAAGAAAAGCTTTCAGCTTTTTACCATTGAATATGGTATTAGCTGTGGGCTTTTCATATATGGCTTTTCATATGTTGAGGTACATTCTTTCCCTTCCCATTCTGTGGAGAGTTTTTAAAAAATTATTATTATTATTACAAATGGATGTTGAATTTTGTCAAATGCTTTTTATGCATCTATTGAAAATGTCAAATAATTATCCTTCCCTTTGTTAACGTGACATATCATACTGACTGATTTGCATATGTTGAGGCAGGCTTGCATCCTTGCAACGGATTCCACTTGATCATGTATGATTTTTAAAATGTATTTTGTTTGCTAATATTTTGTTGAAGATTTTTGTATCTATGTTCATCAGAGATATTGGGAGAGTAATTTAGTTCAATAGTTCTCAGTTAATTTTGGTTACCTGTAAGAAGAACATTCTCATGATACAGTCTCATTATAGGTATATCTATTCATTTATAAACTATATATAAGTAATATTGTATTAATATGTATTATAAAAATTAGCCAAAAATGGAAATAGGGTTTTTATCATATTTTCTTTTCACACTTTAATGTATTGTATTGCAGGGGTGGGAGAGGTGGGGTTACCCTCCATTCCAGAAAATACCGTTCTAAACTATGAAGATCAAATATTGCTTGTTATAATTTATATAATACTTTATACTTTTACCTGACCATTTCCTCTTGTAAGTTTTGAAAATTAAATCAAGATTTAGTGATGATTCATTCTTTGATAAAAATTATAAAGTGTTGAGATTTAGAAGAAGTAAATTCTGTTTCTGTTCAACATTATTTTTTGACTCATAGACCCATTAGAATTCCTTGGCCTAGCTGGCCAAGGTAGGTACTTTTTTGCTTAGGTACTTGTCAGCAAATAATAAAAAAGTCATTTCCATGAAGTTTATTCATTTCCATTTCATTGGCACTGTTGAATGTATAAATAAAATCCTCTTACCTTTTCAAATACTAGTGCTTAGCTTCTGTTGAAATCAGTAGTTTTTATAGTTCTGGAAATTTAGTAAAATGTTCCTTAAATAGAGTTAGTTTGATTTGGGGGAATGCTGAATTTTCTTTTATGATGATAGATGTAAGGCTTGTGGAAGACAATGTTTGGGGTTTTATTATAAACGGGCATCTATTTAATTATGGTAATACAATTTCATATCAATGCCTGGGTGTGTGCTATTAACTATTGGGTTAATAAAAACTCTCTCTATATTTTTTACTAGTTTTTGAAGCAAAATACCATGTCACTGTTCAGAAATAGGTTATGTAATTCATGTTGAAAGATGCATACTCATATAAAATACTATGGTTAAGAATGATCTTTGCCATATTTTAAAATAACTATATTGAATTAATTACAGAGCTAATAACTATCATTCACATTTTGCCCTGTGTTTCTTTTCACTGTGTAGTCCAGATTTGGTGAACCATAAAGAAACAAATAATAAATATTTATTTGAGGCTTTGCAGGCCATATGGTATCTGTTACAACTATGAAACTCTGCTTTTGTAGCATGAAATTAGCCTATGGACAATACATTAATGAATGACCTATACTGTGTTCAAATTAAACTATTTATGGACACTGAAATTTGAATTTCATTTAATTTTAATTGTCACAAAATATTTTTCTTCTTTTAACCCCCATCAATCATTTAGAAATATAAAAACCATTCCTGGTTCACAAGCCATAAATGAATAAGTGGTAGGTTGGATTTGATCTGTGAACCATAGCTTGCTGATGTCTGATATAGCAATTGGAACATAGCCCATAGATTGGAATTTCTGTGTGGTTATTAATTTAAAGAAGACAAGAGAAGCTAATTAAAAAAAATTAATTCCAGTATAGTTAATATACAGTATTAGATTGCACTTTGAATTTTGCTTACATTATTTAATTTGTCGCTGACAATGGCTTGTGAGGCAGGTGTGATTATTGCTTCATTTTGCAGAAGAGGAACTTTTAGAAGAAATTCTAAAAATTACACAATGTGAAGAAATTGGAAGTAGAACTTTTTTTTTTCTTATTTATGATAGTCACACAGAGAGAGAGAGTCAGAGACACAGGCAGAGGGAGAAGCAGGCCCCATGCACCGGGAGCCCAACATGGGATTCAATCCCAGGTCTCCAGGATCTCGCTCTGGGCCAAAGGCAGCCAAAGGCAAGCGCTAAACCGCTGCGCCACCCAGGGATCCCTGGAAGCAGAACTTGAAGTACTACTCATCTATCTTTAGACTTGAAAGCCTTGTCTCCTTGCCTTAGTAAGAGTATGAGTGTCCTTGTACACACACATACCCATACACACACACACATACATCCATGATACATGCCAGCCTAAAATTTCACCTACCCTTTATTTATTTGAAATAAATCAGAAAACACTGCAGATAATTTATTATATAAACTTAAAATAGACAACCTAAGATAACCATCATTTCTTTAGTGATTTTTTAAGAACATGTGTTCAGAAGTTCATACATATAATTCAGAATTTTAAGCCAATATTTGAATCATCATCAATGCTAAAAGCAGTATCCTCAGAGTTTATTTATCTTTCCTCTGCTGTTCTTCTATAGTTTAGAAGAAACTTATCTGGAGAAAAATCGAGGATTTGATTGTTGAGATAGAGCCAATCAGAGCAGATGAAAAGGAAGCTGAGACCTATGAGATAAAAATATGTGTCTTTCCTCTAGGAATTCAAAGGCCACACACTTGAAAAGCATTTGATAAGGCTAATTTATTAATTTTATATTGATTTAAGGGAAATTACTTGTTTTGAACTTTATATTGCTGTGCAATTTGGTAGGAGCCTTACGGCATATGCTTTATGGCAACAATTTTCAAACTGCGAGTCATGACACATTAGTGGATCATGAGATCAATATGGCAATGTGGTCAGCTTTAAAAAATGGTACAATAAAAAACAGAGTGCATTGTTCTAAATAAAGATAAGTATTGTTTCACTTTAGCTTCAATTGTAGATATTTGGTTCTGTCTCTGTCAATGTGTTCTCTGAGTCCTCATTTGAAATGAATTTCTCACTGTGAATGGTGGTCCCAAGTCCTTGGAAGCCCTGATTTTATGGAGGTGGTAATTCACTTTCACTTTTGCTGCAATATAGTTCATTGTCTCAGTACAGACTCAGACCCTAGCTCTAATTATTAGTAAGTAATCTAGAACTTTATTTAGAGTGCATTTGATTTAAAATGATGCCTTCTTTTGTCATCAGTACATTTAGCTGTTCTTTTTTTTTTTTAATTTACATTTTTATTTTAGAGAGACAGCACAAGCAAAGGAATGGACAGAGAGAGGGAAATGAGCAGACTTCCTGCTGAGTATGGAGCCTGAGGCCTTGATCCCAGGACCCTGACCTGACCTGAGCCAAAACCAAGAGTTGGACACTTAACTGGCTGAGCCACCCAGGCGCCCCAGTACATTTAGCTGTTCTAAGCAAGAAAAGCTCAGATTCAGAAGTTTGAACAGATGTTTAATAATAGTCTATGAAACCATGGCAGATTCTTGGAGAAGTCAGATACAGGAGAGATGACATAGAGGGGAAAAGGAACTAGAGACAGGCAAAAACACACATGGATATACAGAAGCCATTTCACAAAAACAGTTTCGGGCTTTCACACTACTAGAAGGCTATATAGATTAGTGACAGAAAAAAAAACTATATTTACTAGAATAGTGATACGAATTAACTATTTTTTAATGAGTAACACATTTATTTCCATGTGAAACTCTGAACTAGTTGAATATCTTTTGCTTGTAGAGACTATTACTAAGAATAAGGTAAAACTGGAGGAATCAGGCAGTACAGTTTTGATGTTTTTATTTTATTAAGATAAGGAACAAAATTAAGTAGCTCTCATCCTTTATAACATCTTTTGTTTATTTAAAGGGCATTTTATTCAATGAAAAAGCACAAGTTACAAAAAAAAGGAGTCCATTTTATTTTATTTAAAATTCACTATTTATCTTTTCTTCCTTTTTTCTTATTTTCTGATTTCACTGCACACTGAAGAAAACTTACTGAGTTTCATTTGGTAACCACCGTTCTAAATTTCTTTCCAGAACTATGGAACGGGTGTGACTGCCAGTCTGCTAGTCTATCTATGTTCCTATTCAAAAGAGGAAACACGAGACATTGGGAACATGTGGAAATGCTAAATTATAGCCATACATTAACTGACTTTCCAGCATCTGAGGGAAAGGGTGGTTCTCAGAAAGTAGATTAGTATTTGAAGGGAGAAGCAGACAGTTAGACAAATGCAATGATGGATGATAGCTGGGTGATTCTATTAGAGGCTATTGGCTATGTATGAGTGCCTAGATATTTCCTAGTATCTCTGTTTTTTGGCTATGGTTTAATTGAAATGTTAGACTCTTAACATGATATAAATCACAGTAGCTAGCTAAAAAATTTCACTTATGATATCCACTGTGTCCTACTAACTTACCTCTAAGTTTACATGTCATCACCTCAAGATAACTGACATAATTAGGATTGTTGTCTCAAACTTCAAAAACTGTTGTTTTACCTAACTCATGTTTATAATCTTCTTGAATAGTACTCTCACATATACTGAAGGAAATGGTTCCAGAATTAGATAATTTAGATTATTTGATTTTGTACGTTAAATCATTTAAAACATTTGCTCTAATCTGCCTTCTTTCTTCACCTAATCATGGATGGAATTCATACCTCTCACAGAGATTTACATTTTTTCTTTCAACCTTTAACTTGGAAGATAGTTTTCTGTTAAAAATGTATAAAAATACATTTTGCATTCAATTGTTATCATTAGAAACAGTACATAAAACATTCAGCAACTGCAGGTCAATGGTAGCATCATTATTCTTTAAATCCTTTCTTAAAGTCTTTCTATTCTTTAGAAAACCAATGAAAGGGCTCATTTGCCTAATATTATCCTGGTTTTTGGAAAATCACGTGTGTGTTCTCCCTAAAGATTGTACTCCCCACCATACAAATTCCATAAACCTATGCAGCTGTCCAAGAAGGATGATGCTGGACTTGCCAATCCCACTCAGATGTGTTGATGGATGTGCACTGAGCTCTGCTGGTGTGCTAAAAATGTCCTGGTTCCAGCACTTGCTGCTTGGCAAGATCAGCCATAAGTTGATGAACATCTCTTCCTAGGTCCTTCAAAGAACCCTACAGTTATTCTCTCAGTGACTGAAGGAGTTTGGGCAGAAGATTGGGAAAGTTGGTGCAGATATTTTAATGTGATTGTCATTCTGAGAGAATCTTGCCCTAGACTTTCAGCAATTGTTCAAAGCCTAGTTCAGTCATTGGTAATTGTCACTATCACACTGTTCTTACACTGCCTCCATTGTCAGTAATAAATTAGGAAGAAAGCCATGAGAGGCAAAGCACACGTTCATTTGTTCTTTAAGCTTTAAAAGTGACTTTTCACACATAGTGTATCTTAATTTAAAGCCAAATAGATTCAGTTGTGTATTGAATTTCTTTTCTTCCGCATTCATCTTATGAAGCTATTCTTAGAGGAAAAATGAGTAGGTCTAGATCTCCTCACTGGCCATCTAAATGGCATTTGAAAGGGGATATGACAGTTTACATTTTATGCAACTTTCCTCTACAACTCCAACTGAAAATCAGCCATTTTTCATTTACTTGTCTTCTATATAATCACAGAAATCCTGATTTCTTCTCTTTAAGGAATCAGTATGGTCTCATTGGAATGCAGGAATTTGGGGATATCTTATCGACTTCTAATAAAAAGCATACTTAAAAATCATTACAAACTCTGTAAAAATCATCTTTATTTAGATTATTTTGAGAACATGAAGGTTAAGAATGACTAAGATATATAGTGTGTGTACCTTAGGCAGCTAAATTAAGTCTCATGATGATTTTGGTCAGGTTGATTAATATCTCTGACCAAAGATTTTTCATTATTTAAAAGTTTTAAAAATAAAAGCATCATCTAGTTAGTTTATTCATTCATCTACCAAGAATTTACTTAATGCCAATAGTTGCCAAACTTTAAGCTGGTCCTAGAAATACATAGGAGAGTAGGAAGTAATGCCTTCCTCAAGGCCAGTAACTCAGTGACAGAAATGTATATTAGACATTATTGAAGCATTTGATATGAGAGCATAACTCAATCAAGGAGTTTCAAAAATTAGAGAAGTTTATTTTACTTTCAGAATTTCTTGGTGTTATTTCATTTTGCCAATATTTTGACTTTATTGTTTTCAAAGTAGATCAAATTATCTACATGAAATGTGATTGAAGTCCTGGTCTCAACACTACCAGAAAAATCTCATCCTATGCAAATGTAGTTAAAATAATGCTAGACTAGTGGCCCTTCACTTCATCTTTCTATGCCAAGTTACTCCCCCATAAGACAGGGTAATATTTTCTAGTTCCCAAAGTATTTGTATAGATCAAATGAGATATAATGTAAAAACAATATAAACTCTAATTTAAGACTATTAATCGTCATAGTAAAATCTTAGAAAATTAAGAATTTGGTTTGTGAAATCTTATCAGTGAAGGAAATAGTTTTGAATGTCATTCTGATTTTCCTTTTACATGAACAATGAACACAGAGTGTTTAGGAGTATGAATTAGAGGATTTAGCATTAACATCACAGTTCAAAAATCTTTGGCTATACATTCTACCATTTGCTCTACATGGAAAAATCATCTAATTTTTCTGAATGCATCAGTTTGCATTTAGGTGCAAGGAATTATTCTTCCAGGATTTCAAGTTTATCATTGTAAAGGCTTTATGATATTGTGGGAAGAACAGTGAACTAAGAATTTTAAAAAGTAGCTTAGAGTTCTTCATCTGCAATTATTTGTTATCCTTCCCAAGTTTTGGTTTACTCTTCTGGAGAAAATAGGAATAATAATTACCATTCTGTTTACTTTATTAACTAGTGGGGAAGAATAATTAAGCAAAGACTGAAATGCCATATGGATAAGGGGTTGTGTCTGGAATTGCAATAACAGGGCATCTATTGCGCTGAGAGAGTTCAAACTGTGATAAATGCAACTTTCCTGAAATGTGGAATTATTTTAATAATAGAAACTGCCCTGGCATTTACTTTATGTGAGTTATTTGTGCAGAAATAATAACCATGATTTTCATTGCCTTTTCATGAGTCCTGGGAAGCAAGAGCCTTTGTCAGAACCTTATAGGTATATTCGCCGCAGGACAGAACTACTGCCAAATAGACTGGTAGTAGTGTTTAACAATCTACCTGGGGATGTTCCAGCTAAACAGTATTCCATTTTTTTAAAGGTTATTTGTTTTAAATGAATTAATTGTGACCATCACACACACACACACACACACACTCTGGTCAGAGAAAAAGGATTTTTTTCCATATGTCAGAAGCTGTGGAATCTTGATATTTTGGACTCATTTAAATAGCAATATTTTATAAGGGATCAGAAAAAGATGAAAGTAGAAAGGATAAAATATAGCTATAGCTATATTCCTTGGTGTAAAATAATTGTATGATGTATGGTAAGAGAAGCATTATAGTCTGTGTGATAACAATGCAACAGATGTGATTTCACAGAGGGAATAAGGCTTTGAGTGGCTAGTCCCTATGAAATGTAAACCAAAACAATTTTTCTTGTCCAAGGAGGCAATGGATCCTCAACAGTTCCATGGATCTCCATCATAGGACACTACACTACTTCTTAGTCCAATCTCTTACAAGAATCCCATTTTAAATTATGGATTGCACAATTTTGAGATAATCAGGTGAAGTTATTAGTTTTCTTATTGTTGGTCTTATTCTCTCTATCCACCATCCCCAGAAGAGTGTCAGATACTTAGGAGGAATTCCTTTATTTCTTCTTGAAGGACTGGATGAAGAAGCAGGCTTCGTATAACAAGATTTACTTGTCTATACAGCTCTATTTGTTGTACAGTTTTTTTGCAGAGAGATAGCCATTTTTTTTATCTTGCTATTGCTATACAATCCTTAGTGTTTTTGTGCTTGGTAAAACCTTAATAAATGATTGTTGAATTTATGACTATAAATACATTTATTTAAATATAATTTGGGTATTCCTCTTGGTATATAAACATATAAGTCAATGATGAAATTTTAATTAAATACATTTAATCATTATTCCTTTTTAAAAAGCTCTTCTTTATATGCTCTTTTCATAAAAGTTTATATGAAACTGACTCAATATTTAAGGTATTTTGAAGCTTTTTCATGAATGATTGCTTTTTATAAATACTTAAGTTCTAAATACATTGACTTAAAATAACTGAATGAGTTTATTGGATAGTTTAGTGTAATTTCTGAGAAATAGCACAATTTAAGAGTAGATAACCTGAGCAGAAACTTTTAAGTGACTGATAGTGAAAATGCTAGCCTAAGGCATAGCTGGGAGCTGGGAGTAGCATGTTCTGATTTTCTGTATCTCCTCTCAGATTTCGCCAACAGTCTAATTTCAATTTCACATGTTCCCACACTATCATTTGGAACTTATTGAGCATGACAGACTTTGTTGAAATGAACAATCCCAAACAACATTCAAACATTTCGTTCACTCTGTGTAACTATCAACTTAAATCTTAATCCTTTTCTTTTTATAATCATGTTATTCAGCAGTGCCCTCACCCATTTTTCCTAGGTTTATTTCCCAGTTAATAATATAACATAGTTTAAAGAGCATACACAATTCTTAGCTTGATGATAGTGTTTTCCCATCATAAACGTAAGACAGTTGAGGGAAAGACCAGCACAATCCTAAAATACATTAAATGGCTACATAGTGGATGAAGCTGTTTTCCTTCTTCTTCTTTTTTTTTTTTTAAGATTTTCAAAATGTATTCATTCATGAGAGAGAGAGAGAGAGAGAGAGAGAGAGAGGCACAGGCACAGGCAGAGGGAGAAGCAGGCTCCATGCAGGGAGCCTGAGGTGGGACTCGATCCCAGGTCTCCAGATCATGCCCTGAGCCAAAAGCTGTGCTAGACCGCTGAGTCACCCCGGGTTGCCCTATGCTTTCCTTCTTAATGGCTCCAGGAGGAAATTGTGAAATATCAAAAGAGTAAGGATAAAAGCTTCTTTAACAGGGAAGCTTTATGTAGTTAGTGGGGGGGAAAAGTACTTTTAAAATCAAAATATTAAGGCCCCTGGGTGGCTTAGTCCACAAAGACAAAGTTTCTGCCTTTGGCTCAGGGCATAATCCCAGGGCCCTGGGATGGAGCCCCGCATCGGGCTTCCTGCTGAGCTGGGAGTCTTCTCCCTCTGCCCTTCCCCCTGCTTATGATCTTTTTCTCTCAAATAAATAAATCAAATCTTAAAAAAAAAATAAAGTCAGAAAATTAAAGACAAAATTGTAGCTTGTGAATGCTTGTGTATATGCCCTGATGGACAAAGACAAGCACGTAAAAAAGATGAGTAAGAAATGGTCTTAAATGCTTTACAATTTAAAAAAGAATGTGCTGAAAATTGAATCTAAATATTGAGCTCAGTCAACACTCAGCTTCTTATAAGGAAAGGAAAAAAAGAGGATGAGAAGTTTAAAAATTAGAAAAATGTGAAATAGTACAGGTCCTTTAGGTAGCCAAACTAAAGAAAATTTTGTGCCAATCTTTTATATTAAAGCCTAATAATTAAACAAAGGGTATTTTTTTCTCTTACTGCCTCTCCTTTGGTCACTTTTTTCTTTAATTTTTTATCTAGAAGATGGTAGATTTTTGTGTTTTCTTTGGAGAACTTGAAATATGAGCATTATATGTGGTAAAAGATGATAAATTACCTTGTTAAGTGATCTTCTTTTTGATAAATTAACTCAAGTTGGTAAGTAAACAATGAGTCATTTTTTTTCTTTTGAAGCCATTGTGATATCCAAGACCCCAAGGAACCCAACATCAAATAGCAATCAATTTCAAAGATAGTGAGAGAAACTATCAGGCAGTTTGACCCATCAGGGCTACCACAATGGTGTAGTTTCTTGGCTTTATTCCAACTCTCTTAAATGTGTTTTTCTTAAAACCAAAAAAAACGTTCAGAAATTCTGTGTATATCGCATTCTGACTGATACATTAACTGTATAGCAGGACTATTATTTTCGTCTATACTGACCTCGTATTTCTATGTGATGAAAATAAATATTGAGGTAAATATGAATTAGATATTTTATTCCCAATTTTGAGCTGTTTTGTTACACTAATTTTGTTTCTGGTTTCTTTAGCCTTCCATTTATCAAGAAATCTGGTTTCTTTGCTTTTGTCTTAAACCTTCAATCCAATTTCTTTTCTACACAGCAGCCACAAGGATTCTGAAAACTTAAGATCATATCACTCCCATACTAAAAACCCCCAATAGCTGCCTGTAAAAGGTCAGCAAGATCCTATTTTAATCAATAGAACTTTAGTATTGATATTTAGAATTAATTGAAGCTTATTTTTTTAGTACTACATGATCAATTTCTGAAATAACTCATATATGCTTAAAAGAATGTGTATTCCCTGTTTTGTGCATGGTTCTATATATCTATATTAGATCAAAATTGTTGACTCCATCTACATCTACATCCTTACTAATATTCTGTGTGTTCAGTCTATGAATTTCAGAGAGAAGTACGTGGAAATTTCTTAATGTGTTATGGATTTTTCAGTTTCTCCTTGTTCTTTTGTCAGAGTTTTGCCTTAAAGAGGTTGAGGCTATATTTTTAGATACATTTATACTGATGGCTGTTATAACTTCTTAGACAATTCTTTCTTTTTTTTTTTTAAAGATTTTATTTATGTATTCATGAGAGACATAGAGAGAGGGGCAGAGACACAGGCAGAGGGAGAAGCAGGCTCCATGCAGGGAGCCTGATGTGGGACTCAATCCTGGGACTCTGGGATCACGCCCCAAGCTAAAGGGAGATACTCAACCACTGAACCACCCAAGCGCCCCCATTTTTTCTTTTATTAATTAATAGTCATATTTTCTCCCTATTCATCTTTTTGTCTTTTATTAATATCCTCATCAAAGCATTATTTTGATAAATATTTGCCTGTTCTTTTCCCCCATCATTTTATGCTAACATTTCTGTGTTATTGTGTTTTAAATTTGTGTTTGGTAAATATAGTGTGGTAATCCAATCTCAAATCTCTATGTCAATAAGTAAGTTTAATTTATTTTCATTGATTGTAATTGCTAATGTGGTTGATTATAATTTTATCATCTTGGACTGTTTTTCCTGGACTTTCATTGATCATTGCTGTTTTCTTTTCTTTTTTTATCTACCCTTTTTGTAAATTGTTCTCCTCATTGATGATTTTGAAGCTTAGATTATATCTGTATCTAGATATATATTCTGTATCTACTTATACATTTAACTGAAAAATGTCTAAAATTAGTGAACATCTCAATCTTCTTTCTTATTTTATTATTTTGTTTATTCACTTAAACATTTTAATGATACTTATTTTAAAGTCATTTCCAGATTGCCCTACTATTTTGAGTATGAGATTTTTGGTTTTGAATCTATTGACTTGCTCATGTATGTTTTTCCTTATTATTTAAAAATTTTAATTATGTATTTTTTTAAGATTTTATTTATTTACTCATGAAAGACATAAGCAGAGAGAGAAGCAGGTTCCATGCAGGGAGCCCGATGTGGGACTCGATACTGGGACTCCAGGATCATGCCCTGGGTGGAAGGCAGGTGCTCAACTGCTGAGCCACCCAGGCATCCCTATATATATTCTTTTTTAAATGTTAACTCTACTGGAATTAAAATTAAAATTAAAAATAAAAAATTAAAGTAATTTTTAGAACAAACTTGAAAAATGTAATTGTATATTCTTTTGTGAAAATTGGTGACCTGTGAGAGTCAGGTGCATGACCAAGTTGTGAAGGCAATCCCCTCCCACCACCGTGACCACCCCATCCCTGCCCCTGCCAGATTATTTCTGTCATATCTCAACATAATTAAATGATTCTTGATCAATTCTGTTGTTTGCTTCTTCACACAGGTTTCTGTACCTTATAAATAAGTGTGAATCTGAGTTTCACAATTTTTGGATATCTTTTTCATCTCATGGCTCAGAGTATGTGGTCTACACCTGTGTTACATTTCCAGACCAATGTGCAGATTTGTTTTTTCAAGTTCACTAACTCTAGTTCTCTTTTCTTGGATGAGACTGCTCTTTTTGGTTCTTGTGTTTGTGGATACACTCTGATTTCTAAGTTCTGGCTTCTTGTACAAGATCTGCACTGTGGGCTATCACCCTTACTTATTAAAACCCATCTCTACTTGTATACATCATCCTGAAACCCTGTGTATTTAAGTTTATGTAGTTTGGAATGCATATATGCCTCCATCTATCTATCATCTTCATCATCTATACTGATAATTGTTAGAATTTTGTTTTTATAAATGCCAAAAGACCTTTTGGTGTTTTATGACATTTTGTTAGCACAACTATAAATTCTGATTTCCTATTTTTGCCTCAGATGAACACATTTTATTCTTCATTATTTACACTTAAGCATTTTTCTATCTATATCTCATTTAATACTTTTTTGAAGGTAAAATATTATAGCTTTCATTTCTGAATTTTGATTCCTCAATTTATTTACAGAGGTATTGATGCTTGTTGACATAATTGGTTTTTAAATCTATAGCCTCACACGAATTCTGGTGAGTGTCAGGTATTTAGGAAGAGACAACTGACATGACCATGTGCACACACACACACACACACACACACACATGCACACAGAATATAAGGGTAAATGAAATTTTTGACTTAATTGGATTAAGATGCAAATTCTTATTGGAAGTATTAAGTTCACATGGAGCAGAAATTGATGGAATCAATCTCACCTGAGTTTCCTTTAGAGCAATGACAGGGACTTATAAATGCCAGATCGGAGTTATTTTGTTCTCATCTCTTTATACTCACCATTTGGAGCACCTTAAACTAACAAACTAGGTATATTTATTTCAGGAATGCTCACAAACATTTTATAAGCATTTTTTCTGCACCAGGCTCAGCCTTAGCAAAGTCATGTGCCCCCTTTAGAAGATGTAAGACTCTATACACAGGTGTTTTGAATAATTTCTCAGGCTTCAGCATGTCACTGTCTTGGAAAGCCTGTTTCTCCACAGATCACTTCTTTTTTTTTTTTTAATTTTTATTTATTATTTATGATAGTCACAGAGAGAGAGAGAGAGGCAGAGACACAGGCGGAGGAAGAAGCAGGCTCCATGCACCGGGAGCCTGATGTGGGATTCGATCCCCGGTCTCCAGGATCGCGCCCCGGGCCAAAGGCAGGCGCCAAACCGCTGCGCCACCCAGGGATCCCTCCACAGATCACTTCTAATTCTGATTTTCTTACAATTTTATCTGGATAGTTCTGATAATGAATTTGGTCCAAATCCTTTATGCTGCAGTAGAATTTAACCAGTAAATGTTTATTGAGCACTGACCATCTGCCAGGCAGAATGTAGATGCTGGGGAAGTCCTGGAATCGGTAAGCAGTACTATCTCAGCTGGAGCTCATGGTCTGGTGAGTTTGTGTGATTTTCTCTCTTTTGTTGGTTATTATCACTTTGCTGTTGTTATTATTATATTGTTATTAGTATTTTACAAACAGTTACCATAGAATCTGCATTCGTAAAAAAGTAAAAGCTCAATAAAGACTGGTATTAGAACAACAATTCTGCAATGATTAGATTATGCTCAATTCATAATGCTCAGTTTGGGGCATTATACTTTAAGGGAGACATAGACTGCCATTTATTCAGAAATGACAGGATGTTGAGGAGATTTGAAGCCATGTTATGTGAAAATTTGGTGAAAGGATTAGAGAAATAGAATTGTTGATAATGAAGTTGGGAAGACTTGTATTCATCAATCCTTTCTTTCCTTTTTCACATAAGATGATGACATTCACAGTAAAAAGTCTGTCATCCTCTATTTCTATCAAGGTGAATGGCATATCAGCTATTTTACCAGAGCAGGCACATGGCTCTGGTACATTTACTAGGTTGTTGCAGACTCTCAATGCCTAATAGTAGGGATCAGGCCCCTCCATTGTTTATTATTCACCAAATACCAATGCCTATGGCTGGCTCAGGTCATGTTTACATAAAAGGATGCTGAAGCTACCATTGTATACTAGAGAAGGCCCTTCACATTTGTTTCTGGTCAAATCCAAATGTGAATCGTCTTTAATTTATTTATTTACCAAAAAATAAATTATAGCTTTTCACACTGAGAATAAACTCTTTCCATCTGTATCTTCTCAAAATTGTGTTGTGCCACGCATGGGGCTTTTGTGAGCCACAGATAGAGTCACATTTCTTTCTACTAACTGAAACAAGCTTGTAGAAAGTTAACCATCAGAAAGTTAAATATTTGTTATGGGTTCTACAAATGGAAAATATGAACATGAAATTAGTTTTTCTTTTTATTGAAAATATGATCTATCTGTAGAATGGTAGGACACCAATATAAAAATGATTTTGGTGCATGATAAATTCATAGCTCGCTACATCAATTTGGGGGAAGAGGGGATAAAAAATTGGAACTCTGGCTTGTTATCAAATTTAAATCATTACCAGACAAGATCATGCTAAAGCCCAAATACTGTGGTTTGGAACTATCTGAATCTATTCCAAATTACCCTTGGAAAACATCAGACAGGTTTAGATTCATTGAGCTTATATAAGAAATTACTTTTTGCTTGTACTGACTCCATCTGTTCTAAGCTGCAATGAACATGTCCCCCTTGTGTCTGCAACCCCAATAAAGGGGGTCTCACAGGTGCACATTGGACCACTTGCTGGTAAAGGGTCACTGGAATTCCCTTTTAACTCTAATTTTAGATATAGGCTTCTTTTTAGATAATCAAAGAGAGCAGCAGAATAGAAAGGATAGAATGTTTTATTCCTTAACATCAAAGAACATTTTATTCATATTTTTCTTCCTTCTTTCCCCTGCAGTATTTAAATTTGGATAGACCATTTTGTACTCTAGTTCAAGGTTAACCTCAAAACATTTCTGGACACACCTTGTTTTATGTCCTCTTAGGTATGTCACTTCAGTAAGGTAGTATTTATGCTGGTTCCAGTGAAGAAGTTGAAGAGAGGGTTTTGCACACCAGCTGGAAGATATAAAGTCTGAAATACTCTAGCACTTTTTGGTATAATCTCTTTCAATGAAAACTATTCATAGTTTCATCCTTTCACTCTTTACCATCTCTTTTCCCACCAGCACTTTGCAAGAGAAATTTGCATGGTTTACATAATGTAGAAATAACACATTTTTAATCATGACATATTCAGATGTCTTTGGTTTACAAATAGTACCTGGCATGTACTGAGTACTTAGGCCACAACAGAATATTATTGACATAGTGGAAACTTTAAAAATAACATGCATTTTCCCTCAGAATCATCATCTACTACTTTGCTAATGCAACTTTAAAAATTGGGAATGCCTTTAAATAGGGTTTTTTTTCCTTATGAAGAGATACATAAATATATATTTTCTGTTTACCATGTACTTATATATCTCACATAAGAGTTTATTTTCCAGTAAGCCTTTATAATGATGTACAATCTGAACAAAATAGGAAAAATCTTTCCCAGTTTTGGAATCTCTTTTCCTTTGTTTTCTTTCTCATAATGGCATCTTCACTTTATTTTTATTTCCTCATTTGCTCCCTTTTCTCTTTTCTTATAGTGACTCAGGGCTTTCCAGAACACAAAATGAAGTTCCCAGCTTCCTTTCCAGATGCTTATGGGCATGTCGAGGTCATATGCTCTAGCCAATGCCCTGCAAGGTAACATATTCTATGGTGGATTCTAGGACATCTTTTGGAGATTTGAACATCGTCTTTGTCTTCTTTTCTTATTTTGCTGCCCCACAGTGTGGGTATAGGTCATCTTGGAGCCTAAACATGAGGCCCCCTTGGAGAGTACTAGAGCAGTGACTGGAGAGACCCTAGAGGGCTGCAAGGTTGGCCAACTCCAGTGGGCACCAATTCTCATTGTGAATTGTACCCTATGAATAGTACCGCCTTGGAATTGGGTAATGTGGCAGCTTTAGAAGTTGGATCCCTGAAGGCTTCATGGAATAGAGTCATTTTACAAGTCCCCTTCTTCCCAGAATTCATATATGTGAGTAACAAACTTCTTGTGATGGTCATTGTGAATTTAGATTTTAGTATTATTGTAGTTGAAGCTAATATTGTTTTATATACCTTTTATCTGAAATAAGTTTACAGTCTAGCTGGAAAATGAATATACATATTTAAGGAGCTATAAAACAACTGACAGATTATGTGACAACAGGTATAAACATAAAACTAAATTATCATATATTAGTGGAGACTATGGGATCTTCCACATCTTAGGAAATACACCTAAGGTGAGAATTTCATAACAAGACAAAAATTAAAATATGTTGGTGATGGAAAGCTAATGAAGACACTAGAATAAAGGAATAGAATTAGGGAATAATGAAATAGGAAGTGGGTGATTCATGAGAAATTGAGATATAGATATGAGACAGGGCACTGGCTGTACTGAAAGCGTGGAGGACTGAGATTTTGTGTGGTCAGATCCTAAGTTGATTTCTGACTTGTATTTCAAGAGTTATTTATGTGTATGTGTCTTTATATGTTAATATTATATATATGTATTATGTAACTTCCTATATAAGTTTAAATCACCAGTTTATAAATGATAGTGATTTTGTTTTTTATAATTCTATAATTTCCCCCCAAATGGCCATGTATTTTATAGTAAGTAAAGTAGTAGGAAAAAATACATAAATTCTCTTAAAATAAGTCCTCATCTTTTTAAGGGAAATTTCAGGCTCACTTAGAGCATGAAGAATTTGAACCATTTAGCTTTATATATTATAGTATGTTAATATATATATATTTCATTTAATTTTCACATCTATAACAGCAGTACTCTTTTTTTTTTTTTAAGATTTTTATTCATCCATTCGTAAAACAGAGAGAGAGGCAGAGACACAGGCAGAGGGAGAAACAGGCTCCATGCAGGGAGCCTGACATGGGACTCGATCCCGGGTGCCCAGGATCACGCCCCGGCCTCTGGCGGCGCTAAACTGTTGAGCCGCCCGGGCTGCCCAGCAGTACTATTATTATCCTAAGTAATAGCTTAATATCATCTCTCCTGGAAATTACTGAATTAAAAACCAAACTCATCTCTTAGCAAATCTAGGAACTCTGGGTATGAACCTAGGTTTTATGATGTGTGAAAATTAAATTTGCAATTTTGGGGCCCTACTAATGAAAAATAACACAATAGTAAAAATACAAACTTAGATTAATATGTAATTATTTAGAATAAGAAAAGAAATAGCAAAAAGTAAATATTTTAAAAAGCTAGCAAATATCACATTTGAAAATCCATATAATTAACTGCCTGATATAGCTCTATAATACTTTTTATACTGAATTTTGTTGCAGGAAATACACTGCATACTCTTTGGTTGCCTCTTCATATGACAATGATTTTGTAATTTCTTTACATGGAACAATAATTCAATCTATCTTCTGGAATAGTGGATGGAAATTTCTGGGATATTTTATTGATGGATCTGAAAACTTTCAGCTTCACAAATCACTTTAGCAATGTCAAGTAAATTTTTAGGCTTATTCTCAAATTTGGGAAAAGTATCAACTTTCTTTCATGTATGGACTATAAGATTTCATGGTATTTCAAGGTTACTTATACAGTAAGTAATCTTAAATACTCTCTGCATTAACAAGTTTTTTCTCTACTAAATCCTTGTTGTAAAGATTATTGTGAGTTTTGTGTTATTTTGTTTATGTCAAAATTTTGTGTCAAATTAGCAAAAATTGTCTTTACCAATGTATTTATATTTACTTCACTAATTGGATTTTCAAATAATCTGAATCTAATCATTCTTTTTAAAAATTTGTGTCTTCCTTTCAATGAATTATTGCTTTTAGTGTGGTCTAATTTTTGTTATAATTTACTTCTCAATGCCAGAGTAAGTTCTATTCTTCCCTTGCTCATTTTATCATATTGGTTCATCATATTCTACTAATTTTCATCAGAATTTTCATAGTTTTCATTAATAAATTTAGGATGACTATAAAAACTACCCTTCAAGTGTGTCAAAATCAGGAGTCTCAAGCCACATGTAATATAACCAAACATTGTGATGCTCCATGCATTGCTTAATCAATGACTATGTGAGGAATTTTGTCACTGAGCGCTTGTTTCTTCACATTGGCTTGTTGTAGCCATTTCTTATGCCTTTTCATCTTGAATCTTCAGACTATGATAGACTATGATAAATCAGGTACACTTAGATGTGACCCAATATGTTGGCATGGAGAAAGTGAGTGATTTCACTCATAAACATATTAGTTGAAGCAATTCTGCTGGGTTTGTGTTCTACAAACATGGGATTTCTGACAAAATTCTAATGTAATTCCCATAAATAAAATATTTGGTGCCTTTATGATTTATATGCTGCATTATTCAGTGTATTTCTTTCCTGATAAGAGAGAACTTACATATTGGCTAGGTGTTGATGAAAAGCAAATTCTTCACTTATACCTTTACATGTTTGGTGATTGAAAAACTATCCAAAGGGGAGTTTCTGGCTCCAGTCATTCATTATTCATTTCTTTCTCCCTCTTTCCTTCCTTCCTTTTTTCCTTCCTTCCTTCCTTCCTTCCTTCCTTCCTTCCTTCCTTCCTTCTTCATTTCTTCCTTCCTTCACACATATTTCCAGCTAGGCCTTCAAAGACATGTTCATATCATACTGCCATTTCTGGCTCTATTATATGTTGGTAGAGGACTTGTGGGGGCCATTTATGGTTAGCAATAACTTAATTAAACACAGAAATCCTGTAAACCCAAAACTATACTCCAGTAAATCTAAATTAAATGTTTTTTTTTTCCAAATAATTTCCCCTTAGCTGGATCTCATAAATGTCCTTGGCTACTCTGTTGTCACCCAAAATGAAAGGATGGAAATGGAAAGAAAGTTGGAATAGAAGGAGACATATTTCTTACAAAATTTGGCTAAAATATTTAACTTTAGAATATTTTGCAAAATCATATAATCTTTAGGATCTTGGAAGGGTCTTATAAAAGTGAGGGATGCTGAAATTTCAAGTACTTTGCAGCAAACCTGACTCTGCAGTGTTACCATTTTAAAGATGCAGATTTTAGATCTAAAGTTGAGTTGCTTGACTCCATTGTTGGATAGCAATGTAAAATCACTTATGACTAAGATTATTTTTAAATCCAAATTTAATTTGTAATTTTCAACTGGGTGGTCATTTTTTATGAGTCTTACTTATGCATAGAGTTCTGTTTTGTTTTATCATTGTCTACACGACACCCACAGTTTGCTATGCATCTGAATGATTTGTTGGTTACTAATACTTTCTGATAGTTAATGGCCATGTTATGCTACTTTAACTTAAAGTTTCAGCAACATTTTTCTTCTTGCCTTATTAAGTGTGCCAATAAAGAACCCTATAGTTATTTGTTTTTCTACAATTCTCTTCTCAGTTCTTGAGGTTGGATTATTTTGCAGTGGGTAAGCAAAAATGGTGGATGGCCTGCCTATAGTACAGATTTTTGTTGATGAATCTGTAGTATTGAAGCCATCCTATTTTTATATTAGTATTCATGAAGTTAAATGTGTCACATGTTACACATCCATATATGTCCCCACTATATTCATGTTTTCCTTAAGCTAAAACGATGCAATATATTTTGTTAGATATATCCCAAAAGAACTAATATCATGTTCTTTTTTTTTCTTAAAGATTTTATTTATTTATTCATGACAGACACAGAGAGAGAGAAAGAGGCAAAGACACAGGCAGAGGGAGAAGCAGGCTCCATGCGGGGGGCCTGACGTGGGACTCAATCCCGGGTCTCCGGGATCACACCCTGGGCTGAAGGCAGTGCTAAACCGCTGAGCCACCCGGGCTGCCCTAATATTATGTTTTTTTGATATTATATCCTGGTTTGCTGTTGATTAGACACCAGTTGTATTTTTTCCTTAGGTAGTGCAGCATATCAAGAAACTATATATTTTAACTTTTCATCTCAATATTTATTATAAATTGTGCTTGACAAGAGTACCACTAGGTTAAAAATTCTCCATATCAGGCTGGTACCATGACCCCAAATTTCACACATTTTTTTTATGCTGGAACTAATAATCCATGGTTTTCCTGGGGATAGTTTACAATACTTAGTGATGATATATGATAAGAACTAGGTGTTTATATTACCTGTGTCAGGATTCCCTTAGGTCTATAATTAACATGTTTGCCAAACACTATACAATTTTCTGATGAATGTACTCACCCTTTTAACTGAGTGACCCAAAGATATGTTGCATTTTAATCTCTACCTGACTTCTACATTCACTTTTTTAAACATTTTATTTGGCATTTATCACATTTAGTGCTCTCCCATTCTTTTCATCCTTCTTGTTTTATTGATGAATAATGAGAATGTTAATACTGCTTATCTTGACTCGGGCAAATGAAGAGTGACTTACCTAAGAGCCTCTAGCCTGAATCAACTGGATGATTTCTGTGTGTTTGCTTCCAGTTTTAAGCTATGATTGCTTACACCTAACAGTAGCTATAAAATACACATTTATGGGGAAGGCTCTAATCTCACAGTCAACGAAAGTAATCTTATTCTGTGATATGACTATAAATGAAATCACACTTCACAATGGCTAGTCTGATGCCCATGTAAAACCAAAAAGGGTTGAGATACAAGAAAATTCAGAAGAGATAACTCAACAGGCATCTTAACTGTGTGAGCCACTTTTTTTTTTTCCAATTCAGTCATTGCTATGTGAATATTCTTAAAATATATTCTTAAAATTAATGGGTTAAACACTCTGTGAAAGAATGTTTTTCCCAAAGATATGGATTATATGACTATGATGAAGGTTTAAAACCAAACTTATAATGATATGATAAACCTTATCAGCATAGGGAAAAGGAAAGTTAGAAGAACATCCAAATGACATTCATCCTGAGGATGAGGAGTGTGGACAAAATATGGGTGTCACAAGGAGTTGTCAAATGCAGAAGTACTTGAGTTACATAAAGGTTATGGTAAATACATCATTCTCACTGTGTATGTCCAAATATATGTATATATATATATGTATGTACACATAATATTTATATACATATACACACATATAAATATCAGGATAGAATATATAGATACAGATATTTAGGATAGAGTATATTACTCTAAATATCTTTATGTGAAATATATAGCAACTACTGGCACCTTACTTTGAAACAAGCACTGTTATTTTCTCAATATTCAAAATGTATGGCTATATAAAATGTACATGTATGCATGATAATATTACTTATAAATATTTTTCCTTCATCAGGAAAAGCCAAACTTCTTTTTTTTTTAATTAATTTTTATTGGTGTTCAATTTACCAACATACAGAAAAACACCCAGTGCTCATCCCGTCAAGTGTCCACCTCAGTGCCCGTCACCCATTCCCCTCCAACACCCGCCCTCCTCCCCTTCCACCACCCCTAGTTCGTTTCCCCGAGTTAGGAGTCTTTATGTTCTGTCTCCCTTCCTGATATTTCCCAACATTTCTTTTCCCTTCCTTTATATTCCCTTTCACTATTATTCATATTCCCCAAATGAATGAGAACATACACTGTTTGTCCTTCTCCGATTGACTTATTTCACTCAGCATAATACCCTCCAGTTCCATCCACGTTGAAGCAAATGGTGGGTATTTGTCGTTTCTAATTGCTGAGTAATATTCCATTGTATACATAAACCACATCTTCTTTATCCATTCATCTTTCGATGGACACCGAGGCTCCTTCCACAGTTTGGCTATTGTGGCCATTGCTGATAGAAACATCGGGGTGCAGGTGTCCCGATGTTTCATTGCATCTGAATCTTTGGGGTAAATCCCCAACAGTGCAATTGCTGGGTCGTAGGGCAGGTCTATTTTTAACTCTTTGAGGAACCTCCACACAGTTTTCCAGAGTGGCTGCACCAGTTCACATTCCCACCAACAGTGTAAGAGGGTTCCCTTTTCTCCGCATCCTCTCCAACATTTGTTGTTTCCTGCCTTGTTAATTTTCCCCATTCTCACTGGTGTGAGGTGGTATCTCATTGTGGTTTTGATTTGTATTTCCCTGATGGCAAGTGATGCAGAGCATTTTCTCATGTGCATGTTGGCCATGTCCATGTCTTCCTCTGTGAGATTTCTCTTCATGTCTTTTGCCCATTTCATGATTGGATTGTTTGTTTCTTTGGTGTTGAGTTTAATAAGTTCTTTATAGATTTTGGAAACTAGCCCTTTATCTGATATGTCATTTGCAAATATCTTCTCCCATTCTGTAGGTTGTCTTTTAGTTTTGTTGACTGTATCCTTTGCTGTGCAAAAGCTTCTTATCTTGATGAAGTCCCAATAGTTCATTTTTGCTTTTGTTTCTTTTGCCTTTGTGGATGTATCTTGCAAGAAGTTGAAAAGCCAAACTTCTATAACATATTTAGCCAACCAAGACTCAGCTCAGGTAACTTCAGCACTTTAACACTTTTTAAGTCTAGCACATTCCTGAAATTGCTGAATTCATCTTTTACAAGAAAAAGAGATTGTTCTTGCATCTTATCTTTTAAGTCTTCATGCTGCATTGATTCTTCCTGAATAAGGTTCCAACTAAGGGACATATTTTTAAGTTTTATCTTCTATTTACAAACTCAAGACTGTCAGTCTGCTTGGTCACACTGGATTGCTGTTTAGTTATCATTAAAGATTTTACTGAAGCATATTCAGCCACACATTATTTTTTCCTTTATTGCTTACAGCACTGCTCACAGTAGAAAGTACTAATTGAAATGAGAAGGCATTTTTGTGAATTAACTTCCTCTTATCTTTAATATTATATGTCTTTAACTCTGCAAATAGTTTATATGGCTTATGCTGTTCCAATATCACATTTTTATTTGCTCACTGAGATACAATAAGAATGAATGCAAAATATATAAAGGGAAGAAACATACTTTAGGAATAAGGAACTGAGTAGGTAGGAAAATCCTCCACATTTATTGAGGGGCAATCACTGGTTCTGTTTATGGTATGCCTTTTCTAAATAAGGTATTTGTTTTTGCATACCCCTGAGGCTTTCAAGGGATGTTATTAAAAGTAAGTAAGAGTGAATACAACATAACTTGGGCACTATTTGTATTGAGAAAGTAGTGTGATATGTTTGGGAAGAGTATCAGTCCTCTTACATAAATGAAAACGTTATTGCCTTGGAAACTTTAGCCCTAGTCTATGGGATTAATTTTCATCACATGATATGTGCTATATTTGTACTTACATGAAGATGTCTGTAAGTACATGAGTCCTTTCTCAAAATGCAAATTCCTGAAATACTTTGTTTTTGTTTTGAGGTACAGAGGAAAAAGTGTTTTGAGTTTAAAGCAATAGAAATATCATTTCAGAGACCTCTTTAAATTACTTCCAGTATTTCAAAATTCTATTTCAATTCATCCTTTTGCAAACTTTCAAAAAAAATTGCTACTTATGTTAAGGTACTTGAAATACCATTAATCACGTGAATCCTGGGATGCCTGGATGTCTTGGGGCGTGATCCCAGGTCTGAGGATCAAGTCCCACATTGGGTTCCCTGGGAGAAGCCTGCTCTCTGACTCCCTCTTTGTGTCTCTCATGAATAAATAAATAAAATCTTAAAAAATAGACCATGTGAATCCCTCAAACTGTTAATTTTAAAATAATTAATATAAACCTTCTGATTTTCTTGGTAATTAATATAAGCTTAGCTTGGACTGAATGTTAGGGTATTGCATGGTAAAAATACGTGCAATTAAAAGCCTGAGTAGGAAAAAAAAAAAAGCCTGGTTAGGAGCCTTGGCTTTACTACTTCTCGGTTGTTTGACTTAAGGGAGGCAGCTTGGCTCACTGAACTTTAGTTTCCTCACTTCAGAAATAGATATAGTAGTGTCTAATTCAAGGATGGTTGAGGATGCAGGTATACTATTTTCTATATGCAAACTGTGATCTTTATGTAGTAATAGATTGAAGGTATCATCACTATTACTGTTAATAACCAGGTAATAACCCAACTTTGGCTTCTTATGTCTCCAAGAAGAGTGAATGTAAGTAATTGTGTGAGGAAATATCCAGCTGGACCTTGTTTAACAGGACTGAGAATGCAGTGGGGAGATAAGATTATTATATCCAAAGGAGCACCTCACATATATTAGTGCAAACAGCTGGGTGAAAAAATAGTACTGTTAGATGCTCCAGGTTAGACTTTTGTTTTAAGGGATTAAACTGGATACGGGGAAATGCGTTCAGATAAGAAAAGACATTTCTTTTGGAGAGGTCATAACAACCACAAATCTGTTTCTATTTTATCAATTCATGTTGAAGATTATTATTAGTACTTATAGTTCCATAACAACTGTTCAAAATATTCCAGTGAGACCAAGTGCAGCTGTTTGGCACACCACAGGTACTGATCATAAATATGCTTGATAGTTACTGATATATTAACTATATTATTGCATATTAACTTTAGTATTGCATTGAGCTTAAGCAGCCCTCTTAGTCAAAACTATAAATCTTTCTTATGAGTCATGTGTTAAAACATAACATCACATGGAGTCAAACACTAGTAATTTTTAAAAGTAATAATTTTAAAGGCTAAGTAGGTTACTTTTGTCACCTTTCCAATCTCTCAGTCTAGAGCTTGGGTGATAATTTAAGATACAGAGAAACATTTTAGCAGATATTTTAAAAACAATTTTAATTTTGACACAATTAATATATATTAATTATTATATAATTAATCCTAAAGGCAGCTCAACTTCTAGAATGACTGAAAATTTTTTACTTTATTTTTTCTTTTTTAAAGGTTTTATTTATTTACTCATGAGAGATACAGAGAGAGAGGCAGAAACATAGGCAGAGGGAGAAGCAGGCTCCTCACAGGGGACTCGATCCCAGGACCCTGGGATCACAACCTGAGTCAAAAGCAGACACTCAACCACTGAGCCACCCAGGTGTCCCAAATTTTTCACTTTAAAAAGGAAAGAGAAAAATAAATAAATAAATAAATAAATAAATAAATAAATAAATAAATAAGGAGAGAATGGAAGGAAGGAAATAAAAAATAGCAAAGAAATGGAAAGGAACAAGAGAGAAAGAAAGAAAAAGAATGACATTTATTTACATAATTACTTATGGGATGATAAAATATTTCAATGCATGTTACTATTCAGCTAAGGTGAAATACATGGATTTAATATATGGAAAATTTCCTAAGGTATGTCTAAAAAATACAAAGTTTTAAAATATCCAGTGAATTCTATCATACAGTAATTCAAGCCTACTTACGAATTTGCAAAATTCTCTGATAACTTTTGCTTTTTGCTTTTGATGTTCTTTACAAATGCTTATAATTGATCAAATAATTTCACAAAGGGATTTTTGTTCTGTTTAATCTTTAGCAGCGATGGTATTAAGTTTTTCTTCCCACAGTACAATATCTCTTCAGAACTTGTTAGTCGGT
Source organism: Vulpes vulpes (assembly GCF_048418805.1). Taxonomy (NCBI): domain Eukaryota; kingdom Metazoa; phylum Chordata; class Mammalia; order Carnivora; family Canidae; genus Vulpes; species Vulpes vulpes. Next base: position 34,028,216 of record NC_132783.1, read on the forward strand.
CATTTCTTTCCCTTGAATAACATTTGTGATTGATGTTTATCTAAAGATAAGTACCCTATAAGAAAAATAAGCAAAACTATTTTTAAATATTTTGGCAGATATTAATTTACATCAACAGTGACATTATTAAACAACATTTCTGTGCAAATAATTGTCATTGGGGCTGCAAGAAATATAAATATGAACAACAATGAGCTTTATCTAGTAGACAGATATCACAAATAACTGGCTAAGGACAACTCACATCTCCTGGGTGCTTAAAGATGGAGGTTAACTTGTAAGATTTAGACAGGAAAGGCTTTGGCATTTTTAGTTGTCTGCATATTTTAAACATAATCAAACAGAAATTCCCATGCATGCCAGAATATTTTTCAGAAGCTTTCATGTGATAAGTGGCAAAAGAAAAGCCAAAGTTAGTGAGAGCTCAGAGAATCCAAATATCACATCTTGATGGTGGGAGGACTCAGAAACACTTTGTGGACCAGATTATGATCTACATACTTCTATATCTTACCTACTTCTTTATCTCACCTATATTTTCAGCTGGATGTTGATTAGGAATTTCTAATTTATGTCTAAAATGGAAGTCTTGGAGTTTTCTCCCATGTGTTCAGCTTTTCACATCATGATAAATGGTACTGGAATTTTTCTAGTTGCTCAAGTCCCAAAGTTAGGGACTTTTATTTTTTGTTTCCTCCCACCCCTTGTGTCAACATCACCCATCCAATCCCTGTCCAAGTTTCTATAGTTCGTGTTATCACTGCCACCCCCCATCCATGCCAACATCATTTTATTTCCAGAGCTCAACCAATCATTTTCCTGCTTAAGACCTTTTAATGGCTTCCGTTTTCTCCTAGAATGCCCTCGCTTGGGTTATTTGCACAGATAGTCTCTTCTCATCCTCCATATTTCAGCCAAGACACTATCTGACCAGAGAAGTCTCTTATGCAGTTACTCTCTCTTACCCTTATATTTATATTTTTGGCATTGTCTGAGTTATATATTCATCCTATATAACCATCTAGTCTTTGACAGTAGAATATAAGCTCCATTGAGGATGAAGAACTTGATTCTGTTTATCATAGTATATCTAGTGTCTACCAAGTACTGGGAATATGATAGGTGTTCAATAAATAATTATTGTGTGATAAAATGTATATACATGTGCTAAAGGTACTTGTTGGGGAAAGCAGAACACAGATGATATTAAAATAGATTTAGGTATCAGAAACAGAGAATATCCAATTTCCTTTGACTACAATTAAAACTCATGAACTAGAGTAATAAGAAATGAAGCAGGAATAGTAGATCTGAAACAACTTGTTAAATCTTAATTGCAAGGGAAAATAGCTTGTGCCTAATTTGTACATCAATAAGGAAATGGCAGGTTTCTTTAGTTCATGAAGTAAGTGAAGACACAACAGGCCAAAATGACAATTTATCATCTGGGAAGGCAGAGTATCTGGGTTTATTTATTTATTTATTTATTTTTAATTAATTTTTATTGGTGTTCAATTTACCAACATACAGAAAAACACCCAGTGCTCATCCCGTCAAGTGTCCACCTCAGTGTCCGTCACCCATTCCCCTCCAACACCCGCCCTCCTCCCCTTCCACCACCCTTAGTTCGTTTCCCCGAGTTAGGAGTCTTTCATGTTCTGTCTCCCTTTCTGATATTTCCCACTCATTTTTTCTCCTTTCCCCTTTATTCCCTTTCACTATTTTTTATATTCCCCAAATGAATGAAACCATATAATGCTTGTCCTTCTCTGATTGACTTATTTCACTCAGCATAATACCCTCCAGTTCCATCCACTTTGAAGCAAATGGTGGGTATTTGTCGTTTCTAATTGCTGAGTAATATCCCATTGTACACATAAACCACATCTTCTTTATCCATTCATCTTTCGATGGACACCGAGGCTCCTTCCACAATTTGGCTATTGCGGCCATTGCTGATAGAAACATCGGGGTGCAGGTGTCCCGACGTTTCATTGCATCTGAATCTTTGGGGTAAATCCCCAACAGTGCAATTGCTGGGTCGTAGGGCAGGTCCATTTTTAACTCTTTGAGGAACCTCCACACAGTTTTCCAGAGTGGCTGTATCTGGGTTTAAATCCCAGCTCTGCTGCTTCCTAGCTGTGTGGCCTTGAAAAAATTCCTTTACTTCTCTGTGCCTCATTTTTTCACATGTAAAATAGGGAAAGCAATTTTAATATCTCAAAGCTTTCTGAAGTTTAAATAAATTAGTATATAGAAAGTACTTAAAATTATACCTCATTTATATTTAATGTTATTTATTCTTATTTCACTTTGAGCCACAGGCAAAAGTTCATGCATTTTGCCTATACTTTCATAAAATATTCAAACATATAAAATGGGATGGCAGAGGAAAAACATTAACCATGCCAGGTATGTTATGCTCCAGTAGTAAGACTCAGTAGAAAATAGTTTTTAGGTAAGATTTGTTGTTCTCATTATTGTTATTGTTGCTGGTGCTGTTATTTTCATAAATAACCAGTTTTTCAGGGTTTCACCCTCATCCTTCCTACTGCCCACCATAAGGGGGTGATGCAAGTGTGATACCTGTGATTGGAGAGAGGAAAGGGAGAATGATTGGGTAGGAAGGGTCTCAAACTGACCAGGCCAATGGGTCCTTGAGCCAAAGATGCTCAAGAGTCCTGAATATCACAGGGACAGGCCTGCTTTGGTTCCCTCATGATCCTTAGTCATTGGCTAGGAGTGGTCTGTGGCAAGCATGGCCTTCATACAAAGATGGTGGTGGATCTAGAGGCAGACGAAGTAGCAGAGGCCACCTACACAGCAAGAGACATGCATGCAATCTGAATGCTGTACTTTCATAACTGTCACCTAGGCTGAATTCATACCTGTGACCCTTTTTCCCCATCGCTAAAGTCACTGCCTCTCCTGAGAGGGGCAGAAGGTGAGCTAGGGGTTGAGAAAGAGTATAAAATGTTTTGTTCTATGTCAGAATCTGGGAAGTGAGAGTATGTACAGGGATTTGCTTCCCTCTAAGCTGTATCAAATGTTAATTTCTTGAGGTAGTAGAACGTCTTGAGAAAAGACCAGAATCTTGATGCTTTTGGACAGAGCATGGCCCATGAGATATATGAACAGTTAGAGGAAGGATGGTTCTTGTAGTGGTAAGAAGAAAAGCAGGGAATAGTGGCTGATGTTGTTCCTATCCAGGAACTGGGAGAGCACTAATTAGAGAAGAAAGGTTCTTCCTTGGTGTTTAGCATAGAACTGAAGGCATACAAGTGATCAAACTACTGACAGGAGCAGAGATAGCAAAATGATCCATTAGTAATGGGCTTGCTGGTTCACCAAGTATTGTAACAGCTTACTCTTAGCTTCTCTGGTATAGCCACTCTTAGAGAAGGTTGCATGGGGGTGGTCCTGCAGCAAGGGGCATACAGAAATTTCTAAATCCCTTCCATGGGATATGAGAGCCAAGGCAACTGGAAAGGTGACTCAGGCTGGCTCTCTGCTAAGCACACTGTGCAGCCATTTTAACTTTTTTTTTTTTTAAGATTTTCTTTATTTGTTCATGAGAAACACAGAGAGAGAGGCAGAGACACAAACAGGCTCCATGCAAGGAGCCTGTTGCGGGACTTGATCTAGGGACCCCAGGATCATGCCCTGAGCCAAAGGCAGATGCTCAACCACTGAGCCACCCAGGTGTCCCAACTGTTTTGCAAGTTTACAAACAGAAAAGGCAATTCACCTAGAACACTTACAGTCTCTCAGCATCCAGAGAAAGAATTAGCAAGACTTCTGGAAGAAAATCATGAAGCCCTTTAATTTGATTTTTCTATAGTAACATTCAGTACCAGAAAACAGGTAGACATAGAAGGCAATTTTAACAGCAACAATAGAAGGATAAGAAGAGCTGGAATTAAAATTAAACTTTGTTTTGAAATTCTAAGTTTAAATTCAGAGATAAATTCAGGGATAATCTGCTTAAAAATCTCTGAAATGATTGAGTTTTGCCACTTAAGTCTTTTTTTTTTAATTGATAATGCATTATGGCTGCTATACTTCCTCAAATTTTTCATGAATTTTTCATTCATATTTAAAAATATTTGTCTGTTGCCTTTTTACTTGAATGACTACTTGGCTGGCTACTATGCTTTTGAATCACATTTGTTCACACTGTGCAACTGTTTTCTGGCACTGCATATTTCTATGCTGAAGTCCAAGACTGGCTCGATTTTTCCATCCATATAGGTGACTACCTTCTTTGTATAGAAGCTTGAATCATTCTTTCTTAATCATTGAAGTTCTTTTTTTTTTTTAAGATTTTATTTATTTATTCATGAGAGACACACAGAGAGAGAGAGGCAGAGACACAGGCAGAGGGAGAAGCAGGCTCTATGCAGGGAGCCCGACGTGGGACTCAATCCAGGGTCTCCAGGATCACACTCTGGGCCCAAGGCAGCGCTAAGCTGCTGAGCCACCTGGACTGCCAATCATTGAAGTTCTATGGCAAAAGTAGGCCTGGACATTCTGTCTCATTTTTTTTCTTTGTCCTCTTCAATTATAGATTCATTTTTTTCTTCTGTATTTCAGATTAATGTATATAATATCAAACATATCTTCTGGTCCATTTTTGCATTTTCTACTTCATCTTATTCTCCTTTATCTCTATTTCTTTTTAAGATTTTGTTTATTTATTCCTGAGAGACACAGAGAGAGAGACAGAGATATAGGCAGAGGAAGAAGCAGACTCCCTGCGAGGATCCTGATGCAGGACTAGATGCCAGAACCCTGGGATCACAACCTGAGCCAAAGACAGACACCTAACCATTGAGCCATCCAGGTGCCCCTCTTTATCTTTATTTCATGTATATCATTGTCTCTTTAGTTCCTTTAAGATCTTGCCCATCCTGCATTTATGTTTGTTATCTCAACCCTTTAATTCATGCCAATTAACTTTTGAATCACACATATTTTGGTCATTCTGCTTCTAATTTATTATTAATTCTTCAGTGAAGTTGTTTTGTTCTCAGTTCATTTTCTCTATATTAAATAGTCCTTTCTAGCCTAAATGGATATTAAGATCTCAACTCTGATAACTTATTTAAGTCATGTTCTTACTGTGTATTTTATAGTATAAATGTCTTACTTTATTTGGGATTGTTGCCACAGCTAATTTATCTAATTTAAACAAATATAAACTCCTTGTTACTTTATAATTATGTTTAAATAAAGATCCAAAATGGATTCGAAATAAATGTTATGACTAAGGACAAAAATTTTTCCTAGTATAATGGTCAAAACATCATAGTGGCTTTTGACACCCAGTTGACAGATTGAGATGTTGAGTGACTGAGGCTAAATATGCTTGCTCATTTGATCTTTACTTCCCCATCCATACTCAGTGAACCCAGGAAGATTTCACATTCTAACTAATTAACTAATTAATTTATAAGTAGTAATTGAAATAGCATGAAATTAAAAATCTTCAATGACATAAATATTGGGAAACACTGTAATGCTCTCTGTAAAGTGTTGAAGAGACAGTCTTAAAGCTCAATTCCAAAGGCATCTTTGAAATCACCAGTACTATGGGGATATGTTTATTGTAACTTGATAGTTTGAAGGGGAAAATAAAAGTTAAAGAAATTAATTCAGGTTGATTTTATGAATTGTTAAATCTAATATTCATGCTTGATGTTCAGAGGAATTCATTAATTTTAATGCATTATTAAAATATATAATGTCTTCTTGATAATATATAAAGATGACATATTAGGAATCACTTCAAACTAATTTTAAAATGAAAAAGAATTTAGTAGAATTACATTAGGTAAGCTTCTGGCCAAGTGTGGATGTATTTGAGCTTTAGAAATAAGTATAACAAGGGGCACCTTGTTGGCTCCGTGGTTGAGCCTCTGCCTTTGGCTCAGGTCATGATCCTAGGGTCCTGGGATTCAGTTCTGCATCAGGCTCCCCATAGGGAGCCTGCTCCTTCCTCTGCCTATGTTTCTGCATCTCTCTCTGTGTCTCTCATAGTAAATAAATAACATCTTTAAAAATTCATTTTATGTTTATCAAACTCTATAATCTTTGATGTTTTTCTTTAATAAAATTAAGAGATGATCTAATTTTAATAGAGGTTAAGCAAATCAATGAAATCAGATTTTACTTTTTCTCACAATTTATTATTGAATAATTAATATTCTAGAATATTAATAATTTTAGTCAACCTCTCCTCCCCCGCAAAAATTATCATGCCAACAAACCGAACAGATGACACACTTAGTGTCATGTGATAGATACAAACATATAAATATTCCACCAATATGTATCAGATGCCTCTATGTTCCCAGGCACTTTTCAAGCACTAAGAATAAAACAGCAAATAAAACAGACCTACATTGCCTACCCTCATGAAACTTATATTCTAGTGGGGGGAAGTGGGCAATAGTAAATAATAAGATGTATAATTAATTGTGAAATATTCTAAGAACAAAAATGAAACTGGAGAAAGGATGTATAGAGGGATGTAGGCCTTAAAAAATTCAGTAGGCAGACAGAGAAGCCATCACAGAGAAGGTAACATTTGCAAAGAATCCTAAGAGAGGCAAAATGGTGGCCCATGTAGACATTCAGATACCAAGAAATATCAAGTGTTTCGTGAAGGGGAGCTTGGCCATGTGTTGTAGAAACAGCAATGTGAGCTGTCGCTGGAGAGAAGTGGGAAATATGGAGAGAAGTAGGAGATGATAGGCAGCTTGTATAGAGCCTTGTTGACTATTATAATGGATTTCTTTTTTTTTTTTTTTTGGTAGGAAGAAACACCACTGGAAAGTTTTGAGCATAAGATTGCTGTAACCTAAAGTGCTTTAAAAAGAATCACCCTGCCTGCTCTGGTAAGAAAAAAATTAAAAGTCTTGGGGAAAGACCAAAAGGCTAAAGACTAATTAAGATGCTTCTGCAAAAATTCATGTAAGAACATACATAGGAAGCTTAGACCACAGACATAGAGGTGAAGAGTGGCTGGGTTTGAGTGTTAAGTCCACAGGATCTGTTCAAGTTGGATACCAAGTTTCAAAAAAGTCAATGAAGATACTGAGATTGTGCCCTAAACAATCAGAAGGATGAAGTTGCTAGAAACTAGGTTGGGGAATATTGCCAAAAGAGTGGATTTGCTGGGAGGACCTGCAGTTCCCTTTTGCTCCTTTTGAATTTGAGATTCTTTATGCTTTCTTTCCATTTAGACATCCAAATAGAGTTGCCAAGTGGATTAAATATTACCCAGTGTTGTGTATGTATGTAATTGTATATTTATGAAACTCCAGTGATCCGGAAAGTTTGGAAAGTCCTGTTTTCAGTTGACAAGATATGTTTCCCATCAGATATATTTAGGTATTTTTGCTGCCTTCATTGTCAACTATTGTAAGGACACTGGTTTCTACTTGATTATCTAATGTGCTTAATTCCCCATTCATGCTGAAGGAATGCACACAAGTAGTCCTTTACAAGAAAAAAAACCCCACAAGTAATAGCAAGTATTCCCCTCATATACTCACATGGTTTTCAGATCAATAAGAAATCCAATGAGAGAATCAGGAATTGGAAATTAGCATAGGTTCCCCCAAACTCCCTCTCCCACCACCAAAATCCAAAGAGACCAATTCTTTCACTCTAAAAAGTAACTGAGGGTAAAGAAATGTTTATGACTATCGCGGACCTTTTGTATTAAAGGGAGTGAAAACAAGCTGGTTGTATCTGGTGATATTATTAGCAAGACACTTCCTCTGAGAGAGTCTTGCTTGTTAAGGCTGTAAAAGGAGCGATAGATAAGGTGGAGTGCTTACAACTTAGCAACAGCTTGAAAAGTATTGTCAATAAATGCTCCAGTTTGAAACAGGGCCAAGCGATAGGATGTGATAATATTGTACAATTGAAGCAGCACTTCAATATCTAATCTTGGGATTAGAAAAGATCTGGGGGTTCACACCACTGAAGCCATGTCAGGGTGGAATTTATAGCTTTTCTCATTGATATTAATAACAACTACAGATTAGTAGAGGCAAACTTTGATACAGTTTACTGCAATATACCTATGATAAAGCGTGGAAACTTGCTCTTTATACCAGGAGTCAAAAAAAAAAAAAAAAAAAGACCCACCTCTCAAAAGTGTTGTAATAGAAACTAAAGCATATGGTTCCCACTATCACCATGTTTTGTGTAAATGTTTCCAAAGATCTAGTTCCTTGATAATGGCCTTTGGTAAATTCATTTAAGAAAAATCTGGCCTCAGAGCAACATTTTCCTACACAATGACTTAACACGTGAGAATCATTTGCTAACCTAGCCTTTCATAGTTAGCCTAATGTGGAGACAGTTTGCATTTCGTTCATAATCTGCACACAGGAAATCCCTCAGAAGCACCTTGCCCTGTCTTCACAAGTAGCTGGCTAGGATGCCAGCAGGGAAGGCAAGGAGGTGACCAAGGGAGGAAGAGGACGATGAGTGAAGAAGGAAAACGAGAGGAATGGAGTGTGAGAGAGAATACAAATTGGAAACAGAAGCTTGAATGGGGAAATGCCATTTTAGAAAGTAATCTTTTGAATTCCGTTTTTAAAGTCGTGCCTAGAAGCTGTCCAAACTACAGCCAAATAATAAGATTATGTCTGATTCCTGATCCTAGCACTGTCAGGCTTGGTTAGTGTGATGTCTATAATGTATTTGGTGTGGTTACTTTTTGTTTTGTAGCTTAGCAGGAATCCTCCACATTAGACATAAATTGTTTACAGGTTTTTTTTTTTTCATTGCTGAATTTGCATGGAAATTTCAAAGTGAACGTTTTTACTTTACAATATGGTTCTATTTTCTGGGGGAGGGGGGTGGAGGTGGCCCAAACTGACAGATATAACTACTCTAACACGAATGAAAATTACTACACACAACCAGTATCTCTCTTTCATGAGAATTAGAAAGGATTTCATGTTTTATGGCAGTTTTACATCAGCATGAGAGAAACCTTGCTTATTTTTCTGTTAAAAGTCCTCACTGCATTGTTTTCATAATATTCATAATGATAAATTCAACACCAATAAGTGGGTAAGATTACACTTTGAAAACTTAGTATGGTGTCTTCCTTGTTCTTTTTTTTTTAAGATTTTATTTATTCATGAGAAACATAGAGAGAGGCAAAGACATAGGCAGAGGGAGAAGCAGGCTCTTTGGGGGGATACCTGATGCAGGACTTGAACCCAGGATGCTGTGCTTATGACTTGTGCGGAGGGCAGACACTCAACCACCAACTGCCCTGGTGCCTTCCTGATTCTTAAGACTATTTTCTGTCCTTCAATTTATCTCAGGAAGTATTTACTTATGGATTCAGCAGACATAGGTATTAGAAGAAGAAGGCAGATTTATAGCCAAAGCATATGACACTGACACTAATTTCCAAGCTAAAGATTTCACTCATTCTTTTCTATTCCTGTTCATTGAGGAATAACCCTTTTTATCCTTTTATTTCCTAAGAATGCCTACAGGACTCATTAGTAAATGCTAGTGATTTTCAAACCCCAGACTTCAACACGTTTTGCTCTCATTAATAGTTCTAACAGTTGTTGTTTGGATAGGTCCATAAAGGAATGATCAGTTCATTTTATGGGTCTTACCCCTAGATATGGAAATTAAAACTGAGTCCTGTGTTGAACACAATTGGAAAATACGGAGTTCACATTCTTAGTAGAAATGAAGTTTTAGGATCCATGCCTTGATTTCTATTCTGGGCCCATAAGTTATTTTTCTTTTAAAATTTTCTTTAAAACTTACACTCATGTCTGGGTGCACACCCACAATCTGAGGTCGTTTGCAGTGCCTAACATCAGATGAGGTGCCAAGTGGTCATCCATGGAAGTTTTTTTTGTTGTTCTTACTGTTGTACACAACACATTTTGATAAAAAGTGGTGAGAAAAAGAAAAGAATCCAGAGGCAAAAGCTTCCTGAGATTTTGATGCTTGGTTGCTCTCTTTAATGCAGAACCTAATTATCATCTGGAGTGTTCTGACAGGACTTGGTAATGAATTGACTTCGAACATTTCACTCTTCTCAAACCAAGACTCCTGGAACGTTAGTCTTCTCGGCCTGTAAATCTGCAGTGTTTCTTTTTTTGTCAATAGGCACGCGGAAAGACTTAAAAAGACACATTTATTTCATTTCTGAGAAATTAAATCCAGATTTAAAGCTTTTCTCTCACCCACTACTGTTGGCTCTCTTTAGAATGATTCTGTGGTGGTGCTGGGCCCCAGGAAGCATTGTAACATGTGTTGGCAATCTTGCAAACCAAATTTAGAGTCCCTTAGATTCAATATCAGGATATTTATTAGGAGTAACGCTTGCCTTGAGCTCTTTCTGTGGGTTGATGTTAAGCCACTGGCAGTGCTTCTAGGGTGAGTTTTTCTTGTTTATCCCTGATGATGTTTAATGCAAAACTAATCCACTTCCCGGGACATCCTGCTGAGGACAAGTCAGTCTATTAATAGTTAGCAGTTTTGATTCTGCTTTCCAAGTACGGTATAGAATTAGGGTACACATCTTCTCAGTAGCTTTCATTTACACAAATAAAAATTATCTTGAGATAATAGGAAAAAGATGAAATGAAAAACTAGTTTTCTCTCATTATTTATGACATCTCCCTACACTTTGTTTTTAATGTACTTAATTTGTTTTGAATTACTTTTCGAAACAATTCCTACCATTTTTAGCATGAAGCCAATTCTGGTTAAAAACTGCAAAAACAGAAGGCATTTGTTGTTTAACGATATTGATTTACTTAGCTCAATGTGCTGATAAATGTTTAATAACTGGCTCTCCAGGGGAAAAAAAAAACATACTTTGCATTTGCAGATTTCTAGGGTATAAATGCTCCCAGTATGATTAATCCTAATTTAAGAGCCTACTGTCAACTGGCTTTTAATATTCCTAAAAATTTAACAATTGGCTTTAGCAATGGCCAACTTCCATACTCCATTGAGAAAAAAATTACTGTTACATTTATATCTTCTATGTTATTAAGTACAATCCTTCCCTAATTAAAAATTATACTAATTGCATAATAATATTTTCTACAAGACTAGATGGTTTGGAATGACCAACTGTGAGCTGTGTCATAAAATCCTGGAATTTGGGAGCTAGGAGGATTCTTGTTTCATATCTTCATGTTGAAGAGGCTGAGACCCAGAAAAGATAGAATAATTTTTTTGCAAGATAACAATGGCAGCAATAAGACTCAAACTGCATCTACTGGGCCTCAGCTCTGTGTTCTTTCCATTAATTTATTCTTTTTTCTTAATAATTCATCATAGAGATGACCTTGAGTTACCTGGGTTTTCCTTGGTCTTAATAGAGCTAGTTTGCTGCTCAGTTGTTATAATCAACTGTTAAATCTCAGGACTAAGGCATGGGTCAGTAACTGATTTCTTGTTTCTTTAGTGAACATAAATGATTGTGCAGTCAAAGTAAATCCTGCAGAAGGAATATGTGACCTTATAACTATGATGTTTCTATTTTATCACTTTAAAGTTCAGTCAAACATGCAAACGAATGACATACCTTTTAATCCACAGGGTTTTGTTGTTATTCTTTGTCTTTTAGAGAGAGAGAGAGAGAGAGAGAGAGAGAGAGAGAGGAAGAAAGGTGGGAGAGAGGCAGACAGAAAGGGAGAAAGACCATCTTAAACAGGTTCCATGCTCAGCACAGAGCTGGAAGCAGGGCTCAATCTCAAGCCCCTAAGATCATGACCTGAACAGAAATCAAGAGTCAGACGCTTAGCCAACTGAGCCATCCAGGCACCCCTTAATCCACAGTTTTGATCCTTCATAACTTGTAACTAGAAAGTTACTCTAATGTTTTTGCTATAAAAATCCGGTTGGTATCTATCTTTAGCTGTTGTCACTGTGTATAAATCTTCCACTACAAATTTACTGCACTATTTATGTCTAAGTTTTCATCATTGATATGTCTGTTTAAAATGAACAACAAAAAATTATTGCCTTTCATCCAATTTAATAAATTTACTTTCCTTACCTTAAACTCCTGATGACAAGGATCAAATATGTTTTGCTCACCCCATCCTTGGTACCTCCACAGTGGGTGCACCACTTCTGTATTAGCAGTCACCTTACAAGGATCATCTTATGTACCCACATGTACTCTCTGGGTGGGAACTACTAGGATCCTCATTGTACACCTGGAGAAATAAATTGAATTAACTTCCCCAAGGACTTAGAATCAGGTAGTAGCAAAGCCTTAGCTTTTCAGATTGTGACTATAACCACCATACCCTATACTATTCTGTTGAATATTCTTGACAGCCTGACGTGGTGTGGAATGTTCTCCACAATTTGGTATAAGCCCATCTGCCTAGATTTTCTCTCTTTAAGCTGCTGGGTGACGTTTTGGCTTCAGGCATGCTGGTGCCCTCATGCTCCAAATAGATTCCAGAAATCCTCTACCCTTGCTAAAACTGTGTCCCTTGCCCTTGTTATTGGAATCCCCTTTTTACGTTCAACAAGATCCTAATTTTTCTTCAAGGCTGTTTGTTTACCACCTGGGCCTCTCCTTCTCACTCTGCTCTCTCCTTCTGAATTCCAAGTGCTGCTTTGCATTTCTGGTTCTTTTCTGGATGTCAGGCCTTATCAAGCAGTTCAGATCTCTCTGAACGAGGACAATGCTAATGGTTTCTTATATTATCCACTGTAATCCATCCTATATTGTAACTATTTTATAATATGTATTCAGTTAATACATTAATGGTAAATTTGCTTGTCAACTCTGCAGATCATCACCGGCATTTTGACTGCAACTAGAAAGTAAGATTCTGGAAAATAGTGTTGAATTTCAGAATGCCTTTGACTACTTAGTTGAACGACGTCTGATAGAGACAATAAAGAACAAGTCACCTGTGAAGGGAAAACTGTCCTGAGGACACAGACTGAACCCTTCTGAGTGAAGCAACAGTAGCAGAAAAATAATGGGATTAAGGTGGATAACAAGTTAAATGGGAATCAGCAGTGTGCCTTTATGAACCATGCATAAATAAAAGCATAGCAGGCAAGAAGTCTGGGCTAATCCTCTTATGAGATTTTGCATAGGTCAGACTTTCTTAGGAATAATTCACCCAATTCCAAATTGTTCTTTTTCCACTGAAGTGATGAGGAAAGGACTGTAACGGTAGGGATTTAGATGACATATTAGAAAGATAATAGAAAAGAAAGGAACATAAAATTCATTCAGCTTTCTGTCCTTTGAAAACCATTTAACCCAGAGCCTTGATTTAGCAAAGAACAGCTCAACAGCTCTCAAACCAAGCCAGAAGGGGTGTGTGAGCCTTGTCTTCCAGTTTCTTTACAGTTCACAAACTCCTCTGTCAACACTGCTTTGGCTGTACAAACCTTATGGTCAGGAACTTCCACCCAAGGCTCAATCTCAAATTGTACTGTCATATTCCGCAAGGACTGTCTGTCCAAAGGATATATCATTTGAGAGAGTAAGAGCCAGCCCTGAGGGCCTAGGCAGCTCCTGGCTTAAGTCCATATTTACATATTATCTTATGGAAATCCTGTGCATTTGTTTTTGAGTTGCTAAATTGAACTATTTTTTAGCCCCCTGAAGCTAGTGCACTTAATGAAAAAGATTTAGTGAGGAATGATGACCCTTTTAGTTCTCTGAGGAAGCTTGGTTGGGTTGTGTGATGGTAATGATTAATAGGAAGTATTTTGGATGCTTAGGAATTCCTTCAGTTTTACTCTTTCTGGTATGACTTGTTCTTTCACTTAGTTCTCTAATGAACATATAACCAATTTTTATGGATTTGGCAACTTTAGTGGCATTTCTCCCTCATGCCATCTGATAACAGCCTTTTGAACTAGTACTTATTTTAGTAAATGAGGAAACAGAAATTAAGTACCTAACTAATGAGAAACAGCTAATAAATGTCTGACTTTATGCTCTTTCTACTGTGTTACTGATCCACACACAATCTTCTCTCTGGCTAGTTTGGTGAATTTGATCATAAATGTTCTGATTTTTTCGTAAGTTAAGACTTGCAGTAAAAAATTTCATGAAAGAAATTTGTCACATTTGCATTTATAAATCGAAAGAGGCAAAATGAGGCAAAAATAAAAACAGCTACAATGTGTCTTGGACTTTTACAAAATAGAAAATGTGAAATGTCTATAAAAACATAGTGATAGGGACAGCCCAGGTGGCTCAGCGGTTTAGCGCCACCTTCGGCCCAGGGCCTGATCCTGGAGACTGGGGATAGAGTCCCACGTTGGGCTCCCTGCAAGGAGCCTGCTTCTCCCTCTACCTGTGTCTCTGCCACTCTCTCTCTGTCTCTTATTGATGAATAAACAAAATCTTAAAAAAAAAAAAACCATAGTGATTAAAAACCATGCTTATAAAGTATCTATTACAAAGGTACTTACAGAGGAAAGCATAAAGTTACAAGGAATAGTTTTAGGAATCGCATCTAGTAATTCAAAATTGTCAACCTTTGAATTCTATAAGCACTATTTTATTATTAGCAGTTATTTCCATAGGTTGTGTTTTTACTGCTTGCCTTGTGGTCATCATTTCTTTTTGCCATTAATGCTCTGGAGCTTCCTTCAAGTGCTGATAGTTTCACTCCAATAGGCCTAATGGTGGAGTAACTTTACACTAACTTTCCTTAAATGGCTATCCTTTGACATACTAATTTTTCACAGGCGAAAACTGTAGCCTGTTGAAAGTAAATGCATTCCTGTCAGGCTCCAATGGTGGATTCGAGCTCAGATGACCCCTTGACATTTTACAGGCATTGACAAGGTGCTGTCCCCTCTCTGGAAATAATCTAAACATTGATCCCAATGAACAGAGGAGAATTCTAGATAAGCAAAGAAAATGTGTTTATACATTTTTAGGTCATTCAAGCTGTATTACTGAAGGCTAAATTACTTTACTTTAAGAGTTAGAAATTGGAGAGGGAAGGAATTCTATCAAACCCCCTTAAGTATTTTTTCAATCCTCTCACATAAATGATTTCTTGGATACTTTATTAGGTTAGTAAAATGCAAAGCATATTTGTTCCCTGTTAGGAGCCGATGAAGCTCATTCCTGACAAGGAATGGGATCACATTAGATTATACCAAATAAAATTCTCCTTTCACTTTCTAGATATTTCAGCAAATTTTTAAGGAACAATCATTAGTTTAAAACATGTATCAGAGAATATAGACAGTACTAGGTGCTTGCTTTGGATTTGTTTAAAAATTCTGAAATTTTTAAAGGACTGTAATGATTTTTATTTGAGTAAAAGGGCTTACTGCTTAACAACTCATGTACTAGGAGGTATGGCTTAACTGTTTATACACCTGGCAAACTGAAGTTCTTGGTCTCAACCTCCACAAGATATTTGCTTATTTTGATGGTATTATAGGTTCAAAATTCCAGGTAAAATGTGTATTTTCTAATATAGAAAAACAGTAGGTATATACATATGAACATATGTTTATTTTTTAGGAATTTAGTTTAGGGGGTTTAGCAATAAGCCAGAAACTTCTCCTAGAATGTCGTTTCCAATAGGATGAGGGTTTTTGTCTCTTTAGATCATTGCTTTATCCCTAATGCCTGACATATAGTTGATGCTTAGTAAATATTTTTTGAATGAATGAAAATTCAGTTGAAGAGTGTTCAACACAGTCCAGAAAAAAAAAAAAAAAGGTATTCCTGGTCTGAGGACTTGCTCAGCTAGGCAATCGGTATAACCTTATGGATGCATGAGACTTTCTTAGATGTCCTTACATATTCAAATCATAGAAGTAACATTCCATCCTTACCAATGCAAAGTCTTGATTCCCATGTTGATTTCCTATAGCTTAAAAATACCATAATGTGAGGAAATCATTGTCTAGTGTTGTAAGGTTACCTTGGAAATCACTATTCTTATTATGAATTAATGAACTAACCTTAGTATTAGAGTCAGCTATTTCTAAGCTTGGCAATACTCATCTGACTTGGGGAGACAGTCTATGTGTGCTGCAGTGCAATAAACTAAACACTGAGCAGAGACAGAAAAAAATAGACTGCTGTTCTTCAAAGAGGAAATCAGATTGAGGCACACATGAGACTTTATCCTAAATAAACCATATACTATAAATGCATATCAGTGCATTTATGTGGTGTAAAATGTGTATTTGTGAGCCTATGAACAATAGAAGTAGAGTTAAGGAAGGCTTTCTGGAAGAAGAAAATGAAAAGAGATTGGCTTCTAAGAAAGAGGGGAATATCAGAGGTAGTGAAAATGCTATAGATACAATATGTAAAAATGGAAGAAGGCTCTATGAGGAACAGGTCAAGTAGACTAGATTAGACATAGTAAGGAAGCTGTGTTAGGAAAAATTAGACTATGAGGTAAATGTGATAGAGTTAATAAACACAAACTTACTATCACAAGTAGAAGGCAATGGATAGAGAGTCTTAAATAACATCTATGATTATAATAATTTTGAAAATTAATATGTAGTTTTATAACTAATAATAGGTATTTGGTTATCATTGGTACATAACAATCTACCTCATCCCACATGGCTTAAAATAGCAACATGTAATTCTTTCTTGATGTTTCTTTCTAATGTTCCTGTTGATTGACTAAGGCTCAGCTGCATGATTCTTCTGATGGTCTCACCTGAGGTAACTCCTGTAACTAGGGTCAAATGGTGGCCAGGACTAGTGTCTTGGGAAGGATGGCTGGGAAGTTGGGTTCACATGGAATGTAAGATGACTAGATTTCTTTACCTTTTCATGTAGCCTCTGAGGCCTTGCTCCTTGTGGCCTTTCCTCATGGTTTCCCTACGTGGTCTCTATCCGGTTAGCTGGATTTCTCACATGGTCCAGGGAGGGTCCTTGTTCCAGGGATCCTAAAAGTGTGTTAGAAGAAGCTATGAGATATTTTTAAGGCTTAGGTTCAAAACTAGAATAGTGGCACTTCTTCCACATTCTGTTGGTTAAAGCCAGTCACAAGACTAGCCCAGTATCCAGCATGGAAGCAGATTACACAAAGACATAAATACTGGGAGACTTACCTCTTGTTGGGGGCTGTCTTTGGAAACTAATGATCACAGTAGGTGATTTCAAATCATTATTAGTCTTATCAACATGACAACTGCAGCAGTAACAACAAAACACATTTATTAGGCGCTTTTAGGTGCTAAGCACTATTCTTAATATTTAACGTGTGTAAATTTGTTTAAATCTAGAAGATGAGCAATATTATCCCAATTTTACAGATGAGAAAACTGAGGCCCAGAGAGGCTGAGTAACTTGTTCAAGATTACACAGCTTGTAATTTAAACCCAAGTAGTCTTACTTCAGAGACTGTGCTAATGAGTACAACACTATATTTGTTCTCTCGTAGAAGTGTAAAATTCCAAACCTCCCTCTCTATGTGTCTGCTAAATAACAAAGTGTCAGAAAACACTTTTAAAATGATGTGATATACCTGAGTATTTTTACCACTATTCCCAAAATGCTTCAACGTAACTCGATAGATTTAGTTACATGTGATATACAAAGGATGTGATACCAGATGTTAAGGTTGAGTTTGCTCAAGTTGAAGTCTTATCATATTGCCCTACTTCAGAAATCAATGCACACTGCAGTTGTTGTGAGTGAAATCCACCAGAAATGTGAAATGTGCCCCTGTCTAGATGGACCACAATCTGAATATGCCCTCCAGCATTGTGCGAGGTGACTAATGGGTAGTGTCAAATTTACAGACCATTACTTCAGATTGGATTTTAGACTAAACTACAAATTCAGCATCTAGGCATCTATATTTTTTCTAGAGATTTTATCATTCATGTCTTTATTTTTGCTGATATATGATATAGAAACTATGAAGATATTCTTCATTAAGTATATACATTGTATTTTGATTGATCTGCTGAGAAGTTACATAATTTACTGTCAAGGACTCTGAACTTTAAACCAGAAGAATGAGGTTTTGGCTCTGGATATGTTGTTATTCATTGTGCTAAACAGTCACAATGTAAACAGTCACTTCCTCTAAATTTGAATATAACTGTATGACCTTAAGAAGTCACTTGATACTGTTGGCATGTTTCCTCACCTATAAAACAGAGATGATAATCTTCAGTTTTCAGAATTCTGTGAATCTGAATCTGAAATAAATATGCAAACTTTGTGTGCTAATAGTTGCATGTAATTAAATGTATGCAAGTACAATGCAGTATTAATGATAATCAAGAAAGACTATAGCTGTATTGATGTTTTATCATTAATATCAGAAACCACTTCAATTATATTAACTGATCAGTGTAATGATCTTTCTGGCATAGTGTATGTATTAAGATATCTCAAAAAGTTGAACGAGGACAGAGGAAAAACCTTGAACATGTTAAAAGCAGAAAAAGGAAATGTATGTCCTTTGAAAGCAGACTTTACTGAATTAATCTTAGCTACTCAAATGTCTTTATTAGTTTATTTATCATTTTTTTCCTTTAATTTCATTGGGTACCTATTACATGGTAGACATTATTTTGGGCCAGAATTGGCCAATGGAGCTTTCTGTGATGATGGAAATGTTTCATGTCTACGTGGCTCAGTACAGCAGTCATCTGACACATGTGGCTATTGAGCACTTAAGATGTGGCTCTTGCAATTGTTGGACTGAGTTTTAAAGGAAAATCAGACTCAAACTCATAAGCTCCACATGCCTAAAGAAAACAGTTATAATCAATACTCCTTTAGGTCATATGGCCTCCCTAACATTTGTCAGTAGCCTTGTAAATATGCACTCTTAACTAAAGAAGGACAAGGTCAAAGAGTATGGGTGAATGAGATCTATCACTATCAAAGATGAATGACCTCAGGTATCTGAATCTGATTTTACTTGAACACAGCCAATATTTGGAAGGAAGGAAGGAAGGAAGGAAGGAATGAAGGAAGGAAGGAAGGAAAGAAAGAAGGAAGAAAGGAAAGGGAGAAAGAGAGAGAGAAAGAAAGAACGAACGAACGAAAGAAAGAAAGACCTTAACTGATGAGTGCTCAACTTCCTAATCATCCAAAGGAATAACATATAATGGGTAGCAAAGGAGCCATTTGAACTAATAGGAACCCAGCATTAGAGTGGGAAGAGCTCAGTGGCTTCTTGTCCACAGTGCCATCTATAATTTAATTTTTTAGCTTTGGCAAAATTCAAAATTTGTTTTGTTGTGTTATTTTCATTCAAATTTTAAACCTTAGGAAGATTCAATACATATGTTTCTGATCGGTGTAGACATAACTCATCAAAATGGGTTTGGTAAGATTTGTTTTGAAGAGGTTCCAGAAATCCCGTGAGTCTTTTGAATGAGGAAGAAGGCTGCATCAGTTTTGCATAAAACTTCCATCTGGCCAGAGGTGCCTTAGTAGAAAGTCCTGCCATCTACCAGGCCAGTTGAGCGCTGAGGCAATTCACCCTTCCATAGCTAATACACAAATATATGAGTATGTAGAAATATATTATCTCTCTGCATACAATATAGGACTCAAAAGAGCCTAAAACACCACCTACCTCTCTCTGTCAATGTCAATGTCATTTCCTTAAAAAGAGGAAAACATGGCTGAAATAGCAAAAGCAACTTGAGCAAGGTTTTAAACATGGTTTATGACAGATCTGGAATTCAAACTCAGGCCACATGGTTGTTGGTCATGGATACTTTTTGACATAGTGCACAGTCCCATCTCCATTCCTTAAAAACCAATATATTATAGATCAGAAAACTACTTTAGTGTTAAGAACATACAAAGACACATGCAATTTTGTATGACTTTTCCTGTAATGATACATGATTTATTAACATTTTAATTACATAGATATATAGCTGTCCAAGTTACTTTCAAAATAAAAGCAAATATTTTAATTGACATAAAAATAAAGACTCTTCTTATGTTGAACATCCAATGGGAAATTCCTCTTGGCAGCCATCTGTTTCTCAACCAAGGGTAAATGAAAAGAGGTGATTTTGCCTAATTACTTTTCAGAGGAAAAGAAGTGGAACCATATTCTATATGATTTGTTAACATAGTGGCTTACGGGGTGATACGGTATAATCCATGGGATGAATTGTGTTTCAATTCACACCTGATGCCATGAGATCCATTGGCTCTTTTTGGTTTTTGTTCCAGGGATTTTAGAAAAGAGGTGTCACTTAAACTCTTAAGTGCTATCAGTCTGTCTGGGGAATGTCTGTCTGAAGGAATCTTACTGTCTCTAAATTCTTGTCTGTTACTGTCATCAATTCAGTAGTGTTATAGCTCTCTTCTAAAAATTTATAAGCTAGCAAAAGGCTAACGCTGGGAAGATAAAAAGAAATGCCCATTGTGTTATTTATCATTTGCCTGTTTCAGAGATGTTTACACAAAGACTTTTTTTTTTCTTTTTCTTTTTCTTTTTCTTTTTCTTTTTTTCTTTTTCTTTTTTCTTTTTTTTTTTTTGGTACAGTGGCTGGCTATTCAAGCTCCTGAAAATTTACAAATGCCTTCCTAAATAGATTAAAAAGTTAACCTTCAGGAGACTGAAGATTTAGAGAATGGAGATGGGAGGTTCCAGGTAGAGCCCTGTCTCTATGTGCAAGATTCTGAAGTTAGGAGATCTTGGTACCCAATCTTCTACTTTATGACCCTGAAGGTCATTTAATCTCCTATTCTTATTCCAGTTTCTCAGTTTTTTAAGATTTTTATTTATTTATTCATGAGAGACACACAGAGAGAGAAAGGCAGAGACATAAGCAGAGGGAGAAGCAGGCTCCTTACAGGGAGCCTGATGCGGAACTCGATCCCAGGACCCTGGATTGTGCCCTAAGCCTAAGGCAGACGGTCAACCACTGAGCCACCCATTAGGAGTCCCGAGTTTCTCAGTTTTTAAAGAGGAGAGAGAAATTCTACAAAAATTAAAGCACTATTAATTGTTATTAGCATAATACATTGGAAACTATAATGCTATTCCTTAAAGATTACATGTCATCACAAGGGAAAGTCTGAATTTAATCTTCTCCAAAAAATTAGTTATTGAAAATCAAAAGATTAGGCTTCTAAATATCTTCATATACAAAAATAGAAGAAACTAAAGATGCTGCAGATGCCATTAAGGTTAAAAAAGTCTAAAAAAGTAGAAATGGAATAAGAAAGGCTACTAATGGGGGGGGCATCTTAAAATAATAATAAAAGCAGGCACATCTCCTAGAATTTAAATAAAAAAACATAATGTTTAAGGAAAGAAGAAAAGATCATTATAAAAGAATTCAGAATAGTATGAATTTTCATCAATATACCGTTCTAAGTAAAATTTCTTTGTGATATGAGATATAAAAGTTTTTTTAAAAAAAGTACTATGTTTACTAACATTAATGATATAACCAAACATATAGAGATTATATATGTAGTTTTGTAGTTGTAACAAATCATACATTAAAATATCTGTATGTTATAGATATTTCAGGGTTTAAAATTTTTCATGATAGATGTGGCCTAGTAGGCCAGCTTTAATTCAAACACATCTCCTTGTTTATGCATCTTGCTGAATATTCACATTTTTTTTCTAATGCTAGAGAGCTACTTTTTCACCTCTAGTAACTTTATTACCGTGATTGGATTTGCTATAACCTCAACTCTAAGCAAGAGAATAAAGACTTCAATAATGTCAAATAAAATAGCATGCGTGTGTAAGTGGCCTTGTAACATACTATTATTGTTTCATAGTCACAGTTAACGATAATTATTCTTTGGAGAACTTTGCATTATGTGGTTTCTGTAGAGCTACATGTGATTTAGTGACAATGGCTGTCTTTTTAGTGATTACAGATTTAAAGGATTACTGAACCTTTCAGATTTTAAAACAACAGAATATCCAAGAGGATTTTATTTTCAACTCTTGTTTACTTCCTAAATCATGCATTAATGTGATGTTTGGAAAATGAGCTAAATATTCCAGTGCCGAACCGAAGCCATCCTAGAATGTGAATTAGAAAAGCGGAAACAAATTGCCCATGTGTCCTGGAAATAATGTGTTATATACAAATGCCTTTACAAATAAAACATAATAAACGTGGGAGTGTGATGTGGGGTGTACAGCTGGTTAGGAAATAAACCTATTTTTTGCATGCATGACATGACCTTGCATAGATTAAAAAGGTTAATATATGTAAAATGCGTAGACCAGTGCCAAGCACACAGAGCTACACGGTATTTGCCATCACTACCACCATCATCATTGTTATCCACCTTCCTTCTTTCTGGTCTCTTTGACCTTTATATTCAACTTAGATTCCTGGCTCAAAGATTTTAAGAACTGTCTTAAAAGCCATCCTTAATTCCTTTGTCCTTTTTTTATTCCACCCCAGGCATGAGACAATACTCAGCTCTGAGACAATTGAATCCTCCTCTTCCTCCAACATTTGAGGGTGTTGATGGAGAAGAATATTCATCTCTCCTGATTAGAATACCAGAGTATAAAATTGAGCCTTAGCACTTGATCAGCAATCCTCTTGCTTATCTATAGTCAGTTCATTTCTCTATCTCTCAAAGGAGAAATTTCAAACCTTATTCCCTCCTTTAAACCTCTATCCCAACTTGATTTTCCCCTCTCACTTTTAGCAAATTACCTCATCTCAGTCTTGCTATAAAAACAAAATGATTTAACTTATACTACACATACACACACACGTTCTTAAAATGCCTCAACTTCTCTCTCTTATTGCTCAAAAAAACCCCTCTGTGCTTATTCTTTCTTTTCTGCCTAGAGAAAAGGCGTGTTCATATTCTTTCCTGGGCTCTTTCTTCCTATGCTCTAGATCAAGGCCTTTATTGTTTCCCCAATCTTTGTCTGTCACTCCCTATCTAGGATATTTTAAAATATATTTTCTCTTCCTTTTGCTTCTTTCCTCTTAGAAATTAAAAAAAAAATCTATAATCATCTTTAAAAAAATTAAAAATCCTGTTTTGGTCAAGCAAATCCAATATTCTTCTTCATTGCCGACTTTTTCATAAAAGTTTGAAGTTTTTGCTTGTACTACTTCACCTATCATTGATCTTCACCCCATTGTGTCCAAAAGACTAATAACACAGCAGAGATTTTCTAATTGCCTAATCAATGAGCTCTTCTCGGTCATTATCCCGTTTAATTTCTGTAGTGTTCAGCACTGATGGATGTTTCTGTTTTCTTGAAGTCACTCTCCTCAGGGGATACTGTGACTTTCTTGCTGTGTCTCTGCCCCTATTCTTGACTTCTCTGTTTTAATATGCTTATCTCCTTTAGCATTTCCTTTTCTTGTGTTCTTCCCTTATGCAGAGCCAACTTCCCAAAGATTCATCTTTAACTTTCTCTTGTTACTTCATATTCTGTTTCCACGAGGGATGTTGATTCCTTTATTTTTGTGCCTTGAACTTTCATCTATTTTTGTATAGAAGTATATAGTACCTCCCTCTTATTATACATCATAAAAGGAGATATTATGATATTTGCCTAATTGGATTCTGCCAATTTGAAAGTCATCACTCTCTCCTGAATCTCCCATACTACTTAATGCACTCTAAACTACCTTATGGAAATTTGCTTATTTGTTTGCCTTTCTCATTAAATAACACAGGCTGAAGTCTGAAGAACTTGAATTCAAATCTTAGCTTTATCACTTGCGAGTCTGGTGGCTTTTCACTCTACCTGGTTTTAAGACATAATGTTTAAAATACTGAGTGTTGGGGCATCTGGGTGGCTCAGTCAATTAAGCATCTGCCTTGAGCTCAGGGTATGATTCTGGGCTCTTGGGATCAAGTCCTGCATTAGGCTTCCTGCTCAGCAAGGAATCTACTTTCCCTTTCTCTTTGCCCCTCCTCCTTGCTTATGTGCTCTCTCTCTTTCTCAAATAAATAAATAAAATCTTTTAAAAAATAAAAAAAATACTGAGTGTTCCTGGAGGGGAGATAGGCAGGGGATGGGCTAAATGGGTGATTGATGTATATTAAGGAGGGTGCTTGTAATGATGAGCACTGAGTAGTGTATGTAAGTGATGAATCACTAAATTCTGCCCCTGAAACCAATATTATTCTCTTTTTTTATTCTATTTGTTGACTAACTAAAATTTAAATAAAAATTTGGAAAAAAGAAATTATTGAATATAAGGCCTGACATCTATTTATTTAACATTTAATATGTGTTAGTTCTTGTCTTTTTTATCCCTTTCTCCCTCTCTTTTTGTTCTCTGTCAGCTATCACTGTGCAAACAGTAAATACTCAATTATTATATTATTGTTAACTGAAGTAAAGGAAACCTATAGGAGAACCAACTCATATATCTTTTTCAGTAAAGCTTCAGGATTTAAGAAATCAAAATTAGCCACCTAGTAGAATTTTGGAATTTTTATTAGCTCCATCCTTACTATCACATGACAACTTTGCATTTAATTTTAATTACAGCATTATTGGGCACTGTCAGGCACAGTGTAAAGCACTTTTTATAGATCATTTCATTTTATTCACAAATTCATCTCATGAAGTAGGTACTATTATCACATACAGGCCCCAGAGATAGCAAGTAATGAAATTGGAATGCAAAACTAGGTATTCTGACTTGAATTAAAACTCTTGTCCACTGTATTACATTAGCTTCATCTCTATTTCTGGCTTAGTTCTTCCACTTTCTATGTATCAATTGATTACATTGTATAGGAAAACATTTGAGAACTGAGACTGTATATTTTGCAGGACTGAAAATACATATCAAGAGAGATGAAATTTTAATATTGGAATGTGTGGTTGATGGTGGGATTTGAAGGAATAATGGGATGAGGGTATAATAATCAAGAAAAACTTGGGCAAGTAGAATGGTAGGTCAAAGAGAAGAAATACTCTTCCGATAACCTATATAAGCACAACTCAACCCCTTCAATGGAAAGTTTCCTCATGTGTCTTGTGAAGATGATATGAATCAATGAAGTCATTTAACGTCGTATAGCTGTATGACTTGATTCTGGTTCATTGGAAGACAAACAGGCATAATGGCTTTATAAGAAATGTATGCTCTGTGTGCTTTGCTTTGGGAAAACAGATATCAGGTCCCTTTATTTAAGTGTAGTTAAATAAATATAAAATGACTTTTGACTTTTGATTTTAGTGATAGAATATCCTATTTTTTTCCAATGTTTTATTGTTTATTCATGAAAGACACAGAGAGAGACAGAGACAAAGGCAGAAGGGGAAACAAGCTTCCCATGGGGAGCCTGATGTGGGACTTGTTTCCGGTAACCCAGGATCATGCCCTGAGCTGAAGGCAGATGCTCAACCACTGAGCCACCCAGGTGTCCCAGTGATAGAATATTATTCTTGCTATAACAAAAATTAAATTTCAGAATATCAGAAGTTAGAAGAAAGTTGAACATAATATGGGAATGTGCAAACATTTCTTTGCTGAGCCAAAGAAAAAGATTTCAGAAACAGTATTTCTTTTTATGTAATCTATTTACGAGGATTACATGTGCCATTTTGAAAAATAGAATGCATTGAAAACAGTTTCCATTGAGTTAATTTCTTGATTGCTGTGTAATTTTCCTCTAAATGAGATGTTGAACGTAATCTACCAATAGAGTAGGTCATCCATGCTCAAAAGCCCATCTCTAGATAGCAAAGTGTAATAGTTACTTAAGCACTAAAAACACAGCTCATGGAGGATGATAGGGCAAAAGAAAGATGATTACAGCTTTGAAATGTTTGTAGGAAGAAAATAGAGGACAAAGCTTATCTAAAAATTTCAGAAAACTGGGAAGATCATGTGACATTAAAGGCTTCTACACATATAGTGTTTCTGTTACTTGGCTTGGTTATGAGGTAATTACTTTTGGATTTTAAGCATTACATGAGCCTTAGGATCTTTTAGTGTACTTTTCTTAAATAACATTTTGCTATCTCTTCTTTGTAACTCTGAGGATGCCGGGTGTGACTTCAAATTGTAAATCCTCTTTACTTCAATTTTCAAGGTTTTTTTTTTTCTCTTCTAACAAAAACACTGCTAATGATTATATGCTCTTGTTGTAAGGCATGTTTACTTGGCTTTCTTTCAGAGGTAAACAGTTTATAAATGAAAACTTTCATTGTCTGGCATATGCCTCCTCTCCAAAAAAGACAAATGTGGCCTGAGTGGGCATTTTGCCATAAGAAAACAGATTTAGGATGGCAATCATGTTATGTTAGAGAAATTAGGGAGAGGTGTGACCACCTACTAGGAAATCTATAAATGACAATTGTAATTTATCACTCTCTCTGTCATAAACTTTCTACTGTTTGGGGGAAAGCTGATAGGAGCCCTTTATTTTTTCAGGATCAATTAAACTAGAGAGAAATATAGTTTGAATTTTGCTTAAAAATTTGCCTCCAATTTTGCTTTAGTTTGTGAAGTGTTGAAGTGAGGGTACTTCTACACTACTGTTTGTGTGGATGGTGCAAAGACTATATTGAGATCTAAAGATACCTACGGATGCTTTGACCACTAGCAGAATGAAAGTATGGATGAGGTTTAATGTTTCTGGTTCATATTTCCAAATATGGAATAATTGAGTATCGAAACACTTTATTTTATTTTTTTTTAAGATTTTATTTATTTATTCATGAGAGACGCAGAGAGAGAGAGAGAGAGAGGCAGAGACACAGGCAGAGGGAGAAGCAGGCTCCATGCAGGGAGCCTGATGTGGGACTCCATCCTGGGTCTCCAGGATCACGCCCTGAGCCAAAGGCAGATGCTTAACCACTGAGCCACCCAGGTGTCTTTAACATGATGGTGTTCTATCTAATTTCAAAAATACACTGCCCTTAAGAAAGCTATCTTTTAAAAGGACCAACTCAGAAATTAACAATGTTTTCTGTCAGGTGCTTATTGTGGAAAGAAAAATATATATTATGCCAATCAGGAAAAACTAGTATATGGGTTGTTGGTTGAAATAAAACTTAGAGAGCTAATTTTAAACTTAAAATCGGCTCTGATTTTTTAATCCAAGTGAGGAAAGCTACAAATTAGTATAACCTTTTGAAGAACTTCACTTGAAGTTCAAAGTGATTAAAATATTTTATATTTAAAATTAAGAAAAATAAGATTTCCCCACATTGTCTGAAAAATGTGCCTGCTATTTTCTACTACTTTGTTGGAAAGGTTTGGGAAATATTGCATTAAGGGACTACCTCTTAGACAGATAGCCTACCTCGCTATCATAACCTTCTGTACCGTGATGGCCAAGGGCACCATTTTCACTGTTTGGAATTTGTGTGGTCAGATAATTAAAAATGTGTCTTTGCTGATTTTCACATAAGCAAATTAGCAAATTTTAACTAAATTTAAATAAGCAAATTATAACTAAAGTTAGCAAACTAACAATAACACTTTGGTAAAAACTAAACAGTAGAAAATATCTGACCATGTGTAATGTGGGTTAGTACATATTTATGTGAAACTATATTGACATACCTTTACCCCCAGCAAAGGAAGAGATGTTTCATGCACTCATATTGTCCTAGTCACTCAAGCTTATCCCTTGACATGCCATACCATTTTTATCATTCTAGATTGCATTTTTACAAAATATATTGTGCATTTCTATGCTAACTAATCTACAGGCTATAGCACTATAGTAACCTTTTCTTGATCACCCGTGTTTATCATTTTGAATGGATATTTATCCCCATGTAGTAACAGATCCCAATACGTGCCTTTTTTCCTCACCTTTCTGGATGTCAGCTTATCAATTGTCACTTCATTTCTGTCCCAGTAACTGCCTCTAAATTTCTGTTCCCACCTTCAAAACTTCATCTGTTTGTTAAAATCTTTTGAGTGCTGGAAAGACATATAACAAAGAATTAAAATACTTCTTATTATAAAATAAATGCATGTTCATAATAGAAATATGAATAATGGTAGAAATAGGAAATATCAATAATTTTATGGTTAATGTTTGATCTAGCATTTTTCTATCATTTTGCAATGCACATGGAATTTGTTTTAAAAAATTACCAAGTGAATAAGTCTCTGAATGAAGGTTGGTTCAGTGAGACTGTCAGAGAGGGCAGGGCAAAATCGAGAAGACTGTCAGCTCCATCCATGAGCAACAGTGTCATTGAACATCAGTCAGGAACCAGTAGGAATAGGACTGGCAAGTGGATTTGGTTTCCTCAGTATTAGAGCCAGAGATCAATACATCATGAATTCTGTATAAATGCTTTTTCCCCTCTTAATTTTAAGTACTATATAACTTATAATTCTTAGGATCCTTCAGTTTTGAGGGGAAACCTTTTTTTAAAAGATTTTATTTATTTATTTATTAGAGACACACACACAGAGAGGCAGAGATATAGCCAGAGGGAGAAGAAGGCTCCTTGCTGGGAGCCTGATGTGGGACTTGATGCCAGGACCTGGGGATCACCACCTGAGTGGCAGACACTCAGCCACTGAGTCATTCAGGCATCCCAAGAGGAAACCTTTTGAGTAGATTCTTTATCCTGTATGCAAAAGCACAAAAATCTTTTTTATTCTCCCCTGAGTTTATTGAGATATAATTGATATATAGCACTAAGTAAGTTTAAGGTATATGACATGATGAATTGTGAAATACTACTGCAATAAGGTTAGTTAACACATCTTTTACCTCACATAATAAAAATCTTATATTTGACAGAAACTATACATTTATAGGAACATAATCTACTCAGAGAACTATATTAATGCATCATTTTTGACAGTGCAGAGGGCCAATGATAAATATGGATCAGAAATAGAGTTTGAAATAATAAATATACATTTCTGCACTTAGAGATAACATTTAATGATGACATTGGCATTTCTGTGTCATTATTATTATTAAAATAGGTACGATTTTCAAGAATCAGACTATATGTCTCATAGATTCATAACATTCTGAAGTTGGGAGGATCATTAGAAAACTTCCAGAATATGATTTTCCATAGTTCTGTGGGACACTGTCCTTTGAGATGCTACAAACACACACACACACACACACACACACACCAAGTTCTTTTGTCAAATAACTTAGGAAACATTGTGAACTGTATCTCCTATCTTGAAGATTCATGATGCACATCAGTATTATAAAAATTATGATAAATCCTGCAATAAACAAAATCTGTTTAACAGTGTTTTAAACAAACATTCCCCAAGTGTATTTGAACACTGGACACTTTGTTTGCTTTGTTTATGACTTAAAATCTTGTGTGGAATAACTCATAAGAAATGCTGATCTTATCTTAATCCTTTATTTTATGTACAAAGACTTCTACTCAGAAAAGGTTTGTAAGAATTCATAATAGCAGACCCCAAACCCAAATCTGGACTCTATAACTACCATGCTGGTGCTCTTCCCACACTCCATGCCAGTCTCTCTTCAGATCTGCCAAATTCTGCACTCGTCTTTCATTGCTTCCAGATTCTTTCTTTCCTCTTCCTATGTCATCTCTACCCTTTGAAACTCCTTCCACACTTACTTTTGGGACATCTCACCCACTCACGGCTTCATGTATCACCTCTATTTTTTATTTCCTCCGCACCCAGCTCTAGTTCTGCCCTGCCACCAAATTGTCACTTCAGAATCACCAGACACCCATAAGATTTATTTGCTTGTATATCTTGCTTTTACTTTTTAAAATTATTATTATTTTTTAATTTTATTTATTTATTCATGATAGTCACAGAGAGAGAGAGAGAGGCAGAGACACAGGCAGAAGGAGAAGCAGGCTCCATATAGGGAGCCTGACGTGGGATTCGATCCCGGGTCTCCAGGATCGCGCCCTGGACCAAAGGCAGGCGCTAAACCGCTGCGCCACCCAGGGATCCCTACTTTTTTTTTTCTAAGATTTTATTTATTTATTCATGAGAGACACGCAGAGAGAAGAAGAGACATAGGTAGAGGGAGAAGCAGGCTCCCTGCAGGCAGTCTGATGCGGGACTTGACCCTAGGACCCCGAGATCAAGACTCAAGCTAAAGACAGATGCTCAACCACTGAACCATCCAGGCACCCCTCTTGTCTTTACTTTTGATAGTATGTCTAAATGCAAATTCATCTTCCTAGCAATCTGTCTTTCAAATTTCTCTTTCTGGCAACCAAAAACTTCTCCCAGTATTGAAGATCTTTATTCTTGCAGTCAGTTTAGAAGTATTTATGTCTTTTCTTATTTAGATCCAGTCAGATCCTTATTTCTCAAAGTATATTTCTCTTAAAGGTTCTCCTATTTCACCCTCTCTTCTCCTTCTTCCATTCTAGATTTTCATTTATACTTGCAATACTACAAATTCCATAAGTTTTGTCTCATACCAATCCCTATTTTGGCATAATTTACGTATGGCTCCCAGGTTATTCACTCAAAATTAAGTTCCATCTCGTTACTTTCCTGCTCAAGAGTCTTTAATGGATTAATATTTCCTGATGTTTCTATTTTGGAGCCTCCATAACCTAGCCTCATGTGATCTGGCCAGTAGGTATGACTTTAGCCTCCATATTTCCGGGGATGCTATGTTGTCAGCAGGTCCATTGCCCTCCCTTGTGATGGAGTATGAACTATCAACAGGAACCAGGCTGGTGAGGGGCTGATGTGGTGATACCTTGGACACCTGGACTTGATTCAAGTTGGAGATTGTGTCATTGGAGTTTCATTTGATATGCTGTCATCATAGTTTCTGAACAATGAAAAATGGAGAAATGGAATGTGGTTTATTCCCTTTCCCTCACAGTCATGCTTTTCAAATGCAGCAAAAGTGATGGATGAGATGCTACTGAGTTACAGAATTCCTTACAGCCTGGTGAAGGCCAGTTAGAAGGAAGGGAAGAGAATAAAGAGAGAATATATTATGTTATGTTGTGTTATTTATTTTGAGGAAGCATAGGAAGTCTATTTGACACACAGCGGGGTTCTAGGTTAGGATATTGTGAGAATAAATATCATGGCTGAGTGTCTATTTGGATGTGTTCTCCATGGTATTCTTTCGAAGGCCACTTCTGTTCCAAATGGCATAATAATCATTCCCTTTCATTAGCTTGCCACATCTAATCAGTTCAGCAAAATAGTTACTAAAATTGTCCAAGTCTTAGAAGGAGCAAAACATCAAATTCCTGTGTTTTGCTGAGGTGGGTAGTGCTGCCTGAAGAGGCTGTTACCTTCCACAGCTTTTCCTAGGATGTCTCTCATTAAGGGCTGCATTCTTCTCCAAGTCCTTTGGGAACCATGGAGGCTTGGTTTCAGAACCTTCTCATTTGATTTATCATAATAGGATGTTCTGTAGAATTTCCTTAGATATATGAAGTTGTTTTGCATGCTAATTAAACAAAGTACCAAATGACAGAAGAATGATCAAATACATGGTGTGCAGCACATGGTGTGAATTTGTGGAAAGGAAAAATGTCCTCTCAATATGTGGAAGAGGTGTAGGCAGAATCATGAACTCTTCTTGGCTCAGGAATTTAACACACTCAGAGAGCCTTTTCTGAAATATATTAGTTCTGTTATTTCTTCCTAGAAGTAAGAACCTCATTTTATTTGCTTTGCTTTGTTGTACTTTGAAGATATTGTGTTTTGTTTTGTTTTGTTTTGTTTTGTCTTAAAAATTGAAGGTTTGTAGCAGCCCGGGGTTAAGCAATCTATTGGCACCATCTTTATAACAGCATGTGCTCACTTTGTATCTTGGTATCACATTTTGGTAATTCTCACAATATTTCAAAATTTTCATTATTATTATATTTGTTCTGGTGATCTGTATGAGTGATTAAAAGTCACTGAAAGCTTAGTAATGGTCAGCATTTTTTAGCAATAAAGTATTTTTTAATTAAGGTATGTACATTGGGTTATTTTCAGACATAATGCTATTGCACACTTAATAGACTACAGTATAATGTAAGCATCACTTTTATATGCACACAACGGGAAACCAAAAAATTCACTTGACCTATTTTATTGAGATATTCATTTTATTGCAGTGGTTTGGAACTGAGCTCTCAATATCTCCAAGGTATGCCTGTACAAACTTTCAACCTTTTAGATTTAGAGGTTCAGTTCAGTCTGGAGATATGATTAATTTTCCTATATAGAGATGATTTTCTCATTTTAAGAAGTTATCTCAGTTTATATATTTTGATGTTTTATACTATATTTTCCAAAAAGTCAACGAGTGTTTGATAAAAAACAGATTTCTTCTTTACATAGTTGAGACAGAAAAAAAAAAAGAAAAGCATAAACATCACTCCCTTGCTGGTACAGATAACAAAAATTGATGGTGGGAGTAGGGATGAGACCGTTTGACTCCATTTTGTGGATTTTCTGGGAAGAAGCACTTTTAAATAAATCACTTCATGAGGATTTGAGCAAAACTGTTAGTGTCTAGGCTTGAAGAATAAGAAAGGAGCACTTGTGAAGTTACTTACAGAATTTTGGGTAAAGACACTGGGCTCTCAGCATTTATGCTAAGCACTGTTCTTCTCTTGCTCTCTCTTTTCCTGTTTCAGATCACACCAACCTACTCTCTCCCCTTCCTCATTTCCTTCTGGTTCCTCCTTCTCACATATATATATATATATATATATATATATATATATATATATATATTTTTTTTTTTTAACTTTTATTTATTTATGATAGTCACAGAGAGAGAGAGAGAGAGAGAGAGGCAGAGACACAGGCAGAGGGAGAAGCAGGCTCCATGCACCAGGAGCCCGACGTGGGATTCGATCTCGGGTCTCCAGGATCACGCCCTGGGCCAAAGGCAGGCGCCAAACCGCTGCGCCACCCAGGGATCCCTCACATATATATTTAAAAGATACTAACTTTTTAAAAATTTTCATTTTTGAGTTTTCATGTTTGTAGAACTATTTGGGTGAAACAAAAAAACTATCTTCTAAAGCTTCCGTCTTATACCAGTAGAGCACACTCCCTGCCCAGCACGTACCTGGCCCTGCTCCATCCTCCAAGAAAAAAAGAAAGAGATAAACACCAGTCTCACATTTCCTATTGTTGGGAGTTGACACCTGAATCCACAATTTCATGAAATAGAATTATTGCATGGAGAAAACTGTAAGCTACCCTTTGACAGCAATAATTAAAAAAAAAAAAAACTGGCTGCTGGTACAAACTTTATATGTATATTTAAAACAAATAACCTGTGTACATAAAGACTGTGCTCTTGTGCACCACCTGAATGTTCAATTAGGAGGAAAGGAAATTACCCATAAAAGGTAGTAGCTGCTGTGAGAGAGGGAGGGGCTACTTGCTTCTGGTGCAACAGTGAGATTTTCTATATGGTAATTGCTCCTATCCTTGGCCTCCTACTGTAGCTAAGAAGGAAGTTGCTTATATTGGTCTGTATGCATTTAGATGGTTAGTGATACCAAATCCAATTATTGTCAGCTGCATGACCACCAAAGCTGTTTTCATCTGTGAGTTATTCCTCACAGCCAGGAGAGGAGGGCAACACTAAAATTCCCTTCTGTATGTAGGAGAGGGTGTCATGGCAGAGGAAACTGAAGGAGAGAGCAAAACGAGAGGGCTAACTTATTAAGGCAAAGCAAAACAGAACCAGAGGGAAGAGAAACAGGCTGATGCTGAGCTAGCATTGAATGAGAGGATTTCCAGGCCAGCACCATTTACAAATATCTCTTACACAAGGCCATGCCACAGCCTGCAGGGCTGATCAAAGCCTCTAGTTATAAGCTAAATATTTCCATTGGTCTCAAATTGGATTCCACAATTTTGTTGCTGTTGTTTTTACATTTGTGACTCTCAACCTGATAGCACTGGAGTCACATGAGAAATTTCCGTAAATGCTGATGCTCAGGTTTCGGTGCAAATCAATTAAGTCACACTCTGTGTATAGAAAGATCCTTAGGCAATTCTAATGTGCAGCTAGGATTGAGGACAACTCAGTGAGGAGACACAGAAAGCAAGGCAAAAATTCTCAGCGTGCACAATTTTTCAGGCATTATGATCACATTTTTAGGGCTGAAATCTATGAAGAGCTCCATTACCTTAAGATGATTTTTTATGTATGTACTCCATTTTGTCCTGCAATTTTCCCCTAGCTCTACTGAGGTATAACTGGACAATAAAATTATAAGACATTTAAAGTACACATGGTGGTGATTTGTCATACATACACGTTGTGAAAGATGGGTCCCCCATCTAGCTAATTAACACATCCATCACCTCAATACTTATCTTCTGTATGTGTGTGAGAACATCTCAGTTCTACTCTCTTAGAAAATTTCAATTATACATTACAGTCTTATCAACTACTCTCAGTATGTTTTACATTAGGTCTCAGACTTTATTCATCTTATAGCTGAAAGTTTGTACCCTTTCCTGCATTTTGTTTACATAAAGTCTTACATGGCTCCCACACATCAAACTGCATTCTTCAACGGCAGTGTTTCCAAATATGCCAGTGAACTCAGCGGACAGAAATGCTTGGGAAATGCTAGCTTTAGGGGAGTTTTCAGAGACTTTACTCTGTGTATTGGTGTGTATGTACTTACTGTATGCTAATGTAAAATTTTAATCTCCAAGGAGGTTTTATATATATATGTGTGTATGTATATTACCCTCCTCCCCCAACACACAAACGAAGTTTCCTAAAGTTATTTGATTAAAAAAATGTTTTGCAAGGAGAGAGAATGTCTGTATAGTTTTGTGTTCGACAATATATACTTTGGAGTATATCTGTTTAGTGTCTACCGCCCCACCCCCTAATGCCCTCCCTATCACTTTCCTATCCCATAGCTTCTGATACTGACTAGCAAGAGTTAAGTTGGTTCTGATTATAGTTCTGAATATCAATAAAACATAGCCATATACAGATTTATGTAACTCTTTCAACCTTTTCTTGCCCTAAATGGGCAATGGTCTTTGCCTAGTGGACTATATTAGCCCTCCAAAGCCACAGAGTGCACACCTTAGTTCTTTTTTGTTTTGTTTTGTTTTTAGTGTTAAGTCCCCCAAAAGTCACAAAATTTGACCAACGCTGGCTCTTTAGTGGGAGTCAATAATTCTCATTTACAATAAAGTTTTTTGGATGTCAAAAATTTCCCATCAGTATACTGCCATATACTGGTTTCTATCGAGAAAGTCTGTAATGCGTTTGCATCTATCCTGTGGATGTCAACCTTGTGACCTGGGAATGGACAAAAGTATACATAGGCTCTCAGACCATGTCCCATTCAGTCTTCTCAGGTGACGTAAATTTCAGCAGGAGAGTGTTCAGTTATGTGCAGGGAGGTCAAAATTGCTCATGGCAGTAGAACTTCAATTCTATGATGACAAATACCTGTGGGCAGACATAATCACTCACTTGGGTTATTTCTTGGTCAGTCTCTGCTTTCTTTCTTTCCTCAGGTCTTTACCAACTATTTCCCCATTTCTCTTTTGATCACTTTCCTTTATTCTTCTTGGATTTGTTTTCCCCTTTTGCATTTAAATCTTTATGATTTAGTTCCATGTCATGATCTAACAAGTTATATACATCTAATGGCCAAATAGTTGCCTATTAATTTATCAGCATAACTCACTGAGAGAGGTTTTCTGAAATGAAACTGTATGGTTTTAAAGTTAATTAGATTCAAATATTCCAAATATGAAAGCCATCTTGTTTTTAGAGTGGCATAGGGATTTTAGTAGTTGTAATTATATTTTAATTAATTATTAGGATTTGGGGGTTATTGTAATGCAGAATGAATCTATAAAAATAATGACATCATAATTCTGAATAGATTTTTCTCAAAGGAGTAGAGAGATAATACAAAACAGTAGAGTTTTAAAAATCTATTTAAACATTTTCCTTGGATGCTATTTAGAGTTTTCTTTGTGATTAGAGATATTTTTCCAACTACCAAGCCCAATAAGACAGCCTCTTGAGCCCCCCCCCCCCCCATGGATGTTTTATTACCCTTCAGTCTTTTCATCCTTTCATGTTCATAAGGTGAATAAATTGTTTTCTCTGCAGCATTCAATCTGGAGATCTTTTCTCGAGAGACTCAAATCTTCTTTTGCTCTTTGTAGCCATATTTTAAAACTCCTATGATATCTTCCAGAAGAGTAGGCTTTGAATATAGCCTCAATGGACTCAAACGTTAGGAATCTAAATGAAAATCAGGGAAGTAAAGAAAAAAAAATCTGGGAAGTCAAGATCTTTGCTTATATCATTGGTGAATTGTTTTTTTGCTGGAATTTTTAAAATACATCTCTTGAATTACAAAGTCCTTTATATTCTTAAAAAGGAGTTTTAGATCAATTATCTCATGAGAATCTTTCTTTGGGTCCAAGACATAACTATTTCTTGCAGCCATTATTTGCAAAGAAGGAAAATGTATTTCTGAGGGCTACCTCCATCCACACAAAGGGTTATGACAGAGTCACAACCAGAATTCATGTCTTGAGTGATAGTTTTGTAAGTAGATACATAGTTACTCTCATGACTAGTTTAAGGAACAACAGTGTGAAAGAAAAAGGAAGGATTAATAAAGGTAAGAAATGAAAGGAGAGGGACAAAGCATACTTATATCTCAGCCTTGGGATGAATAAAATGGTTTTGGAAAATGGATGTGATAATAAGTCAAAATAAATATTTTAAGATAAGAGAAGCAAATAATATAAGGAAGTTCATATCAAAATATTGTTTGGTGGTACTTTTATAAACAAGTTTAAAATTGTTATTTCTATTAAGAATTAACGATATTTTTAAGCTCAAGTGAGGAGCATCAGATGGTTATTAAGTTAATGCTAATCTTGTCAACCAAGTCATCAGGAAAGTGATCTTTTCCCTTTTATATTTAATGTTCCACGATGTCAGTAACAAGTCCATTAAGCATTAGCTATTATCAGAAAACAATTCAAGAAGAAATTGATATGTAGTAAATGGTTTTCCTGGATAGCAAATCACATCTTTCCGTTTTGCTCTCTGTGCTGAAATGATTTTTCAAGCTCTAGAGCAAACAAGGTAAAGAGAAAATGCCTACGTTTCATTCTCATAGACTGTAGAATGCTCTGTGGCCTTCTCTATCTTATTATACTTCATAGAGTATTTTGAAACAAAGAACTATTGGCTATTAGGGGTTAAAAAGAAGAAACCCAGGAAATTTTCTCCTCGCTCTAACATCTATCTCTACCTCCCTGTTCCTCTCCTCCTTATTCTGATTCATTAAATTTATTAATCAGGGAGACTGTATTAACTCATGTACGTACACTTTCCATGATAGCCAAAAGTCCTTAGATTAATTTCCTTATGTTAGAAAATGTATTTATATAAAGAATGCTTTTTTGTTGCTACACTGCTGATTTTCACTTTCTGTGATGAAATTGGTTTCATTGTTTCACTTACATGAATGCATTAGAGGGAATAGATGTAATAAGGTGATGAGCATACTTTTTGGCAAATAAGGAATCCAGGATAACCTCTTTACCTTTTTCAGCTGAAAATACTAAGTGATTTTTCATAATTTACTGACCACAGCTGGATGATTCTATTTATCATGTGTAGGGGAGGGATTTTGAATTACACAAGGTAGGCATACATTTTGTGTTTAGGAAAAAAGCTGTATGTCAGGATTTGAAGATTCATAGACTTAAAGAATCTCATATTTGGGATATTTAAAGGCCCCTGCTTCAATCTGCTGTTTAATGCTCAAATCAACTCAAATTCCAATAGATACCATCTGCTGAGCTGGGTAATAAGTGCTTTAGAAACATGCTCACATTTAATCTTCCTATCTGGTATGGGTTGTTGAAAAAGAAATTACAGTTCAAGGAAGTTAAATAATATGCCCCCAAATGCATAGCTAACTAGTAGGTGGTGGATTCAAGATGTGAACCTCTATCTATAAGGCTCCATAGCAATGTTCTTTACATTGCCACAGATTATTTGAGACTATAACACAATTTATAGATTGAAGGATCTGAGAAAACTATGCTTTTTGGTCAGCCAAATTCAGATACTGCGTTAATCTGTTCCCTGACTGTAGCTAGGAGTTCTTTCTCTTTTAGTACCTTAAGAGTGAAGCATAAGCCTCTATAAATATTTTTTTCTACACATAGATGACACTCATGATTCTAGGACTTATTTTGTCACTCCAAACCCATTTTCCCTCTCTTTCACTAAAGAGGGGGAACCATCTCTACAGAAAATACTTTTACCTGAGTGAGGAGAAATATCAAATTGCCTTCAAAACACGGACAACTTGTGATACAGCATTTATCTTTCATCGAAGAAAGAAAAAAAATTGTACTTCAGAAACAAGCCAATTGGTCCATTCTGGTCCTTAGTATTTTATGGGACTCAATATTTGTAGTCCTAAAGGATATATCCTGGTGATTTATTGCTCTGAATCTCGGTTTCTTCACTAGGAAAATGGAACAAGAACATATTCCACACATTTGAAAAAATGCTTTGAAAAATGTAGGATTAATTTACAGGGGTTTATTCTTAGACTTCAAATCTTGGCTCTTTTGAAAAATCCAAAGTATACATTGAATATTTATTGAGTACTTGCTAAATTCTGGAAACTTCTAAGCCTCTTACATGCCTTACCTCACTTGCCTGTTATAATAACCCTGTCAGGTATGCATTATTTTAACCTTTATCTTATAATTGAGGAGTTTGTTACTGAGAGAAAAGGACTACTTTGCTTCACAGAGCCAGTAAGCGAGAGAGTCAGGATTCAAATCTGAGCAGTCAGAAACAAGATGGAAACTGAAGATATACGCAGGAAGTAGAATATGCATGGTTTGGGAGAAGTCATTTGCACAGATATTAGTGGTCCTTCCCCTTGGCACTAGCCTGGGTACAAGATCTCAAAGCAGAAATATTACCCAAAATTAAAAAGAATTTTGGGAAGGGTTAACAAGAATGCAGTCATCCAGGTCTTTCCCCTAAAGGGATGTCTCTCCCAAGTAGACTGTGGGCTTTTCCACCCTGTCCTATTGCCAAGTCCCAACCAAAAAATCTATATGACTAATGACAATGCAAGAGGCAAAAAGCAGCTTTCTTTTCAGATTCCAGATGGAGTTTATGATGTCAGTTAGAAAGTCATTTGACTTACAGCCTCAGTAGAGTCAGTATAGATGCTTTTCTGAGGCATAATATATGTGGAATGCTACATCATATTTTAACTTTTAAAATATATTACTGTGTTTTAAAATTTAGCAGAACTCTTAAGACAGAAAACTTCAATAATAGACACTTCTGAGTAGTAATTATCATAACAAAATCATAATGATAAGAATGAGGACTCTGGAGTCAAACCTGGACTTTAATCCTGGTTTATAAAGGCTGTGGAACTTGGACATTTTTTTTAAAAAAAAACTGTTTCACATCTCAGTTGTCTTATTTGGAAAAGGGGGATAATAACCTCTAGTATGGTTTAGAATTATGAATTAATACAAGCAAAGCATTTAAAACAGTGCACAGCACAAAGGAAGTAATTCAATCAAGTTAGCTCTTAAAAGTCCACTTCAATTTCCTTTGGATAATGTTAGATTGGATGAAGATAAATACTTCAACTCAACAACTGCCTCCTTTTTTTTTTTTGTTGGTTAATTTATGGTGACTATGTTTAAGTTTTTTCCATTAACTTGTCTAATACCTGTTATATTTTGTTAGACACGTGTGACCTCTATGCCTCTTCTCTATGCTTAATATCAGATTCATTCATGAGATGATTCTTTTTTTGCACAAAGCAAGCCTCTTTTCAAGGGATAGAAATTTTTCTACAATTAATATATTCAATACACAAAAATGAGAATTTTCTAACATGGTTAACTTTAATGGGCATTTCTATAAAACAAATTCTTTTCCCACTCCTTTCCATAGTAATGTTTAGGATTTGTGAGGCTTACAAGGCAAAGTCTAGTGTTGGAACGACTGAGTTTTCTCTTTGCTTACTCACAATTAATTTGTTCTTGGGAAAATTATTTAATCATGGTTGTCGCATCTGATTTCCCTTTCTGTATAATCATATATACACATCAAACATAAATCTTTCATTAAAGATGATTGTGATAATTATATAATTTCATGGATTTTGTATTAATCCTTAATCAATTGGTATCTTAACTATTAGAAAGAGCTAAGAGTAAAAAGAATGGTAGAGCAGTGAGACTAAATTCCTGCCCTATAATTTATAATAGTGTAAGAGCCATGAAGTTTGAAAGGTATTGTAAAATATACTGACTTTTTCATATAAAATTTAAAAAGCACAGTCATAAGCACCCAGGCAGGCACAGATGTGTCTCTCTCTGTATTTTTTCCTTTCTGAATAAGAAGAATATAAATAGTTTGTATCGAACAGTATAAGATTATGGTGGACTATAAATGCAAGTTCATAGCACTTGCTCTCAGGAAGATATGCAGACAGATGACTGCGTGTCACGCAAGGATTATGTTAAATGTAAGGAACTCTTTTATATCCTCCTGCTCATTTTTTCTGCTAAATTTAAATCTTAAGATTTCTTTTGATGGAGTGCCATTGTTTCGAAGAAGAGATATGTAACAAAGTCAAGATCAGTTAAAAGCAAGGGCTTTGGCATCAAAAAAGGAAGAGGCTTCCAACATCTGTCCTTTCACTCATCAGCTGTGTGACCTTGGTCAGTATTCCTACTTCCGTAAGCCTAAATTT
Source organism: Vulpes vulpes (assembly GCF_048418805.1). NCBI lineage: Eukaryota > Metazoa > Chordata > Mammalia > Carnivora > Canidae > Vulpes > Vulpes vulpes. The sequence continues at coordinate 34,068,934 of NC_132783.1, forward strand.
TCAGGATTACTCATAGTATCCATCTCATTGGCTTATTGTGAGGACTACATGAGATCAAGCATGTAAAAGCATGACTTCAAGCTTACAAAGTTCTTCAATATTATAATGATTTGAATCTTTGCATAATAAGCCATTCTCGTGTATAAAACAAGTGGGATATTCTGTGTAAAGTGTGGCTCACCCAGTCGGATCAGGCTGGTCTGCAGCATGCTTTTGTAAGGCACTGAAAGCCACTCAAAGAACTAAGGCCATTGATAGCCAGTGTAGTATCTAGTTTCCCCAAGGTCTTTTCCAGCCCAAACAAGGTAGAAAGAACAAGAGGAACAGCCTCTCAGGTAATCACTTCAGCACAGAGGTAAAGCCTTTCAGAGTTAGTGCTTGCCAAGGCAGTAAGTTAGGACAGGGGTTTTTGTTGGAAAGCTGGCTACTGGGAGACAGATGGGATATAATTTACTCTAGAACTTACTCTTATAGCAGATAAGGACATGCGAGGAAAAGGGTATTGAGAATTGCCACGAGCTAGAGCTTCTGGTTACTACGACTTTTCCAAAGTTTCTGAAAAGCCTCAGGGTCCTTCCTGGAAAATAATAGAACATATTCTACATAGATATGCAATGTGCTTTACCTTGCCTAACTCAAATAAAGAAGAGATGGCATAATCTTAGGACTGGGTAGTTCAGGTGGAACCACCTCTTATTCATTTTTGTATCTTTGCAATAATGCCTGGCACTAGGACACAAAATGGTCAGAAATTTTAGCATTGTTTGGAGTGGATGAATTCTTACCCAGCTCTGTTGCTACTGGCTGTCTCAATCTGGAGGTATCATTGTTATTCTCAGTTTCCTTATGGCAGAATGGAACTATCAATAGTTTCTACGTTGAAATTTTTCTTTGTGGGATCCCTGGGTTGGCTCAGTGGTTTGGTGCCTGCCTTCGGCCCAGGGTGTGATCCTGGAGTCCCAGGATCGAGTCCCACATCAGGCTCCCTGCATGGAGCCTGCTTCTCCCTCTGCCTGTATCTCTGCCTCTCTCTCTCTCTCTGTCTCTCATGAATAAATAAATAAAATCTTAAAAAAAAGAAATTTTTCTTTGATGATAAAATGAGATAGTATATGTGAATTCTCTTTGCAAACTTGAAGATGCTACCAGATATTAGAATGAAAGATGAGAACTATTTCCATGCAGTTATTACTGAAGTAATTCCAGGACTAAGATTTTAGTGTTAAATCTGTTTTCTCAGTGATACTTTTCTAATAAATGTAATGTAGGTTTTAAAGATAAGAATTTCCCCCCGACATAATTCAGCAAATATAATGTTTTTGTGAGAAAAATCTAGCTTATGAACATTTTTATTCTTCCTGAACTGGATCTCATCCAAAAAAATTTGTTCAACATGTTCCAAGGTTTGCTGCCTTTTGGTTAGCCTAATCCAGATGCTTTTATGTGGACCATGTCTGCAGGTCACAAGAAAAATAGTATGACTTGCTGAGATATGTATCTATGTTAGAGCTGGCCAATTGTTATAACAAACAATACTAAAGTTTTAGTGGCTTCACATAAAATGTATTTTTTTCTATCCTGTAATGGCCCTACATGCCTGTTCTCAGTCAGAAAGTTGTGTTTTTGTTTTTGTTTGTGTGTGTGTTGTTGTTGTCATTGTTGTTTTGAGTGGCTGTCCTCCAACTGGTGATTCAGGGATCAAGGCCCTTACCATAGTGTGGCTCTACTGTCCCCTGAGGCCTTGGAATCATCTCCAAAAAACAGAATATGAAAGATTGCTGGTGAGAAGTTTCAGTAGCTAAGCCTGGAAATGGCATAGATTACTTCCATCCATATTCTATTAGTTAAAATTTGGTAATGTTGTCCCTCCAACCATGAAAAGGAGGCTTGGAAATGTGGTCTAGCTGTATTCAAGACAAAAAAGCAAAAGGAATATTTTTATCTGTTCCATTTTTCATTATGGAAATTTAGAAATAAATTATGAATATCATATTTTAATGAATTTCATAATTGCATCTATGTGTAATTTTTTTAAAAGAGTTTATTTATTTATTCATAAGAGACACAGAAAGAGAGAGGCAGAGACACAGGCAGATGTACACAGGTAGCCCGATGGAGGACTTGATCACAGGACTCCAGGATCACGCCCTGAGCCGAAGGCAGACGCTCAACCGCTGAGCCACCGAGGGGTCTCAATATCTGTGTAATGTTAATTTAAAAAGTGTGACAAAATAAATCATCACACACTCTCTAAAATCCTTCTTCTGTGTATGTATGATATAAACACCTGGCCAACAGTGTTTTAGTACATAAAAATTATTTACAGAAAAACTTTTATTAGCAACATTTCCTTATATTTTACCACTCACAAGATATATATGTTCATTCTTATCTATTATTTTTCAGTCGAGAAAGAGTTACTGGATGTGAAAGTATATATTTCTCTTTCACATAATTTAAACAAAGCTGAATCACTTTTCTTCAAATTTCCTAAGATATATTTCCTCAATACAAAACATAATCTTGGAAATTGTCATTCCTTAAAAAAGTGATGTGCAATAAAAGTACTTTTCAATTTTAATTCAAATGTTAAGTCTAAATATCACAATTTATCATTTGATAAACTTTGTACAGTATCTTGGAAGCCAAAATAGCCTGAAGCATGGAGTAGCATATGTTCCTAAGGGCACAGTAGACCTCTGAGCATAATCTTACTTAGAAGTGCTTCGAATAAAAATAATCAGGTTATAAATTATGATTATTTGTGTAAATATCTGTTTTCAAAAGACTCTGTTATATTCAGCATTCATGTTCATCATACCCAGAGACTCAGTGATTCTCAGTTTACTGTTACAGCACCTAAGATTTACACTGAAAAAAATATGATAAATATACTAAGCCCTGAAAGAAGTTTAGAAAAAATACTATGTGCATTTAGAGAAAGCATACAGATGCTTCTAGTTGTGAAAGAAATCAGAGGCTGCTTTAAAAAGAAATAGCATTTCAATAGTTCTCAAAGATACAAGTTCATGACAAAAATGAGGACAATTTACATACAAAATAAGAGAGGAAAAAAAGTTAAAAATCAGTGGTATACAAGAAACTATGTTAAATATGTCCCCCACATAGAGGGCCTAGAGGAGATTATGGGAAAATAGGGATGAGAAGGTAGAGGGGAACAGAAGAGCCTGAAATCATTGTCAAAATCATGATAGGCTTAATTCAGTGAAAAAGGTTGTGTTCGTTCCACATACCATTTTAGGGAAGAGAGATGGAGATGGAGATGGAGATAGAAATTGAAAGAATATTGAACTCCTTCAGACTGAGTTTGAACTTTCTAGCATTCACTTATATCATCCAATATTTGTTACAATCTTTGTTCCTTTAGTATTTGAAGTTAGTAAGCCCTACCTTATATAACTCTAAAGATGAGCAAGAATGTTATTTGTTTGAAAATGTGATCAATACATCAGCCCTGGACTGAGAAGCTAGAAAGGAAAATGAGGGAAAGCTTCAGAAATCTTTGACAGTAAGGAAAAAAAATGAGATTAAAAATCCATAAACCTTCAACAAGTAAATTATTCACAATAAACAATTTCCATACTTTCCATAAAATCTTGTTCTGCTTTGGATAGATTAACTGTGTTTTTGCTTTATGAATATGTAGCCATTAGCAATTTAGAAAAGAATATGATAGATGGCACAACACTGTTATCTATTGTGAAATGGAAGTGTAAGTTTGGTGAGGACAGTGCATTGCTTCCTCACCAGGACCTGGGATAGAGTCTAATTCCTAAGAGCTATTGAAAATTCATTCATCTGATGAACAGATGAGTGTTTAGTCTGAATCAAAAGTACATATAGTTTAATTCCTATTCTAACTTCTAGAAATGTGTACAGGTACTCATAAAATTAAACTTTTTTGAACATATAGAGTTTCAGTATTATCTTCTTAAATTTTTAAAAATATTTTTATTTATTTATTCATGAGAGAGAGGAGGGTGGGAGAAGCAGGTTCCATGCAGGGAGCCCGACATGGGACTCCATCCTGGGTCTCCAGGATCACACCCTGGGCTGAAGGTGGTGCTAAACCACTGAGCCACCCAGGCTGCCCTCTTCTTAAATTTTTGAAGCTTTCTTTAAAATGTAGATATAGGGGCACTTGATGGAATGAGCACTGGGTGTTATTCTATATGTTGGCAAATTGAACACCAATAAAATTTTTTTTTAAAAATGTAGATATAGGTTTCAAGGTGAAAATGTGAGTTTTTTTATCTTAATAAAATAAGAATCTAGATTAGTTTTAATATTAAAGCAGAGACAAAATATAATTTTAACATTTTTTAAATCAAGTAATGTAGCTGTTTGAAACAGGAAATTTTAAAGAATTTAAGGAGATTCCTTTAGTTGTCTTTATTCTTTAAAATTTTACTGACTTCAATATAAGTAAATATAGGGGTACCTGGATGGCTCAGTTGGTTAAGTGTTGGACTCTTGATTTTGGCTCAGGTCATTATCTCAGGGTCATGAGATGGTACCCGAGTAGGGCTCCTCACTATGTGTGAAGCCTGCTTAAGATTCTCACTTCTCCTCTGTCTGTGCCTCTTCTCTACCCCACACGCATGCATACTCTCTTCCTGAGAAACAAAAACAAAAATAAGTAAATATATACATGAAATTGGACAGTAAGAAAAGGTCAATAACAAACATATAATAATAACTAATGAACACTTGTTCATCTTCAGCCCAAGTTTACTTTTTCCTCTCCCCAACTTACAGCTTCCAACATGGACATATAGGACTAATTTTCAAAATTAGATTAATGCACAATATATTTAATAATCTAAAAAGCTCAAGAAACTTTCCTTTTATGTTGTATCATTCCCACTGGGTTTGGCCAAGTTAAATTTCATGTTACAGAGCAGACAAGAAGGAAAAGTAGCTTATTTTCACTTACACTGAATAATAAACTTTTTTTTTCCTGTGGAAAACATTAATATCTTCCTTTTTCTCAAATAAAAAGTACAATTTTTGCAAGTTAGTACGGTGTGTACATATACAACATTTATATATCTTCATTATAGTTCACTACTCTAAGAATCTTTTAGGTGTAATTTGAAAGTAATGTCATAAATAAAAACTAAAAATGCACAATACCAAAATGACTAGTCCATTCAAACTAAAAGTCAAGCATCAAACTCTTTGCTATCAAATATCTGATTCATTTTCTATATTTTGTCAACAATATGACAAAATATTAATGAAGGAAATATTTTCCAACCTTACTACACTTTTATTTTTATTTTTTTAAAAGATTTTATTTATTTATTCATGAGAGAAACACAGAGAGAGGCAGAGACACAGACAGAGGGAGAAGCAGGCTCCATGCAGGGAGCCCGATGTGGGACTGGATCCCGGGACCCTAGGATCACACCCTGAGCCGAAGGCAGATGCTTAACTGCTGAGCCACCCTGGCGTCCCCTTACTCCACTTTTAAATCTAAATGCAGTAGTGTTTTTCCACACAGTATTTAAATATAATGGGCAATGAGTTAAATGACAAATGGCTTGCAAAGTCGACTTCATAGGCATCTTATTTTTAAGTGATTACCTCTAACAAAATGCTATGTGGAATATCTAGAGCTTTGTTGTTTCTCAGTAGAAATTATAGTAACTTTTTCTTTAAAATTAAAGCTTACATATTTACTATAAGATTTAAAATAATTTTATTACCAATTAATCTGAATTCAAAGATATCTTTTTTAAAAGGGTTCTTCAAAGGAATTGAAAAGCAAGCAGACATTGAAATGGTTTTAAGTAACTGCACTTATTGATAAGCTATTAAAAGGAAAACTTAACCACATCAATCAGTCAACTTCAAACCTCATGGAAAAAATGTAAAGCATATATTTACTTTTTTAATTGAAATAAACTAAAATTAGTAGTATTTTGAAAATTCGGCTCCACTCGTTGTGATGACCAGTAATGCACGCTAAGATCAAGTTTGAAATTCAGGGCTTGCAAATTTTTTGAAATCCTGAATTTTTCCCAGTGATTCCAGCAGAGGGCACCATACGTAACTTTCAACCCTGAAAATCTCTTCTCTTGCCTGCCTTTGGTTTCCTTAAACCATGCAGGGGCTCCCTCTGCTGTCCTTTTAGACCAGAGAACAGAAAGATGTCAATACATTGACCCAAAACCTCACAAAATCTGTGCAATTATATTATAAATATTATTGCACAATGCTGTAGTGGCAGATCCATTCAACTTCACTATCCATGGGATTACAAGAAAAGATAGCAAACAAATCGAGTAAGGCTTAGCTAAATACTTCTGTAAATAAATGCTGAAAATGTTATTTTTTCCTAAGATGACTTGGTAGGCAAATACAAAATTCAAAAGTACTTGCATATTATAAACTCGGAGGGGAGAATGGCACATGGATAATGAACCTTAATTGTGATGAGTTAAAGCATCAAAATACCTGAGCAAAGGTTTCTATGAGTGAAAAAATGTGTGTGTGTGTGTGTGTGTGTGTTTGTGTGTGCTGGGTGAAGAAGAGAGACAGAGAGGACAGAGACACTACCAAGTTGACTCTCCATCTGCCTTCATTCCAAGTTAGTTTTAATTATAGGTTTTTCATTTGTATTTTTATTTTATACAAAGCCAGAGAATAGGTTTTGGCAAACTTTTGGTTTGTCCACTTACTTAATACAATGAAAATAACAAATGAGGCTGTGTGTTTCTGCACACCCAGAAAGGATACATATTGAGATAATTGTGTTGATAATTGTTTATTTCTAAAATAACTTTAAGACTAAATACTGGGGTAATTGCCAAAGAAGTCTTTCTTAGCTTGCTATATATCTTGCTCCATGCTGAATATTGCTTACTTATTGTAGCAAAGCAATGACCAAGTTAGTGAAATAACACAGATTTTAATTTCCAATTAACTATTCTAATTCTTTCTTTCCTACTTGGATTTGCCTTAGTTTTATGTATTGATGAATGACTGTGTTGGCCTTTTATACCTCAAGCTAAATACAAGCCAGAGTTTCAAACAAAATCATGAAACTCTTGGAATGTCAAAATCCATTAGCTCCTTTTTAGAAATAAATCTCAATAAGTACAATATTCATGATTTAATATCACAGTAATAATGGACCTCTTTCTCTTAATTGGCCAAGTGCATTTTCTAATTGTTAACAATAAGTAATCATTCTCTATGGTATAATAGTTAAATAGATAAGTGATGAAGCAGGAAAGAGAAATGATCTTATACAATATAATAAGAAACAGATCTGTCAGGTCTGTTGGGCTACTCCAAACTCTACCGACAGTGGGGTTCTTGTGGGAAAAAGCCAATGGATTTTTTGCAAAAGTTCTCTTGTGGGATTTGGAATAACATGTGTAATGTTGTCTGGTTACATAAAGTTGTCATCTTGAGTATAGGCATTTCTTGCACCACTGGCGCTATATTTGTGCGGTGGTTCTGGAACCAAAGTTTGAGGAAAATTGCAAAACCATTATCATTAAAATATTTTAGTTTCATTTTTATAAGCCTGTAAGTCTATTACCCCATAGTTGGAGAAATTTCCAAACAAACCATATGAGAACATAATGTAACAGGAGATGAAGCTTACAATTAGAGGAGTCAACATTTTAATTAAGTTAGTCCTTTGTCACATGATTACTCCAGGTTTGGAGGACCGGTTGGGGTGCAGAAGGTAAAATCTAAACAAGTGATACAATTTTAGGTATAGTAGAGACAAATACTTAGTGATAGAATGTTTTAAAGATTTTATTTATTTATTTGAGACAGAAAGAGAGAGAGCATGAGTTGGGGGTGGGGGGAGGAGGCAGAGGGAGAGGGAGAGGGAGAAGCTGACTCATGTAGGGCTCAATCCTAGGATCCTGAGATCATGACCTGAGCCAAAATCCAATGCTTAGCCAACTGAGCCACCAGCTGCCCCCTTAATGACATTTTATAACAGATCTTTGCTTATGATATATTTGAAAGGATGGGTTTTCTTCTTTCAATTTGGAATGTATTTATCTCGAAAATTATATTTTTGAAAATTGAAAATAATTTTTTTCTTTCCACTTATAGTTTAGTCCCAAAGCTTTGTGGAAAATTAGATCACTATCTCACCTTTAACATTCCCCCTCATTGTTAAAATTGACTGGAAGTGTTTCTCACTGGGCTTGTTTAATTCCTATCTTCTGACTTTAACAATTGTTTGTCTCCAAAAGCAATTGACAATGACATATTGAGGAAGCACAAAGCCCATGCCAAACTAAATATTTAAAATTATGACTAAAATCACATTATACTCAGAAATAAGAAAACTCATGTCTTTATGCACAGTCCAATAAAGCATTACCATAGGAAAGACCACTCCAATTAGACATAAGGGATTTTGGGGCGATTTTATATTAAAATGTTTGACCAGATACACTTATTACAAAGGTAGGATTTGGCATGCTTACGTGTGCATGAATTTTTTTTTCCCTTTAGAATTGCTACCATAAAAAAAAAATGACTCAGATTCACACAACAGCCTTCTTTGCTGTAACTAATCCCTCCAGATCTGGCTGAGCTGTTCAGGCTGTGCTTCCTGCCTGAACCCGCCTATGTGAACTGAAGGCAGAACAAAAACAAAATAAAAATTCAGCAAAGATCCTTTTCATTATTTTTTAAGAATCCCCAAACTTCTTGTCAAATTAGTTAACTTCAAAGTGTCTCTGTGTCTCTCTAACATTGTCTGTATGTAAAATCCTATTCATTCATTGTCTTGGAGAAAAAGGAGGGCCCAGGTCTTTTCAGGGAGCATTTCAAAGTAACCCTCGTGTATTCCAGCAATAAGAAGGTCCTGCAGGTTTGTAAGAGTAGGGCAAATGAAACACTTTCTTTTTCTTTTTGGAAGAAGAGTTACCTAAAAAATACTATGAAATCTTATGGGATTTTTTTTTTTAGAAAAATCTATAAAATAATCTGCTTCAAATATGAGGGTTTTTTTTCTCTGTCTCTCTGTCTGTCTCTCTCTTTTTTTAAGATAAGAGGAATTAGGACTATAGATAATTCATATGGATCAAAGTGGGTTGGTTTGGCTTATCTCTTGTAAGGTTTTATTTGAATCTTTTACAAAAAGATTTTGGATTAAATCTTGTCGGGTCTCTGTTTTGCAACTCTAAGCTCTGTGTTATTTATAATATTTTAACAAGGATTAGTGGAAGGGAGGTAAAGTGATAAGCTTCCACATTTAAATAGTTTTTCTGGCAAATTTTAGTTAAAATATCACAGACTATATTTGCACAGATGGAATGTACTGATAGAGCATCAGTCTGGCAGTGACTCATGAGTCCTGGTTTCTCTTGTGAGCATGAGTCCATGGAAGACATTTCACAATAGAAAAACCTTCTGGACAATGCGCCCATCTAGTCTAACTGTTAATATTACTAATTCACACATAAACCACCATAATTTCACTACTGATATAATGAGGAGTTTTGGAAAGTTGGGCTAAAAATATTCCAGGATTATGTAGCTCCACCATTTTAGAATTTTAAATCCTCTGGAAGATAATCATCAGCCAATATATTCTTTAAGGCCATTTGTTACCTTCGAGGACCATCATCCCGGAGAGATAGACTATAAAACTTACCTCCTTACTATAACACAATGTTCAGTTCTGTATAAAACACAAGCATTTTGCATAAAAGAAATTCATTCTGCATACATTGTTCTCCCTCTAAGATGACCCTTCTCTGATGAAAGTTTCTGAGTCATTGAGTTTTCTCTTTAATTTTCTACTCTAGCTAAATTTAGGTGGTGCCCAAATCAACTAATTTCTAGTGGAAATTTAAGTCTTATTTTTCCTATCTTAGGAAGCTGAGTCTGTTGTGCAGGAATTCTTTTGCTGAATAGTTTGGTCTGGGTGGTTTTGTTTCCCAAAGAAGAATGTAATCTGTTGCTCAACTGATAGACTGTTCTATGAGAATAATATAGCTCTGTAGTTTATGAGTATAACCAGGAACACATAAGCATATAGGATTCCTCATACTATTCACTGGCTAGCTATATATCTATAAACATGGTTTTAGAATACCTATCAGTTGTGGTCCATCCAGATACCAAGGGAATCATATTTAGGTTATTTATATTTGACCTTGCTCCATAAAATAACTTGGTATAGTTGATGACAAGTATGGACATCTAGAAAATATATATGAATATACATCAATGTTTCAGGGACTAAGAAAAAAAAGAAAATAAGAGTGTAACATCCCAGAGATGAAGGGCTACATTTTGGTTTAATACACAAAATGTGCTCAATCATTCTTTGTTGGAGAAATGAATGAATAGGGAGATGATAAATGTAAGGACAAGATTAAGAGTCTGTCTCTTGGTTTCTGAGTAGCAACACACATACAAAATGGTAAATCTCATAAAGTCAGACTTTTTCAAAGTTTTTTTTTTTTTTCTCTAGATAAGGATGGTAACTGAGGGAGGGAATATGAAGTGAGTGCGTTTTCTCTTTATTCTTAAGCTGCGTAGATAGTTCTCACCTGAATTCAAAGGAGAGAATATAGTCATTATGGGAAATGGAGAAAAATACCATTTCTTATCAGCTTTCTAGTGGCCCTGTTTGTCAAATAATATGCCAGCTGTGAAGTTCTTAACAATAACTTCTTGAAATTAAGCATTTGGAACCCGGAAAAAATATTTGTTTTCTGGATAGAAAAAAGAAACAAAATCCCTGACTTACATGTCACTTTAAGTCAAGGAAGGAATTGTCATAATAGTAATTTACTAGTTCAATGTTCTTCCAGTTAAAGGTTTGCTATGCAGAGCAAAGGCTTATTTATCTTCCCTGATAACAACCTCAAAATTCAGAGAGTAAAGACACCCTCGCTTCTGTGACTCACCTTTAATTATTCTGTGATCTGTGAGTTCATATAAGCTTTAAATTTTTCTTTTTCAGGAAAGTTATTTTCAAATATATTAGCCCTTACAAGCTCTAGGATATGATTAAGATATTCCAATGCATGCAAATGTACTATACACATATACAAAATGCTTGCATACACACATAACACAGTATACATGGAATGTGTTTCCAAGTGTTGATGTATTTGTATATTAGTATGTCTGTTTGCATATCCAGGTTAACGGAACATATTTCTGCATGTATGTGCATGAATTCACAGGCATATACGATCAAAGACACACCTACACACTTTCCCAATTGTCATCTTTGGCCTTCTACATTACTGTTTCCCAACCTTCATGGCCTTAAGCATAAACATACCTTTCCTCCCCTGTTTACTGATTTACTCCTCACCGGATAAACACAATCCTGTGACCATGACCTGCCCTCATCCTGTCTTTCTTTGCCAACCAAAGGAACTGTGAGTGCCCAAGATCCTTATCCGCGGTGGTGGTGGTGGGGGTATCATTTATCGGTGGTAAAATTTGGGACTTGTACAAGGGAAACTGACACTTCTGAATAGTCCAGTGAATATCTGGAGCCAGCAGATGTTACTCTGCATGTTTTAAGCTTATTGACCTCTCCCACCATGTAAAGATTATAATGTTTCATTTCTCAGTAAACCTAAATGAAAACCTACTATTTGAGAAGAATATCATTTCTCCTGGGAAAACAAATCAATACCAGTTCTCTAGTTTCAATACTTACAGTAAGTGCATATTTCTCATGCTTTATTCTCAAAGGCATCCCTTTGTACAAATAAGTTTAGATGCTTGCTAAAATTCAACGAGGGCAGCCTGAGTCTGTAAGAACATTGACAAGTCAAGGTTTTCACACAGAGATCATGTGCACATTTTGCTTGCATTATATTAAATTAATAATGGAGAAATATGGTTGAAAATATATATACCATTGGCAACCACAAATGTCTATATTACAGATTATGTGGTTGGGCTAAAAGCTATTGCATGCAAAGAATGCCCAGCACCAACTTGCTTTTCCGAACACCATGACAGTATGAATTATCATATATATATACAGCAAAAAATAAAACTGTTAAACCAAAGGGATCAATTTAACCCTTGCAGTCAAAGAAAGATCTGATATATGACTTTCACACCATTGACTAGGAAAAAATACCTTAACTATTGACATTAACCACGTTTCAGATCTTGCTCACTAGCAGAATATCTTTTTTCACTGTTAGATTTAATTGTTCAGGACACTACACTCCTTTGTTCGAGTGTCTCCATTTTTAGTATGAATTTCTACCATAAAAACCCTACCACACCCAAAAGTGTCTGGGTTTTATGCTAAGCTTTTGTCCATGACATAATTAATGGCAATTATATCAATCACCATTAGAAAACTATTTCAATACCAGTTAATGGCAATTATATCAATCACCATTAGGAAACTATTTCAATACCAATTTCTTTAGAACTAGAATCTCAAAACAAGTTTAGATACTTTGTATTGGATGGTACCATAAAGAGTGGCAAACCAAGGGAAGGTTACAGGATTTTTTTTTTTTTTTTACACAGTAGATCCATTTGTTGTCCATATTATTAGTTTCTAGAATTACATAGTAAAGCACTGCAAGTGAATTCCAAATGTGCAGCAAATTTATACACACTTACCATGTTTTTTCCAGGCTGTACTCACCACTTCTTTCCCTTCCTGCCTGACAATATGTTGCCATGCTATAAAAGCCCTAATGCCCATTTTCAACGATTAGCTGTACATCAGCATTACCACCACAAATCCACAAGTTTCACATCAAGCATTAAATGGGATGAATATTGATCTGCTAAAGAGGATTTATTTATTTCTAGCTCTATCCAAAGATCAACTGCTAGCAGCTTTTGGGGGATCTGTGAAGCTCTCACAGCACAAAGCTACTGCATACATGACACTGGACTTGACATTTCAGTTCTGGAAGAAAACCAAACAGTAAATTCAGTGCAATAATCCTAGATAAATGAGATGATCACTGGAAAAGCTGAGATAGTTAAGTGGTCTATCAGAGAAGTCCAACGGATGGTATTGAACAGTTGCTACATAGAATCCTCACTCATGTCAATATGGTCCAAAGCATCATCATATCAGATGCCAATATAATCACATTAAAACAAGCTCTACCTCCTGCTCTGATTTTTCTGCCTGTGTATTTTGCTGGATTTACAAGTGATTGTAAATAATGCACAATGTGACAAAAGCTGTAGCTTAAAGAGTATGCATAGCAATTGTTTTGAATATATGTAAGCTGCATTATAATTTAGCATGACATATATGAAATGCATTAAATCGAATTATGCTATATAGCATGTGGGATGCAGCTCCATATTCTTACTGGTAGCTCAAGGAATGAGGGGGCAGATCCGTGTAACCTAAATCCAATCAGTTGTAGAAAACAAAGATCAAATTCTGTCATAAATCTTCTAAGACTTGTGGAGTCCTCTCCGACCTCCCCAGTTTGAAATACCTGTTCTCCTGTATACCACTCAAGTACTATAATCACTAAAACTCACAACTGAACCTTGTTTGAACCAATAAATATTCAACTTTTGCATGAGTTCAGTGTCCCTAAGAAAGGCGCCCTTTAACTTTAACACAACTGAAAATTTACTTCTACCTATCTGGGTATTTAAAAAAGAGTTTGTTCCCCCTAAATCTTTGATTACCAGAAAATGTGGAAATTTCAATTTTGGTATATTTAATAGAATTAGGCTAAACAACCATTTATTTAAATTTTTTCTTATCACCAAAAATATAAAAAATAAAATAAATCCCAAACAAACGTTTTTATGTCTAGAAACATAAGATATACTTACATTAATTCATTATCTTGGTCCAACCCGTTGCACAAATTCAGCAAGCTTGACGCTATACATACAAAAATAATTTATGATTTCGATCAATGTAGTAAAAATTGTCACTTGTGTGTCATTTTGTGCCTCTTAATTCATATTAGAACATATCAACTGGAAAAGTGTTTATTTTACTTTGCCTCATAGAGACACCATCTTAAAGAAACTGTTCACAAATCCACAAAGATCGAGAGGTACAACAAAAATCCATCTTAGATTTTATTCCAGCCTCTACTGCATTGTAATGCTTTGCAGTTTGATTGTTTACATTATCTTAATTATTACACTTGTCAAACTGGAGAGAAAGTCATAACACCTGAAGAAAGGAAGAAAAAAGAAAGAAGTGAAGTAAGTCAAGGTTGTGCAGTTCTAAGAAAATGGAAGCAGTATCTCAACTTGTAACTCAATCTTTTTGGAAAAAAAATACTCCTATATTAATCATAATGTTTCTAGATGCTGAAAAATCATGCTTTGTTATGGATATTTGAAACTTTGGGTAGCAGATGTCCTTGGAAAAGGTACCACTTAGCTTAATTAGGGTTTGTCTACAGACGTGAAGGCCTAGATTGCCAAGGCCAAATGATGTTTATCAGTTCAAACAGTGTCATTGGAAGAAAAAGAAACAGGAATAAACATTGCAGACCCATTATCTGCACTCTCTGGTCCTGTAGTTCCTTATAATTCATGTTAGTCAGGCAGAAAATAGGCAGCATGTACACTCATCTTGAAGAATAAAACATACATGCAAGTACATGGGAGAATGGTTTGGGGCTAGATTTTGAGACTGTTCAATTATCCACTTTGAAAATCTTTTAAAAACAGAAAATGTTGTGCTTTTAGTATTTTTTCCTCCCTAAAGGAAAACAAAGCATTTAATAACTGTATCATATACTATTTAATCATTTCTTTTCAGGATTTGCATTTTCCACATCATTTCTGAAACACACCTTTTGAGGAGGAAAATTAAAAGAAAATTAGTGGTGGTATTGTGACACAAAATTAAGACCCTGTATTTACGTCATTCTCTCAAACCATCGATCCTAGAAATGGGAATAGTCTTGAGAGTTTCAAGGTACTCATGAATACCTTGACTATAGATCTGTATGGTTAGTATAACCTATAGTTACAAATTTCATTTTACAAAGTTCCTCAGGTCTGAGAACAGTTTGTTCTCTTGGATCATTATACCTGTCCTCCTCAATGCCTCATCTTCCTTTCAGAGAGCGCTTTGGCAGTTTTTATGAATCTCTAATGTCAACTAATTACCTATGTATCTCTGTTTTGCTTAAAAGTTATCAGTAGACACATAAACGTTTTTATTATCTGAATTCTTCATCCAGATTTTCTTGAGTGTGACTCCAGTTGAACCCATCTCATAATTACAATTACTCAATTAACCAGGAGGAAATCAATCTATTAAAAAAAATAGGATGTGTGTTCCCAGATGGCTTCAACAAAAATTAAAAGGCATATATACCTTTAGTAATCCACATACATGAGATTCTAAAACCCTTTTACATATGTCTCGGTCGATATGATTCCAGTATACCTCGAGCAGTCATACCAAAGCTAAGACTGCAGAATATTTGCTCCATTCTTCTTGGACATAATGCTGTTCCTGAACAATGACACCTTTCTTCAGAAACACTTCATAACATATGCCCCACTGAAGTGGACCACAATGCTTGTGGTTAAAGGAACAAGGCATGATCGCAGAGAGGAAGGAAAGCGTCCCTCTCTCCTTCCCACTTTTCAAAAATATGATCCGTCACACCTTTTCCCTTTCTGTTAGATATGTAAGACAATATCCATTCTCATTTTTTTGGTTACTGTTATTGTTGTAGATAAACCAAGGCCATTCAGGTGATGTGCTGCTTTCGTCTTGATTGTTGATGCCAGCTGGGAGAAAACATGCAGGAAAGGGCTCAAGGCAAGCTTTCAAGTCATTGTGCTTAGGGCTGGACTAGAAATTTGAGTTGAACTACTTAGTTAATCAAATGTCTAGATGTAAAAAGAGTGTGGAAGCACTGTTGTTTTGTGGTAGCCTATTTCAGAGGCAGATCTGCTTAGATCTCTGCTACCGTATTTCCAATTTCCTACCAAGAGTAAATTGGTTTTGCTCACATTATTGCTCTTTCTCACGTTTCAGTTAGTCTGACCAGAGAAAATGACTCAATGCTGTAGCAATGATTTGGAGAATATCAATCCCTCTGATTTAGACAACAGGTTTTTATTTCTTCTCGCCTATTGTTCTGGACGCTTTTTCTTCTGTTTATAAACAGACTAGAACAAAGGACTATTGTTCTTAACGTGCACTGCTTGTGCTGCTAGCCTATTTGGAAAAATATAACAGGAAGGGTTTTCTTTCCCAGTTACATATTATACTACTGCCTAACAAAAGTGCTAGCGGCATAAAATGATGCAATAAACCTCTCTAACAGTAGCTGATTTGTATGCAACAATGACCATAAGGGTAACTCTTCAGCAAACCTGAATCTCATATATAATGCATAGCAGTTAATAAATCATAGTAAAATCAAATGGCTTAGAGCCAACAATACCTAACTAGTAATGGAAAGGGCTGGAAAGATTTATAGAGAGACAGATTCTGTCTGGATTTTGCTTTTAAGATGCTCACCAACTGCAGTGGAGTATCTTACAGGGTTTCTAACTAGACGTGTATTCTGTTGATTGATTCCATCTTTTTTTCTGAGGGTCTTTTGCAGAAAGTGGCTACCCTTTTCCTTCTACCACCAGGTGGAGTGTTTTCTACTAAGTGTTTAAGGTTTTACACTTTAGAATCAATACAAATCTTATGGGGAGAAAATGTTCCTTTTGAACCTCTAGTTATTTGAAACACAAGTTTTTAGTAAGATGTTTCCCTTAATCAAATACATGCAGATAAATACACCTCGAAATTTCTGATCAAAAAATCAAACTTTATATGGCATTTCATATATCTTCATAGAGAGACAGGGAAAGTTTTGGTTTTCTAGTTTTAGAACAAAGTGTTCTTAGATGTGCTCATTCTATCTCACTGCCAGTGTTTTACTGAGTGTATCATGTGAATTTTAAACACACAGAATTTGCAGATTTGTCACATGTCAGGAGACAGAGTATTGAAGACAACATGTGCCATACAGATCTGAGAGAAGCATTCGTTTCAAATCTGTTTCTGGTTATTAGTAGGTTTTGCCCAATTTCCGGTGCTGACATGGGCTATTGAGATGTGTGGCAAACATGTCACCTCAGAGTTGGAAATATTTGAACCTACTGAATTATGACCTTTTACAAATTCTTAACATTAAAAAAAATGAAGATAAATTACTGAAATAGGCAGTAGGTAATAGAAATTATTAATGCCTCTGTTTAGTTGCCTGCATAGTTTTCTATCCTGTGCAGACTCAAGTTTTTATTTTAGACCACTTTACATTTCCACAAATGTGGAAAAGGGATCATCTTTTTGAATGTTATGATCGAGTGTACATATTTTCATTAAGAATGTTCATTATAGTGTCTCTTTTATGATGTATATTGGAGGTAAATGGATAAAAGACCGCATGTAGCAACCAGGTCTTTTTTTCTTTCCGAGTGCATTAATTATTTGCCTTCAATTATAATAGCCACAAGATGGCAGTAATTCCTTATCAATCACCTTTGCTTGGGCTAACTGGTAGTTACCTCATCCCTGGTTAGAGAAAGGTAGGAAAATTAAGAAAAGGACCTCCTAGGATTTAGGATGAAAATAAAATGGTGCAAGGTGTAGAGATAATAGGAGTGGTCTAAAGCAGAATGAAATTAGTTTTATCCTGATATTTTTTGGTTTTCTGGAGGCAGAAGTTTCAGGTGAAATGGTGTCCTCAATCAGAATGATCCCCTAGAAGGCAGTATTAAAAAAGGACCACTTTGGAATAATCTGGGAATGTGTCTCATTTTATTTCCTTATGTAGTAATTAATTTCCCAGTGACTATAAAGACTTAGGTTTGTTTTGGCAGATTGAATTATTGGCTTTCATGTGATGGTGCTGCAATAATGCACAGTAATTGTAGGCAATAGTTAGATAGAGATGTTTCACTGTAAAAACATTTATATGTCCCTGAAATAAAGCAGTAATTCAAAATAAGATAACTGAAGACAAAAAATACATAATGAAGTGTCCAAACAGTATTTTTGCCCCAGAACATTCTGTACTTAGAACATGCAGAATAGCCCATATTTCCAGGTAGTAGTGGTGTATGCAAGAGTATAGATAGCAAAGCCTCTCTGAAAATAGTATTTTTTTGTTTATTCTATACAAATAGCTCCAATTGATAAAGAAAGTGAGTTTTATTTTTTGCAAATGTTAGCCAACATGGGTAAGATATTTATAAATTAGAGATTTAGAAATAAATATTGTCAATATAATATTTTTAAAAAAGGTAATCAGACTGTAATGGCACAATATTTAGCAATAAAGTTAGAGGAAGCAATGGGTCATAAAGTTATTTGTCACAGAGCTCTGAAAGGCTAAATAGAACTGGTGAAGTCCTAAAAAATACCACATAAAGTTGACACATTTAGTATCAGATGGATTTGATTAGGTTTTACACATTTAATGCAAAAGAATTGTATTCATTTTTATTGATATGAGCAAAGCCTATTTCAACTCAATCTGAATAAATAATCTCTCATTTCCTGCTCAATATTATAATTTTGATTGTAGTATTTCAGGATTTTGATAGATTTTCTTTGTTTCTACAAAAGAAGAGTCAAGGGAGCTAAGTGAATACTTCAACTTTAACATGTTATTACTAGAAATATCTAAATAATTAGAACAGAAGCATATTTTGAAATATAATGCTGTTTTGACTCAATTTGTTTGTATTATATTTTCTGCTAGCATAGATACAATGACTGAGAAAAATATTTATTTCTGTTTCTTCCCTATTCTGAATCATCTAAAATAACCATTTGTAAGAGCATTTTAGTATATTTAGTTGAATTTATCTTTTTAAATATATAGGCAGAAGCTGAATTTAGATCCTATAGGTATATGACATTTAATATATTCTTACCACTGTTGCCAAGCCTATTAAAGTCATTAGAATATTTGCTTCATTTAAGCTGGGGTTAAAGCAAATGTATAGTTATCATAACAGGAACACTGGGAATTTTGGTCACATTTTCAAGTGGATAAACCTTGTTTGGAAAGAGAAAGACCATGTTTAGAAAGAGAAAGAGAGGAAGAGGGTGGTTGAGAGAACCTATGTTTCTTTTATCTGTCTGTTTATAAGCTTTGATTTATTCATGATATAACAATATTGTAGAACATAACTGAAAATTCTATGCTGGAAAAATAAATTTCTCCCAGGAAGCAGATACTTCAGAAGACATGAAACTTTCAAACAGGAGAGAATGAAGACTCATAATCTAGATTTTTTTTCCCTCAAAAATCTTTCTAAGTTACTCATCAAATCTTTTAAAAATGCAGTTACATTTTTAACATGGAAGACTATAGCTATTTCCTGACCAACTAGAAAATTATGTAAAATGTTTAAAATTATTACTTATAATGGCATAAAGAAACTGCATAGCAGGGATGCCTCGGTGGCTCAGTGGTTGAGCATCTGCCTTTGGCTCAGGGCATGATCCTGGGGTCCTGGGATCGAGTCCCACATCAGGCTCCCTGCATGGAGCCTGCTCCTCCCTCTACCTGTGTCTCTGCCTCTCTCTGTGTGTCACTCATAAATAAATAAATAAAATCTTAAAAAAAAAAAAGAAAAGAAAAAAAAAGATACTGCACAGTTCTTCATAGCCAACTCGTACTTGACTATTAGTAACAAAATGCAATATCATTAAGTAACCATTATTTAAATAAAATAGACAGGATCATGACTGAATAAGATGCCTCTTCTTTGTGTCCCCTTTCTCAATAATAAGAATTTGGCATCCATCCATAGACAAAAGTGCCTTTTTGGGAGCTGTGGGATCCAGCAGCATATACCAAGGGATCTGGTAGCATATTGTCACCTGTGTATTAGATAACAGACATACAGACCTTGGTCCCAGCTGTTGGCTCTGCAGTAGTCCCTAAACTGGATTCAGCTCCTCTGTGCTGTGGTACAGAAGCCACTAGAAAAGACTATCTTAGGTAATTACTCATGGGTGAGAGAGCCTTTGTGGAAATCCAGGTTTCCACCAAAGAAGTTCCAGCACACTGTTGAAGCCAAAAAAATGCAAGTTTGGATGCACTGGAAAGAACAGTTAGTGAAAACAAAACAAAAACAAAAAAACAGTGAAGACAGGTGGGGGTGACTGCTACTTCAAATACAGAGACAGCAAAACAAAACTTTGAAGAATATGAAAAATCAAGGAAGCACAACACCACCAAAGGATCACAATAATTTTTCAGTAACCAATCTGAAAGACACAGTGATCTGTGATTTCCCTGTTATAAAATTCAAAATAGCATTACATAGAAACTCAATTAGCCACAAGAAAGATAGAAATATCACGAAAAAAGAGATAACTGTGTAAGGTGATGGATGTGTTAACTAGATGGGTAGAATCCTTTCACAATGTATATTAAATCACCACAATTACATTTTAAATATCTTACAATTTTATATGTCAAATGTACCTCAGTAAAGCTAAAACAATGAAAAAAGATTAAAAACAGAAAATACATAAAAACAATCTGACAAAAATCAGAAAAACAATACACAACCAAAGTGAGAAGTTTAACAAAGATATATAAATTTAATAAATAATCATAAATAATAATTTATTATATAATAATAATAATAATAATTATTCTGATAATAATAAGCAGAAATTCTGGATATGAAGAATACAATGAATAAAATAGAAAATGCAATAGAGAGCATCAACAGTAGAATGGATCAAGCAGAAGAAAAAAATTTCTTAGAAGACTGGAATTTTGAAATAATTCAGTTAGGAGAACAAGGAAAAAGAGTAAAAAAAAAAAAAAAAGAGTGAAGAAAGCCTATGCGATCTATATGATAGCAACAACAACAAAAGAAACCATTTGCAAATTATTGGAGTTCCAGAAGGAGAAAAGAGGGAGACAAGGGCAGAAATATTATTACAAAAGAATAGTGATGGAGAAATTCCTAAATCTGGAGAGCAATTGGGGTATCTAAGTTCTTGAAGTTCATAGATCACCAAACAACCTTAAAGAGATCCCCTCCAAAACATATTACAATAAAACTGTCAAAAATAAAAGACAAAGAGAATCAGAAACAACAACAACAACAACAAATAAAAAACAAGAGCTTGCAATTCACAAGAGAGCCCTCATGAGGTTGTCAGCAGATTTGTCAGCAGAAACTTTACAGGCCATGAGAAAATGACATGATATGTTCAAAGTGCTGAAAGATAAAAACTGCCAACCAAGAATCCTCTATGTAGCAGTCATCCTTCAAAATCGAGAAATAAAGACTCCCAGAGAAACAAAAGATCTGCCTTATAAGAAATGCTAACAGTTCTTCAAGCTGAAATGAAAGTTTTTAAACTACTATCATGAAAACATGAAAACATACAGCACCCTGGTTAAATGTTAGTATAGTCAAATTCAGAATACTCTAATATTATAGTATGGTGGTGTGTAAACCATGTAACTCTAGAAGGAAGGTTAAAGGACAAGTGTGTTTAAAATAACCATTGCTATAATAATTTGTGGATAAGTATAGAATATAAAAAGAGGTAAATTTTGACATCAAAACATGAAAAAGAGAGAACAAAAAAGTAAATTTTTGTGTGCAATTGAAGTTCTTATCAGCATAAAATAGACTGTTATATCTATATTTCACATAAGCCTCATGGTAATCATAAGACAACAACCTACACTATAGTCATGAAAGGAAAAAGAGAAGGGAATCAAAGCATACCACTATGGGAAGTCATCAATTCATAAAGGAAGGCAATAAAAGGGGAATGAAGGAATCATAAAACAGCTAGAAAAGAATAAGATGGCATTAGTAAATTCGTACCAATCAATAATTACTTTAAATGTAAATGGATTAAATTCTCCAATCAAAAGACAGATTGCCTGATGGATGCAAAAACAAGTTCCAACTACATACTGCCTAAGAGAAACTTACTTCAGCCCCAAGAACACTCATAGGCCCAAAATGAAGGAATGGAAAAAGATATTCTATGCAAGTGGAAATTAAAAGACAGAAAGGGTAGCTATGCTTATATCAGACAAAAAAGACTTTCAATATCTGTATCAAGAGACAAGAAGGTCATTATAAAATGATAAGGGGGTTAATTAATCAAGCATATATGCTAATTATAAATATGCACACACACACACACATATATATATATATATATATATATATATATATATGCATCCAACACCTAAATATATTAAGCAAATACTAACAAATTTAAAGGAAGAAGTAGACATGTGGGATTACATCAGAAACAAACATAAACAAGTGGATTATAGCAAAGCTTCTGCACAGCGAAAGAAACAATCAGCAAAATGAAAAGACAACCTATGGAATAGGACTAAATATTTGCAAATCAAGTATCTGGTATAGGGTTAATATTTAAAAAAATGTAAGAAACTTATAGAACTCAATATAAACCAAACCAACCAAACAAACAAAAACAAAAGAAGAAAAAATTCAATCTGATTTAAAAATGAGCAGAAGAACTGAATAGATAGTTTCCTATAAAAGATATACACATAGCCAACAGGTATATGAAGGGATGCTCAACATTAGTAATCATGAGGGAAATGAAAATTAAAACCATGAGATATCACCTCACACCTTGTCAAAAAGACAAAAAACAACAATTGTTGATAAACGTGAAGAAAATGGAACTTTGTGCACTCTAGTTAGGATTATAAATTGGTACAGCCACTGTGGAAAACAGAATGGAGGTTTTTCAAAAAATTAAAATAAAACTATATATTATCAAGGAATTTCACTCTGGGTATATGTACAAAGAAAATTAAGTCATTATTTCAAGAAGATATATATATATACTCCCTGTTCACCACAGCAGTATTCACAGTAGTCGATATAATCCATTGTTAAATGAATGGATAAAGAAGATATGGTATATATACAACAGAATAATATTCAATCATGAAGAAGAAGAAACTTCTGACATTTGTGACAACATGGTTGGACCTAGAGGATATTGTGCTATGTGAAATAATCAAGTAAAAAAGATTATATACCAAATAAAAAAATTTAAATGTTGAAGGACCTGTTTAAAAATCAATATAACTAGGTGGCTCACTTGGGTGGCTCATTTGGTTAAGGGTCTGACTCTTGATTTCGGCCCCAGTCATAATCACAATGTTGTGAGATCAAACCCTGCATCAAGCTCCATGTTCAGAACAGAGTCCTCTTGAGATTCTCTCTCCCTCTTCCTCAGCTCCTCCCCCACCCTGTGTGTCTCAAAATAAATAAATAAAATCTTTTAAAGAAATGGATATAACTGTCCTAATAATCTAGGCTTTAAACTGTCATCTTACAGTTATTTGAACATTTAAGTTAATGTATTATTTTTACTAAAATTATCAGGCTGATTGTATTGCTTCTTCACTTATATGTAAGTGCTAGTTATATGATCTTTTAACAAGGTCAGCCACCCATTTGATTTTCTATGGCTTATAGATCCTGGTTCATTAGAAACCTAGAGACACAAACACAAAGCCTTGCTACAGAAATGCACAAGAGTGATGAATACATAATCTGCATTCTGAATTCTCTTGGTTATTTAATCCTAAGAGAAGATTTTATGATTGCAATCCACTGTTGATCTTAATCATAGCTCAGAAACTGCCTATTGGGTTTATAGCCATTTGGTAATATTATGCAATGGGCAGTATCCTGGTGGTTTCAGAGGATGTTAGAGATCCATATAATATCCAGGACTACAGCTTTATTCTAAAACTATCTGGCAAAATATGAATTCTAATAAATGATTCTTATTTCTTTTAAAAAAAGTGTCCATTGAAATTCACTGATTTGAATTCCTTCAGGGATTTCTGGATCATATTGTAGTTCAATTTTTAATTTTTTTGAGGAACCACCATCCTGTTTTCCATAATGGCTGTATCATTTTACATTTCTACCAACTACACATACAAACACACACACACACACACACACACACACACACACACACACACACTGGAATATTATTCAGCCATAAAACTGAAGGAAATCTTGCAATTTGCAGGGCATTGTGCTAAATGAAATAGGCCAGAAAGTGAAGGACAAATCCTGTATGGTATAACTTGTATGTGAAATCTAAAAAAAAAAAAAAGTCAATTCCATAATAGAATAAAATGGTGGTTTTCAGTGGTTGGGGGGAGGGAGAATGGGATACTGTAGGTCAAAGGGTACTAATTTTCATTTATAATAAGAACAAATTCTGAGGATCTGATGTACAGCATAGTAACTGTAGTTAATAATATGGTTTGAAAGTTGCTAATCTTAAACATTCTTACCACACACACACATGAAAGAGTTAATTACGTTAAATATGTAAGATGATGGATGTGTTAATTATTTTAATTTGGTAATCATTCTACTAAATACATATATATATATTTATATATATCCATCATGTTGTACACTTTAAATATATATATTTGCCACTTATCCCTCAATAAAGCTTTTTAAAAGTATACTTTTTGGTGATGATCTACCAAAAATATATTATTAAAGAAAACATATATTTTGGGCGTTTTCTCATGGGGAATTATTATTTCTAAACTGAGAAAAACTCTATCAGATATTTTAATACTGAAGTTACTTAATTTTTCTTTGTGGAATTACATGTCCGTATAAATATATGCTGACCACCCCCGCTAACATATACTCATAACTATACACCTGTGATATTGGAATAAACTTTATTTGATATCCTTTTTTACAAGACATGCATTTTCAGAAATTCTCATCTAAAAGAAGGGATGAAATAAAAATGAGGATGAAAATAAGGCAAACAAAATTATTCTTATACATTAACTCATCTATATTTCTGTCTTCTCTAGTTCTCCAACTTGTCTGTGGCACAAGAAAAATGTCACCCCTTGAATACACACATACAGAAACATAAATATTCACACAAATCTGAAGAGAATTACATGGCTTACACAGAGCCTGCATAACTTTTATATCTTGCATGATAGGCTGTTTTCAGTTTCTAGAACAAACTCAGTAAAACTAACTTTTGTAGGAAGATACTGGTTTGAGGACTTAGTCATAGCTAGTTAAAATAACATTTTTAAGCTATTTGTGTCTTTTATTTATTCATTCATGCTCATCTCCCATCTTCATTAATGCTCAAATTAGTAGGCATTGAGTGTGAAATCCTGGGAAGACAATCAACCAGGTATTAAGGATGTGAAGTATACCAGACAAATATTTCCCACTCCCCATATATCCACTCAATAAATATTTATCAAGTACATTCTATATATACAGTATTCTAGGAACTTAGGATATAGCAATGAACAAAATACAAAAGGTGACCCACTTTGTATTCATTCTAATTGTGTAAGGTAAACACCAAGTAAACATAATTAATAAGCAAATTATATAGAATGATATTAGGTGATAAGAGCTAAGAGAAAAAAGAAAATAGACATGGTAAGAGACATTGGGAATAGGGGCATAAGTGTGCAGCCTGCAGTATTAAATAAGATGTCAGGTGAGCCTTATCAGTTCAGGAATTGGTGGGGAAAGCATTAGCATAATTGTAGAAATAATAATCACAATTATTATAACTACTGCACGGCAAAGCACAGGGCACTGTGAGAGCATTAATAGATGGGAAAGTCAGGGAATGTTTCCCTAAATAATTCAAATTTAAGCTGAGACTCGAAGGATGAGAGCTGAGATGACCTGAGGTTTTATTGTTAAGCACTCTGGTCTTCTCCTCCTATCTTGGAATATTCTGGGGCATTAAGTAATGGTTACTGAAAGTTATCACCTGACTGCCTGCTACTTTGAAGAAGTCATTCTTATAGCTTTAGTTCTGCAGTGCAAAAGAGAAAGTGGAATGAAATCCTGAACCTTCGATGCTATTCTCCAAGGACCATTTAGTATGGTCTGGACAACTTTGAGGCTTGGAATTGTGTTGGATTATTGCCAGGAAAATGTGGGAGAAGTTTTCTGCTTGCCAGATAAAGGCTGTTTTATCCCTGTTCTCACTGGGCTGACATCAAGGGAGGGATTTGTAGGCACTATGTAGGTTCCCAAGGGAAAGTCAAGAAGGAAGGAAGCTGGTGAACTAAAGGAATCATCATTGACATGAATCATTCTTTTCCCTCAAATTCTGGCTTTTATCTGGTAGAGACTAATGATCAAGCAGAGCATCATTCCAACTTTGCTGTAACCTATTCTCACCTCAAACTTCCCCTCCTTAGGGGAAGATGCTTAAAAAACAGAAATTGAAACAATATTCTAGACTATGAAACAGTGCACATTTATTGCCTTGTAGATAATGGTAGGACTAGGGATAGGAGGGGTGGAGTTACAGGATTGTGGCTTCTATGTATAAATAAAATCTGGAGTGGGGCAACATGTTAGCAGAAATAGATACAGTCTTCTAGACTAAATGGGTGAGGAAAACATACTAAGAAGTACAGTAAAAAAATCCAGAAAATACTTAGAATTTTACAGACAGGTAATAGAGAAGGTCTCATGAGTAGGGTCACCAAAGTAGGGATGGTGAGAGAGGCTGGCGAGCACCTACAGTAGGTCCATGTGGAGGAAGAAGATTCTTTAGTTCCCCAAGAGCAGCCATCTGAGGTCAAACTCTTCTTCCTTCTATTCTTTCTTTCTTTTTTAAAAAATATTTTATTTAAATTCAATTTGCCAACATATAGTATAACACCCAGTGCTCATCTCATCATGTGCTCTCCTCAGTGCCCGTCACCCAGTCACCCCATCGCCCCACCCATTTCCCCTTCTCCAACCCTTTGTTTGTTTCCCAGAGTTAGGAGTCTCTCTAGGTTTGTCTTCCTTTTTAATTTTCCCCACTCAGTTTCCCTCCCTTCTATTCTTTCTATTCTTTCCTCCTTGCTCCCTTTCTTTTCTCTTTCTTTGTTTTTTTTTTTTTTTTTTTTTTTTACTAGTAGGAGAGAGTGCAGAGAGGTGGGAATATCAGCTGATTCGGGTAGGGGAAATGGAAGAGACTGGGGAGATTGGGAGTGGTGACATTGGCAGACTTCTAATAACTCTGCATTCCAGCCAGAAGCCCGATCTACAGAAGCCACAGGACAGGGAGCAGGCTAGCCATCCAACAGTAGTTTTAGCCACCTAGGGACTACTGCTAAACAAAGTTCCTCCTCAGCCTCAAATACATTCTTCTCTGAATCTTTCTTCTAGACCCCATGCCCTCTCTCCTAACCTTTCACGTGCTCAGCATATTTTTGGGTTTGAGTAATGGGGCCACTGTTAACTAGCTCTGTGACCTTGGGTATATTATTACGTGGATCTCTGGATCCCTACTTCCTCATCTGTAGGTAAACTGGATAATAACAGTATCTAAGTAATAGAGTTGTTGTGAAAATTAGGTAAAGTTTACCCTTGCATGGTACTAAATACTTCAAAACTATTAACTGCTATTATTATTATGATTACCATTATTCATTCATGTTGCATTTTGTCTATATGAAATTCAAAACACCCACTCACCCATGTATCAGCCACAGTGTTAGAGGGTACATAGGCGACCAAGATGCAACCCCTAGCCTCAAAAATATCTTAGTGTAATGCAGGAAAGTTGCAGTAGAATGTAGTAATTGCTTTAATAAATGTAGTCACAGGATACTTGAGAGTACAGAGTAAGAACTCCTAATTCGGCCTAATTCACTTCATGCCCATATTATTCACCTATCTGATCTGTTTCTCTCTCTAATCAACCGTAGTTGATTGTTATCTTATTTGCAACACAGATAGTAATGGTTCTGATATTATTCTATCTCACAAATTAAATTGGAATTATTTGTTGACCTTATTATGTTCCCATGCACACACTGGATAGAAAGTTCCTCAAAAATTGAGCTTCTGACTTATTTATTCTTGTATACTTAGAATATAGCACAACATTTTTCACTGATGCTTCAAAATTAACTAAAAGTTGAAATTTCTCTTCCTTGGAATGTTTCATGCTTTCTAAGTGACCTATTTTCATTTTACTTGTTTATCCCACAGTCAGAAATCTCATTTATTGATAATGAGTTCTAATTTTGTGAATTGTCATTATGTTTTAATAACTAATAGAATTTCTCTTCTTGGAGAATACAGATATCTAAATCCAATCTATTCTTGAAAATCTTGAAAATCTGTTCAGAGAGTGGGAGCCTATATGTCATGTTTCTTTTTTTTTAAATTTTATTTATTCATCTGAGACAGAGAAAGTATGAGCTGAGAGAGGCAGAGGAAGAGGGAGAAGCAGACTCCCTACTGAGCAGGGAGACTGATGCAGGGCTTGATCCCAAGACCCTGAGATCATGACCCGAGCTGTAGGCAGATATGTAACTATCTGAGCCACCCAGGCACCCATGACATGTTTCAAATGGGGAGCATCAATGCACTAAAAACCTAAAACACTCAACTCCTTATATAACAGTCCCTCATAGTCTTCTGCATAAGACATTAAATGGACTGATTACCAAAATTATTTAGCACTTAATAAACACTTAGGTTAATTAATATATTTTTGTATATTACTCAGTAACACTATACACTCTTGGATATGAATTATGTTTTACTTCTACATTGCAATAAACAGGGAAATGAATAATCTCCATTTAATATCACTTTTTCATCTCCAACTCTTACAAAATATGGTCATTTCTGGTTTTCTTCAATTAAGTTAATTGTCTTCAGCTACTGTGAATACTATATTAGTGCTCTGCCCAAATCCTCCATGCTAATGGGATTATCTGCTGCTGACAGTCACTGAGTATACCCCTTGCTGGGGATTGCCACAGGCCACAGGGTAGCACCTCTTCCAAGTTTATACTCCTCCCAGGGTTTATCCTGTGCCCTTGCAGTCTGATATGAGGTCTGGACCACTTGCTTTGATTTGGGACAACTCTGAAGCCTCATTCCAGTTCTAGGGATTCTAGGACTGGTTTAAATTTCCATCTTTAAAAAAGCATTTTGTACTTTTTTCACCATTGGTGGTGAACCAAGATGAAATACTGAGGAGGATATTGCACTAGCTGGTGAGGTTATGAGACAAATGGTAATTACTCTTAAGAATATGGAACTACAAAGCCAATGCAGAGCTGAAGGGGATAATGACAGGCTTGAGCTGATTAATCACCAATTTGTGAAAGCCAGAGGACTTCCTTGGCAGCATTGAAGGAAATTTTCATCTCTTGTAGCCCAGAGCAGAAAGAATGAAGGACTAGTCTCAGGATTTAGTTTCTAAGGATAATGGACATTCTGAAAAGGTTGAATGCTTAGTCCTGACACATCTACTGTGCCAAGGGCAGGGCCCTAATAGGAAGAGAATGGGGTTCCAAGACTGAACAGGAGATTCTGGGCAGATGTAGAAGATATCCTTGAACCCAAACTCCTCTAAACCTGCTGGGTCTTGCAGAAATGGCCCTACTGTAAGAAACTCTCATTTAAAGACCTATAAAACAACCTAAAATGGGTCAAGTCCTTAAAACAACACTTGGCGCTCCCTTCCTGACAACCAAGGAAATAGCAAGAATCCAATCTCAGCATCAGCTCAGCTGGGGCTGTGCTGAACCTAGTAAGGGAGGAGTGGGACAATTACCAAAGGAGCTGCAATGTGTGGCTAACATGTATCAGAAGGAATCTAGAGAGTATGCATGAGACTTGATTGTGAGGGTGCTGCATCAAGGGGGCAGAGATATAAAACTGAATAGAGGAGAGCTTATCAATATTCAAATACTTTCCTATGGAGCATAATTTTACACCTAGGCATGAACCTTGAGTATGGTGTTAACAAGTAGCTAAGGTGGCTTTTGGAAGCTTGGGATTGGGGGGACAAACAAATTGAAGTAGAAATGTTGGCACAGTGTTTACAGGTGATGAAGGAGAGGATTGATAGGCTCATAGAGTGGGTATGGTACAGTGAGTCCACCATATAAGACTGGAACTCCCCACTAGCTGGGGAGTCCTTGTCCTCATGCTGCCACGGTAGTGGCTTGTGGCCCCTTGAAGTGTGTGAAGCTGGATCCACCCAGATTCAAATGCATTCTTGGCCCATGCTCAGATATCCTCAAACGAAACATTCAGCAGTACAACAGTTTTGAGTTGCTGTCTGTCTGATATGGGCCTCCTGTGCCTCTCTTCCCACCCTCTCCCCCCCCCTTCAAGTCCAGGCCTCCCTCCTGCAAACTGCCTTCTCTTCCTCTTCGCAGCACCATGTGGCCGCTGGTACCGCAGCTTCTCGTCTGTTTATATTGAAAGTTGCTTTTATTGCACCATTTTTAATTTGGAGCATTGACTGAATGCTCCTACACAGTTAAATAAATAGAAAGAGTTCTGTGGGGAAAAAATTTGGTTGGATATATTGCACAAAAGAGCCTAGAAAACACTTTCTCCTGTAAGTGGTAAGGAATATACTGATGAAACAGTACCAACAGCATTGATGAATTCAGTAAATTCTGTACTCTATACCCAGGGCTGATAGTAGGACATATTTTTATGGTACTAGTTTCTTGATAGCAATGGGAATGGTATCCTGAAATCCTAGAATCTGTGACAGTGGATAAGGTGATTTTATCTAACCATCAGAGAAAGGATGAGTGCTATTATCTCAATGAGTAGAAAAATTTGTAGAGTAACCAGAGAAATATAGAAATGGTTACTAGAACACGATGTTCCTAGAAGCGAGATACATGGGCAGCCAAAATATGGATTAATTTATTTACTCAAAATAAGTCAAGAATGGAGGCTGATCAAAAGGCTGAAGGCAGTCACCTCAACCAAAATGTGTCTTGATAAGTTGACCTAGTTCTCAGCCCTAGAACCCACTGACTAAAGGAAAGTTTTCTGTTAAGAAGGGTCTAGCAAGAGGTATCGCAGAAGTGAAAGCCAAGCGGAAAACAGAATTACTCATCCAGATCATAAATCAAAAACAATTCTACATTCTGTGGGAAGGAAAGATTAATGTTGCCTTAAAAATTAAAGAATTTCAAACTTAAACAGGATGATGATCTCTGTTATACCTCTACTTTATCAAGCTGGTTCCAGTTTATCAACTGGGATCATTGTGAATGATAGAGGAAAATGACTGAGCATGCTTTGCAATTGGCTAGACTTGATATGTCCATGGTTAATGGTCCATGATACAATGTGAGCCTCCTCAGAGGCACTCCTGAAAGGGAAAGCAGTGAGAGGAAATTTTCCAAGTAGGCAGAACTTTGGGCTGTGTATCTGGCCATCTGTTTGATAGAGAAATTACCCTGAGATAAAAATATACATGGAGTATAGGCAGGAGTGAGTAGCCTGGCTGACTGGTAAATCTGGAAGGGAAAAGATTAAAATATTGTGTTCAAGAGTCTATGGAGATCATCTATGGGAATAGATGATGTATATGAGGGTTTTTGTATTACCCACCAAACATTATCAATAACAAGAGACACTAAGCAACCAAGTAGAAAGAATGATTCAGGAAGTTTTCCTCAGTAAATTTCTCCCAATGTTGAAATACAGGTACATGAATGAAGTACTAATGGTGGCAAGGAGGGAGACTATATATGGAGTCTACATTATAGGTTTCCACTAAAACTTATCCAAATAATTCTATTGTCAAATGTCTAACCTATTAACAACAGAGATTAATGCTGTGGCCCTGATATGGTACTTCCCTCTCATTCACCCTCCCCTCAAAAAAGCCAATACAGCCACTTGTGTCAAGTGACATTGGGTACCTCTGGCTTTGGAAGGGGTGACAGCTCATCTTGACTGAACCCAACACAGTTTTGTGCATATGATTGTTTTTCATGACGGCAAAGTATCAGCCAGCAACATTCTTATAGTGTTTGACCTACTAAATTGAGACTCAATGTATAACCACCTCAGACCATAAAAAATGACTTTCAGTACAGATGATAGGAATATGAGCTTGGGATATATCAGTCTTACTTAAATGTCGTTGACTTTATAGACAGATGGAATGGCTTCCTAATGCACAGCTGAGGTGCCAGATTGGGACACCATCCTCTAGGATCTGATATACTCTAGATTCATAGAATTTATATGGTACTGTGTTCCCACTGGATAAATGCATGAGTCCAGGGACTAAAGAAATAGGCATGTAGAAATAGGAGTTGTCTTTCATCACCACTTCCTATAATTCATTTCATGAATTTATAGTCCCTGTTCTGAAAGTTTAGATTTTGCAGGCCTAGAGACCTTGATTCTCAGAGAGGGGAATTTTCCACCTCAGGATATAATAAGAGTCTCGTTTAAATTAGGCTGTGTATATAGCTACCAACAACTTTAGGCATCTGGTACTGAGAAATGAACAGACAAAGAAAGAAATCACTATTCTGGCAGAGTAATTGAATATGGTCATTAGCACTGCTAGTATACAATGTTGAGTTACAATATTAGATGGAGATGTATGGAAGTCATGAAAAGCATTTCTCTCAGAGGTAAAATAAGTATAAAGTATCTAGGAAACTGAGTGAGGAAAAATTAGAGAGGAGAACAAACCATGAGAGACTCCTAACTCTGGGAAACAAACAAAGGGTTGCGGAAGGAGAGGTAGGTGGGGGGATGGGTAAATGAGTGATGGGCATTAAGGAGGGCATATGATGTGATGAGCCCTGAGTGTTATACTATATGTTGGCAAACAGAATTTAAGTTTTAAAAAGTTATCTAAAGCAGTAGTGCTCTTGACTGAGGAACAGCAAGGAGGCCAACTTGACTGATGTACACTGGGTAAAGGGATAATCTTGGAGATAAATGGAGAAGTAACTAGAGGCCAGATCATTTGGGTCCTGTAATACTTTTAGTTTAATTCTAAATGTGGGAGAAACCATGGTGAATGTTGGGTTGGAGAGTAACAATGCATAAACCACAATTAAGGTTGAAATTGAAGCAACAGAGAAAATGAGATATAATGTAGAATAAGTAGGGCAAAAAGTTCTTAAAATCCCATTCCTACCATGAAACTTCCAATATCAAGTGGACAGAATTCTATCTGATACAAACCCATTGAAACAACTTTATGATTCATCTTATTGATATAAATTTAATACATTTATTTTGTATGCATAATTAATGTTTGTTTTCATTTTGCTTGTTAAACTACTCCTTTTATTTCTGTCTATAAAACTTTTGACTTCTCTGATTGGGGAAATGTTTCAACAGAAACATTCAGCAGAAACAGTGTTTATGTCTTGTACCTTATTTTATATAAGACTAATAGTGTATTGAATAAAAACAGGTGTACAATATGTACATTGTATTTGTGATGACAAGATTTCTTAGATTCTTTTTTTTAAGATTTTTTTTTTTTATTTTTAAGTAAACTCTACACCCATTATGGGACTTGAACCCACAACCCTGAGATCAAGAGTCACACACTCCACCCTACTGACTGAGCCAGCCAGTGCCCCAAGATTTCTTAGGTTCCACGTGTTCATTCTTGATCATGCCTCTATGTCTATTTCCCTATCCTCATTCATTAAATAGATCATCTTCTCTTAGGTCATCAATTAGGGCAGACTAATTGGATGCTCATTTTTCTTCTGTACTAATACCAAAATTCTTATAGGCTTTCCTTTATAATCTTCAAATTCTTCACATACATATATATCATTTATTTTGGTCTTATTCTCTAGAAAGCAAAGAAGTAGACAGCAAGCATTTCTGCTACTTTTGCAACTTCAAGAAGTACATATTTATTTTGGAGAGTTTTATCTAACTGTACGCTGTTGAAAATAACAAAGTATTAGTCATAGTCACTAGCCTCGAGAAATTTAGTGGAAGGCACAGTATTATGTGTTTAAGAGTTATGGAAATTTGAGACCTATAAATCAGAGGAAAATTGGATTATAATTACAATAATTTTTGCAGATGTTCAGATAATGGAGAGAATGATATCTAAATTGGGGAGATTTCACAATAGAATTGCAACCCTTAAGGATATTGAGATTTGAGTGTCTTTAACTGAAAGAGTAGTTCTTCAAAGATGAGTTAGATTATATTTTGTGGAGATTAAGCTACCAAGGAAACTAGCCTGGTGGAGGTGAGGCATATTTTGGCCCCATTCTGATGGTAGGAAAGAGCAACAATGAAAATGATGATCAGAGACCAAGTTCCTGATCTTTGAGTTCATGTTTAGGCTTCAGGTCCCCCTGCCTAAAGATGTGAACATTACAAATAAATGTTTTTATTTTATTTTATTTTATTTTATTTATTTATTTATTTATTATTTATTTATTTATTTATTTCAAATCAATGTTAACAAATCAATGTTAAAGGGAACTTTAATTGCTACACACTGAAATCTGGTAGAGAGGGATTTGAAATGGTCACACTGGTATCCAGGCTGAACTGGAAAAAGCTGCTGGGTCTTTATCAGGATTATTAAATAGGACTTTTGTGCAGTAATGAAGGCTGGGTATTTGGGTATTGTGTGGGAATATGAGAAAGATTGAGCCTAACTATTTCTATTGAGAAACTGATAGGATTTGACCAAGTGATTATATAGAACGAAGAGTAAGAACCAGAGATGACACATCAATGACTAAAATGGAGGAAGTGGGAAGGATTGCTCACTATAACATGATGTGGTAAGTATAGGACTAGAATACATATAGAGAGCCCTATTACCCTCTTCCTCTGACTGTGCATTATGTGTTAGAATTATCTAGAGTTTGCTCCACTGTTTCGTTTCTTATCCTCCCATTCTGCTTAGATAATCTAATCCTTGACTGTGGTTTCAACTTCCACCCTTTTATATTTGTATGACTCCCAAATGCATATGCCTAATTCTGACTTCACCACTGAAAGATAGAATCATATTGCCAAGTGTGGCTTGGGTATATTTACCCGCAGGCTACTTATGTAATTGACATATTAAAACTTATTACTTTACCTTTGAATCAGCCTTACCTGCATCCCCTGGGTGAAGAGCAAAGCCATTTTTAGTTGTCCAGCCAGATTCTTAAAGATTCCAGTTCTCTAACAGACTATGTTACTTTTATTTTTCTTTAGGAAATTAACAAGCATGAAGAGTGCCTCCTCCTCTGCCAGTGTTTCTATATATCTCAGGTACTTTTAGTCATAAATATACATGTAGATAATTTGCTCAGCAGCTTTCTTTGTATTTATTTCTGGTAACCAGAATATTTTCTTCCCCCTCTGACCAGGTAAAAGATAGATAAGAATTGCTTAAATTTATTTTCTATAAAACTAGCCACACTTCATTGTTGTACCATGAGCAAATATATTCATATTTATATTCCATACTAAAATACTGAGAGACTACTTCTAGACATAATATCAACTGTATGTAATTTTCCTGTGTTGTTCTTTTGTGTTCTCTCTCTTTTTAAAAGATTTTATTTATTTATTTGAAAGACAGAAAGAGGGATCCCTGGGTGGCGCAGCGGTTTGGCGCTTGTCTTTGGCCCGGGGCGCGATCCTGGAGACCCGGGATCGAATCCCACATCAGGCTCCCGGTGCATGGAGCCTGCTTCTCCCTCTGCCTATGTCTCTGCCTCTCTCTCTCTCTCTGTGACTATCATAAATAAATAAAAAATTAAAATAAAAAAATGAAAGACAGAAAGAGTGAGATAGAGTGCGTGCACATGCACAAGCAGGAGTGGCGGTAGGGGGTAGAAGGATAGGGAGAGGTAGGCTCTCTGCTCAGTAGGTATCCTGATGTGGGGCTCAATCCCAGGACCCTGAGATCATGACCTGAGCCGAAGGCAGATGCTTAACAAACTGAGCCACCCAGGCACCCCATTTTGTGTTCTCTTATATTGGCAGCTAATCACTGATGACCATTGTCCGAAAATGATATTACGGCAAATTTAATCGGTTTGTTTTAAAGTAAATAACAAGAGACATTTAGGATAATGTTAGAAATCTGATACTGAATTGAATGGTATTACAAATATTGTTTCTCTATACTTTTATACTAAGTACTCCTACATAGACATAAGTTAGCATTGCTTGTTTTATGTGCTATCACTTTATCATATACATCTATCATCTTGTATGCATAGTTTTTAATTTGATCAGCTTGTTCCAGTTTATTTCCAGATCTCAAAATCAAGCTAATTGACATAATATGTCTTCTTGTCCTGTTCATTAAAAAATGATATAAAAATGCTTTGTGTCTAATAGAGTGACTTCCATATCCTTAATCAAATGTCAATAATATTTAAATATTACTTCAATAATTTGTACGTCTTTGAGAAGAGAGCAAACTATTGTTACTTCAATACCTATATATTACACTATTCTAAATACTCTTGTAAAATTTATTGAATAAAACTACATTCACTGCCTATCTACTTCTACATGATTTAGTTACTTTTGAACTACTACTAAATGCCCTTCCCATGATTGCAACATTTGACTAGTCCTCTATTACCATGCCGTGAAATGTGGTTTCTGGCCCTTAATGATTCTCTGCATCATTTGCAACTTTACAAAAAGAATTTAAGTAATTGCAGGTACACTTACATCATAATAAATCATTTTGAGTACATGTGAATAGTTTTTAATGGTTAATAATATTACATAATTTTTATTTATGTTGAAATACTTGATTCATGTTGAAATATTATTATATTAGACAAAGTGGCAAGGCCAATTAATTTATATTATTGAATTCTGGCCTTGCATTTTAGAGTTAAATAATTAATTGTAGATTTATTCATTTACTTGTTCCACTAATATATATTCATTCCTTCTTGTATACTATGCATTGGCATACAAGGAAAACAGAGCTCTTATGCCCAGAACTTATCAGTGAGGTCTAAAAAGTCCATAGACAATTACTCAAGCAATTAGAACGAAATCTGCCACATGTTTGATAGGATGATATGATTATTATTATTAATATTTTCCTGTAGTATGAAATCAATACTAAAACAAATTGTTGGCTTTTCTGAATTGTTAGTTGGCTAAATTCCAGTGGAAAAATATTTCAAGTTTTAACTTAGTTGTTAACTGATACATACTTTTAGCCAATCTCAGAAATGTGATCTCCTAAATTATTTTCTTTTCTGCATCATATCCATTTCCACTAATGCTGAAAATGACTCCTATTTTATATTTAGTGTCTTGGTATACATATATACTTTTAAATGACCTTTCATATGAGGCTACCATCCTGCATAACCTACAGCTAAATTATTCATTCCAGACCCAAATCAAAAGATGACTGCTTTAGAACTACCTCTTTGTTATCCAAAGTAACTTCTTAATTCCCAAGTTCACCTTTGTGTAAATGTCATTTGTATAATCTATTGATGTATTATGACCTATGTATACATTTGTCATAACCGTTTCTTTTGACCTTCAAAGGCAAAAATTGAGTTTTTTGTCTAGCTTTTAAATTCCTTAAATTTGGATCAAGTGCTGAAATGTAGGATTGCGATACAGTAATTGCTTGATGATGAAAAATTTGCACAAGCTCCAGAATTGCTCCCAGATCATTTGACCAGTTAATGACATCACTGACATTTGTTTATGATGTCTGTATTATAGATTTGGGGGCTGTGGGTTTTTCCCATGTTTCTAATTTCCTCTGCTGCTTCATAAATTTCTTGAAGGCAGAGACAATATCTCATTCTACTCCAAACATCTATTATATTGCCTCTCCACATAGAAGGTACTCAATAAATATCAAATTAATTAATAAAACAACAGAAATTTATTTTGTCACAGTTCTGGAGGCTGGAAGTCTGAGATCAAGGTGCCAGAATGGTTGGTTTCAAGTGAGGGCTCTCTTCCTAGCTTGCAAACAGCTGCCTTCTCATTGTGTCCTCACATGACAGGAGAGAGAGCAAGAGCTCTGGTGTCCCTTCCTCTCTCTTCTTTTCTTTTCTTTCTTTCTTTTCTCTTCTCTTCTCTTCTCTTCTCTTCTCTTCTCTTCTCTTCTCTTCTCTTCTCTTCTCTTTTCTTTTCTTTTCTTTTCTTTTCTTTTTAAGATTTTTATTTATTTATTCATGAGAGACACAGAGAGAGGCAGAGACATAGGCAGAGGGAGAAGCATTCTTCCAGTGGGGAGCCTGATGCAGGACTTGATCCCAGGATTCCAGGATCATGATCTGAGCCAAAGGTAGAAGCTCAACCACTGAACCACCCAGGTGTCCCTCCCTTCCTCTTTTTATAAGGGCACTAGCTCTATTGGATCAGTGCTCCAGCCTCTGGTCTCACTTAACCTTAATCACTTCCTCAGGCCCCATCTCTAAATACAGTCACATTAAGGATTAGGACTTCAACATACAAATTTTGGGGAAACACAGTCAGTCCATAGCAATTATTATATAATCATTAAAAACATACAATGAATATTTGAACTTGCTCTCATGTATGCCACAAATCAATTATGGAAGAACCAATCTTATTACTTTATTGAGTTAATAGCAGTTTAGAAAAAAAAAAACAACTATTATAGTGTTTTATATATGCATGTATGGGGAAAAAAAGTTTTTTTTCTTTCTCTAATTAGTATTATTATTCAGAATTTAAACTATATCCTTTTTGGGGGCATTTTCAACTAATCCCAAATTTGAGAAAAAAACACCCTCAATTTCTTCTTTATCTAGCCCCTATATTGAACCAGTCACCAAATTCAGTCAACTTACTTCCTATATGCTTTCTGAATCTCTTTTCGCTATGTATTTCCATGGCCACTGCTTCAGTTCAACTACTTTATTTTTATTTGATCTAGAGATTAATGCAAATACCTCCTAGATGGTCTCCCTGGCCTGAGGGGGGTGATAAGCTGTGTGGGAGAATGCTGACCTTTGAGATAACTGACTGTTCAATGCCCAGTTCTGCTTCTTAATGGTTATGATGCCTTTTCAAATAAAAAAATATATAATTACTTCCTTATATAATTATAATAATTAAATATAATTCAGTAATTATTAAATGAAATAATACTCTCCTAGAGTAAACCTCTAAAATTTTTTCTTTCTTTCCCTCTTTTAGAGTCTGTTTTCTCCTATATTCTCTCCAATGCAGAAATCCCCACAAAGCTTATATTTGTTCATGTTGTTCTCCTGCCTGAATTCTAATACTGACTTCCCACAAATGCATAGGATGAATCCCAATCACTGTAGAGTGTTATTCAAAGTCTTTCAAAATCTGAAGACAGCTTACTTCTTTCAGATCAGACATTTCAACTAACCATGTATATCCACATTATTTAAGGCACATCATGCCATATTTCATGTGGCTTTGTATATATTCTATTATTTGAATTATCTGCTATTATTGTTACGGATGTTTATCTCCTCTATCAGCTCAACCTCTTGCAATCTCTCCCCAACACTACTGGAAATAGACATACATCACTAGTTCTCAAGAATTTTTCATTTATACTTTCAGTAAATGTTCCTTGGGGTTCTGCTAGATTCTAGGCATGATGTAAAGAGATTTAAAACACATGACCCTAGCCCATGTAAATTCTTGGTAATGTTAGGAAAGACAGTTTTATAGATTAGTAAACTGAGCCCAGAGAGGACAAGGTCCTCACACTTACTTAGCTGTAGCATTTAGACTTCAAATCAGGTCATCTAACTCCTAAGCCAGAATTATTTCGATTTTACCAAGGAGACTTCAGAGCATAATAAATACAAATGACAAAATTATGTAATTTGACTGGTTCCTAATGCCTTATATTGGTAAATACTTTGTACAAACCTTTATGTGAGTTACTTACAATATTTGCTAACACACATACTAATAGAAACAATATTTGCTCATATGTTATGTTACATGGATGGTGGAAGAGAAAGGCATGCCAGTAAGAAAAGGTGATATATTGTTAGTTTAGAAATGTAATAAGTATGCCATGGAAGGAAATGGTGAGAATTCAGTTCTTTATATGTAATAATCCCTGGTAGTTTTAGGAAAAATAATGTATGCTTATATGAATTAAATAATTAAGCCTCAGAAAAAAATGAAACCAAATGCTAAAACTTTGGTTTCTAAAACCTGAGGGGTAGAGGAGGATTTTTAAATAATGGGTTAAAACGTATATAGTGAAACTTGTGGATCAAAAGTATTAAAGCCTGAGACAGCAAGCAAAACAATACAAACAGACAAACAAAAAAAAGCATTGTTAGATTATACCACAGGACAAAATGCTACAAATAATAAATAATTGTCAGTTTAAATATTCATTTGTAAAGTTCATTTCATTTCTCTAAGTTCGTGACTTCAGACAATTGATTTTCACCCAACTTGTTCATCATCCGTTTATATGGAACCAGATGAGTACTATGTGTACTGAGAATAAGATTAGATGGGTTTGCTAGTGTCAGCTATTAAATAGCATAAATTTTCTTATGCTAAGAAAATAATCTTACTCTCAACGTGGAAGTAACATAGAGTTTTGAGGACCTATGAAAACCAAAGCATTTTATTCCAGTTTTAACCAAACCAGAATTTTTTAGGAGATGATTTAACCTAACTAACTTCAATTGCTTGACTCATACAATATACCATCAAAGTGCCAAATGTTATCACATATATTTTTACTTAATCCTTACAACTGTTTGAGGTAGATAATGCTTTTATTTATTTTATTTCATTTTATTTTATTTATTTATTTTTAATTTTATTTACTTATTCATAAGAGACACAAAGAGAGAGAGGCAGAGACATAGGCAGAGAGAAAAGCAGGCTCTGTCCAGGGAGCCTGATGTGGGATTCCATCTTGGGACTCCAGGATCACTCCCTGAGCCAAAGGCAGGAGCTCAACCACTAAGCCACCCAGGTGTCCCAGATAGGGATTTTATTAATTAATTTATTTCATAAATGAAAATATTGATGACTGTTTAGTGGTGCAGTCATCTCAAATGCCAGTCTCTGGTTCTTATTTTGCTACTATTGTATAATCATATCTGTATTTCGCTTGTTTTACGAACTATGATAATACTTAGTTATAGTAAAAAGTGCCAGATGAGATACACTTTTTACTATATTATAGATAGATCTTATTGGATTTCTTCCAAGATTACTCTGTTTTATACTGGATTCCACTACAATTGCTAGAAATGTGATATTTTCATGAAAAGAGTTGCCACACTACTTTCCCAAAAAGGACCACTGTCAAAAAAATAAACATTAGCTGGATTTCTACTGCAAATGACAAATATCCGTGCCTAGTGTTTCAATAAAAGATAAGGTTAGAAAATGATTAAAGCTAGAGCATTTTAGATACAATGCTGTTGGCTTATTATTTAAAATTTCTTACAAAAACAACAAAATACTTTGTATGTATAGGGGTTTGTACATTACATTTATTATTTAAGCAAACTTAAAAATTAAAAAGTAAAGCATATCTATAGGTCACTGAGTTAGTGAAATTAGCAAATTGTTTTAATTTAATTATGTTTACCATCATTAATGTGCAAAAATTTGCAATCTTTCCAAATATGAAATAATGTTTTAATATACATTTGGATTTTTGTTTTTGTTGCTTCTAGAATTGTATGTAAACAGTACCTACTTTTTTTTGGTATGACTCGTCATTCTCCTGCTCTAAAATTAAAAAGAGAGAGAGAGAGAGGAGGGAGAGGGAGAAAAAGAAAAGGTAAAGTAAAAGGTATATTCAAGGTATTTGGGACTAGTGGACAGTATTTAAAGGCCCACACATGAAGCAACTTGTTGTTTTAAAGAATAAGTAAGTAAATGACTAGCAGATTGGGACCTTTCATGGCAGAACAATGAAGGGATGAGCTGAGGGCATTAGTCTCTGAAAGAAAGCTGGCCCCCTTACCAGTAATTATAGTTAATCAGCAACAATTGTCTTGACTAAGATACAGATCAACACTGAGCACTAACCCAACAGGACTGATGAAGGTAATGGAGGATGAAAAATGCTTGAATGACCTCAGCAAGGCATTGAATAACCTGAGCAGATGATGCATTTTCTATCTCAATTCAGTCTCCACTTGTTGTTTCAGTCCAGAAGGCACTAGTTTTCTTCAAATGATGGGGACCATGGTTGTGATTCTTAGCATAGACGTTTAAAAGTGGTGAATGTTTAGCATAATGAGTTATATTTATTTACATGGCCCACATCACATTCACATTGTGGAATTGTTTTAATCCTTGCTACTCAAAATGTGGTTTAAGGCCCAACCAAGCAGATGTGTCCTAGAAGCTGGTGAAATGTGCAGACTCTGGGGCTACATCTCAGGCCTATGTAACCAGAATCTGCTGGCGACAAGATCCCCAGGTGATTCCTGTGTACTTTTAATTTTAAGAAATTGAGGGATGCCTTGGATCTAATTGTTGTGTTGTTGCACAGTAGCTATCCAGGTACAGTTTCTTAGAGAAGGACAGACTGTAATAAACTAAACTGTTGTGCACTCCAGTCAACAATAAAACTAGTATATTTGGCCAAGAAGAAAAAGTCATTTCTTTAGTGCTTCTTTAATCCAAGATAGCATTAATGCTAGCAAAAGGAAAGGTGAAAGGCTCCTCTGGAAAGGAAGTGCTGGGTTGCTTTGTATATAGTGCATTTAACAGAATCTTCCATTAAATTAAAAAAAAAATTTGTGTTGCAACAATCTCTTCCAAGAAGCCAATGCATTTTACGGAAATAATAATTCATTTTTGCATCTCCAACCAGGTAACCAGAACCATTTTTTCCTTTCTCATTCAATATAGAGAGAACATCTGAATCCTGAGAAAATTAGGTAAATTGGACCACTTGTTCAGTGGAAGTTTTGGGACCAAAAATATTTTTTATATTTTTGTTGCATTACAGTTGTATCATTTATTTCAATTAAAAAACAAGATGACAGGCTCAAAATGGAGTCACTTATGTTATACCCCATGTCACTAAACTGAGACTGAACTTAATTACAGTTTTGGCCTCTCCCAGAAATGGAATCTTAAACCAGTCAATCAGGAATCTGGTCAGCCCTAGCGATATGCTCTGACGGACTCCTGTCATTACCCATAGGGGCATGACCTTGCTGCAAACAACCTACTGTTTGCCTAGTATAACTTCCTTGTTTCTGTTCCCTTCTACATATTAAAGTCTTTCATTTTATTTAGCTCCTTGGAGTTTCTTTCTATCTGCCAGATGAGATGCTGCTTGACTCATGAATCATTAAGTCAAGCCAATTAGATCCTTAAATTTTACTTCACTAATATATATATATATGTATATATATGTATATATACATATATATATTAACATTTCTGACAACAACACTATAAGGAACGTATCATTCTCATTTTTACCTCATGGAATCTGAGGCTAAAGAAGGCTAGCTAAGTGATTTACCCAATGCAGTAAGTGGACAAGACAGAATGCAATAACTTGGATCATGTAATAACTCTTGTTTACCACACCAAATTTACTTACTCATTTGGCTTGATGAGGGTTTCTATGCATATTCTATACTTTTGGAATATGACTGTTATCCAAATAGAACTAAAAAGAGTACTAGAAGATTTTATTACAAATAGAACAATCTCTTGCTCCACACCTTCTATACTCTTCTTCTCCTGTAACCAAATATTTTAATTCTCAAATCTGTTTCTTCTTGCTTTTATATCCAATTGTCTATATAATATTATCCATTAGCCGTTAAATCAATTTTAGACATTAACTAT
Source organism: Vulpes vulpes (assembly GCF_048418805.1). Classification (NCBI taxonomy): domain Eukaryota; kingdom Metazoa; phylum Chordata; class Mammalia; order Carnivora; family Canidae; genus Vulpes; species Vulpes vulpes. The sequence goes on from NC_132783.1 coordinate 34,112,608, forward strand.
TTATTTTACATTTTAATAGTTGAGGACTTAGCCCTTTTTATATTTTCCACCTTTCTCTAACATTTTTATTACCCTTGAGGCTAAGAATTATCTTGTTTATTTAACTTATTTAGTTTCATATATGCTTACCACCAGTTCTTTCCAGAGGCTCCAATGGATCTGTCAAATATCTGCCTAGTAACAATTAATCAAAGTGCTCAAACTCTCCATAAATTCTCTCTTTTTTTGGTTGACCCATCATATTGCTAAAGTATACTCTCTAGTACTTTCCTAAGAAATGATTTTTGGGAGGTAGGTATTCTGAATCTTTGCATGTCTGAAAATGTCAGCATTCAGTTGATGGTCTAGCTGATATTCTAGTTATGTATTCCTCTGTAACATATTACCCTGAACTTTAGTGGCATAATGTAACAACTATTTTATTATGTTCACAAATTGTATGGGTCAGGAATTTAGACAAGCACAGTGAGGATGGCCTGTCTTTGATCTACAGTGTCTAGGACTTCAGCTGGAAAGGGTTAAAGGGCTGGGAAATAGTCAAATGGCTGAGTTGGAATCATTTGGAGTTTTCTCACTCAGAGCTGGCATTAGACTGGGTTCAACTGAGATTATGGACTGATATGCTAACCAACACAATCATAGAATTCTAGGTTTAAAAATCCTTTTTTTTGTCTCTTTGGAATTTGAAGCCATTCAATGGGAATGTCTAATCTGGAAACCAATGATTTTCAGTTTTCCTTTTTCTTTTTCTTTTCTTTCTTTCTTTTCATTTTCTTTTGTAATTTTTGCATTTTGATTTTCTTTAATTCCTGAAACTTATATGGGTTGTATAATACTTTTTAATCTTGGTCTAATTATATGTTTTTCCCTTTAGTTATCCATCTTTTTGTTATTTTGTTTAACTTTCTAGATTTTCTCAGCTTTATCTTATAATTTTTAAAATTCTATTTTTAATATATAGGAGCTCATTTTTGTTCTCTGATTAATTTTGTTCATAGCATTCTATTTCTGGATCATAGATCTGATGGTCTTAATAGTGATGATTAGTTTTTGTATGCTACCTGAATTATCTATTTCATCTAAATTACTTTCTTTTTCATTTATTTGGATCTCTCTGACTCTCTGACTGAAGAATTTCCTCAGAACCCCGGTAATCCTTTACCTTCAAGAAGGTGACCTAAAAAGATCATGAAAATAATTTATGCATGTATGTGGTGATGGTAGCAGTAGTGGAATAGTTCATTCTAGAGGCATTCTAGAGGAAGTTTCTAGCATTTTTGCAGGAAGATGACAAATATTAATATCTATGTAGGCCTTTTCTCATTCAGTTTCTCTAATGAAGAATACACCACTCTTTTGTATTAGAAATATACACCTAAGCCTCAGTGTTCTGGAAACAGCATGGAGTAAAGTGGCTGGGAGGCCTCATTACTTACGTGCAGATTTTATTTAGTCCTATTGTTTTTATTCTAGCATCTAACTTCCCTCTTCCGCTGTCCCTGTCTCTAGTTCATTTTTTTTTTTTATCAAGCAAAGTTATGGTATTTCACAAGATTTGGAGGAAACATTAAAATGATGGGAGACAAAGATCAGTGATCTAACCCTTCCTAATTAAGATTTTCAACCAACTGCATCTTCTGAACCCCGGTCTAACCCTGTCATTTTATGTTATCTAGTTCCAGCAAGAACTAAGCCCTTTATGAGTTTGGGGCAGATTGACTCAACTTCTCTTTATTATTCTCATCCATTTAAGTTTCAGCTCTGTCTCCTCTGTCATGTAAGTTACCTCTCCTTGCTCCACTTTCTAGCTTCAAAATAATGAATTGAGCATTTATCTGCCTTTCTTATTTTCTTTGTCCTTTTGGTTTGTGTCTTTTCTTTTTCATTTACTATTATCTCAATATATTTTAGGGAGGCAGTGGCAGGTAAATATCTGGCTCTGTGGAGTGGTCTGAATATAATAATAAACAAACTCTTTCATAGGCTTAGAACACAATTCATTCCTACCTTTCTCACCTAGGTAAATTCATCACAGTCTAATTGGGGTGGTGGTCGAATGCATTGGGGTACTTTTCACTACATGGTCATTTGGGGATCCAGCGTTCTTTCAATTTATTGCTTCACCACTCACCAAGGTCTTGGCAGCCTACTGGGTCCTCTGAATATCAGGGAAAAAGAACTTTCTTATATCTAGGGTAAAGGTGACTGCAAACCAAGGAGTTACATGTAACATGTGCACACACATGGCTATGACCAAATTTAAAAGAGGCCCAGAAATGTAGTCTGGCCAAGTCCCTGTGAAGAAAGGAAAATGAGTTTGTTGAGCATCTAACTCATCACTGCTGGACACATATATTCTATCTCCCATTTAATCAGAAGTCTCTAATGTATATTCTTTCCAAAATATATTCATCAGGAGAACATAGTTCAATTTCAAATTTCTGCATGTAACTTATCATTTAGAATATACATGTAAACTTTAATTTATGATAACCAACATGTTGGTGAAAAATTGATGTAAAGCTTAATAAATATTTCCTTAATTTGATTGGGAAAGAGGAATCTAATTTTAATTTTAATCACATGAGTATAATTTCCCCATCTATAAAATAGAGGTGGTTTTTGGTAACTTTCTACTTGCAGGATCTTTTTGAAAAATATTAAAAGAATTTTCCATTTAGGATATTATTATCTTGGAGGAAAGTCACCATGGAAATGTAAAAGGACAAAACATATCTTAGGAGGGGAGATTAGAGAACAAAAACTTTGTTATTTTTTACTGACAAGTTTAAAGTATTGGTTCTACTACATAAACTTTAGACTGGGTTATCCAGATGATTACTTTGCCTTTCCTCTACTTTTAACTGAGTATAACTTTCTAATCTTAAGTACTATAATTTTTTAAAGATTTTATTTATTTATTTGAGAAATAGAGAGGGAACACGAGCTGGGCGAAGGCACAGATGAAGAGGGAGAAGCAGACTCCCTCCCAGCAGGGAACATTTGATGTGGGGCTTGATCCCAGGACCCCAGGATCATGACCTGAGCTGAAGGCTGCTGCTTAGCTGACTGAGCCACCCAGGCACCCCTCAAGTACTATAATTTAAAATTCTTTTTCTGGATAACTAGATTTGATTAACTGTGTATCTGGTTGAGAAGTTCATTCTGCAAACTACTCATTCTGTAAAACCCATGTCCATGCATGTCTGGCTATAGAAGTTTTGTGTAAGGTAAATCAAAGTTAGTAATCTGTTCATATGAACAACTTTTTAAATGACATACTTGTCTTGTACATGAAGAACAGTCTTTCATTTAGTGCTAACATCACTCCTTGACAGTATGTTGAGTGTTTAGATAGGCTATAACCCTTTTCTTTTTTTTTCACTTGTCAGTCCTCAAATTGTTCCAAGAAAGCAAGCCCAGTGACTGAGGAGAACAAATATGTGAAAAATTTGTCCTATTCTCTATAAAGGTGGGTTTTGGAGGCAGAACCAGATGCGGTTGGCTGCATATAAATATTTTAGTTTTTATCATTAAAGTTTATATACTATTTGTATTATAGTCAATAATATATTTTGTTTCTTTTAACTTAAAATATTATTCTCCTTCCAAAACTGTTCAATTAAATTTATGCTTAACAACATACTATTTTTATTCCAGTGACCATGCTTTGTATTTCTCAGCCAGGTTGGGGAAAAAAAGTAGTGAAAATGCATTACAAATATGAGTGTTCCCTTGACATCTTGGGGAGAACATGGTAAGAATCTGTGACTTTTCACTTCAAATTTTGTGCAGCTACTATTTACTTGTTGTGCCCCTAGAATTTCATACATATTTAGTGACTGATAACAGAGAGTTTAGATAGCAACCCAATTATTGTCTTTCTATTATATCTTGTGGAGCAGAATTTTTTCAGATGTTTTTCTCTATACCAGTTGAGTTCACAGTTACTTAAGAACTTGTGGAATCCTGCGGAGAAATGCAGATTGGAAAAAGTTCATTGGCTAATTGCATAAGCTCTGCCTTATGTGAGATGTTGAACAGTGCCTTGTATTTCTATTGTTGTAACATAACTGTCTTTGTAAGAAAAAGTGTTAGACTTGAAATCTTATACCTTTTAATTTTTTTAAGCTATGAGTCATTCTACTAAATAATGACATAAAAATACCTCTCAAAATAATAAAATAGTAGATAATAATTAAAGTCTAAAGAAACATTAACAGAAATTTGTCAGACACTTATGAAATGTGTAGATGTCAAGACTCCAATTTTAAATTTTCTATTGGCAGTTCAAAATTTGAGCCCATCTACTCATACTTTCTCCATTACAGTTTTCAAACTTTCTTCTTCTTTTTTTAAAGATTTAATTTATCTATTTGAGAGAGAGAGAGGGGGAGAGCATGAGAGCATTGGCAGTGGCAGGGCAAAGGGAAAAGGAGAAGCAGACTCCCTGCTGAGTAGGGAGCTGGACCCTGGGCTCGAATGCAGGACCCCAGGATCATGACCTGGGCCAAGGCAGATGTTTAACCAACTGAGCAACCCAGGTGCCCCTCAAACTTTCTTCTTATTTAAAAAATATTCTCTAATAGGTCCTTCTTTAGTATTTGTTTTCTGCAATATTTTCCCAGTTTATTCTCAAACTTTTCACTTATTTACTCTTAGCTTCTTTAGTATTACTTTTTGCAATATTTCTTATTCTTGTCTTATCCATGTCAGATCTTCCTTAAAAATGAAGGGATCATTTTTAGCATGGATCATATGAAATTGCTGGTAATTGACTTTCTTCTGACCTACAAAAATGGCAATTTCATATGATTTGATCTAAAATTGATAACTTCATTCTACAGATTATTTCCTTTCTTTTAATGCCACATTTCTCAAATATTGCATTTAGTTTCTCACAATTAAACATATTATCAGGTTTTTGAAAAAAATATTTTTAAAATTTATTCATGAGAGACACAGAGAGAATGAGGCAGAGACATAGGCAGAGGGAGAAGCAGGTTCCTTGCAGGGAGCCCAACGCAGGACTCGATCCCGAGACCCTATGATCATGCCCTAAGCCTAAGGCAGGTTCTCAACCCCTGAGCCACCCAGGCATCCCATATTATCATCAGTTCTTAATCTCTTGTATCTCAAACTACTTCACCTGGATCCCCAAGGTCACAGATGCTCCTGAATTGCCTAATTAAGTTACCTCTTCTCAATTCTCTTTCTCTTTGCTCTCTATAACTTTTGGATACATTGGCATTTCTAGGGAAACTTCATCACTCTGATACTTAATATCCTGGCTGTCCTACCCTTCTGTCCTTTCTTTAGCTCTTCCATGATCTTTCCCCATGTCAGTCTGTAAACTCCGTTTCTTATGGCTTTAATCTTTCTATTTTGGAGATTTCCACTTATGCTTATTGTATTGGTGATTGTTATTGGGTACTTTGTGTCCTCCCAAATTCACCATTTGAAGCCCTAAGCTCTGGTTCCTCAGAATGTGACTGAATTTGGAGATAGGGCCTTCAAAGAGGTGATGAAGTTAACATGTGGTCTTTAGGGTAGCCCTAATCTGATCTGACTGGTGTCCATAAAAAAGAGGAAATTTGGACCCACGGAATGACACAGGGGATACACAGGCATAGAGGAGAGACCACCTGAGGGAAAAGAGAAAAGGCAGCTGTCTTCAAGGTCTGTCTGCAAGCCTTATTAGCAAGCCAAAGAAAGAGGCCTCAGAAGAGACCAAACACATCGCATTGATGCATTGTTCTTGAACTTCCAGCCTTAAGAACTGTGAGAATATAAATTTCTGTGTAAGCCACCCAGTCTGTGGTATTTTGTTATGGCAGCCTCAGCAAACTAAACAATGATTTATGTCCTCCTCATCTTTATTTTTCTGTGGATTAGGAGTCCTGGTAGATATTTCATAATAAATAAATGGTAGTTGAACAAATTTGGAAAACTTTATAGGTGTAAAGCCACCGTATTGAGATTTGTAAGGCACATGGGATATTAAAGACACAGATATTCTGCAGTGAGGAAATTTTTGACTCAACGCTTCCCAAATTAATACATATTTTACTATGACGATTTTTTCTTTTCTTTGTATATCTTATTCAATACCTAATAACATCCCCTGGAACATACTTTGGAAAATACTAGTCTATGTCTCCCACTCTAACTTCAAACCTCATTGATCCAGTTATGCATTTCTACTTGCCTGATAGTCAGTTCTACCTTCCTATTATTATTTTCTCTCAAAACCTTGTTTATTTTATATTCTGTATTTCTACAAGTTCAGTTTCCCTTTCATTCAAGCTCCAACTCCCTGCCATTTCTTGGTCTTCTCTATTTCCCATAGTGAACAAGCTCCAACTCCTGCCCATTCTTCCTCAGGTACTGATTCCTTCATAGCATTCTAGAGCAGGAAGCTATCATGATATGTTTGGTTATTGCAATAGGTCCCTTCCTGCTGTGATTGTTCTTTCTCTTCTTTTCTTAGTCTAAGGTGGACCATACTATGTGACTCAAATTTCCAACATTCTTTTACTCCTAAAACTACTTTTGCCTTCACTCCCTAATGATCAAAAGACTTCCATTATTCCCCATTATCATTAGTTTATCACAAACTTCTTTAACATTTAAGATCCCTGTGAATTGATTCCTGCATTATTCCTTTACCAGAGCTCTCTGTTCTATCCAGAATCATCTGAAACTTCTTTAATTCATCTCAATTCAATAAATATTTATCAGTTAGATTGAGTCTGTGAATATTTTCTGTGAGTCAAACAGTGTGCTAGTTCTGCATGCGTTCCTCACTTCCTACCTCCTCTACCTTTTGAACACTTCTTCCTTTTCAACACAGGCTATACTGTAACAGTCATTATGACTCATTTTGATAAGCCCATCATAGATTGAAAGTACTGTAAGTCAAAATGCGCTTATTGCGTCTAACCTGTAGAACATCAGGGTTTAGCCTAGCCTACATTAAATAGCTCAGAACACCTACATTAACCTACACTTGGGCAAAATCATCTAACATAAAGCCTGGTCCATAATAAAATGTTTAATGTCTCATGTAATTTTTTGAACGTTCTACTGAAAGGGGAAAACTGAATGGTTGTATGGGTACAGAATGGTTGAGTGTATCAATTGTTTACTCTTGTGATTCTGTGGCTGACTGGAAGCTGTGGCTCACTGTCACTGCCCAGCATCACAGGAAAGTATTAAAACTTGTGTCCCAAGCCTGGGAAAAGATCAAATTTCAAAATTTGAAGTACAGTTTCAAAAGAATGCATATTGCTTTTACACTATCGTGAAGTAAAAAAAATTAAGTCAAACAATTGTAAGTTGGAGATCATCTGTATTTACTAAATGGTTAAGTCACTGGGGATACAGCAGGAAATGAAAACTCCCAGTAGGAGTAAAAGACAAAAAAAGAAAACAAATGTCATTTTAGACATTCATGACATTCATGTATGCCATGAAAAAATACATTCATGTGATACAGAGTGACAGCTGGAAGGAATAAAATGATAATAACCTGGGACATGAAGACTGAGAAGGAACCAACCTGGGAAAATATGAAGTAAGAGAACTGGTGTCAGAGAGAATAACTACAAAGGTCCTGAGGCATTTTAGAATTTGACTGTTTATATAGTAAACCAAATTATGAACAATTGACTTTAATTAGTCTGGTATTAACAACGGATGATTATGCCTATGTTCCTAATTAGCATGCTTTTATTTCTCACTGACTGACATTAAATCTTCCTGTTCATCCCCAGCCAAGACCAAGTCACATCTATAAGTCTTCAGAGCAGTGTCTTTTGTGGCAGACTAAGTTCTCAGCATGAGTTCGATTGCTCATTGTGTACTAATATAAACATTTTTTGTATTAATAGCTAATAATTGTGCCATTTAACATTTTAAGTAATGTATATATCTTTGCTTTACTGTCACATTATAAACTTAATGAAAAATATGTACATTTTCAAACACCCAATTGCTCTCTATCAGAATATGATTGAGCGTAAAAATTGTCTTTGTAGACTTTGCATTCTAGAGCAGAAAAAAACACAAACAAACCTGAAAATAACTATGGCATACAGGGACATAGAGTAATTAAAAATATTTGTCTTAAAACTTTTAAGCAATTAAACAAATTGTATTGTTCTGCTACTTCAATCTATAACTGTGGTGAGAAAATATCAAAACTGGATCATATATTAAGCTATTCCACAAAATATTTTATATAGGCATGATTGACATTTATGATGACTACATGGTGAAAAGGAGAGGCAGAGAGCAAATAGCCCAAGCCTGCCCACATTCTGTCCCGTTCAACCAAAATGATCTCCAGGGGATGTGAGTGCAGAGCAAATCAAAGATTTCTTAACTTCTGACTGGGTTTTGATACCAACTTTCCAGGTGAAATTTACTAGACCACCTGTGAGTCACAAGATCCCTCTTGTAACTTTAGCTCAATATCTAGACAAAATGCAGGCTTGTCACATTACCCCAACCTCTCTAATTAAAGGGATTAGTGCCATTAGTTTTGATTGGGTTCAAGAAGGATGAGGTAAAATGAATCTGAGGGAGAAAAAGCAACAAGTGAAAGAAAGAAAACTAAACTAAATTCTGGGGTAAAGTTTACCTAAGCTTCCAAATTCTATGAAAACAGCAGTGGTGGAGGATGAGGGAGAGAGAAATGTGGAATGGACCCTTTTCAAGGGGAAGGCAGCACAGATTCCTTTTAGTCACAGGACAGTATTAAGAGAGGAGATTATTCAAAAAAGAATACAAGAAGTAAAAGAGAAAAGCATGATGATTCAGGAGTTACTATTCAGTTACTATTTTTATATGGCTCACTTAGGGCTGGTTCCGCTTTGGGGCTTCTTTTTCATCTCCAACCCCAGTAGTGTATGTGACCTACTAATCACGAGGCTATAGAATAGTGTACTATCACAGATGCAATAATTACTTACTCTTTGACATATGTAAATAACTTTTAATGCATACGGGTGTTACAATCTGGGTTTAATTTTGCTCCTTCATTCACGAGCTGGCCATATTGGGCTAATTACCTGTCAATGAATAATGGGGATAATTGTATTTCCTCACAATGCTGACGAGAGCATTATATGAAAACAGTGCCTAATATATACTGAATGCCTGACAAATTATTCCCTATTACTATCATCATTATACCTTCTTTGGATACAAAATATATGTTATGGAATGAACTAACAATATTACCTCTCAAGTACTAAGAGCAACAACTTTAGCTTGTGATTCAAGTGTCCTATATTTGTGAAGATAATTGCTTCTATTTAGAAGTTGCTCAAATGTTTACTTAAATGGCAGAGATCTCTTGGATTCCTGCAGCATAAATCAAGAGGGTATGATATAATATCTAGCCTTATAATGAGATAGGAAAAAAGAATAGCCAATATTTACTCCTAATTCATTATGATGGTATTATCTAACTTCTATTACCAAAACTAAATAATGAAAATACCTAATAAGTAAAAGAGATTTTAAAAGGATATGTTCCTGAAATGTTAAGTGCCAGTGCTGATGTACTAGTTATTTAGTTCAAGAAATTTCAGTGTGTCCATCTGAAACATCAGCTAATTTCAACTTCAATCCTTATACATGTGAACTTCCAAAATTATAGAGTGGGTGGGTCATGCCATAGTATATTTTACTAAAGTTTCTGAAAATTGTAAGAGATACAGATATTGTATATATTATAAAGATATATTGTATATAAAGAGATATTGTATATATTATAAATATATAATATATACGTATTTTCAAAAGGGAATAATAATAAAAGCTTTTATTGAGTACACACTTAACCATATTTTCAACTGATGTACTTTATTCAGTTTTTAAATAGCTAAAGCAACTCTATGTGGATACTTAGAAAGGTTAAAAAACTTGCCTGGGTTTATTTGGTCAATAAGAAATAAATCCAAAATTTGAATTTTGGTAGTCTAGCTTCAGAGTATGTAGCCAGCTAACCTCCAAAATTCTAGTCATGTAGTGACATTTGGAAGAAAACTGATCTGTGAGTCACAAAAATTTCCACATGCAATAATGATGCTATGTTCTATTAATTCAGGAAATAGAGTCACACAGCTACTAAATGTTAGGACAAGATAGTGAAAATGCCATCAACTGGTTTCATGAGGCATATTCCAAGGAGATTAATAGGATAGCTTTAACCTTGAAAAGGAGGCTATTTTTAATTGAGATGCCATAATCTCAATGCCTTAGAATACTTTCAGACAATGTTCAGACAAGAGCACATTTCTTTTTAGATAGTCAAGGTCTTCTGAGATTGACAAAAATTGAAACTCAGAAGATGATATTATACCTTGTATTTTTTCCCTCACTGGACCACTTAAAAAATAATTTGAGAGAAAGCACACACGTGTGAGTGAGCACAGGGTAGAGGGGCAGAAGGAGAGGGGTGAGAATCTTAAGCAGATTCCACATTGAATATGGATCCCAACATGGGGTTTGATCTCACAACTCTGAGATTACTACCCCAGCAGAAATAAAAAATCAGATGCTCAACCAACTGAGCCACCCACGCATCTCACTAGACCACTTTTAATTCTATGCAGAACTCCGCATCTTGCCTCTCTCACATTTGAATTTAATGATTCTTACCCCTCCCTAAAATTGACTCACAGGCCTGGTGATGGCATAGTTAGGTTATTAAAGATACCAAATCTCTAGGCATGGACATAGTTTTATGTGACTACTCACTTTTCACATGTCTGCAAAAAATAATACACCATTTAAGGATTCAAATTAGGTGACACGACATTTACACAAAAATTTCAGTGACCTTTCTACATTTTAAGAATGAGCCAAATTCTTAGTTTCTGAGGAAGCTAATTTCTTAATAGTTATTTATGAATATAATGCACACCGCATACTACTCATGACTTCTAAAAGCAACATCATGCCTATATTAATTGGAATAAAGTAATTGTAAGGAGTAGTGATTGCATAAGTAGAAGAACCAGCAGAGACTTGGTGGCCGAGTTCCAAGGAGGAAGGCATGGCTCAAACTGCCAAGTAGCACACAAATCACAGGGGATGTGCACCATTTCTCCCCAGGCCCGTGCTTGTGTATAATACTTTTTAAATCTCTGATGTCACTTAAAAAATTCATGAAATGTTTGCTGCTGATGGTTATGGTACTTCATAGTTATCTCCACTTGAAAGTGTGGTTCTGAAGAGTGGAAATGTTTTAAGATTTAAGACAAAAGGCTGTCACAGAGGTAAAATCAGTGTTGAATGGAAAAGAGCCATGTACTTGGTCAGCCTATAGCCTTAGAAATCTTCAAATATTAGAGTGTAATGTGATACAATTCTTATTTGAAGTATGAGGAAAATGAATCCCAGAGAGATGATTTTCTTTAGATAGAGCACCCAGAGTTATGGCTATAGTTAAGGTTGCTGCTGTTGGTTATAGTGGTAGTGTGTGAGTCTATGTGTGCCCGCCTGCATATATTGAGGTAATAAACTTCTTTCCCTCCTCTTCTTCACCTTTGCCTTTCATCATCTTCTAATTAGCCTTTCATACAATCACTAAAATATTAGAACATGGGACACCTTCTACAATAGCTCTGGAAAGCTCACAACTGCCTGACTTGGACAGATCATTTCACTTATTTTGAATATTTATTAAGCATTTCTCATGAGCTAGAATAGACGACTAAGAATAAGGGGGACACATTTCCTGTCCTTATGGATACTGAAGTTTAGTAGGAGATAAATAAAGTAAGCAACTAATCATGCAAGTACATATACTATACATTGACTATAACAAGTCATAAAAAGTATGTGGTATCATGAGAATGCGATGACCTCTGCAGGATGGGATATCAGAGAAAGCCTTGTTGAGCGTGTACCATTTCAGCTGAAGGGCGGTACAAGTTGCATTGTAAAAAATAGATGAAAGAGTTTCCTAGATACAGAGAAAGACATGTAACACTGGGGTACCAAAAAAGGCCTCAAAGTGTTGAGTTAGGGGAGAGTAGCTTAGCATGAGACTTGGGAGGTGTGTGGATGCTAGATAAGAGACAAGATTCTGGGCCATATTAGTGTTTTGGACTTTAGCTTAGGTCCAACAGAGCAGTTTTGAAAAATTTTAAGCAAGGGTGTGACAAGATCTAATAAGTATTGTAAGAGTATCTGTTAAATGCTATAAGGAGAATTGATGGGGAGGGGGATCAAAACCAGAACTGAACAAACAGCTCAGTGGTTTTCAGTTTGGGGAAGAAATGAAAGAAACTCTGATAGTTTGAGGAGCAATGAAGAGGCTCTGATTATTTAGTAGAGAGATGGCAAAGTCTGGATCAGGAAGGTGGCAGTGACAATGGACAGATGAGAACAAATTTAAGATATCTCTTTCTTCTGGAATCAATAAGTATTTTCCACTTATTAGATGTCTGGGGCAGGGCCCTGTCATGGATGGTTTCCAAGTTTCTGTCATGTGCAGCTGTGTGGATAAGGTGTTGTTACTGATATGGAGAACACTGGAAGAGAAGCTGCTTGGGCAAGGATTAAGGCTGGATCGTAGCTACTTAGTGAGATGAAAACAAAGGCAAAGTTTCTGATGTTTAATTCCTTCAGGGAATATTTGTTAGATAAACCTCACTAGAGATAAAACCCTGGGATAGGTGCTATGGGTGATGAAATTATGTTCAACACATGATTACTGTTCTTTAAGATCTTCCAGTAAGATTAACTACAGGGTACAAGTTTTTGGTTATGTTGGACTTATATTTAGCCAAATACCAAGCCCATCTCTAAAGCAGCCCATCCAGGACTCAAGTTTCTCAGTTTTTCTCACTTAGAAAATAAAATGATTATATGCAAAGTCCAGTCAATGGACTCAGCTGTGTTACCTGTGAGCTTATTAAGAGTGCAAAGTCTCAAGCCCCACTTTAGAGCTACTAAAATCAGAATTCACATTCCTATAAGTTCTCCAGATAATTAGTATGCATGTTAAATTTTGAGAATTGTTGTTTTAGATTATCTCTCACCTCCCAAACTCTGTACTTACAGAGTTGGGTCACACCCTTCCCTATGGGAAGCCTAGGTTTGTATTTTTGACCCATCTGTGTCCCAGACACATGCATGTCAGTCAGAGAGGATGGAGAACTGTTGGTACAATTAACAAATCAATTTTGGAAATCAGTTGGAATGTATGTAGCAGAGCTGACATAATCTATGTAGGAGAAGGAAATATATGTTCCTTTTGGTTAAAACTTGGTAACAGTAAAAACATATTCCAGAGTTGTCACTTAAAACTTAAAAACTGACAATCCACAATAATTATATATCACAATAAATATTATAATTATTATTATAATTATTTACCATTATTTATGAGCATGCAGTGGTGGCAATTATATTTACCAATGAAAATTGGTTGCCCTGTGCTTCATGACAATAAAACTAAAGATACAGATTAAACAAAGCATTATAAAGCCTTTGAAGTATTTAAAGTCAAAATTATGCTATTGATTTGATGATTTCCTTTTTAACACTTTATTACATATTTTTGATAGATCAAATGAAAAATGAGTCATAGTTTAAAAGTATAGTGATAAAATTGTTTAATTTTTCAAGCACATGTAGATTAAACATATAAGCTCTTTACTTTTAATTAAATGTACACTAATACACTGATTAAAAATACAAATTTAAAAATCATGTAATTCAGGATAATTATTTCCTTTGTAAAGGAATTTTCACATTTTAGAAGATGATTTGAGTATTTTTAAATGCTAATTCATCTCCTGCTTTAAAATGTTATTCAGTTTAGATAAATTCATACAGGTATTTTAAAAATATACCTATTGAAAAAAGTAAGGCTCATAAGTAGTATATAAATCTTAGGTAATTTACATATTTGTTCTTCACTTGATAGGAAAAAGCTAATTTCTACATATTTATATTTCTTTTAATTGAATCTTAATTTCCTTCATAGACACATGCTATTTACCCAAATATTAAATTCCTAAGAATAAGAAGTGTGTTTTTGTCTTTTTTTTTTCAACACAGCACATCATTAATTGAGATAAGACAACTGCTAACTAATAACATTACTGCACTATACTGTAAAGAAATGGGCTTTTTAAATTTTGCCCTATTTTTATGTTGATAATTTGGAGAAATTTTGAAATTCTGGAATAAAAAAAACTTTGAGATAATTTCTCTTTAATCTTAAGGCTCTGTAAAACCTATTTTCTTCTAGCAGTTTTTGCATACATGATTATAAAATAGAAATTTCAAATGTAGTCTTTTTTTTTTATTTAGTTCTATTCACTTAATACAGAGACAAAAAAAAAATTGTTGAACATTGAATCCAGAGTTTCTCAGCACAATCTTTGTAAAGTTCTTCATTTTCTTCTACCTTTTTTTTTTGTTTGTTTAAACCAGTGATTGGAGATACTTTAATCAATTTTTATGTGTTCATACATGCCTAATACTTCTCTCCTTTATTAAATGTACTAATAAGTCCTATAATCCTTAAAATGGATTGTGGGCTCAAGCTGTCTTTGTTTTCACCTGAACTCTCCTTGGCAACCACAGAGACATACTTACAAGACTCCAGATAAGTCAGGATGCCACAGACTATAGTTAATACTCATTATCATATCAATATGTCTCAGTCCCCTCTCTCTGTCTCTCTCTCTTAATACCACACTCTATGCTGGATCCAATTTTTTTCTAATTCAAGAGGGGATATACAGTGCTACTTTCCAGGATAAATATTGAAAATATCTTAATGCCATAGGACATTAAATTCCTATTATTTTGATCTCCATCATAGGGAAAAATATCTATGAGTATTTATGATGGTAGAAGAAAGGATGGATGTTAAGAGTAGTGTGGTGGAGTTGCTGGGGTGCCAAGATCAACAATAAAAGAGAAAACAGGTTAGAATTATGGTTTGGAAATTGGATCCAACATTTTACAGGTGGTGCCAATGTAGAGTCAAAGTAGAAATCCACCCTCAATTGAATAGAATTATTATAACAGTTATAAGCTTTTAGAGGATCTACCTTTATTCTATTTTATTTTATTTTAAAAAATGTGCTTACAAAATATTAAGTGCCTCTTCCCAAAGATTCCCAGTTTCTTTAGTCTTAAAAATTAAATTTAAAATAAAAATCATACAGTGACTTGGTGTAATTTTTTAACTCAAGACTGTGGCATTTTGAAAACATTTTGCTATAACCAAAAGGGGCAGAAATATTTTTGCTTATATTTTCCCTGATGTAAACTTATAGTTCAGTAGCTGATTTGAAATGGATAGTTTCTTACTCATAAAAGTTTATAGTTTTGTTTGAAATCTAGCAATATTGAATATTTTCTGTAAGAGTTAATAACTTAAAATTGAAACGTTTACAATATAGAATTAAAATTTATTTATTTACTTTTTAAAAGATTTTAATTATTTATTCATTAGAGACACACAGAAAGAGGTAGAGACATAGGCAGAGGGAGAAGCAGGCTCCTCCAGGGAGCCCAATCTGGGACTTGATCTCAGGACCCCGTGTTCACACCCTGAGCCAAAGGCAGATACTCAACCACTGAGCCACCCAGGTGTCCTAGAATTAAAAATTTAAAGCTTAATTTTTGGATTACAGATCCAAATTAACATCAAAAGATTGTATATACCTGTTTTTTTGGGTAGTAAATTTGTAATTCTACATTGTGACTATTTGCCATATTTGTAAACAGATTTATGGTTTTCTATACATAAAATTTTCATGTCTGAGAAAACCAGTATTTAATTACAATATGGTAAACCAATTTGGGCAAAAAGTTTGTACCATATGTAAAGATATTTTTTTAACTGAGGAAGAATCCAAAAGTTTTGTAGCTGACCTATAGAATCTATGAATGAGATATTAATAGACACTAATTGTACTCACCACAGGCACATCTCTTAAAAAAAGGAAATAATGAAATATGAAAACTGTATATTATTCCATTCTGATGCTGAAGTTGTTATATATTTGGAAATGTGTTTCAAGATGGTTATTGCTTAAAAACCGTGTAACTATAAAAGAAGTTCAAGAAGCTAGTTCACTAAGAATTGGGACAGTTAAGAGATAATCTTTTTGAAAACCATTCACTTTTCTATCATCAGAATTTCCAGTAGGAAATTTCCCCTATCCTCAAAAATATGCTGTTGAATTTGATGTATTTAACATGTAAATATGTCAGGTGGGTGAAAATATTTAAGGGAGGAAATCTAGCAGATTTTCAATATTGAAAAGAAAAAATATTATGTACAATATTTATTAAGGTTTCATGATATATTTTCTCTTATTTTCAATATTTTATAAATATATTCTTTTTCATCTGGTGTGCTGTTAAATGTGAGAAAAAAACTTTCTGAAATATCCAGGAACTTCCATTTTTGTATCTTATCCTGCTTAATGGTATATTTTACTTGAATAATTGTTTTGCTTGGTATTTTTTAGAAAGCCTAGATCTAATCTGCATTTCTCTTTTTTCCAAATAAACTATGGGATAAAAGGAAGAGGCAAAACTTGGGGGCCAAACTAGCTATCCCATTGTAGTTAGTGGTTCTAAATTTTCAGAATTAGAATTTGAAAATAAGGTATAATAATCCCCTAAAAGATTTCCTCAAGATGAGTTTACTACTGAATGCAGTCGCAATGTTCTCTTGTTTTTCTACTCCTTCCAGGGGAAAAAAAATCTGCTTTTCCACAAAGAATTTTATTTGGTTCTCATTATGAAATCATCATCTCGATACTGTCCGGCAACATGCTCCTGGTGTGTCCTCTGGAGCACAAATTCTACGACACTTCTTGGTAATTTGAAACAGATTTTATTTTATTTTATTTTTTTTTGAAACAGATTTTAAAACAATGATTATCACACAATATATCTGTAGAATTACGTAACTGTTGAAATTACATAATTGTTGAATATTATCGATTTTGCTATTTTTATAAAATATATGTATGACATACTGTGATTTTAATCTTCTTGTGTTTGCGAATAGAAATCTAAAGCATTTGTGGTAGAGGCAAGACAGAGTAAGACAGGAGACTGAATAATACATTCACTCTGTTTTTAAATTTTGTTAATGAGTGGTTTATTTACAGCACACATTGATTTCATTTAGCATAAGGAATCGAATCACAGGAATTAAAAGAAATATGTTCAAGTTAAAAATGCGACATAACTAAGTGTGTATGTGTGTGTGTGTGTGTGTGTGTGTCTGCGCGCGCACACACACACGGAGCCATACTTTGGCTTATTTTCAGTTATTTTCAAAAGTGGGAGCCACGGTGCTCAGTGTCTCTTGGGTGGGTTAGGCATAGGATGGAGAAGACGGGAATGTTTTGCTTTGCATTCTATACAGTATCTGGATTTTCCTGCAAATCGAGACAAGTTTTTCAAATCATTTCACATTCCTGTATCAACTCACTATCACATATTTTCTCTTCTTATAGCTCTGATAAGTCTTGGAAATCCTAGGCAAAATTTTTCTCAGCAATGTGATGCATTTTGTTTCTAACTCCTGAAAAGAACGGTTTTATGTGCTATGTCCTTGGATTAATTCAATCTTTCAAAAGTTATGATAAATAGAGTATGTTTAGTCCAAATTTGAGGCCCAAATGATTATATATGACAAAAATACTAACCCAGTAAAGTGATTCGGGAAATGCCAAGAGTAATCATGTCAGTTTCACTTTTTTACCATTATATAGCAGATTCTATGCATATATAGGAGTACTTACTTTAACTTCAGCCATTCAATATGTGCAGGTATATTGTAACTTACTTAATACAACAGTAGTAAATAGAGAAAGTGATCACTGACATTAGTCCCTGAAATCGACATAATGTATTCTCTTTTAACTTGGTGACCCATACAATACCATGATTCAAATGACAGGAACATTCACTTTAATACTCTTAACTATAGGTTTGAAGAGCAGTCTGTAATTAAGGGGCAGGTGATTGAGAATCATTGATAAATCCAAACAACCCCCATCATTAGAACCTAGTGGTATGGAAATCATTTACACAAATGACCTCTAACTGCTCTTAATTGATGTGCAAGTGTATAATTTATATTATTTTCCTCTGGACTTGTTCAGCCAAAGCACTCATTTCCTGTTCAGTAATGGTGCTTGGTGCGAGATTTAGGACATTTGTGAAACATGTCCTTCCACTGATATTGAACATATTGGTTGATGATTTATAGAGGATTCTATGCACTGATAAGGAAAAATAAAACAAAAACCTATGTTTTAGGATATAGTTTTTCATCCAGATTTGAGAATGTCTATCTGTAAAGATTTGTGAAATAAGGCAGGGAATACATAAATGGTGAAATGAATAAATATTTTCATCTTGCATAATTGTAGTTCTCTCTCTCTCAACTGCAGAAAAAGTTTACTTACAAGTCTTTCAAACCCTTCATCTGTTTATGCCATCAAAGTTCATACCACATGATGAAAGTCATTTTCTTTTTCCTTCTGAATTGTTCTTTTATTTTTCCTTTGTTTTTGACACCTAGCATGATGATCTTTCAATATTTTTAAAAGTTTATAAAACTAAAACTTAAGCGAGCGATTCATAACTTAAACCATTAGGTGCCACAGTGAGTATTTTTGCAGAGAGCTAGCCTCGTTCTTTCTCAGAATACTGAAGGATGATCCTGTACCCTGCGTAAGGAAAGGATGCAACATAAGATGTTCTGGGCTTTATATTTCCTCATAATATTGAAACTAAAAGGAAAAAAATGTATGTAAGATTTGGGTCATTCACTACCCATGTACAGATTTTAAAAAGAATAAAAAAAGGAAAACTAAGAAGAAATTGAACTTTTAAAGCTTAACAATAAAGAGCAACAATTCATAACAGACAGAAAGTAGAGAGGCAATAATAGTGTTAAAAATTGCCTTCCGAGTTTATCTCTTTGTGGAGAAACATTAGCTTCATACTTGTTGAAGACAAGGTCTCTAGGTTTAAAAGAGATGCCTTTGTTTTTTTAATCATCTAAAGCTTCACAGCTTGCCACACCCTGGGAGGGAAAAGTAGCCTCTAGTTTTCCCATCAACCTGAAAGAATTATGCTGATGGCATTATTGTGGTAGAAACATCACCTGCCAGTTAAATACACATTTTGGTAAACCCCTCCCAGGAGTGTGGATTTAAGTAGTCAATTAGCAAATGAAGTCACACTATTTGCTTTAGTTCCATGTCATTTCACCAGAAATTCCACTGGTCTTGTGCTAATTAGTATTTTCTTCCTATTTTGGGTCTCCAAGTAATGGGAATATTCCTGGTTATAACAACACTTGTATTTCTGAGTTAATATGTTAAGGATAGGCAGATGAATAAGAAAAATACAATGAATAAAATGTATAAGAACAAAAGCACAAGACAAGATGAACAATTTGTAATTATGTTAAATGGACATGTGACAGTGTATTACACAATTGTACACTAAAATTGCATAACAGCTAAGTGTATAATTCCCATTCCTGATGTTATTTTATTTCTGTTACTTCCCCATCATCCCCAAACACATACCTGCTTATTTATTATAAAATTATAATTTATTATATTATATTTTTATATATTTATTATATAAATATTGTTTTCCAGGAGATGTAAATATTTAACTTTATAAAAGGAAAGTTTATAAACATAGTTGGTACATAATTTGTTTCTACATACCTAGATATACCAAAAGTTAACACTCTGATTTTACTACAGAAGGAAAAAAAAAAAGAATTTTTAAAAGATAACCCTCAAACAGGAAAATATCCCTAACAGCTATTATTTAAGATAGTACTATCTCAGTAGCTTTCAGCGCTCTTGGGAATAAGATCTGAATGTCATATTTACCTACTAGCTGTAAAGTATATTGAAATAGGTACCAAGCTGGGGCAAAAAACAAGACCGTTATGGCAAGGGGGTTACATGCAGCAGCAGGTCGATGCATTAACCTTTTGCCTCACAGCTCCTGAGGTTAAAGTGTGCTTTAAATCAAAGATGAAATGATCATGGTATCTCAATTCCAAACCAGTTGATATTTGCCCACTTCTTCAAAAACTAGCAATTGAAATATCACACGTTGGCTACGGCTGTATGAGTTACACATTAGAAAGGAAAGGGAAGATAGTTCTCTCTCTGGCTAGGCTCTTGGGAGGCATGTGCAGAGATGTTTGGAAGGAGTAATTAACTGGAAGTTTTAACCAAGGCAGCGCATGTCCAAAGGCTCGTTCAGTCACTGGGCAATCAGTAGTCCAGACTCTATTGTTCCAAGGGGCTCTAAAAATCCTGTCTTACTTGTACTCATATCAGTTGGGAGTACTTCCTCTCGTTCTAGCATACTAGGGTTACCTCTGGAAACTTAAGAGCACTGGTTTAGGGGAGCAGGAGACAAGTTTCTTGCATTGGTAATGGCAGAAACTATAGCATGAGTGTCAGTTACCTCAGTCGTAAAATGGGTGTAAAATACTATTTTACTTCAATAAAAAGAAATCTGCTCTGTATGCCAGATGAACTCTATGTCTCTGTATGATTCTTATGAATCTGACCAATATATTCGATTTATTGTTTGATATAAATGGCAAATTACTTCTTTCATTCGGAGGTATCAAAGCATATGAAAACTGACTTTTATTAATTCTAAAAATTAAGATTTATAAACTCTTGAAACTTACAAAGATTCATCTGTGTTCTAAAATCTGGAGAGCAAAATATTTCAATTATCATAATTTTGAAAACAACTATCTATATATAGATATAAAACCAATAGTGGATTGAACATATGTGTTTGCCTTCTTTCTGAAACACCATCAAAACCCAGCCAATTAGAAAAAAAAAGGATTAGCCTTCAAGAATAACAGAATAATAGAATATAGCATAAATTTGAAGAAGTTTTAGGAATATGCAAAGATGGCTCAGGTGTTACAATTGATTCAGGAGAACAAAGGCAGTTCCCATCTAAGTTTTGGCAGATTCCTGATGTTTGTGACAAGTAGGCAATCAGGTTCAAGTCCACAGACAGCACAATTGGCCTTCCATTCCCCTTCCCCACCCTGCTCAGGCAAGCTGCTACACCCCCATACTGACCTACTCACACACACCCCACACACAAGCCAGACATTTGTCCTCTGAAAATTGGGGACACAGGTATAGCTGAAGCAAGGGCGAGGCACAGAGCTGCCACCAGGGGATTAGATGAAAACCTGAATGCTGACTGATCAGAATCTCTGTTCTGCTCTCTCCCTGCCTTGTTCCCAGGACAGCATTCAGGCATATCATTTCATGAGGCAGGAAATTAGAATTTCCTCTAAAGCAATGAAGTCCCCCAGAGACATCCGGCGAAACTCCAGCATTACCACCAGCATCATACAGAGAAGGGCGTGGATCCCCTACAGACAGGTTCAGTGGCATTCACTCGATAATAAACAGAGAAAATCTTGAGTTATTTAAGAAAAACCTCCAACACAGAGACCAAACAAACAGAAAGAAAGGAGAGAGACCAAAATAAGCAGAGACATTAGATTGAGGATAATATAAAAGAAATTAAATTGTTAAAATAATTAACCAGATAAGAAAGGAAGTTGTACTCCTAGTTTTGGAGGAAAAAAAAACAACAACCTGGGAAGCTAAAAGAAAAAAGAATAAAGCTCACCTCCCTCTAAAAAAAGAAGTCTTAGAAATTAAAAATATGAGATTTAAAATACAGAAGAAATTGAGCGTCCAGAAGATAATGTAGAGGAAATGGCCCGGAAAGTAGAACAAAGTTACACACAGATAAAAATTAGGAAATAAGCTGTTAAAGAAAATTCCAAAGATCAAGGGTACCTGGGTGGTTCAGTCCATTAAGCATTCCACTCAGGTCATGATACTGGAGTCCTAAGATCGAGTCCTGTGCCAGGCTCTATGCTCTGCAGGGAGCCTGTTTCTCCCTCTCCCTCTGTGCCTCCATGCTCCTGTTCTCTCTCTCTCTCTCTGTCAAATAAATAAAATCTTAAAAAAAATAAAAAGGAAAAGGAAAAGGAAATTCTGAAGATCAATCCATATGGTCCCACATCTGACTAATAGGAGCTCTGGAGAAGAAAAGAGTGAAGAGAAAGGAGGCCAAAAAATCCTGAAATCAGAAGAATGGTTGAAGGATCACTCACGGAAGCACAGAGCAGTGGACCTGGAGAAAAAAAATCACCTAGACTGGAGCAGGAAGAGAGGTTGGGGTGGGGATTTCTAGGTTAAAACACACGTAAATTGGTGCATTGTCTCATGCAACTGTGTATTGAAGAAATTATTGCAAGGAATATGATGAGTTATTGACATATATGGAAAAAGTGGGTATCTATACTAGAGAACTGAGTAAAAAAATAAGAGAAAAATAATTGTGAGAGAAAGAAAATGTAATTCATGGCATGTTACTTGGTTAGAAGTAGACAGTAGTAATATTTCAAAATTTAAACCAAAATTATGAAATAAGGATATTGACAAAATAGAAAAAAAAGTGAAAGAAGAGGTGATGATGGAGTAAAACTTTTAAAAGCTTAATTATCATTATGAGTCAGTTAATCCTGTCTAAAATTAATGGTACACACATAGACATGCACGCACTACTACAAGAGTGGCAAATATAAATGCCTAATCCAATAGCCATCCTCCAATGGCCCTAGAACAGACTTGGTGCAGTCTTCAGCAACTATGGAAATTCTGGACACCAATGGGAAGTCTGATTCCCTGTTTTTGTTTTTGGGGTTTATTTTTTGGGGGAAGTTGTTCTCAAAGCAAGTTATGATCTGCAGTATCTTCATTCCCTACTCATTTTCTTTTTTTTTTTAAATTTATTTATTCATGATAGACAGAGAGAGAGAGAGAGAGAGAGAGAGGCAGAGACACAGGCAGAGGGATATGCAGGCTCCATACAGGGAGGCCGACGTGGGACTCGATCCCAGGACTCCAGGATCGTGCCCTGGGCCAAAGGCAGGCACTAAACAGCTGAGCCACCTAGGAATCCCCCCTACTCATTTTCTGTCAAAATTCTCCCACTACATAAACTTTCCGTGCTTCCACTTCTTTTGCTTTTCTTTTCTTTTCTTTTCTTTTCTTTTCTTTTCTTTCTTTTCTTCTCTTTTCTTTCTTTTCTTTTTTCTTTTCTTTTCTTTTCTTTTCTTTTCTTTTCTTTTCTTTTCTTTTCTTTTCTTTCTTTTCTCTTTTCCTCTCTTTCTTTCTTCCTTTTTTTAAAAAAAATTTATTTGAGAGAGAGATGGTGGGGTGAGGAACAGAGGGAGAGGGAGAGAGAGAATCTTGAGCAGACTTCCCAGTGAGCTCAGAGCCTAACACAGGGCTTGACTCGGGGCTCATCTCACAACCTTGAGATCATGACCTGAGCTGAAATCAAACATTGTTCATTTAACAGCCTGAGCCACACAGACACCCGCTTCTACATTTTAAGAAGGAAAATCACAACAATGCCCTTACAGAATGATCTCAGATACATCATGGGTAGGTTTGCTTTGCTTATCTAAACTAAACAAAATTTACATAATTGCAAAAGGAAATTTCAGAACTCTCTTAACTCAGTGAGAACTTTCCTCCTGTGTACTTTCAAGGGAATTTGTACAAATTTCTATTATGATATTTATCTTATAGATTATATTCATTTGGTGGGAACCTTATTCACTTTTGTATTTTCAGAATCTGTTAGAGTGACTGAAGATTAACAGGAATCTGTAAAGAAATGTGTGACAAATAAAATGAACTATTTTTAGACAAATGTTAGATATTAAAGGCTTCTTTTATATCAAAAGTATAAGTATAAATCTGATTTACATAGTTAAATAAAAAATTACAGGATCACATATAAGAATAAAAGATTCTGATCTTGATAATTTTTACTGCATAATAAGTTAAAATGTTTTCTTTGCTTTAAACTCATTCTTTAGCCATGTATAATGTCTATCCTACATAATGCTCCTGATATTGAGGAACAAAGCATAGGGGTACTCTCTAAATCTGAAATATTACATAGTAAAGCAATAATTAACTCTCTCATTACTATCATCTAGTTAATTAATGGAGATTTGGGGATCAGTTACTGAGTATAAGAATAAACACAGAATTCATAAAAACAGTAAGTAAATGTAGACCTTAGTATTACTTTGTCAACTATTATGAAGTAGGGAATGTAAAAATAGCTTGGAATAGTAATTACTGGAAAGAAAATATGAGTAAAATCATTACCTGGCCAGGTTTATTATAAATGGCAAAGAAATTCATTATAAGGCAAATTTTAAAATGATAATAAATTAAATAATTTCTTATTGCAATAATATTATTCACTTAGCTATCACAGATACACATATCCATGTGTATTTAAATATCTTATTTTCAGATTGTTTTCACTGTGTATGATATCTTTTTATATATAAATGTATACATATCTAGTATTTATGTAAAGAGTGTTACGACTTTGAGTCCATTGAGTGATGTCAGCTTTTAATAGTGCCTCTGAGCTGAAAATAGACACTGGGAAATTATTGCGACATTGTATATTTTTATTCTAAATTATTCATCATTATTATAGAGCCCAATGGTAATTTAACATTTTATAATCTGTTAAAATCTGCATAATCTTCACTGCTGAAATTTAGGTTAAATATTTATTTCTTATATAAAAGAATTGGCAGTTGTAGGTCATTTAATTAGTAACATCAAAAACTTGAACCGAGGGGCTTCTGGGTGTCACAGTCAGTTAAGCGTTGGACTCTCAGTTTCAGCACAGGTCATAATCTCAGGGTCCTTATATTCAGCCCTGAGTCCTCCACCCTTAACAAGGAGTCTGGGAGTCTCTCTCCCTCTCCCCCTCCCTCCCTCAAGTAAATAAATCTTAAAAAAAAAACAACAACCTTAAATTGAAATATTATATATAGCACTAGATATTTTAGGTTTACAAAGATTTATCATTCATTTCTGAACATGCTTGAGCCTTACACTTACAGATCAAACACAGAATATAATTATCTTTAGTACTAATGAAAGTGTATGACACATTACATTTTAGAAACATCCAAGCAGCAAGATAAAAGTTATATGCTCCTGGGGTGCCTGGGTGGCTCAGTTGGTTAAGCATCTGACTCTTGATTTCTGCTCAGGTCATGATCTCAGGTTTGTGAGAGCAAGTCCTGTATCAGCCTTGGCGCTCAGCCGGGCGGAGTCTACTTGTCCCTCTCCCTCAGCTACTCCCCTCTGCTTGTGCTCTTACTCTCATAAATAAATAAATAAATAAATAAATAAATAAATAAATAAATAAATACAATCCTTTTTTTTTTTTCCCCTTAAAGTTATGTACTCCCAGTTAAGCATAATTATTCTCTTTTGCCCGATGTGGGACTTGATCTCGGACCCCAGGATCTCGCCTTAAGCCAAAGGCAGACGCTCAACTGCAGAGCCACCCAGGCATCCCAAGCATATATTATTCTCAAATGAGTTATCAGCTTTTGACCTAAAAGAAACCTGACCCAAAGCTTATATTGAGAAAATATAAGTAGAATATGTTAAACAAAATGGCAGTGTAATTTGCTATTTTCTTGCCATATTTTTTTTCCTATGGAATTTAATTTTTTTTCCATAGGAAAATAAGAAACAGAAATGTACACATGACAATAAAGTTTATGAGGAAAAGAAAATTTGATTTGCCATGTACTATGTGGCTAGCACTGGTCCTAGCATACAGTCTATATTCAAATAAATGTGAGTAGTTATACAAATAAACAATTTTATGGTTGTAGGTGCTTGAAATGGTGTCTTTTTCTGTTCTTACCAGTGTTTATATTGGACATATAACTAGAGTTCAAGGGCCCTAACTGCAGTAACTGTGATATAGAGATAATCATAGTTCAAGAACATAAACTAAATTGGTATCATTATTATGTATATATACTTATTTTATATATAAATACTTATACTTATTTTAAGATAAAGTATACTTATTTTACACTTATTTTGAAACTCTAAAATGGCATATGTAAAATACAAGTAGCCCTTCCTTGGTATGGTAGTTCAGACTGAAAACGTCTGTGCATGCCAAAACCTTGATTTTTAATAATCAGTGAGAAAAAATTAAAATCGCCCCATATTTTTTTTGTGGGTGAAAACATTAAAAACTCTCTTACTGTCATTTATAAAAAATAGGGAAATAAAAAAGTAAAACTATATTTATTTAGTATGCTGTAATTCAAAACATTAGAATTCATGATATTTAAAATATTTTATGTCTTTCCAAAAAAACTTGTCAAGAATACATAGAACACTGCTTGCTTTTTAAATCATATAACTTAAGATATGGAGTGAGCATTTTTTTCTGTACCTTGGTGAACTGTACTATTTCTAAGTTTGGATCAGCTTACAACATTTTATCCTTCATACTTTTAATGCCGTGGAATATCTCTGAGAGCTCGTTAATGTGAAGATTTTTTTGCCAGCAGCACTTCCTCCCGGAGGTTGTCATGTTTTTCATCACAACCCCACCCTTCCCCTCCTCTCCCCTCCCCTCCCCTTCCTCTCCCTTTTTAATTCCAGTATAATTAGCATACAGTGTTTTATTAGTTTCAGATGTACAATTCGGTGGTTCAACAATTCTATACTTTGCTCAGTGCTCATCATGAGTGTGCTCTTAATCCCTTTAACCTGTTTCATCCATCTCCCCACCCACCCCCCCTCTGGTAACCACCATTTTCTTAACCTGAGTTAAGAGTTTATTTTGTTTGTCTCTATTTATTTGTTTTGTTTCTTAAATTACACATTATTAGTGAAATTAAATGGTGTCTGTCCTCCTCTCACTGGCATATTTCACTTTGCATTATATCCTCTAGATCCATCCATGTTGTTGCAAATGGCAAGATTTCCCTCTGTTTTATAACTGAGCTATGTTCCATCATATAGACACACAGATTTATATGTATATATATCATATCTTTATCATGTGTTGAAGAACACTTGGATTTCTTCCATATCTTGGCTATTGTAAATGATGCTGCAATAAACATAGGGGTGCATATATCTTTTCAAATTAGTGTTCTTATATTCTTTGGGTGAATACCTTGTAGTGGAATTACTGGATATTATGCAATTCCATTTTTAATTTTTTAAGGAAATTCCATACTGTTTTCCACAATGGCTGTACCAGTTTACATTACCACCACCACTTTTCTGATTTGTGTTAATACATTTGCCTTCACTAAGTTCCTCTGGCTGCACATCTAGAGTCTCCTTAATGGCAGCACTGCTAACATTCACAGTCAGCTATTTCTTCTATAATTCCATTTCTATTTAATTCAAATTTCACTGCCAGCACCGTCATTTTTTTTGTTTCTTTGCTGTATTTCCATCTTTACTAACCAATTCTTTCTTTTACTTATCCTTATTTAAAAATAAAATGGCACATAGGCTTGTCAGTAGGAGATGAGGAGGCAACATAGCCACATACTTTGCTGTCTGAGTACGAGCTGATTAATGGATACAGTGGCCAAACCCTGGCAGACATTGGAAGAAGTCACATGCTTGGTCACTGATCATGCTGGGCATCTGTTACTACATGATGATTTGTGAACTGAATAGCTAACAGTGAAGTTAGCACATTTTACAGTTACTCATAGTTAATAGGCTGTGGGGACTGAAATTTGAACTGTGTTGTAGAAGAATTAGTGGTAACTGAAATTCATGCGTGTTGGCACCAAAGTGAGGGCTATATTTTATTTACCTTGCCATTTTTTGATAGAAGGATAGGGCTTTTTCCAGTAAATCTTTTATGTAATTTGCTATTTGGATGATAATCAGGAACAAGTTGATAACTCACAAGATTAATATTTTGTATTAATGTGAGAAATTGTTTGCAAGGTAAATAGATTTTGGCCATTCATATTATAATCCGGTAAGTGTCAAAGCATAATTTTTTTTTACTGTATCATCCTTTTTAATTTATCACAATATAGAAAATGTACCCACATTTAGAAAATTTGAGTTTGATAGAAAAAGTTTCAATTTTAAGTCAATGCCGTGTCTCTAATTTTACTATTCTCCCATTGGAGATAATTCTCCCTTCTAAAATTCGGGGTGGGGGGGGGGGAAGGCAGTTACTTAATGTAAAATTAGCCCTTTAGTTCTTTCATTAGAAAGAGTGACAAGTGGCCTTTATTGATTCATGGGGGTCTGGTTTGGATTATGCTATATAATTAGGTTTGAAGGATGAGTCTGAGGTTAGGCAGTGGGATGAGAATAGGGCTGATGCCTTAGGAGAGGAAGGGAGCCAATTGTAGTGGCAGGGAGTGCTGGCAGAGATTAATCTAAACTAGCACACTGGCACTAGGTTCGTGAGTTACTGATACTTTCCAAGAGCTCATTTTTAGTGGGAGAACCACATCTCTGATTTTGCAAGTTCCTTTCTTTCAGATGCTGGAGACGGCTAAAAAGAAACATAATGAGACATTACAAATCTTAGTGCTCCATATAGGGATGCTAGATTTCCTGCCTGGGAAAATATGTGATACAGCTTCAATTAAGAATTACACTTCCTTTGCATTTAGCAACACTTAATCTGTGCCAGGGATGAGGTGTTCTCTCCTGTTTTCTTTTCCATGCTGTTCTCATATTATACTTTTCTGAATATTCTTGATACGTTATTCACTTTACAATGAACTTCGAGAAGCCATTTTGTCCTTTCTCTATCTCATCGCCCCAAATCATCACATGTATTTAAGTTTTCCACCCCTTCCCCTCAACACAGTTCTCCAAAGAGAGTATTTGTATACATTACATACATGTTGGTATATTCATGAGATTACTATTTAGACCTGCCTTTCGGGAAACTCCATATATCAATCAATCAATTTTCTTAGGGCAGTACTGAGAATTCAGATACTTTATTTGCATTAGAAGTTTAGGGTTATTGTCAAAAAATAAATCCAAACCAATCAATCTTCTATTTGGTTTTTCTATCTACTGCTGTCACCATTACCAAATCTATTCCTTATATGAGGCAGATAATGGGATGACATTTTGCCATTTAATACTCAAAGCCTCTAAGTTATACTCTTCCAGAACAGATATCTAACCTTGAGACTGAAAAAAAACAAAAAACATATTTTTAAATTCCCTCCAGAAGATCACCCTCTGCCATTCACTAAATACAAGTATTGCTTATATTCTGAGAAAATGCTTATATATTTCAAATTGAAAAACTAGAAGGAAATATTTGCTGGCATAGTTTTACAAATATACTCTATTTGTCAACAGTCAAGGCAAACAACTAACATGCAGCATGAGGATCCTACACCAACTATGAAAGATTAGAAATCTAATGAAAGATAATGATTTTTTTGAACAAATAAAATTGAATATTTTATGATTCAAAATATTTTTCTTTTTTGTTAAGATTTTATCTATTTGAGAGAGAGAGACGCCATGAGTGGGGAGAGGGGAGAAGGAGAGGGAGAAGCAGACTCCTGGTTCAGCAAGGAGACCAATGCAATGTGGAGCTCTAACCTGGGATATGACCTGAGCCAAATGCTTAATCAACTAAGCCACACAGGTACCCCTAAAATATTTTTCTTTAAGATTAGTGCTCATGGTAGTTTTTCCTCTCTTTAAGGCCTGAGAAATACAAAGAAGTTAGTTCTCAGAATATGAATATGCTTGGTAATTCCTCTTTTGTTGTAACTTTTGGGAAAATGAGTATTCTCACACAAAGGGAACAGACATTGTTTTATTTTATTTTATTTATTTATTCATGAGAGACACAGAGAGGGAGAGAGGCAGAGATACAGGCAGAGGGAGAAGCAGGCTCCATGCAGGGAGCAGGATGTGGGACTCGATCCTGGTACCACAGGATCATGTCCTATGCCAAAAGCAGATGCTCAACCACTGAGCCACCCAGGCGTCCCAGAAACAGACAATGTTAGAGATTCAAATAGACTATGTATCTCAGAGTCACAATTACAACAGACTACTAATTTCAGAGCAGTGTTCTTATACTACTGAAAGACAAGAAATGCTAAGCTGTGCAAATATCTTTGAAATTTACATATGTTGATTGGAGATGCCCTACTCAGTAGTGTTATAAGTGTAAACTCCCAGTAAATTATGTTAAAGCAAGAACAATCCAAAATGACTGAGATTCAGATAGATAAATAATATACTAACACTCTCTTTTGCTTTTTCATACAATATTCTTCCAACTAATTTAAAAACATTTTATATAATCCTTCCTTTTAGAGCTTTAACATTCTTGACTAGAAAAGAAGAGCATATTTGGAACATAATATCTCCAAATTTGTCCTCAATGTACTTTGCAATAGGGATACCTGGGTGGCTCAGTGGTTGAGCATCTGCCTTTGCTCAGGTCATGATCCTGGGGTCCTGAGATCCGAGTCCCACATTGAATTACCTGCTGGAAGCCTGCTTCTCCCTCTGCCTGTGTCTCTGCCTCTCTCTGTGTGTCTCTCATGAATAAATAAAATTTTATAAAAAAAGTACTTTGCAATAAAGAAGATAATGATAATGATTAAGTAATTATGGCTGAATTCACTTTAGTTTGCTAGATATCTGCATTATGATGTATGACGTAAACAGTATAATAATATGACTCCACATTTTGGTACTGATACAATAAAATTATTTTAGTACTATACGAAATGTGTTCTATGAGGAAAAGAAATTGTCACTACTTACCGCTTCAGTAGCCATCATTCTATCATCTAATTGAAATAAAAATAATTACAAAAGAGCAAGACTTAAATAATTGATATTATTTATGCAACGAACAGGTACTAATTTGTCAAACATATGTACTATTTTTTACTTTTTTTCTTTTTGGAAATTAATATATGTAAATTGCTGACTATATCTTAATGTGTTTTTTTTTTTTAATCCATAGAATCAAAAAACAAGGTAAGAAACAAGTTATGCTCTACTGTATCTGGCACATAATAGTTTCATTTTTGTGAAGGTTTCTTTTCCTTTTATTTTTTATTCCCTTTTATCCTTATTCTTCACTCTTCTGTCAGCAACATTCTATTACATTTGCAGAGTGTTTATTAACATGCTATTATTATGTTTCATATACATTAAAGAACATAAATTATATACAGTATAGATCTTTTGATATTGCTTAATAATAATTCATCCATTGCATCTAATTGCTGCAAAACATAGTGATTCACCAAATTTTGCTCGTCCATACCTCCGCTCATGGGCATCTAATTTGCGTCTATCTCCTTCCAAGAGCAATCTTGCTATAAGAAACACCTTTAAAAATGTCTTCATTGCCAACTTGTGTGAACATTTCTTTAGGTTATTATCCCAGGAGCAGGATTCAGATTATGTATCTTTAAATTATTAACTTGACTAAGCTCTAGCATCTAAACTGCACTTCAGAATGGTTGCACCAATCTACATTCACACTTGCATTTCCTTCAGGGCTTTTAGTCTTTATTTTCTCTGGAAATTAATCATTTATTTTATTTCTATTTTACAAATAGGGCTATTACATTATTTCTATTAGTTTGTGAATTCTAGGTAAGTGCTCCTTGTTAGTTTTAAATGTTGCAAATTTTTCTCCTCCAATTTGTTATTTGTATATTAATTTTGTCATGTCTTTTTGAGAAGAAATCTTACTTGGTTCTAATCAAATTCCTCAAATCTTTTGCGTTAAGTTTTTTTGTGTGTTCGTTTTGTTTTTATTTTTATTTTATTTTATTTTTTGTTTTGTTTTTATTTTAATAAATGGTATTTCAGCTATATAAAACAAGATATCCTAAATTAATGCTATGATTTTACAAAAAATAGATAGCATTTGTCCTGTTTATATTTTTTGTAACAACTTATATGTATGTAAGCATATAATTATTATATATCTTATGGTAATAAATGGCCCCTTGAATATTTGTTAAAACTCACCTTTAAGCAATCCAAAGCTATTTTAATACTATGAAAATAGTATTAATCAGGATGGGTAATATCAAATTGATCTTATAACACATGATAGGGGTGCCTGGGTGTCTCAGTCAGTTGGGCATCAGACTTCAGCTCAGGTCATGATCCCATGGTCCTGGGATCCAGTCCCATATCAGGATCTCTGCTCAGGGGGCCTGCTTCTCCCTCTCCCTCTGTCTGCTACTCCCCTTCCTTGTGCTCACTCTCTGTTAAATAAATAAATAGATAAATAAATAAATAAAATATTTTTAAAAACATACAATAAAATTCATATAGTACTTCTTTAAAGTACTGGGAATAAAAGACTATTCTATATCAATATCATGATTAGTAACATAAGACTGAAGAGGATGTGGTAGTCTCCAATTATGGCTCTCAATTATTTCTTCCCAATTCCTGACATACAAGTTAGTCTTCAATGGGAGTCAAAGTTTAATTCTTCCCTCAAAGCTCAGTTACTTTTGTGGCTGGCTTTGGATGCAGCCAGCGATGATCAGGGACTGCTGATCCCTTAAGAGGATGTCAGTTTTCATTTTTTGCCCCTTGAAATGCTGCTTCTTGGAATTGAGCTTCCATGTTATGAGAAAGACCAAGAAGTCATGCGAAGGAGGTAAAATCAACAACTAGGATTCTCAGCCAACAGCTCTAGCTGATCTCTCAAACATCAGTCAGCCAATCGAATGAGACAATTTTTGAGATTGTGGCTATCCAGACTCCCAGTAGACTCCATGTGAAACAGAGATGCCCAGTTGAATCCAAGAATTATGAGCATTTATATGTTGTTATTTCAAGCCAACACATCTTGGGATAATTTGTTATGCAGGAATAGGTAACTGAAACAAGAAAAAAAAAAAAACCTAAACAAATATGCCTGATAATACTATTTTTACTTGAAATTTTTGTCATCTCAATAAAGATAAAAAAGATATAAGAAATAAAAATATTGAAAGCCTATATTCTTAATATATTTATATCTGACAAAAGATTGGTATCCAAGATATAACAAGCTCCTAATATTCAAAAATTAAAATGTCAAATAACCCAATTAAACGTGGGCAAAATATCTGAATAGACATTTACAAAATAGATGTGTTGGTAGTTACAAACGAAATGAAAATATGTCTGACTTTGTTAGTCATCAGGAAAATGCAAATTAGTACCACAATGAGATACCATTGCATGCCCACTCAGAATGGCTATATTTCAAAATCTGATAGTATGGAATATTTGTAAGGATGCAGAAAACTAGGAGTTATATACGCTGTTGATATGAATGTGAAATGATAACAACCATATTGGACAAAGCTCTGGCTATCAGTTATAAAGCTAAATTTACATGTGCCTTATGACCCAGAAACTCTACCCCAAGAGAGATAAACCCTTATATTGACAAAATAACTATAAATTTATATTTACAAAATGATTATAAATAATATAAATAATGGCTTCATTTATAATAGTCCAAACTGGAAATAGGTTACTTGTCCATCAGTGGGAAAATGGATGAATACACTGTGGTATATTCATGTAATAGAAGAGTATTCATCAACAAAAAGGAACAAACTGATGTAACAGAATAGATTAAGCTCCAAAATATTATTATGCAGAATGAAAGAAGTCTTACACAAAAGAGTACATATTGTACAAATTCATTTATATTAAGATCTAGAACAAGCAAAACTAATCTGTGGTGGAAAAATTAAAATAGTAGTTGTCTCAGGGTGAAGGTAGAAATGGGGGTAAGGAGTGACCAGCAAAAGGCCCAAGGAAAATTTTGAGATTGATGACAATTCTCTGTACCTTGAGAGGTATTTAGTTGCCCAAGTATATACACTTGTCAAGTGTATATAATTAAGATTTGTGCATTTCATTGTAAATTTCATATGAAAATATTTTAAACAACATTAAACCCTGAATAAAATATGCGTGCTAAAGTATTTTTTGGCACGTGAATAAAGGTCTGTGATTTATTTGAAATGCATTCAAATTAGATGGCTTAATAGAATAGAGGGATGGCCGTTACACATACAGAAAAATGGGAGAATCTAGGTGGTGAATATATAGTGTTCACTTTAGAATTCTTTTAGCTTTATTGTATGTTCGAAAATCTTCATAATAAATGGCTGGGAGAAAATATAGTATGAAGGAAACTCTTACACACTATTGGTTAGGATGTAAATGCATACAACTTTTCTGCCAAAGTCTGCATATATTCTTAATGTTCAAATCTTTATAAATAATCACATATCAAGAAAGAGTTCAATAGGAAATGATAAAAAATACTTAAAAATCATGTTCATCATAATGCTTTGGAAAAAATATTAAATGTCTGATTTTAAGAATTGCAAAGTACACTTATCTTGATAAGCAGTGAGTAATATATAGAACTGTTAAATCGCTATATTGTACAACTGAAACTAATATAAACTGTATGTTAACTATATTGGAATTAAAATTAAAAAAATAACAGTTAAATAATTGTTATTTGTTTATTTAATTTTGAGAATTGCTGAGTAATTTTTTGATAAACTTTTTCATTTTAGAATTGTTTTAGTGGAAATTTATCTTTGAAAAGCTGCAAAAATAGTACAGCGTTCTGGTATAAACTGCACTGTTTTCCTTTGTGGTAGTAACTTACATTATCATGGTACGTTTGTCACAACTAATGGACTGATAAACTAAAATGTATACTTTACTCAGATTTTTTTAGTTTTTATCCAGTTCATGAAATGAGATATTCTACAGCCATTACAGTGAGTTTAGAGAGTTTTGAACAATGTAGTAAAATGTTTGTGTGAAAATCTTGAAGAAAAACTTACAGTGATTACCATTATTAAGGCATAAGTTTAATGGAGCTTATTATTTTTCAATAAAAATGGCCATTTTTTTCTTTGTTTTCCTATTTCCTTCTCTACTTCCTCCTCCCTCCTTTCCTTTCCTTCATCCCTTTATCCCTTTACTTCCTCCCTTCCTTTACTCCCTCCCTTCCTTTACTCTTTCTTTCTTTCTTTCTTTCTTTCTTTCTTTCTTTCTTTCTTTCTTTCTTTCTTCTTTCTTTCTTTCTTTCTTTTCTTTCTTTCTTTCTTTCTTTCTTTCTTTCTTTCTTTCTCTCTTTCTCTTTCATGAATATATATTTATATATTTGGTGTACGAATATACATATTCATCTTTTGAATGGGATAAAAACAAAGCTTTAATTGAATCACATTTAGTTAAGTTTGGGTTTTTGACTGAAATTGAAATATAGACATTAATACAAATAACTAAATAATAAGTCAACAACCTATTTCCAAAGAAAATATATAATGTAAAAAAAATGGTCATATATGTTTTCCCAACCCAGTGGTATGAACGCAAAATATTGTAATGGACTTCACCTGGTACGAAACCCATAGGATATGTTACAACATAAGAAAACAGAATGCAGGCTGACATATAATGACACCCATCAAAATGTTGGAGGAAACTGGAAACAGATACTGTGTCGGGGAGTAATGGCTGTTCTTATGTTATATGGTGTGATTTGAAGAGGTTACCCAAAATGGGATGTGTAGCTCTTTTGCCCTAGGATCGTGACTGCTGTACTCATGATTTATATAAACATGTGGCATTCTACAATGCTCCTCCTCCATAAAAATCATCCTTAGCCAGCTGGGTGATGTTAACTAGGAACTAATCATAAACATCTGGTTAGTTTACATACATGTTGCCTTTATTCCCAGATTTTCACTGAATGAATTATCTGTCCACTTTTACACAAATTATTTTAGCTTTTTTTTCATAATGAAAAAGGAAAGGAAAATATTTCCTTTTAATATTCTTAGCCCCAATACTTTTTGTTTGCTTATTTCTTGGTCCAACACTTAGAAGTTAACAAAACTTGTTTCGCCTTGAAATACAGAGTGTCATAGTGTCTTCCTTAACATTTCATATGAAAATCTTTGATATTTCTTACTCGACTTAGCGATATATATTTTAATGTAAATAATCTATATTAATGTAAATAATGTAAAATATATATTTTAATCTAAATAATCTAAATTTAGTGATGTAAATTGATAAAAGCAATCAACAGTTTTTCAAATCAGTCTTTTTTAAAATAAATTTATTTTTTATTGGTGTTCAATTTGCCAACATACAGAATAATACCCAGTGCTCATCCCGTCAAGTACCCACCTCAGTGCCTGTCGCCCATTCACCCCCCCCCCCCCCGCCCTCCTCACGTTCCACCACCCCCAGTTCGCTCCCCAGAGTTAGGAGTCTTCATGTTCTGTCTCCCTTTCCGACATTTCCCACCCATTTCTTTTCCCTTCCCTTCTATTCCCTTTCACTATTACTTATATTCCCCAAATGAATGAGACCATAAAATGTTTGTCCTTCTCCAATTGACTTATTTCACTCAGCAGAATACCCTCCAGTTTCATCCATGTTGAAGCAAATGGTGGGTATTTGTCATATCAGTCTTACATCAACTTATTTCTTTCAGGAATACAAGTAAAATGCTTGTATAAAATTTACGTATTTAATTTGTGAATGATAGCAAACATTTCCCACCTAGTCATTTATCAGCTAGTCTCTCTCTTCTCCTCCTCCTCTCCCTCCTTTCTTTCTCTCCCCCTCTCTCTTGAATTCACTTACAATTTTTTTGCTAAAAGCATTAAGTCCTTTAGGTATTTTTGTCATACCAAGCTACTTCCTAAAATTTATGAATATCTAATTAATGCATTTACCTCTTTGGTCTGTTTTCATCACACCTTTTTAGAAACAGAAGCATACTACCATGAAAAACTCGAAAAATGTGACTATCAGAAACATTTTCTCTTTGAAATTCTTGAATTCTGATATGACCCACATTATTTAACACAAATTCCAAAAAGAAAAGTACATACCAGGAGGGGAACGTTTGCTCTTAGCTCAGGCTGCAGAACCTCCACAATCCACAAATGTTGACATTCTTTTCTAGAAAAAATCTTGAAGAGATCTCCCATATGGTCTTTTTTTACTCATTTCCACTCTCTCCTCTGTCTTTTCCCAATTAATTATCAAAATTTCACACACAAAACTGATCTGTAACTGAAAGCTTTACTTAAATTTCTCCTGTTTGCCTGTCCATGTATGCCATGCCAGGTCGATTTGGTGTTGTTTGCTTTTTGTGTATATTCTATATTTTAACTTTCTAACCAAATTTTAAAGGGATTGAGACCACAAGAAAAGCTGCTTCCTAAGAACACAGACCAGTATCATAATTAATGTGCTCTACATAGAGATACAAGCTCTTGTCTTTTCTAACAAGATACCTTATTTAAGCCAAGATTATTTTATTTAGGTTTCAATAACATTATCTTACCATACTATCATAACAATACCTATATTCACTAGGCAATCATAGATTTGACTATAATATATCTAAACTGGGTTTAATATTTTGCAAAGCAGTGGAATAATAGCCCTTTGAAATTGTGTGGTAAATTTTACTTTAAAAGATTACAAATTAGTTCACAACTGTAAATATACACTACAAATATTCCAAGAGAATTTGCAAATAAATGATCTGCAGTGTCAAAAAAAATTGGAAAAGAGGGGAAAGGTGATTAATATCTCCATTCATGAGGGAATGGTTAGCACCAAATACTGTACTAAGCATTTTACATATATTATCATATTCCATCCTAATATTGGCTATTTACACAGAAGGAAACTAAAGATAAGGAATTTGAGCAAACTGTCTAATATTATCTGGCAAAGAATTGGCTGAGTCATGCCTGTCTGAATCCAATTCTTGTCTATAATCTGCATAAAGAAATTTTTCTTGTGTTACCACTGTGGTTTATTTGTCCTGCCAATGTGCCAGGGTTCCTAACCTCCTAGAATTTTTCTGTTAGAAAGTTTCAATGAATTTTTTATTAGAATTATTTTTAAAAATTAATTCCCAAGGCTGCCTATTCCTTATAGATAACACCAAATAAGAGGCAAATTTCAAAGTTTCTTGACATTTGTGATGTGTCCTCTTATATTATATAGAACAGCTGTCTAGCAATACATTCAATAGAACTTGATATCCTTCTCAGACTGTA
Source organism: Vulpes vulpes (assembly GCF_048418805.1). Classification (NCBI taxonomy): domain Eukaryota; kingdom Metazoa; phylum Chordata; class Mammalia; order Carnivora; family Canidae; genus Vulpes; species Vulpes vulpes. The sequence goes on from NC_132783.1 coordinate 34,150,727, forward strand.
CAAGCCTGCTCTACCTCTAAATTCATCTAAGATACATTTGAGGCACTCAATACATATTTCCAAAGGGAATCTATAAGAATTCTGAAAGTATGGGATGAATTTTGTCCTTCACTCTTTTTATAAAGTAACACTTAATATTCGTGACGGCTGAAAGTTCAGATTGAATCAGAAGCATTTCATTTTCATGGTTGGGTGACGGACTGGTTAATAAGTTTATCTTTCTGGTTCTGTAGTGTGTGCCTCTAAAACTGTATTGCAATTTATCTTTAAGCTTTAAGTTGTACAGGGCACCTAGGTGGCCAAGTCAGCTAAGCATCTGCCTTTGGCTCAGGTTGTGATCCCGCGATCCTGAGATCCAATTGGGCTGCGTTGGGCTCCTTGCTCACTGGAGAGTTTGCTTCTCCCTCTCCCTCTGACCCTCCACCCACCCGTGCTGGAAACTGGGGCTAAAGCAGAGAAAAATATTGCCTCAGTTTCTCCAGAATGGGAAAAATTCTTCCACAGAACGGCCAAAGTGCTACTTTAATCGAATGCCAACGACGGCACTATACTATTCTATTTTAGAAGGTAGTAGTTGTACATTGCTTCAAAGCTGTGATTTCATGGAATTTAACTGGTGGTTTTTCTTAGAACCCTTGCACCATATGAAATTTCCTCAGGGGACATGTGATTTATTAGGGGAGATTAGACATGGATAAAAAAATTCACAAATAAAGGCAGAAAATATCGAGTTGTGCAACAGTTACACAAATATCATTGATGAAGAGTAGAGTAAGGTTCATAAGAAGAGGTGATTTTTGAGATGAATCTCAGGAAATACATAAAATTTGTCTCTGCATATGCGGGAAGGAATGTGGGACTTACACGTGGGAAATAATGAGATGATGTCCAGAGATAGATTCACACTTGGGCATGTTTGATGATTAGTAACTGGAAACGTGTTAAATCGAAGTGCTATGTATGCTTTGCAGAGCTATCTTTCAAGAGCCTCTGTCATAGCCTTTCTTCCTTTTGCTTACATCTCAGGAAAAAATTATCAGATGGACACACCACTTGGGTCCCTTTTCCCTTACAATAGGTGTATGCACATGCAAGGAAAAAGAAAGTGCAATCCAGCATCTACCTTCCCCCTAAAAGGGTGGAACTTTAGCCAGCTGAATGAAGAGCAGGTACTTGGGTTTGTGTGTGGGGGGGTGATTGGAAAGGTGACCATTCTATAATCCACCCCCCGCAGTGATGAAGACTGGGCAACTTGGAATAGCCCTCCTGGTATCTCCACAGACATAAAGTAAGAGCCACCAGAGCACACCTCTGGCAGTGATGTGGAACTCTGGCAGGCAGAGAGGGCTGAGGGATATCTCTGGTTTTCTCTACCTTAGAATGAACCAGAAAGGCCTCATTCCCTAAAGGAGGCAGTAAGGATGCAGCTGGCCTAGCACCCTGGCTTTCTCAGTTTCTCTCCAAGGCTCCCACCAATGAAAAGTAGCCAGTCAGCATCCTGAACACAGCCTTTTTCAGGCTTCCCCCTTCTCCTCTCATTAAAAAGTTAGCACCCCATAGCTTATAAATACATTATTCCTTCCTTCAACAGCCTGTTAGTGCTCACCCCCTTGCCAGCCCATCTTGAGTTTGTGAATGTAAGAGAGGTAGGGGGTCTCTCTCACCACCTCTGAATAGTCAGTGATGTGACCTATAATGTTGAAAATACAAAATACCAGAAATTAACTCTGCTGTGTGACTTTTGGAAGCCACAATTATCTTATGTGTAAGACAAAGATAACATGAACACTGATTATATGGGTAGTTGTGAGAGAAACTTAAAACCGTATATGTAAAGCTATTAACAAATTGCCTCAGGCATATTAAATGCTGGATAAATTTAGTCCTGTGTGTGTTCTGAGAGATACAGAGAGAAGGAAAAAGCAAACCAATAAATATTTCAAAGCTCAAACTTAAGTTGTACAATTCACCAAAAAATGGAATTTAGGAACAGAAGAACTTTAGAGTAGTATGGCTGGAGAGGGAGGTGGATTTGCAGATGAAAAGTGCGATTTAGGCCTTGCTACATTTCAATATTGGCAGGGCAGCCTAGCAGAGATGCTTTGCAGATAATTGTAAATGTGTTGGGACTGAATTTGAGAACAGAGTGTGACACACATAGAGTGTGGCTTTTTTACAAAACTGACAGAGTGATCAGAAAACATGTCTAAAGTAAGAATTTATTGAAAAAGAAGAAAAAAATTAAACAAAGAGAAATATTTTAAAATGGTGACAAAGGGCAGCCCTGGTAGCTCAGCGGTTTAGCGCCGCCTTCAGCCCAGGGCCTGATCCTGGAGACCTGGGATCAAGTCCCACGTCAGGCTCCCTGCACGGAGCCTGCTTCTCCCTCTGCCTCTCTCTCTCTCTCTCTCTCTCTCTCTCTCTCCCTCTCTGTCTCTCTCCTTCTGTGTATCTCATGGATAAATAAATAAAATCTTTAAAAAATAAATAAAAAATAAAAAAATAAAATGGTGACAAAAATAAAGAGAAAGGAAATTTTAAAAGAGGAAGTAGGCATTAGACTTAAATGTTACATAAAGTTTGTAAATGGGGAATAAAACTAAATAGACCCCAGATATGTTATCAAGTAAGTTTATAGTCTAATTTATCAAGCGAACAAACTCAGTTTCTAAAGTTTTTTAAGTAAATAGATTTTAAGAAGTACAGTGAGGCAGAAAACATGTACTTTAAAACACTAGATCATGACTTTAGGGCCTCTTAAAAAATTCATTAAAAATTTCCGTTTTGGAAATATATCACTTCTGCCTCTCTATTATCATTCACATGAATTCCAGTTATCATGGAGACAAATCTGAACACCTGCCTACTGAAAACTGATTTTCATCATCAGTAATTTTTTTTTCATCATCAGTAATTTTTAACAAACTTTTGTCTACATGTTGAACAGATTCTATTTAATATTTAATAAGTATCCATTAGAATTAAATCTTTGCCTTCAAGAAGCTTGAAATCTGGTTGGAGAGAGACACATGAGATAATTTCAATGTGGTAAAGAAGTTCTGTGACTGACAGATGTACTGCTGAATGCTGTGGGAGAACCTGGAAGCTGCAGTCAGGTTTCAGATGGCTTAAAGAAAACCATGCCAGGTGAAGAAAGGGGGAGTTTTCCCAATATGTTAGAGAGAATAAGTCAAGTCTCAAAAGCGCAGAGCATTATGTTGTGGAGGGAAGTAAGACTTAAAAGTCCACCTAAAATATATTGTCCCATTATCAGATGATGATGACCAAAGCTTAACTGAGAACTTTTCATCAAGTAGAACATTTGATTTGCATTTTTTACCAATGAAGCCTATTGTTGGATTTGAGTATGCATCTATAAGAAGCAAACTGATTGATTATTGCTAAAGCTGTCAAGGCCTCTTTTTTTCAATTGCATTACTTAAAAAAAAAAATCCTGTATATGATTAGAACCATATTTCAGGTATACCATTTACTAACTTCTAGAAGAAACGAAGACAATAAACTGTATGAAATGGTTATGTGTGGATCAGGGGAGGATAAACCAATCAAAATTCAGCAAAGAAAAAGAAAAGATTTTTTAAAAAGATTATTTATTTATTTACTCATGAGAGACATGGAGAGAGAGACAGAGACATGGGTAGAAGGAGAAGCAGGCTTCCTGTTGAGAGTCTGATGCAGGACTTGATCACAGGACCCCTGGGTTCATGACCTAAGCCAAAGGCAGATGCTCAACCACTGAACCACCCAGGTGCCCCCAAGATTTTTTAAGGCATTTTAATGGCACTTGTTGCTCAAATTTGTTTAACCAGGAAGATAATTTCATGTAGAACATTTGATTATAAATGTTAGCAATATAAGCTTTTTTTTTTCAAGAGAGTTTTATACTTTTTGATTACAAATTATTTTATTTTATTTATTTTTTTAAGATTTTATTTATTTACTCATGAGAGACACAGAGAGAGAGAGGCAGAGACACAGGCAGAGGGAGAAGCAGGCTCCATGCAGGGAGCCTGACGTGGGACTCGAACCCAGGTCCCCAGGATCAGGTCCTGGGCTGAAGGCGGCGCTAAATCACTGAGCCACCCGGGCTGCCCTACAAATTATTTTAAAGAAGAAAATCTGGGGCACTGGGTGGCTCAGTTGGTTAAGCATCTGCCTTCAGCTCAGGTCATGATCCTGGGGTCCTGGGATGGAGGCCCGCAGTGGGCTCCCTGCTAAGTGGAGAGCCTATTTCTCTTCCTGCTCCTTCCCCTGCTCATGCTTTCCTTCTTTCTTTCTCTGTCTCTCAGGTGAATAAATAAAATCTTTTTAAAAAAAGAAAATAATCTGAATTTAGTTTTGGTAACGCAGTGGTTACACATAAAACTTCTCATGATTTCTTTCCTCTCCATAGTAAATGTGATTACTAGATTTATTTCAGTAGTAGGATAAAGCACAACTATAGACCTATTAATATATTTTTTAAAGATTTATTTATTGTTTGAGAGAGAGAGTATGAGCACAAGTAAGGGGAAAGGCAGAGAGAGAGAGAGAGAGAATCTTCAAGTAGACTCTACTGTGAGCCTGGAGCCCAGATGGGGCTCCATCTCACAACTCATGAGATTATGACCTGAGTGAAAACCCAGAGGCTGATATTCATCTACTGAGACACTCAGGTGTCCCAAGACTTAGTAATATTTTTGAGTATAATGAGATTCATTTCTTTGATTCATCCATGTACATCATGTATTCACATTCATTCATCAACAAGTAAATTATGTGGCACTTCCTATGTGCTCAATAGAGATGCACAATAGGGTAAAAAATGTCTTTTATTTTCTCAGTGTGTCAGTGCTTTCTAATTACCCAAGCCTTTCCCTTTCTCCCTGGAAAACCTCAGGGTGGTTGTACATCATAGGTTATAAGACAAAATAAGCCTGGAACATATTTCTATAGACATATTTCTATAAACTCTGAAGTAAGGGAAGATTGTTCTAGAGATTCCCTGCCATTTTGAAAGCTCATAAAACTCAGACAGTTATCAAGAAGCTTCTGTCCAGTCCAAAATCAGAGACTCTTCTAGAGAATATGTGAAAACTTTTTCTGTACAGGTCCAGGTAATAAATATCTATTACATTGTGGGTCATACAATTTCTGTAGAAATTATTTAAATCTATTGTTTAGCACAAGCTAAACGTACAGCAAAAATGCAGCTATAGACAGTATATAAATGGCCGTGAAATGTGTTTTAATAAAAAGTTTTTTACATAGGCAAGCCATAAGTCTGATAAGACTTTAAAAATTTAAGCAAAGTGAAATTAGACAAAATAAAAGCTCAATTGCTCAGTCCCACTAGCCATATTTCAAGTGCTCAATAGCCACACATCACTTACAAATGCCATTTTGAATGGTACAAATTATAGAACATTTTTGGCATTGCAGCAAGTACTATTGGACAGCACTGCTCTAGACTTTTTTTTTTATAGCACCTGATTATTGATCCTAGACATAGGAAGATAAGGAAGAGGTGAATGGGCTTGATCTTCCTGAAACTCTCAAAATAAATGTTAAAAATGTGACCAGGAAGTTTTAAAAATTTCATATACTGAGAATCAGTGTATTCGAATATGTCTACTCTTATTAACTTTACTGTAGTAACCTATATAGCATTATATTAGTAAAAGTTGACATCTAGTGACTGAGTAGCTACAAACACTACAAAACTATGTATCCCACTATAAATGTAGTTTTGCAATGTTCATAGTTTTTTCCTTACTAAAGATTATTGAAGAAGTAAGAGACTATAATATTTTCATTTATTTCTGCCGGCTTTTATTAGTCAATGAGACAAAGCCTACGTGAATTTTTTTTCTAACTTCAAGCATTTGTTGAGATAGCATTATGAAATAGTTCAAGTCTTCTAGACAAATACATAAATCTTCTAGATAAATAGAAGTTAAGGAAAGAGTACACTTGGCTCTAAAGCTGGTAAGAAATCAAAGACCAATTTAATAGTGCAGTGATAGAGAGTGAACAAGCATCAGAAGACTTTGTTTTGATTTAAACTATACTTCACGATTCTAGGGGTGCCTGGGTGGCTCAGTCGGTTAAGTGTCTGTCTTCAGCTCAGGTCACAATTCTGGGGTCCTGGAATCAAGCACCCCATTGGCTCCCTTCTCAGGGGAGTCTGTTTCTCCCTTTTTCCCTATCCTCGCTCATGCTTTCTCTCTCTCTCTTTCTCTCTCTCTCTCTCTCTCTCATAATAAATAAAATCTTTAAAAAAAGGATTCTAATTATTAGGTTTAATTAATCAAGTTGTAAAACTTGAATACAACGAAGAGCTATGCAAATATGTTACTGAGAAAGGTGATTCACAAAATGACTCTTCCTTAGTAATTTCTAAGTAACTTGGAAATTATCATGTGTGACAGTAATTTGGCTCACATTTGTGACTCTATATTTAACATTTCATGAAAGTGTCTTTCAGGACTGTTAATAACTACTTTAAACACTTATCTTGGCAAAGATTTACATGTTCAAGCTTCTAGCACTTTCCCTGTTAACCTGTTAATTTTGTATCTTTCTCCTGCATTTGACAAATTCTGATGACCCTTTTCATCAGTTAAGGACTGTATGAAGTTTCATTTAATAGTAAGTACTTTGCTCTTGCTTTTGTTAACTGTATAATAAATTGCAGTTTGGATTTTCTAGAAATGATCAGGAGTGTCTCCTTCATATCTACGTGCCTTTAAAATTAATCAGTACTTTGAAATGTGTCACATTTCATAAGAGAACTTGTGTTGATGGTTTTGAATATTTAAAATATAACTTCTTACTTCAATTTTCTAGAAATAGAAAACTGCCCTGTGGTGCACTTTCTCCTATTTACAGGTTTCAAATCAAAGGTAGATTGGTAAGGACCCTGGCATCTCCTCCCATGGCCGTTCTTAAACTACAGATACAGATACATATGGGACTCTCTTGTACCACCAAAGTAGAACAGAGAGGCAGATAACAGCAGATCATAAAAGGAAAAGCACAGTTCATTGCACAAATTGAGTTTATCTACTACTGAAAGACTGCAGTAACCACAAGGGGATTTAAACCAAATGTCCAAAGGAGTCTCAAAATGTCGAACCTGATACTTAAACCACAAGCCATTCTCTTGTGTTTATCCAATGTGCTTCTTACACTGACCCCTGGATATTAGAAGGACCCTATGCCCCGTGGAAGCTTTTCCACATGCTTCCATTATTAAATGAGTTTGTTTAGCTCTGACTTCAATTGCGATAGTAAATAGTATTTCCTACATTAAAAAGTGAGGATGAACTCCAGGTGGACGAAGCCGGTGCGCTTAATGTCTCCAGTGGTTTTCCAGTTTGGGGAGGGAGTGCGAATGTTATAAGAACTTATGGATGTGCCGGACATAACATTTTAAAACTTTCTCTTACCATTTTAATAGCATGTTTTATTTTACTAGTACCCTTTGATTTTAGCAAATTCTTCGGGGCCGATTTCATAGGGCTTTCATTTGTTTTCTCCTTAAAAATCATTTCTTCCAGGAGAAATCCTCAAACACGTGAAAAATTTGTATTCAATTCAAGCTCCAAGCTTTGTGTGCAACAGCACTTAAGAGACCACTCGGAAGCTTCAGACCCTGGAAATGCTGTGGTCTGCTTGCTTAACTAGATTGGCTACATGAAGCATGTTACACCTGTGCTCCGCCGTCTGTGCTGATTGCCTTTTAGCTTCTGAGTGCAATTCAAGGTGATCATTTTAATCTCTAAGGCCCTGTATGGCTTGGGACCCAGTTATCTGATAAATTGCCTTTTTCCCTGGGCATGGCAATTAATATCATCCAGAGTGCTGCCCTGTTCTTAAACAGAGGAACTGAAGGCAGGAGAGTGAGTGTGTACACTGGAGGTGTGCACCCCAGTGTGTAAGACCCGTATCCTGATACTTCGTAGCACTTTTCAGGTGAGCACATACATATATATGCCTCACACACTGAGGTGTACACTTCTCGCATATATACACAACTTCTATGTAAATGTGTACACACACGCACATAGGGTCAAAATTTCCGACAGTCCAATCTTTTTAAGAATCAGTTTTTAAAATATTTTCAGCATTTATAAATTTCCTTTTGAAAAAATGGTTAACTTTTGCTACGTTCCTTATGCTGTACATTTTATTTCCATGACTTATGCATTCTAATACTGGAAGGCTATATCTCCATAAAAATGTATCCTATAAAGAAGAATTTTTTTAAATGGTTACTATTTTCCTTTGATTATAATATCCTTAACTCTTTGATGGGTAAGTGGTGCCTGCTAAAGCACATTCTCAGAAATATAAATTGTGGTTGGATTCAAGTGAAGTATTCCTAGAAGAAACACACTCATTCAATGAACATTTAACAGAGTCTCACTATGTGACAAGTGCCTTTTATTCAGACATAAAAAGAAAGCTTATTGATGAAAGAAATATAGCACTGTTTAAGAATAACTGGTACATAGAGTCGATGTTTGCTGATTTCCTTCTATGCAAAATCATACATTGTATTTGGCAGAATTAGTGGTATTTTCTCGTCATATATGCTTCAGTGTGCACAATTCTAAACTCTGATACAAACGGGCATTATTTGACGTTGTGTGTTAAAACTACATAACAGTTATTGATATTGGTTCAAATCTGTCCAGTTCTAGTTACCTTCACAAAAAGGAATGTATTTAAAGGATATGCATAGTGTCACCTGGGTGGCTCAGCAGTTGAGCGCCTGCCTTGGGCTCAGGTCATGATCCAAGGTTCCTGGGATTGAGTCCTGCATCAGGTTCCCTGCAGGGAGCCTGCTTCTTCCTCTGCCTGTGTCTCTGCTTCTCTCTCTGTGTCTCTCATGAATAAATAAATAAAATCTTTTAAAAAAAGGATATGCATAGATGAACGGATAAATATGTCACATACACACACCCCCACCTCCCCACACACACCAGAATAATATGCAGCCATAAAAGGGTGAATTTTGCCATTTGTGACAGCGCAGATAGACCTAGAGGCTATTATGCTAAGTGAAGTAAGTCAGACTGAGAAAGACAAATACCATATGATTTTACTCATTTGTGGAATCTAAAACAGAATAAAACATAACAAATGGATAAACAAAAAGTTGAATCAGACAGAGAATGAACTGTTGGTTTCCAGAGGGAGGCAAGGTGAAAGGATAGGGAAAATGGGTCACTGGCAGAGGGAGATACAGGCTTCCAGTTATGGAACAAATAAGTCATGAGAATAAAAGTTACAATGTAGAGAATACAGTCAATAACACACAGCATTATGTGGTGACAGTAGCTACCCTTGTGGTGATCATAGCATGACACACAGAATTGTTGAGACACTATGCAGTACACCTGAAACTAATGTAACATTGTGTATCAATTATAATCAAATAAAAAATTAAAATTAAAAAATAATAAAATAAGATACTCTCAGCTCATACACAAAAAAGGGTATGAATAGCTTACAGAGTCAGCAGTAACAAATAGTCTACTTTAGGAAAAATGGGTATGTGGAAAATCTCATGATCTAGGGAAAGACTAGAAAAATCTTTCATTATACTTCCTTCAGAGTGAATCCATTCCAACTGTTTCTGTCACTGCATCATTCTACTCAAGATTCAGATACCAGGGAGTGAGACAGAAGAGAGAGAAAAAGAGAGATAGAAAAAAAAAATTCACTACAGAATACAGAAACAAGATGGATTTGTGCATTTAAAATTTGGCAGATGGAAGCTTCTAATAGGTTTCATATTTGCGTACTCCTGTCATGGCAACCAGCTCTGCTTCTGCCCCAACCTGCATGCTGATCTTCCACCTAACCTTTAGAATAAATTTAGTCTCTAGTTTGAGAGAATATTAGATTTCTTTTTCAGTATTTTGAACTTGCTGCCTTGGCCCCCATAAGTGGATTTCTGTATCATATATAAGTTCTCTATAGCAGAGTCTGCGGCTTCAGCCCCACATATCCTGGTGACTAGGGATCTGACCTTTATTATCCAACCTCCTTCACCATCATAGCCTTTTTGTAGCACCTTTATTCAGGATTTAATTGATCTTTACTAATTGATTGTCTTACATTTGCTTAAAGGACAACTGGGAACTAAGCTCTGCTTCAGTTCTGGTTAAGAGCACTTAACCGCCCTGGTCCCTGTCTTCTATTCCACCCAACTCCTACCTATTACAAGGGAGATATTACAAGGGGGATAAAATGATTTGAAATTTAGTCCTTGGACTCTTGCTGGCAGATGTGGTTGTTTTTGGGTTTTGGCTTTGGTTTTTCATTTTTTTCTGTTGTTTTTGTTTTGTTTTGTTTTATATCTAGTTCTTATTGTCAAATGTGACAATATTTGTTGTTTGTTGTTTGTTTGGTTCTTGTTGTTTATTTAGTAGGTGGAAACATTTGGTTGTCCAAAGCTCTAATCGTCTCCTGAAGCAAATCTTCTGGCCACATGGTTCTTCCCTTTCCAAGTATAACTTTTTCTTTTCTCCTGGAGTACCCGTTATGGTACATCTAAAAGTTATTAATTCATGCTTTCTTTTAATATTCATTAGTTAAATCAGCAAGTCCTTACTAGGCATTTCTATGTTAACACACACCTTTTAGTGATGAATTCAAACCTTGTAATTGTTTATAGTCTAGTGAAAGAAATAACACACACAGAAAATCTGGAGACTATAACAGTGAAAGGTTATACACAATTTAGTGCTAAAATAAGAGTTCCAGGCACAAGTACTACAGAGGCTGAGAAAAGAGAAGATATTATATGGATGTACTCAGAGAGGGAAGGAGGAGATAAAATTTGCTCTTGAGGCAAAAGTGAGGATAGAACCTGAATAAATGGTTTGGGGACAGTAGTTAGGAGGACTTCTGAACAAACATTTTCATTAAAGACCGTATTTGGTTTGTTCAGAGGGTGATCATGAAATTGATTAGAGCCAAGAGCTGAATCACTAGAAGAACAATTGGGAGATGATAAATTTGCAAACAGAAGGTGGCATTAGATAATGAAGGATATGTCTTCTAAATTTCTTTCTAAAGGCAACAGTAGCCGGGTCAACTTTCTGAGCAAAACAAAATTTTTATGTACTATATAACTGTTTTTTTTTTTTTGAAAAGTGTAGCCTTGAATAGTAGAGAGAAAAAAGAAAGTCAAGTAACTATTTTGTGCTTTTTTTTTTATGAAAGAGTGAAGATATCTTGCACACTTTAAGTGTTTTTTTCTTCATTACTAAAAAACACTAGATTAATATAGACAAGAAGAAAAAATCTAAAACGATTTATATTTTTAAAGCTTAGAGATATATATTGCTAATAAAAATATATCTCAGATTAAAAATATACATTTACAAAATTGGGATTTTTTCTTTACACAAAGTTGTTTGTCTCTTACAATTATGTCTCAAGCATCTTCTTATTTTCTTTATAGCTTTGAGATATTTAACCCCTTTATATCAAACAGCCCATTTCCTCTACAACATTTTTCAGTATTTAAGAATCTCCATACTGCACATATTCATCATCTAGAGTTCTATTTTCTTTTTTTTTTCTTTTTCTTTTTTTTTTTTTTAGAGTTCTATTTTCCTTTTTGTTTTTGCTTATATTGCAACATTTTACGATCTGGGTGCAATATCACAGTTTACCAGGAACTGTTAAAATCGAATCAGACAACAGAATTGTGTACTTTAAAACAGGGAATTTTAGGGATAACTGGATGGCTCAGCAGTTGAGCATCTGCCTTTGGCTCAGGGTGTGATCCTGGAGTCTTGGGATGGAGTCCCACATCAGGCTCCCTGCATGGAGACTGCTTCTCCCTCTGCCTATGTGTCTGCCTTTCTCTGTGTGTCTCTCATGAATAAATAAATAAAATCTTTAAAAAAATAAGTAAAACAGTGAATTTTATACTGTATGAATTACATACCTCCCAACAAAGCTGTTATAGAAAAATCCAATGGACTTTATTCTTGTTTCAAATCTATTCTTGTGGCAGTCAATTTCTATAAGATGAAATATTCACAAATGAAAAAAATCAACAAAAATTTCATTTGCACTGGGGATCTCAAAATATGAGCTTTTTTTCAGATGTATGTCTTTTGTTTTCCAGCATAAAAAGGAAAAGATTATCAAAAAATTCCTGGAAACTGTTTCTCTTGGGATCATGGAACTTCAATGTGCTTTCTAATATTACATGCACTAAAGTTGGAATTAGAAGAAAACAATTCTCATGCTGTGTGACTGAAAATAATTTTATCTTTGAGATTCAGTTCTTTAAAATGTGATAATAGAAGATTTTTAAAATAAAATATTATCTGATTTTATCAATTCTCTATTTGAACTTACATTGCTTGAGAGGTACTTGCCTAAAGAATGATGATAAATACTCATAAATGTGATCAAGCCAATATTAAAGTCAACAGTGCCTATAAAAACAAAAAGATATCATTATTTTATGACTACTATAAAGAAAAGTGGAATATATAAAATCTGTATCTTATGGATAATAAGATTTCTACACTTATGGTTCTTAATTGTTATTAGTCCAAGTCATATAACTTATCATTTGAAACAATGTTTGAAATTCATTTAATATTAACATGTTCAGACTTCTTTTGAGAGAGAAGTTAATTTTTAATTCCTTTAAGGTCAAAGGGAATAAAGAAAATATTAAAGAAGGAATTATCTTCCTTGGACCTTCAAAGAGAAATAAGACCAGACCAGATGATACCCTCACCTGCCATCCTATTCTTTAAAAACAATGTGGTGTTTTATTTTTCTAGAGACTTTAGAGACTATCTAATCATGGCTTGTTTTAGAGTAAAATCACTGACGTCTAGAAATCATAAAGTACAGAAACCTAGGGCTCTCACATCAGCTATTATACTTTCAGTATACTGTGCTGTTTAAAATCCAAATTTAGAACTAATTTTTATGGAATGACCCATGACATGTATTAATTTCCAAACATTAATCCTCATAAAAGAAATGTATGCTCCTGGAAATCGTGCTATTTACAAAGATGGAAGTTTTTGTAAAAACGGTTTTACAAAGTTTTGAATACACTGAAACTGTATCAGGTCCACAGGAACCTGTTCCTGTCTTACAAATTGCATGTGCACAATATGTAGTTGGGTGGTCCCAGCCATCCAGCCTCATGATAGGACAAATGTGAACATCAGTGCACAATGATGGTTTTATGGAATCTTTGGTTATTTACTTTCACTTCATTTGTAGTATCAGTTACCAAATACTAGTAATTGCAAATTATTAAAATTTTATAGTTATAAAGTTGAAAATGACATCTTACCTAATTTATTTTTAAAATAATGGTTGGGGAAGGACGTCAATTTATTTCAAATTGTAGTTGTTCTATGCTATATATTTCATTGAATTGAGACTACGTGGTAATATTTGTACATATATTCATGTATACATATATATGAATACATACAAAGTGAACATATGAATAATACTGGTAGTATTGGTATTGTGAAATGACATGTGGGGTATCTTTAAGTTGGAATTCCTAATGTAACGTAAGGAATGCAATTTCCCGCCAAAAATTCATTGCTTGATGTGGCATAAAACTATGAAAATTCTCTATGCAAAAATCACTAATTTTCACAAATGGAAATAATTTAGAAATAGGAAAGTCAGATCTGTTAATGATCAAATTAAATGATTTTTAAGGAAATTTTCTTAATTCAGAAGTGTTAAAACATAGTTATTACATTAATCTTATTTTAAATTTTTTATTTATTTGTTTATTTTAATTTATGATAGTCACACACACACAGAGAGAGAGAGAGAGGCAGAGACATAGGCAGAGGGAGAAGCAGGCTCCAAGCACCGGGAGCCCGACGTGGGATTCGATCCTGAGTCTCCAGGATCGCGCCCTGGGCCAAAGGCAGGCGCCAAACCGCTGCACCACCCAGGGATCCCACGTTAATCTTATTTTAACTTAATGACTTCTAAAGCTTATCTTTATTAAATATTTCTATCATTGATCCTCTTCTACCTTTCCTTGTTCCTTCTCACTTCCTTCTCTGTCATACCATTATCTTTTAGTGTAATTCCATCTCTTGTTCTAACTAGAATCACTTTTCTTATCTTAAAAATCTGTGGTTCTGCAAGAAACAGGCTCTTAACTATAGAGCACAAACCAATGGTTACCAAAGGGGGGGAATGGGTTAAATAGGTGATGGGGATTAAGGAGGGCACTTGTGATGAACACCATGTGATTTGTGGAAGTATTGAATCACCATATTGTACACCTGAAACTAATATTACACTATCTGTTAACTAACTGGAATTTAAATAAAAACTTGAAAAAATCTGTGGTTCTAGTAATTTAAAAAAGAGTTTATATCAGGAAGGGAGACAGAACATAAAGACTCCTAACTCGGGGAAACGAACTAGGGGTGGTGGAAGGGGGGAGGAGGGCGGGTGTTGGAGGGGAATGGGTGACGGGCACTGAGGTGGACACTTGACGGGATGAGCACTGGGTGTTTTTCTGTATGTTGGTAAATTGAACACCAATAAAAATTAATTAAAAAAAAATAAAAGTACTAAGTATTTACACTAAAAAAAAAAGATAAAAAAGAGTTTAAAATATAACAGTATAAAATGTTATTTATGTCGGAGCTAAGTTTATTTGATTAGGCCCATTGAATAGGAAATGTAATTAATTGATTACTAAGTCATATAAGATCTTAGTTGGGCTTACATTTTGTCTATAATGTTATTATAAAATTCTTCTCCCCCCTCATTTATAATTGGTTTTCTCTTATCCTGCATATAACAAGCAGCATTTAGCTATACTTTATCAATGTGAACAGAGAGCTCCTTAATTACACCAGTTGCTAATTGAAATCCACTTTATTTTGAGGACCTTTATCTCAGAGTCTCTGATTTTCTGCTTTAATACCAAAGAAACTTTTACTTTCTAGGCCTGCTGCAGCCTAACACTTACATCTTATGTATTAGAGAGTCAATAAATATTATCTGAAGTGATAAATCAAGAAGTAGGGGTTTGAATATTTATTAAAAAAATTAAAAAATAAATATTATCTTTCTACTTTTTTAGGAGAAGGGATATGGTGGTTAAGGTAATTAAAATTCATTTTTCAATGAAGGTGGAACTATTGACACTATTTAAATGGATATTTTTGAAAATTAAGTAGAGGCATACTTTTTGAATTAAATAACCATTAAAGAAGAAAAAAATAGAAATGATTAAACATGGTTTTGTCTAAGGAAATGTCTAAAAATATAAAAGAGGCTTTTACCTTTTCATTGTCTAAATGTCTAGATTTTGGAACTTTGTTACCCTCAGTCTATTTACTCTTATCTTCTTATTAGAAGATAACAACTTTAAAAAGAAAAACACAATTTTTGTCATAACTTGAAATTAAAATATCTAAAATCAGTTAATATTTATTAGCAAAGATATTTTTAAAATACAAATCAATGTCACTTCATATTAAAAGATATTTATTGATAGATAGCTATGTGACCGGAACTATATGTAGTGTTGGAGATACAATGGTAAACAATGAAAATGTGTTCTTTTCCTCATAGACATAGTATCTTAGACTAGAAAAGGCAAGTGAAAAAGTTAAAGCCTATATTGGGGAAAAAAGAGTACTCTGAAATTACTTAGAACAATTAACTCAGGAGCATCTGGGTAGCTCAGTTGGTTAAGTTATTGACTCTTGATTTGGTTCAAATTATGATCTCAGGATTGTGTTATTAAGCACCCTGTCCCCCACCCCATGGCTTCATGTTCAGCAGGGAATCTGCTTGAGATTGTCTTTCTCCCTCTCCCTCTGCCCCTACCCAGCCCCTCTGTCTCTCTCAGAAATAAATAAATACATCTTTTTCTTTCTTCCTTTTTTTAAAGAGGACAATTAGGGGTGCCTGGGTGGCTGTGGTTGAGCATCTGCCTTTGGTTCAGGGCATGATCCCTGGGTCCTGGGATTGAGTCCCTCATCAGGCTCCCTGCAGGGGGAGGGAGTCCCTCCCTCTGCTTATGACTCTTCCTCTCTCTCTGTGTGTGTTTCTCATGAATAAATACAATCTTAAAAAAAATAAAGAGAATAATTAACTCAGATTTGAGGAGACAGGAAGCCTTCACAGGAACACATCTAAGCTAAAGACTATATAGAAAGACAGATGACTTCAATACCTGTCACATATGTAAATCTTTATCTCAATTCACTCTTGTCTAATTTTGTCAGTGAGGTATCAGAAAAATATTTATCTTTTCCTCCTCAAAATGAAACAAACATAAACAAAATAAAACATACATTAGAGCAAACATTTTAAAAAGCCTTTCCATTTACACTGGAGACCAATCTGATTGGCATCAGATTACAATTTCATATAGCCCTAACCAATAAAAAAGTATGGTGCTACATCCATATCTCATTTGTAATATCCAGTAAAAACAATATTATTGACCATAATTATTCTGTGCAGCAAATATTGCAAAATCTCAACTATCTACAATACTCTATTTAGGTGCTTATCCAGATAGCTGGCAGTCAGCTGACCTAAGCCTGGCACAGCTGGATGGTTCTGCTAATCTCAGCTGGCCTTGCTCTGAGGGTCAGCTGGAACTCAGATGATCTAGACTGGCCTTCTGTGAGTAGTTTGACTAGGCTCCATCTATTTCTTATCCTACTTCAGGAACCATTAAGCTAGCCCAGGCATGTTCTTTTTAAGCTGAAGGCAGGGATCTCAGAAAGAGAGATGAAGCATGAAAAAACTCTTAAGGCCTAGGTGCAGAGCTGGGATACTTCAACTCTGTCTTATTTGATTGACCAAAGCAAATCTTGAAGCCCAACCTGAAGCCAAGAAATAGGAAAATATATTCTGCCCTTTAAATGAGAGAATCTGAAAAGTCATAGAGCAAAGAGTAGGGATATAACTTAGAGTAGAGAATTGAGGAAGTTCATGTGGGTATAAAAATACTAAAACATAGACTAATTATAAGAATTTCTATACACATTTTCCATTATACCCACTCCATAGCTTTTTTGAAATAACAAATGTAAAAATGTTCTCAGAAGCCCTTGTTTTTCTGGTGGGCCTAAGCATGGGCTAAATTTGCCTATTGGCTTATCCTACCCTTAGAAGATTTTCATTTCAGGTGGTTTTATATAGTTAAATGTACTGATAAACAAAAGTATGACTTGACTCTCAAACAAAACAGATGAACAAAACAATACTAGAGATTGTATTATAGATAAACTAATCAGAAGAGTATTTGCAAGTCATAGAAACTATATATTCTCATGTATAAATAAAATGTGATAATGCTTACTAGTGGGTTTGAAAGAAAAATAAAATATGTCACTTAGAATTCTTGATCCATGGCAGATGTTTAGTGTTTATTGTGACTCTACTGTTGATCTCTAGTTTCAAAGGATCTGTAGCAAATTAATTAGGTTCTCTTAGCTTTAGTTTTCTCATCTGTAAAACTGAAACAGTAGCAATGCCTGTCTTATGAGGATTTTTGTGATTTAATCCATAAAAGAGTTAAAGAAGAGTACCCGGAACACACTAAACTTTTATTAAAAGTTAGTTCCTCTTCTTATTTATAACCATTATTATTATTATCTATGTTGTCATTAGACTTAAAATAGCATATGGTGAACATATACTAGGACTAATTATCAACATTGAGGTATAAGTCTTTAATAAATCTCACACATAATATTAAATGGCCTTTATGGTAGTTATTAAAACAGATAAAATTATTCATTGTGTTATTACTCAAAATGAGCTCTTCAGTATCATTTACATACTGTGCTCATTCCAGGGAGTGAGTTGATAATAATGATAATTTTATTTATTTATTATTTATTTATGATAATTTGTATAAGAGTTAATATATGGGCCCTAAATACTACATTCTAGGGGCAGATAAAACAGGTATATGTTTGAAACATTAACTAAAAATCAGGCTTCCATTTAATTCTAGCTTATATCAAAGGTTTTCTAGAAATTAAAGACAGAAAATCAATAGACAGGAAGAGGCTAGAGGGGGATAGAATACAACTGTAAATCTAAACCGGGATAAATATTCCTTAGTTAAAAGACATTCCAGATGGGGAAATAGTTCAAGGCCAGTGGGGAGAACAGACTGCATAAAAGACTTTTGTTTAGGCTGAAATGGTAGATAAACTTAGAAGGATAATGAAGTTTCAGGACAACTTTGAATTCCAGCAATGTACATATTATATCAAAAATTACATGTCAATCATAAGTCAACTTACTTTGAGGTGTGAAAAATATTTTGATGATTCTTTTTTATATCTATAAACCAAATATATATTTAACAACTAAGGTAACGATGCGATAAGTTACACTCTTAGAACACTATAAAACTGTAGAGAATTTTGAATATTAGTGGGACACCAAAACATTCATTTTCCCTTGAGATCAGCCATTCTAATTGATGTTTCCTCTTGATGACAGTTTGAACTCTTCTTGATGTCAGAATAACCATGTAGATAAACAAATTTGGTGTTTAATTCTCACAACTGTAACTTGTATTATTTTTATGTGTCTACTATGATAATCAAAGAAAAGAAAGGGGGAGGAATCCATTGGTCTCATGTAGGAGAACTAACATGGAATCATCGATTCAGAAACCCTGAGCTGGCGGTAGAGAAAATCAACTGGAACAAGAAAGACAGTAATGGCCAGTGAGAGGGGCCCAGTAAGACTGGGTGAAGGACATGTTGGGGGGCGGGGGTAATTGACTGCTTTTAGTTCACAGGGTGAAATTTAAAAGCCAGCATTTATAAAGTTATTTCTAAATTTCTGCACCATTTTAATTGCTAATCAATTAATTCTCTAATAAATGCTTTCTGCTTGTCAGTTACCTGCCTAGAGCTTTGATGGACAATACATAGATTGTCTAAGACAGCAAAAAGTATATGATTATATGATTAGTTTGGGATTTGTGAGTGAAGTAAGTAACACAAGTGAAATGTTAAATTCTTAGGTACTTATGAAAAGAGCCATAGTAACTCCTATGAGGGAATAATCAGTGCTGTCCCAATAGACCAAAACAATCTCTGGAGAGAGTAAAACTTGATATTATAACCTTAACAAATATGTAAGATATACAAATGTGTGAAAGCAAAGGAGAGGGGTTTATGATAGGAGAAGATAAAAAAAAACAAAAACAGAAATGTAGGAATGGTCAGGACGTGTTCCATTGTCGGAAGAAATCTGCTGCATTGCAAAAGGCATAAACAGATTGGGTCCACCAGAGTCAGCAAATGGAGAGTGAAATCAGTCTAAAGACTTGAGGCCTAATGTTGCAGACTAGAAAGAGTTGTGGTAACAGAAGGAAGACAGTGTTAGAAGGAGGTGAGTCTGGTAGTGGCATGCAGACTAATTTTGAAGAGAGAATCAGAAGGCAGAGAAAGAATGAAAAGCATATTTATTTAATCCCAGTAAAGAGAAGGTCTAGAGCACAGAGGAAGAAGAGAAATACCAGGATATTTTGGAGGAAACGAAGAAAAGAAATGAATAAGCCCAAAGGGCAAAAAGTCATATCAAATTGAAAATAATTAAGATGCCTATATGGTGGATCAAAGCTGGAAAATATGAAGATTAGATTTGATTATGCAATGCTGGAAGGAACTGCTGAACACCTCAATGGAAAAAACAAAACACACTGGTGTAAGTGCAGATCTGTGGCCAGTGATAGAATTAGACATTCCACAGCCAACTTAACAAGACACAGAGAGATAATACCATAAAACTGGCTTCATTTATTTGTTATATTTTTTTATATTCAAGTTTAGATGATAAAACTCTATAAGGAGTAGTAAGCAAATAGGACATCTTTTTGAAATTAAAAAAGCCATTCCATATTACTCTATCATTTTGAGATATACACACAAGAAGGCATGGGGTGCAAGGGAGAGTGGACACTAAAGAAGGCACAGGGAAAGCTTCAGCTCGTGGTTAAAAAAACCCACAATTCTCAAATGTCAAACTGATTTTTTTGGATAAATATTAGGAGAGCTAACTTTTATATTGCTGAAGTTCTAAGTACTTTAAAGACTCAAGTAGTCCTCACAAATCCTGAGATATAAATATTGTTATCTCCATTTTTATAGATATGGAAACAGATGGACAGAGAGTTTAAATGGTTTGCACAAAGTCATCCACCAATTCAGAGGCAAGAGCTAGGATTCAATCCCAAGTAGTCTGGCACCATTTTGTTATCCAACTGTTTCCACTTTACTTTTTGTGGCTCAATGATTGTTAACTGTGAAATTTTATGTAATTTCTCACTTATTAATGTTACCTTAGTTGCATCAGGACATAGACTAACCATAAATCTCAATTAGACAGGATTTGGATTGTATCAAAAACTTCAGAATATTTCTCTTCTCAGTTCCATTCTGTTCATGCGATGTATGTTTCCTCCAATGACTCATTTATTCCACAATGTTATATAACCTCAAACTATGTAAAACTTGGCACTCTCAAATGATCATAAAATAAAATACTATTTGGTAATAAGATCCTATTCTAAATTAAGGTTTTCAAAGAAACTACAGATTTATAGTTATCACCGCATGTTATAAATATAGTTAAAGCAGACAATAATACCAAATTCTAATTAAACAATAACAACGAAATAAAGCCCTATGATAGAATCTTGAATAGAATCAATTGCTGGGATTTGTTTCCGGGTTGGTTTTCAGCAAAATTTTAGTTTTTTTTTCCATATTTGTTTTGAAATTTTCCAGCATGTCCACATTTTATTCCATTTATTTCTGATGCTAGCACAACTTATTGAAGAGGAAATAAAGTCTAAGAAGACAGTTTCAACCCATTGTTTTATAAGTTCCTTAATCAGAGAGGGCTGTTTTGTCTCAGAACAACTACAGTGCACTGTTTGTAATTATGGAGGCATCTTGGAATTACAAGCACTAAGAAAGAAAGCTCTGTGATCTGACCATGATTGAGAAAGATAGAATGCTTTGATGAAAATTCAGTACCCTTAGAAACTAGAAATATTCTGAGTTTTGAGCTAATTGTAAACATTTAAAGGTGTAGGGGAGTAGCTTAATCTGCCATTTCAACAGCATTCTTTCTAAAAAGCACAGCTTCAAGTATTTTTATAAAGAAGTCTTTTGTAACATAAAATAACTCCTACGAATATCATTTTGATAAGGAAAGTGTAAATGAATCAGATCATATAGATTACATTTCCTTTGAAATGCTCAAGGGTTTAAATAGCTAGGGATGTGTGATTGGTCCAAATCATTTGGGGGTTTATTGACTCCGAAGTAAAATTAAGCTTCTCAGGCCACTGGAACGTGTCTGTTGGTCTATTGATGATATTTGATGTAAAATCTCAAGAAGATATTTTTACTTTTTTACTATGATATTTTTTTCAGTCAGCTAATAATATATGATATAAGACAAAGCCAAGAAAGCATTCCCTGCTAATATTTTTGTCAAAATCCTGTGCTACTTTTATCTGGTTATCAACATAATTTCCTTTTGCATATATTGCTTAACTCTACTTCTCAATTAGAATTAACTTGCTTTTCCAGAATTTAGTTAGAGTCAAGGGTGATGAGGTCTACTGGGAAGTGTGCAGGTGGAGAACTAGGAAATTATACCCTTGAGAAGCTCTGGGGTTTTTAATCATTGAGATCTGACTCATAATGACTGATGAAAACATTCTGTTCCTCACTAGTGACTTGCAGATGGTGAAACTAGTTCAGACTCATTTTAACTTCTTTCTTCCTTAAATTAGCAAATGTGTATGTATGTATATAAGTATGCATGCATGCATGTATAAATGAATATAGGATTTAAATAGCTAGCCAAAAATCTTTTGTTGTTGTTGTTGTTATTCATGACACCTAGCATCAGACTAAGGTGTTGGGTGTAATTTTACATGTAAAATTTTTCCTATAAAATCCTTTCACCATGCAGATCAAATCAAAAGCTATGCTCTTGCTTACTACTTCTCCAAACAGTGCATACATATGCACTTGTGCGCACGCACACACATGCATGAACATTCCTAATACTTTTGGCAATGTACATTAATATAAGTTTAGTGACCGATACAATTAGCTTTCTGTCACATTCTATATATGTATAATACATGTATTTGCAGTGTATATGCCTGTACATGTGCATATATATACACATATATGTACATACACACAAACACACACAAATGACTGAGGTAGGATATCAGACAGAAAGTAAAACACATAATTATGAATCATAAATGACATTTTGTCTGTTATCTTATTATGATTTGTAAGGTGCTTTGTGCATATAGCTGATGATAGAGAAGATGCAGACCTGGCAAGCTGAGAAAAGGCAGAAATAGCCTTCCTATATTCCCCCACACTATGTAATCTATGTTTACATAATTCATTTTCATTTGAGAGAGGCAGTGACTCCCTTTTTTTCTCATTGGTTTTAAAGATTCTTAAGGTCTTCTTAATTAACAGGAAAATCGAGCTGAATTGAATTTAAAATTGTGTTATTATGTTTAACAGTGAGATGACTAAAATATTGCTTTAAAAATAGATTGTAGTCATAACATTTTATTTTCCCTTCACTACAAAATAATGTATGGTTTTTCTTTGTTACAAAATAACGAACCAGGATGTTAATTCTTCATATTAATAAATATGTTATTATCTGTTTGTTTTCTAGAATAAAGAATCTCCTTGCAGAAGAAAACACAAGTGTTTCTAAATCTTGTTAAAACATTTGGTCATTTGTAGAAAAATCTTATGATTTCTCTAAAAACAACGTTTGGGAGAGGCTGTTTTTAACCAAGTTAGCGTGATTACTAAGGAATATTTGCATTGTTCTATTTTGTCAAGATAGTATACGTATATTGATGGTTATGATTGGTTATATATCTTACTACCTAACTTATATGTGACATTAATATTTTTCATAAAGATTTTGATGTATGCTGTATATAAAACTCATTCATTAATGTAAGTATAAGTAATTCAAATTAAAATTATTTTCTCTAATATGGCAATTCATATTAGATAAGTAACTTAAATAATTCTGTTCATATGTATTTTATGTATATGCATATATGTGTATAAATGTGTATAATATTCAAAGGTAAAAGACAAGTCTCATGAAGATATATCATAATTTTCTACAAGTGTAGCTATATTATGAAGGAAAAATATGCTTATATTTTAAAAATATTATGTATATATCAAACATTATTTAATAATAATATAGATATTTGCAAGTTACTCATCTCAGAAATTACTATCTGCAGATATACATTTAAAAAGATAAATATATTAGAAACGACAAATACCCACCATTTGCTTCAACGTGGATGGAACTGGAGGGTATTATGCTGAGTGAAATAAGTCAATCGGAGAAGGACAAGCAGTGTATGTTCTCATTCATTTGGGGAATATAAATAATAGTGAAAGGGAATATAAAGGAAGGGAGAAGAAATGTTGGGAAATATCAGGAAGGGAGACAGAACATAAAGACTCCTAACTCGGGGAAACGAACTAGGGGTGGTGGAAGGGGGGAGGAGGGTGGGTGTTGGAGGGAAATGGGTGACGGGCACTGAGGTGGACACTTGACGGGATGAGCACTGGGTGTTTTTCTGTATGTTGGTAAATTGAACACCAATAAAAATTAATTAAAAAAAAAATAAAAAGATAAATAGGTTAGGTCTACAAATGACTGAAATTTTTTTAGGTGCTTTACTTCTCCATCTTCAATATTTTAAATCAAACTGTTAGATACCTGCTAGTTTCAACTCATTTTTACATATGTTAAAACTTTTCATACTCTATGTTTTTGAAGTAAAGTTATCATCAGATAACATTACTTTCAACTCATGCTAGAACATGTCATAGATGAGATATATTTAGTTTCACTTATAATTCCCTTGTGTTCTCTTCTTTATTTTTGGATATATATGCATTTGAAAACTACAACCTCTATTTTCTTACTTTTTTACTCTGCTAAGGAGTGCTGTTTCCAGACTCTTCATCATGCAGATGGGAGGGTATTGTCCTAAAATGACAGTTAAGCAGTCCCGAGCATGTCCTGGGGAGCTAATGGTCCAGAATAACCTGACATCTACATTGTCTCCTTATTTCCCATTTATATTCTCACATTGCTGATTAATCTGGAACATCCAGAACCTATTGTTCAGCCAGATAAAATGATCTTGACACTTAACAGTCTGAGCATCCTTTGGATGACTCCGAATTGTCCCTGAGAACATTGTGCATGAACCAGAGTCAGGTGTATGGTTCCAAGGTACATTTCCAATCTGACATAGAATACAAATGTTTAGATGGGTGTTTTAACAAAATATTTAATTATTTTCTTGGCTCTATTGAGTTTTTTTCCTTCAGTGTAATCCCTAATCTCATAAAATAGATGTCTGCAATTGAATTTCTTCTTCTTGCCATTTAACTACATGGAAGCCTTTTGCCAATGTGTGCAAATTTCCTACAAAGTGTTTTGTAGAAAAGAACATCTCTAGTTTATTCCCTTGTATTTTTAATGAAGGAAGTCATATCTGTCATGTTTAACCATAGAAGTAATTATAGTAGTTTTAAATACCTGTAGTGTTTGAACCTTGAAGGGACTGGTAATTTCCGAGCATTGCCCAAAATCATAGGGTGATATATATATATGGCTAAAAAATATATATTGTCAGGAAATGTATCCTTTAGGCAGAGATGTTTTAGAATTACAGTGCACTTTGAAATTGCTGCTACTTCTCTTTTTGAATAGCAACTGGCTCAGAGCATGAAAGGACCTCAGTTTTATAACCAGATCTCTAGGGTATAGCTGGAAGAGGTACAGAATCACAAAATCTGGTGAATATGCCTGGATCTCTGATAATATCGAAACGTCTTCATTTCACTTCTCAAACAATCTCGGTTGCTTTCACTTCATGTCCTGGGTCTTTTCATGTCATAGCAGACCACCATGAAGGCCAGTAACCCAGCATCCATGGCCAATTGCTTTGTTTAGAGCCCCATCTGGTTATAAAAACTTTCTTATTCTTTGGTGATAGACCAGAACCATGGGTCCAATTTACATGGGTGAGGTGGTACAAGTGCCTCTTCAGTAGCATGGTCTCCACAAGCTGCAACTGATTAATTTTGTGGTTTATTTGCTTTGCAGTGACCTTGTAACAGCAGCACGTGCCCTCATGACCACATGGTCTGATTGCCATCACGGCCTCCCAACAGGACTCCCAGCAGGGCTTCTCCATTGCTTGCAGCTTGTGTGGAATGCAGTAGCACACCCTCTCAGTGGTGTGAGTAACCAAGATCGGATTTCGTGTCTCTCCTCCCTAGTTTGGTTTGGGCTGCCTGTGTGGTGGGTTGACTCTCAGTTGGTTTTGCAGATTTTTAATGAGGAGCAAACATTGTTTTGGAGTGGCACAGCTGAGAAGCAGGGGACTGATGGAAGATGTTGTTTTTGGCAGAAATGATGGCAGGATCAGGCGTAACAGCTGGTAAGGGTGCACTTACTGTGGGAGAGGAAAAAAAAAGAGTATCTCCTAACTGCAAAACTCATAATTGTGTTTGTGAGCCTTCAGTCAACAGCTCTGATTTCAAAATCAGATGTCTTGCAAATTATTAAATTTGGAATTATTGCTGCTAAGGATCTAAAAGGTTCCTGTTGCAGTAAACTATGATATTAGAAGCCCCTCAGCATCTTTTCTGGATTTTTGTTTTGTGTCATGTTATCATTAAAGTAAACTGCTTATATATCTATCTCTCTGTTCTTATTCCATCAATAATAGGTATTTGTTAGAGACTATTTGCCTTTCAGATGATAGAAAATTTAATTAAACACAGCCCCTATCTTTCAACACTTTATAATCTTGCAAGTGAGGGAAAACATCTGTAAATAGCTATGCAAAATGAGATGACATATAAACTATTATGGAAGTTGAGATGAGCAAACGGATTTTTTCTCTCTAGAAGGATTAGGGACAGCTTTAAGACTGAGATAGTATTTGAGTTTAGCCTTGAACAATGAGTAGAAGTTAGAAACTCAGACACAGGGAAGATATATCTCAACTGGGGGAAATGGCTAAGCAAAGGCAAAGGGACTATACCAGAAGCTCATAGCTCTTAGCCTTTGCTAGAATGTCTAAAGTGAGCTTTGGGAGGTAAGATTGAGAAGGTGGATTGCTAATATGTATTGCTGGGCCTTAAAAGCTAGTTGAAAACAACAACAATATATGTGTAAGAAGTTCTCAAAAATTTTTAAACAGATTTAGGTGGCTCAATCTTTCAGAAAACTGTGGACTATTCATTAATTGCTTGATAATCTTAGTAAGCATGCTGCTTATAGTGAATATATGTTTTGCTTGCCTTTACAAATCTGGGCAAATGATGTAATAAAACTATATTTTAATTTCAGTCAGTGCTAAAGAGGAATTTAAGATAATGTGGACAGAAATGATAATGAAATTTATACTTTTCCTGTATTTACATAAAACTTTTGCTAAGTAAATGAATACTACAAAGGAAGACATGGTGAGGCAGATACCCAATGAGGAAATAAGAACATATATTCTAATAGACTTTCTGCTGCTCAGTGAGGGACTTGTAGTTCCTTTGTTTGTGAGACCGTGTCTTGTGTGTGTGTGTGTGTTTGCATATATAAATCCTTCCCAATTTGTTTGCATCTAAGATTTTACAGAAATGTTTAAGCTCTGTAAGAGACAACATTCTCTTTAAGCATTTTAAGGATTTCAGAAATACCAGTTATTCATATATTAAGAACCTGTCATTTAGAAACCATTTTCATCTTTTCATATATCAAAGTCTGTAAGAATCAGCTAGGTAGTACTTTCTTAGTTCACATTCCATTAACAGTTTTGCAGAGTAAATCACTGCATTTGCCTGAGGAATTCACTGTAATGCACAACTGCCATTATTCATAGTGAAACTCTCCTCAGTAGTCTAAGTACCATTTTGTGGTTTTCTCTTCAAATGAAAGTAAATTTTACTAATGTATCAAATACTCAAAGAGTTGAGAAAATGTCATAAAATCACCCAATGGTTTTTAGGGAGGCCGGGGCTTTAGTTTTATATTTGTTAGAAAAAAAATAGGTCATGAAACACCATGATATGTGTCCTCGCATCCTGCATAGGAACTTATGTGTTTAAATGTGATTCAGGGGAGAGAATACAATCTGGTAAACTATTTTCTTCAGCAGCTCCCTTTGCCAGAGTGCACTAGTTTCTTTCCTGCCCAACATGTAAAATTAATGAAATATCTTCAGAATCAGGATGCTGAATATCTTTTATACTTTATTTTTCTACCTGGTTGACAAATGCATGATGCATACTCTTAAAAATACCTTTATGTGCCAATATTAGAATACTACAAAACGGAAAGAAGAATATTTAACTATTTAAATGCGAAAAGCCTATGAACTGCTGTAGTTTTTATAGTGACTAAAGTATACAAAGAAAAAAATACAATAAGGTATAAATCTACCTTGCTATATCCTTTCTGTTTTTAGATCAGCCTTAAAACATTTCCATGGGTAGATAAAAATTCAATGACAACATCAGTAGCTTTTTTAATTTAAAAAACATTTAAAATGTTTTTTCATTTTTTAAAATTTAAAATAGGTGCTCAAAAAATAAAAATAAATAAAATAGGTGCTCATTATTTATTTGATACAACTATTCCCTATTTTTATCTAAAATACTTAGCTGAGAATTACTGCTCTAATCTAAAATAACTTGTATTTAGGGATGATTCCATTTATTCATATTAAGTTAATTTTCCACTCTAAATTACAAAATTGGGAATTTTTATATTTTTTTCTGTGTAACAGTTCTCAGGGGAAATTTTGCTGCCCCCTCCACTTTCACGTTTGGAAATGTTTGGAGACATTGCTTGTCACAATTTGGGGACTCTTGTGAGCAGAGACTAGAGATAACGTTAAGCATCCTGAAATATATGAAAATTCTTCAATAATTATCTGGTGCGAAATGTCAATAGTGCCAGGATTGAGAAACCTTGGAATAGAGAAAAAATAGAGATACCTGGACTATCCATACCTATAGTGAGCTTGTATTCCTGAAATTACATAGAAAGACTTACTCCCCCTCCACTGTTGAACTCCTGAACCAGGAATATAAACTCTGTATCAACTAAGAGAGGAGAAAATAAATTATAAATATAAAACAAGTAAAGAAATTAATTAAAGCTAATGTACAATGAAAAGGATGCAAAAAAACAAATGCAGGTGCTAAAAAAATCTAATAATATTGACAAACCTCTGGTAAGAGTGATCAAGACATAAAGGATAAGTATACAAACAAATTATTTTAGGAAGGGAAAAGAGGACATGACCACAGCTGTAGATGTAGAGAGTAAAAGCCAATGTAGTTTCTATGCTTACAAATCCAAATTTCATAGCCAGATTAAATGTTTATTTTTATTTTTGTAAATATTTTATTTATTTATTTATTTCAGAGACAGAGAGAGACAGCACAAGTGGGGGAGACAGGCAGAGGGAGAGGGAGATGCAGACTCCCCACTGAGCAGGAGGCTTGATTCGTGGCTCATTCCCAGGATCTAGAGATCATGACCTTAGCTGAAGGCAGATACTTAAGGAACTGAACCACCCAGGTGCTCCTAGATTGGGTATATTTATATGCAAGATCCACAACTTATTTATGTATGATCACAGTCAAGTTAACAAATTGTCTCTACTTCAATTTCACCATCAGTAAAAAAGGAGAAAATAATGAAATCTATTTCAGTGAATGGCACCTGGAATAAATATGAAATATATGGTAAACAGAACAACACAGCATGTAGTAAATGATGTATAAGCATTTTATAATTTTATAATATATATAATCTGAGATGATGGTGATCATGATTAGAATAGTTTTGTGGGAAAAAAAGGATAGCTTTGTGTAAATAAAATGTAAAAAAAAATCATTAAATTCCTAGAAAAATGCATTCTTATCAAAACTCACTTAAGAAGAAATAGAAAACCTGCATAATCCAACACTCATTAAAGAAAATCAATAGTAAAAACTTTTCCATAGAGAACACACAAATCAGATGATTTCACCAATAAAATATAGTTATAATCAATAATCAAATTAATGTGTTCTCATACAAAATATTCCATATTACAGAAATCATAGAAACATTCCTTAATCTTTTTATGAATTTAGTCTAATCCTGATACTACAGATTGATATACATAGCACAAATAAAGAAAAGTAGGGACCATAGTCACTTGGAAACAGATGAAAAAAAATCCCAAATATTCAGAGTCAAGTATTATATAAAAATCTTAATACTTTATGACCAAGGTGGAATTACTCCAGGTATTAAACCGAGTGTGGTTTAACAATAGAAATATTTCCTAAAATAATGCTCCATTAACAACAGTTTAAAATGGGAAAAAGCTCATTTTCTCAATGAGGATCAGTTTGATAAAATTGAGCATCTATAATTAAAAACAGAAACAAGCAACACAAAGAAATGTCCTTATCCTCATAGATAGGATCTGCAAAAGAAAATCTGTAACAAGCAGAAAGATGAATTGGAAGGGAAACGAGACAAGAATGACTGCTGTTGGCCCTTCGATTCAGCATTTTAATAGAAGTCTAAGTTTAGGAAAGCATGAAAAAAATTAAAGGTTTAAAAATTGTATAGGTAAAAACAAAACTGTCTATATTAAAAACTCAAAGGATGTCAATTAAAAAGCTATATACAAAGCAATAGACAGAAATGTATTTTAATGCATAAACCACAAAGGGCTATAAAATATTAAAATACTGTTCATAGGGATCCCTGGGTGGCGCAGCGGTTTGGCGCCTGCCTTTGGCCCAGGGCGCGATCCTGGAGACCGGGGATCGAATCCCACGTCGGGCTCCCGGTGCATGGAGCCTGCTTCTCCCTCTGCCTGTGTCTCTGCCTGTGTCTCTGCCTGTGTCTCTGCCTCTCTCTCTCTCTGTGTGTGATTATCATAAATAAATAAAAATTAAAAAAATGCTGTTCATATAATTATCAAAAGAATAGAAAACTTAAAAAATCTAATACAAGTGTAGAAGCCTTTTGGAGAAAATCATATTGAAAGTTATTATATCTAGGAGTGCCTGGGTGCCTCAGTTGGCTAAGTATCTGCCTTCAGCTCAGGTCATGATCTCAGGGTCCTGGGATTCAGCCCCACCTGGGGCTCCTTGCTCAGTGAGGAGTCTGCTTTTCTCTCTCTTCCTCCCCCTACTTGTGCTCTCTCTCCCTTTCTTGCTCACTCTCTCTCTCTCAAATAAATAAATAAAATCTTAAAGAAAGGAAGTTATAATATCTAAGTGGGTGAGAAGAGAGATTCCATGTTTTTTTTTTTTTTTTGATTGATTGATTTATGATAGACATAGAGAGAGAGAGAGAGAGGCAGAGACACAGGAGGAGGGAGAAGCAGGCTCCACGGCGGGAGCCCGACGTGGGACTCGATCCCGGGTCTCCAGGATCCCGCCCTGGGCCAAAGACAGGCGCTAAACCGCTGAGCCACCCAGGGATCCCCAAGATTCCATGTTCTTAAACTGTATGTTCCAATATTGCAGTTATCACATCTTTCCTAAGTTATAGCATCAATTCAATAAGTGTAATAATCTCAGTAGATTTGT